>NC_135634.1:43802056-44455010 GCF_053574225.1 Canis aureus
TTTACTCATGTCTTGAGCTGTTGAAAGTGTGGTGGCCCACAGGGGTAAGTCACAAGGGGCTGACCAGAGCCTCAGGGCACAGGTGGTGTTGCTTTAGCAGGACAGTCAGGGGTGATGCACTGGCTGCCACCAAAGGGAGGTCCTCACTGGAGTTGTGACAGACAAAATTCACCTGATAATTAAGAAGATACTTTTAGTCTGGCTATTGTGGTAAAAATCATGCTAGTGAGGAACACCTCAAAGAAAAGGAAGAGGTCTGGGATTTTGTAGAGGCAAGTAAACAAGGAGGTCATCTTGGAGTCTCATGGGGGTCACAAGAAAGGATGGAGATAAGATATCTCTTGGAAACACTCAGGGCCATGTGGTCCTTTGTGGTTAGCTGGCTTTCCATTTCCAAAACACAAAAGTGGCGGGACGCAGGTGGGTGGAGGAGCATTTCTTAAGCACCATGGTTGAGGCTGCACAGGGGTTAGATCGAGTTCAGCATTGTCAGAACCACCTTTTGTTCAAGATGGATATCATTTGGGGCACTTGGATGGCTCAGTGGTTGAGTGACCTGCCTTAGGCTCAGGTCATGATCCCGGAGAACTAGGATCAAGTCCTGCATCATCTTCCTCCAATGTCTATGTCTCTGTCTCTCTCTGTGTGTCTCTCATGAATAAATAAATAAAATCTTTAAAAAAAAAAGATAGATATCACTTGTCACCGAATAACTCAGAGGTAGTCCTAAATCTCCCAAGTGGTATAACACAAGGCCTAACAAATAGTTCCTTCAGGATTTTTGCTGGTGCTGTTCCTGCAAAATTGGTGAGCCATCTCTTGAAGGGTGGGGCAAAGATTAGTGGTTTTAAGGTCTTAGAGATCAGACACCTTAAAAAGAGAGATGCCGAAAATAGACAATACTATAAAAGTTGTATTCATGTAAGGAGTCAAGAGTTGAATCTTGTGAATTAAGTCGTCCAGTGGATTCCAGAGGTCTGTAGAAGAAAATCTAGCCGTTATTACTTTCTGAGTTGCTTGAAGCTAAGTTGGCCCTGCTCTTCGTGATATTGTCCGTAACCATGTGTGAACCAAGCATTTTGTCAGACTCTTTTAGCGGCCCAGCAGCATCTTGTTCCAGAAGAATTCCAGCTCCTGCACAGTCTGCTGCTCTGCTGGGTCCCTTGAGATTTATGTCAAGTTATGGGGCTTCAGCTTGCAAAGCTTCTTCAGTTTCTGGGGGGAAGGCCAGCTGCAAGGCAATCTGGCATGCCTTAGTGACAATCGCTCGGTGACAATCCGCACGGATTGCAAGTGCTTTCAGAGAGGCATCAGAGAAAAACAAAACAACTATATGCAGATAACAAAATAAAATTGCTGTGGTTAACCCATTACTGACAATTTTCTGTTCTTTTAAATTTTTTTTTGAAGATTTTATTTATTTATTTGAGAGAGAGAAAGAGAGAGAGCACAAGCAGGGGGCTAAGAGCAGAAGGAGAGGGAGAAGCAGACTCCTCACTGAGCAGGGAGCCTGACACAGGGCTTGATCCCAGGACCCCGGGATCATGACCTGAGCTGAATGCAGACGCTTTAACCAGCCGGGCAACCCAGGTGCCCCACTGACAATTTTCTCAAGTGTAAGAGCTCTTGGGAGTTCGTAACAGGAACAGTACAACTGACAAGGGCATTTGATCATTTATGTGGCATACAAAACCAAATAATAAACTTGATCCAGAAAACCCTGTAGACAAAATATCTATTAACACAATGACTCCTTTTTCAAAGGGGAGCAGCTATTATATTTAATTTATAAAAATGGAGGGACATAATCTTCACAGACGAAAAAAATCTTCAGATATAACATTGAATAATCCTGACATAGTATCCCATGAATTTACTGAACAGAGAGATAGAATACACTAGGAATACCTAAAGAATATCAAGTAAAGAGATTCTGGAAATCTGGAGTAAGTTCTAAACATTTGCGTATGAATGTAACTCCACACTTAAGTGATATGAGTTCTAGTGGAAAACTGCCACCCTAGAAGATGCTAGATGCAAATTAAGGAAGTTGTGAGTTACCGTTTGGAGAAATGGTATGTTCTGACTGACAACATCTACTGTGGTTGGCTACTATCACTACAACAGCACCAAAAAAACATCAGGGCCAGTGAGGGCATTCGTAAAGCTCTAGAAATTTCCCACACAACACACAGTTCTGGAAATCTGGATGTAACTACATAACACCGATTTAACCTGGGGGCAGGCTAAGCAGCGTCTCTTCCTATGCAACTCATGAATGGCAACCATTAGATAAACCCAATTATTTCCTAGCATCTCTCTTCTTATAAAATGAAAGAACAGATCATTTCTGGCTTTTCCTTTGGGAAATCTCAAGGACAGTTTTAGGGGACGCCTGGGTTGCTCGGTGGTTGAGCGTCTGTCTTCAGCTCAGGGCGTGATCCCAGGGTCCTGGGATCGAGTCCCACATTGGGCTCCCTGAGGGGAGCCTGCTTCTCCCTCTGCCTGTGTCTTTGCCTCTCTCTCTGTGTCTTTCATAAATAAATAAATAAATAAATAATATATATATATATATATTTTTTTTAAAAAGACAGTTTTAGGTGCAAAAGGTATCACTAAGGATCAATTTGGGGAAGGCAAAACATTAAAAGTTGTCAGGAGACTTAAATATCTGAATAAGGCAGGATCCTGAATTCCTGAGAAATAATACTTGGCTATGTACTCAAAGTGACAATAAAGGATTAAAAAGAAATAAACATAAAGGGTAACACGATTGTAATTATCGTAGCTCTTTTCTTAAGTGAAAAAATGTTCTCTTAAATAATCAGGTGACATAAGCAAGTCAGCGTAAACCATAGACAGTTATTCTGGTAAAGCGCACAATCTTTGTTATCTAGGCAAACTACCCAGAAGGTAAAGAATAATCTAACAACCTCCTATTCATTTCCTATTGCTGCTCTAACACATTACTGCAAATTAAAGGGCTTAAAACAACATAAATTTATTATCTTATAGTTCTAGAGGTCAGAAGTCCACAATCAGTCTCAAAGTTAAGATGTCAGCAAAGCTACTTCCTTTTGGAGTCTTTAGGAGACGGTCTGTTTCCTCGCCTTTTCCACCCTGGAGAGGCCCTTTTCACTCCTGGCTCCTGGGCCCTTCCTCCATCTTCAAAGTCATCGGTGCTTTATCTTCCAATCTCCTTTTGCTTCCTTTGTTATATGGCCTTTTTCTCATTCTGACTCTCCTGCCTCCCTCGTATAAGGACCCTTATAATTACCCTGAGCCCACCAGGTGATCCAGGATAATCTCCCCCATCTCAAGGTCCTTAACTTAATCTGCAAAATTCCTTTTGCCATGTAAAGTAGCGTATTCACAGTTCCCGGGATTGGGCTGTGGCCATTGTTAGGGGGCCATTGTTCGAGCTACCACAAACCTCTTAGGAATGGCAGACCAATAATTTTCTCATTTGAACAGAGAGGAAACCAAATTCTAGTTTGCCCGGCCATGTATTTATGCTAACGCTCTTTTTGAAAAACTTCCAAATAAATCCATTAAACCTTAGCCGGCTTTAATCATGACAAAATTCTCTTTTCTAGAACCTTCTATAACTTTCTGTATCCATTCTGGTTATGTCTTAGGCTTTCTTCTTCCTCATTCTGGAACAACCAGCCATTTTACTTTAGGACAAAACCACTCTTTTTCCTTAACAAAGAACATACTGTTTCACTCAGCCATCCTTTCCCTGGACCTCTCTCTTCTTCTTTATCACAAAGAGGGAGGCCTCCTTCTGTGCTCCCATAAAGCCTCTTCCCAATGTAAGGACCCCCTGTGATACCTTCTCCTTCCTGCACCTTTAGCTTCTTCTTTAGCAGATCCTTCTCACCAGCTTTTAAACACGGTCATCTCTGCTCCCCTCAGGCCCTTTCTTGACCTGGCCTTCCTCTCCACCTTCCTGCCTTCAAAGTGCTACTTATGCTTATTACTTCCATTCCTTAACCTCCCATTCACACCCTAAACCCACTGCCATCTGCAGGCCTCTTCACCCATCTCTCCACTCGCACAGCTCTCTCCAAGGTCACCACCAGGGCCTCCTGTTGCCACATCCAACCAGTATCTTCCAGTCCTATATTATCTGATCCTACTGTAGCACTGGGCTGTCTGTCACCTAGCTTCTTTCTTGAAATGTGCTTGTGGATTTCTTCCTGTCCTCTGAGTGCTCCTAGATGGTGTCCCTCTAAGCAACTAGCCCTACTGCCTAGCCAGGTGCTCATGTCAAAAGCCTGCTTTTTATTCTGTGATCTCCCCATCTATATCCATCAAGTCACCAAGTACCACCTTCTAAGAACTTTTTTTCCTAACTGATTCGTTCTTCTCCAGGGCCGCTACCACCATCCTAGCTAAGGTCCCATTTTCCCTTGCCAGGATGGGAACAGCCTCCTATAATTCCACTACCTCCACCCTGGCCTTCTTCCCATCCACAACACACAGAGGGTCAGAGTGCTGTTTCTGAATCTAAAATACACATCTGAGCTCATCATTCCATGGCTTAGAGTCTCAATGCCCACTCCTCCCAACTTACCCCCACCGCCTTCCTGTTGAAACCCAGCCTACTGAGCATGGATGGTATCACTCTTTTGCTTTTCTTTCCAACCTTATCTGGTGTCAGCTCCCCTCCTCAAATCCTGTCATTTGCAACAACATGGGTGGACCTTAAGGGCGCTCTGCTAAGTTAAATAGAGAAAGGCAAATACTGTATGTTCTCACTTACAGACAGAATCTAAAAAAGACGAATCCATAGGAATAGAGAGTAGAATGATGGTTGCCAAGGGCTTTGGATGGGGGAAATGGGCAGATATTGGTCAAAGGATACAAACTCCCAGGTTTAAGACAAATAAGATCTGGGGATCTAATGTGCAGCATGGTGACTGTAATTAACAATATTGTATTATATACTTGCAAGTTTTTTTTAAAGTTTTTATTTATTATTTATGATAGTCACAGAGAGAGAGAGGCAGAGACACAGGCAGAGGGAGAAGCAGGCTCCATGCACCAGGAGCCCAATGTGGGATTCGATCCCGGGTCTCCAGGATCGCGCCCTGGGCCAAAGGCAGGCGCCAAACCGCTGCACCACCCAGGGATCCCTATACTTGCAAGTCTTTAAGAGCCTAGGTCTTAAATGTTATCACCACATACACACACACACACACACACAAATCATTAGGTGAGGTAAAAGATGTATTAATTAACTGTACTGTGGTAATCATTTTGCAATATGCACATGAATCTAATCATCACATTGTACACCTTAAACCTACATGTGTTATATGTCAATAATTTCTCAATAAAGTTGAGGAAAAAATAGCAATAAGAAGATGTCTCTTCTAAAACTCTAAGCTTTATATCCTGAGCTATTCCTATGTACTTCCTCAAATTCACCATGCTCTCCTGCTCTCTTGGTATTTGCATGGCTTTCCTGAACATTTATCCCCATCTTCAACTGCCTAAATCTTATTCATGCTCCATGTCTCAGCCTTCTGTAATTACCTGTTTATTTGTGTGTCTCTCCTGGACTACAAGCTCATTGAGAGCAGGGACCATGTATTGTTCAACATCTCATTGCTTATGCTCAGGAATTATGTGCTTTCAAAAAGTATTTGTGAAATAAATAAGGTTTCGATGACATTTAAAGCAGGTTTAGTGGGTATGAGGGTGTG
Source organism: Canis aureus (assembly GCF_053574225.1). NCBI lineage: Eukaryota > Metazoa > Chordata > Mammalia > Carnivora > Canidae > Canis > Canis aureus. Next base: position 43,807,771 of record NC_135634.1, read on the forward strand.
GAGAGGGTGGGTAGATGGGAGGAGCAGCAGTTATGCAGGAGAGTTACAGAGTTCAAGCTTCAGAGGTAGAATCCAGCCACTGCAGAGACCAGGGTAGGGCCAACCAAGTGGTTGTTGAAGTGGAAGAGAAGTGAAGGTCACCAGGGAGGACAATATAAGAGAACAAGGATCCAGCATAGTGGATGAGTGGCCCTTACATTGCCCAGAAGTTAGGCACTGGGTGGGTTGGGGAGGAAGCTGTGAGTTAGACTTCAGAGTCCTTTCACAGATGGTGTGATGAAGGTAGGGAGGTGACTTCATCTGATGGCCCAACTTCAACGGAGGAGAGGAAAGGAAATGAAAGCGACAAGACATCTACCCAGGACCATCACTGATTGGTTTTCCTGGAACATGAGAACCCATCTATGATCCTGAGATCTGTGGATGCTACAGAAGAAGTATGGTGGGGGCGGAGGGCTTTGTGACGGGGGTTTCAAGATGAAGGGGTAGAGGGATTTCCCAGAAAGAGGTTGTATCTACAAAGAAATATATTAATAGAAAGGGCTTTCCAGAAGGCCCTGTGGAAGGACTGAGAAGGTGTCTCCTGGCATAAATTCAAGCAGTCAAGTGACATGACTCCATCCCCTTGGGCTTCAGAATTTGTTACAAACCCTGGCTCCAGAAATTTCTCCTGTCTTGCTGCTGCAGTGGCTTTATCCCAGTTAAGAGATTAATCTGGAATCCTGATCTGACCCTTAAAACAAAGGAATCAAACCCCTACATATGGGATTATCCACCCCCATGCATTCTTGTATTCTGTGGGAAATTGGGTCCTGAGTTGTTTTTGTAGAATGTGAACACGCTAAAAGTCTCCCTCTCCTTCTGGGACCACAGTTTAAAAAAAACTCTTGGCTTAACACACACACACACACACACACACACACACACACACACACACATCACTGTGGGGTAAAGTCCTTACTGAACAAAGTTTCAAAATTAGATAAAACTTGCAGTTCATACACTTGAGACTGCCGGGCACCTCCCTTCCACCGTGACCAGAGAAAAGCAAAGAGACAGCTCCAAGAACCAGCCACTCCCCAAATCCAGGGCTTGCTCTGGACCTTTTGTCGGCTTATTTCTCTCTGAGCAGAGACAGCCCTTAGACAGCTATGGTTTTTCTAATGGCTTCTAAAAATGCTTGGCCTAAGTTGTCCTAGGTTGGGGGTGGGGGGCTTTACTTTTAACATGCTACCATTTTTCTTTTTCTTTCTTTTTTTTTTTTTTAAAGATTTTATTTATTCATTCATGAGAGACAGAGAGAGAGAGAGAGAGAGAGAGAGGCAGAGACACAGGCAGAGGGAGAAGCAGGCTCCCAACGCGGGACTTGATCCCGAGTCTCCAGGATCACATCCCGGACCGAAGGTGTCACTAAACCGCTGAGCCACCCGGGCTGCCTTCTTTTTTTTTTTTTTTTTTTTCCATTTTTCATATATATTCACTAAGAAGATTCGTCTGGTTTTCTTTGTGTGCCCGAGTGTTGCCTTTACTGAAGTTTTGGTTATAAGGCTATTAACCAGAGTAAGATTAATCAGCATCCTCCTCCTCCCACCCCCAACTTGCTTGAAATGTGGGATCACTGCCCCCACCCTAGGCCAAGGGCATCAGTATCTGCATTTCAACAAGATCTCCCAGGGAATGCACGGGGGGTCCTTCCAGTTTGAGAAGCTGCTCCAGGCCTTGCATTTACTGAAAACTGTTCCTCACAGAATCTCAGGGCACGCAACCTGGTTCTCCCACCAGCAGCCCCTCTTTCCAGCTCCCTCCCCTTCCTGTGCTGATTCCTTCTGCCCTTCATTCAATTGATTCCACCACTTGTACAGTCTGTCCTCCACCATTGCTTCCACCACCACCACCCCGATTTGCTCACTCCCTTCTTATCTGGCTTGGATTCAACAGCTGGTCATTATCATTATTACTTTCTTGCGTATACATACCTCTCCTTCCTTTCCCTTTCTCTTTCCACAGAGTTATCTCACAAAAATAACCCTGGTGGAAGCCTACTCCCCACCTTCACTACTTCCCACTCCTCCCCAGCAAAATGTGGCCAGTGAAAACACAGGAGAGCCCCGCTGATGGATCTTTCTTTCCACCTTCTTCTCTTCCTTCAAGTTTTTAACACCTCCTCCCTCTCCACACCCCAAGCTGATGACCTTGCTTCTTGTTTCCCTGATAAAAAAGAAGCTCTCAGAGGGACAAGTCCAGGGACTCCTGGGTGATTCAGTGGCTGAGCGTCTGCCTTTGGCTCAGGGCAGGATCTCAGGGTCCCGGGATCGAGTCCTACATCAGGCTCCCCGCAGGGAGCCTGCTTCTCCCTCTGCCATGTCTCTGCTTCGCTCTGTGTCTCTCATGAATAAATAAATAAAATCTTAAAAAAAAAAAAAAAAAAAGAAGGACAAGTCCACACATTCAGGCACCTCGTCCATCCGGTTCCTGCTTCTATGCCCACACTGTGCCCGCCCTCTGTTGCTGTCAGTGAGCACCTGCCTTGCTCACTGGTATCCAAGGTATACTTGCTGGTATACTTGCTCAGAGGTATCCAAGGCCAGACCTTCTCTACTTGCTCGCTCAAGGACAGCTCTCCAAAAAATGCCGCCCCACCCCCCTCCACATACCTGCATTATTGAATTTTTCCTCACCACTAAATCTTTCCCATCAGCACACAGACAGACTTCTATTCTAGAAACAAAACAAAATGAAACAAAACAAAACAAAAATCTTTGCTTTGACCCTCCGTTCCCCTCCAACTATCACCCTAATTCTCTACTCCCCTTTAGAGTGAAACTTCATGAAAATGTTGTCATGGTCACTTTCTAGAGCCCCAATTCTTTCTGGGTCTCATTCTTTCTAGAGACCACTCCAATCAGGCTTTTCCACTGGCCTCTGCTTCAATGGCGCTTACCAAGGCCACTAGCTACCTCTGTGGTGCTGATACCAATGTCTAATCACCAACACCAACCTTATTTGAACTATTAGCTGCGTTTGGTGGCATGAATCCCTCCTCCATCCCTAGTCTACCAGCACATGATGCTTTCCTAAGTCTCCCTGCCACCCTGGATCATTTCTTCAGCATCCTTTGCTGGTTCTTTGTTATCTCCATGACTGACTTCTCATTATCATGGGGTCTCAGGCTCATACCTGGCCTTGCATCTCATTAACACTCACTCCCTTATGATCTCATTGAGTCCTGAGATTTTACCTATTCTGAAGACTCCCAAAATTCTATCTCCAGTTTGGACCTCTCCCCTAAACCCCAAGACTTCTGTATCTGGCTTCCTACTTGGGTTCAAACTTAATATGCCCCCAGATGTATTACTGGGTTCCTCCCTTCCTGTCTACTTCTGTTTAAATCATCTTCATTTTACCAACTGTATCTTCCAGTTGCCTGAGAAAACAAAAACCAAAAACTTAAGAAACCAGCAGAAGCCTGTCAGCTCTACCTTTTAAATGTGTCTAGAACCTGACCATTTCTTTACTCTTCCACTGCTACCACCCAGGACTGAGCCTGTCTTCTCTTGACTGGATTATTATTATTATTATTTTTAGATTTTATTCATTTATTCATGAGAGACAGAGAGAGAGAGGCAGAGACATAGAGAGAGAAGCAGGCTCCCTGCAGGGAGCCCAATGCAGGACTTGATCCCAGGACCCCGGGATCACGCCCTGAGCTGAAGGGAGATGCTCAACCACTGACCTACCCAGGTATCCTTCTTGACTGGACTATTTCAAAAGCCTTCTAAGGAGTCTCTTGGCTGAAACCATCAGGTCCTTCGGGCTGGGCATTACAGCCTTTGAAAGTTTAGCCCAAGCCCTTTCTCTGCTCAAAACCCTCCAAATAGCTTCCCATCTCATGCAGAGTGAGAAACAAAGTCCTCAGTTTGTTCCATTTGGCCTCTTTCTCCCCTCCCCTCCTTCCGTGCAAGTGCCTTGTTGGGCTCTCTGGTGTCCCATCTCAGTGCCTTCCTCCTTGCTGTTCCCTCTGCCTTTCCATACACAGAGCTCTTTCTTCTTGTAGCTGCTCCCTGCAGGAGCGCAGTAAGTAACAGTATCTTCCCTTCTCTCCCCTCCTTGGCCTGTGTTGTGTGTCTCCACAGCCCTGGAAACCATCCGATGCCACTTGCATACAGTGGTTTATTTGTTGATTGGTTTGTTGCAGGAGCAGGGCCTGTTTTGTTCACTTCCCCACCACCTAGGACACACGGGCTGGCACACAGTGGATGCTCAAAAACGATCCATTCAATCACAAGTTAAGAACAAAGCCACAAAATGAAACAAAAAACGTACATGCCTGGCATTTCTAAGTAGAAGACTCTGCTGTCAGAGCTTTGCAATGCATTAGCTCTTTCATTCTCATAAGCCTATGGTAGTGTGTGTGTGTGTGTGTGTGTGTGTGCGTGTGTGTGTGTGTGTGTGTAAAGGAACCCAGGCATTGGGACAGGAAATAATCCACAGAGTGGGGCTGGAGTTTAAATCCTATTCATCTGGATCATTCCATCACTTTCTGCGCGCGCTCTCAGAGGATGCTAAATGAATTGATCTGTCCCTCCCCAGCATGAAAGAATCCATCTACACAAAATCGGCCCTTGCTTTTTTAGGAAAAAAAAAAAAAGCTTTGCTAACAGCTGAGGAAGCGGCGGCAGAAGGCGGACCCCGGGTTCCTCCCGGAAGCGCGCGGAGCACCAGCACGTGAGCGGCAGGTGGTAGCACCGCGGGCCTCCCTCCGCCGCGGCTTTCCTGGCGCGGCCCCTCCGGCTCCGGCCGCGGGCGGGGACCCCGCTGTCCCGAGTCCGCCCGGCCGCTGGGGGGCGCCCGAGGCGGAAGGGGGCGTTGCGGCACCGCCCGACGTCGCGCCTCCGGCGGCTGCGCAGTGCGTACGTCAAAGCCGGGCTCGGGCCGGGAGCGCGGAGCGGGGAGCGGGGAGCGGGGAGCGGCGCGGCCTGGGAGCCACCGAGCCTGCGGGAGCCGGCGAAGGCGAAGGCGAAGGCGGCGCGGGGCCCCGCAGCAGCAGCCGCAGCCGCAGCCGCAGCCCGAGCGAGCGAGCGAGCGCAGCAGTGCGGCGGCCGCCGCGGGAGCCCCTGGGCCGCCGTCCGCCCGCGCAGCCGCCGCCGCCGCCGCCGCGGGAGCCCGTCGCCGGGAGCAGGAGCGGGCGGAAGACAACGGAGGGGCCGAGCGCCCGAGCCGCGCCGCGGGGACCGAGCGAGCAGCCCGAGGCGGCGGCGGCCGAGGACGGGGACGGCGACGACGCGGAGGCGGAGAGGGAGCCGCCCGGCCCAGCCCCGTGAGTGACCCCCCGGCCCGGCCCTGCCCTGCCCGGCCCGGCCCTGCCCTGCCCGCGGCGCCGGCCCGTCACCGGGCCCGGGGCTGCCTCCATTTTCTCGGGCGGCGGCGGAGGCGGCGGCCCGCCCTCTTTCCCTCCCTCCCTCCCTCCCTCCCTCCTCGCTCGCCCTCGCCGGCGCGGCGCGCAGCGGCCTGCGGCCCGGGGCTCCCCGGCCTCCCCTCGGCGGGGGGCTGGCGGGGCTGGCGGGCGGGGGCGGCGGCGGCGCAGGCGGGTGGGCGGGGAGGCGCGGGCCGGGCCAGCTGTCACTCCCGCTGCGGCCCCGGCCCAGTCCCCGGCCCAGTCCCCGGCCGCGGCCCCTCGCCCCTGAGCCCCGCTCCGCTTCCTGTGTGACACGGGGACGCGGGCAGCATCTTTTGTGATCCTCCTTTCGGGGCGGGGGCGGGGGCGGGGGCGCCTCCCTGACTTCTGGCTGGGAGTCGTGCGGCCGGAGCCTTCCCGGCTTCAGTTGAGCCAAAAGCCGAGCGCGGCGGGCGGGCGCCGCAGCAGGTCCGCGCCGGAGGGATTCAAAGGTAACCCCCCCCCCGTCCCCGCCCCGAGCAGCTTAGGCTCTGCGGTGGGGGAGATAAGCCCAGCACACAAATAACCTCGGTACCAGCGACGAGGCGATAAGTCCTGTGAAAGAGCTACAAAGTGCTAGAAAGGCACCCAGGGAATGACCGGACCGGACCCGATCGATCGATCACTTCCTTCCGCCTGGCAGAAATCTGGAAGGCTTCCTGGGCGAGGCGGTGCCCAGCCGGGCGTGGAAGGCCCCATGGGGTTTGGAAGAGGACGGGTGGGGACCCGGCGGTATGTGGAGGGGCAGCAAACCCAAAGATTTAAAAAAAAAAAAAAAAAAAAAAAGGCATGGTCTAGAAATAGTGGGTAATTAGTTCAGTTGCCTGTGGCCAGTCGGGGAGCGAAGGGGTCGGGCTCCCGAGGTGCTGAGGGGCCAGACGCTCGGCTCCTGTGTAGGGGCTGTTGGAGCGGCTTTCTAAGGTGGACTGAGCGCTCATCGCCCAGTGACTCATGAGCCCCGGAAATGTCAGCTGGGAGATCTTAAAGGCGCTCTTGGGAAAGGGAGAGGAGGAGGGAGGCCCAGTAGAGAGTCGTCGTTCTGTGCCTTGAACATAATGCAGCTCGAGATCGATTTTGACAGCTACAGATAAATTCACGTCCAGGCCAAGCGAAGAACCTTTTGCAAAAAAGCTTCATTAGATACCGGGCTCTTAAGAGGTAAGGGAAAGATGCGCACGAAATAAGCTCCTCTGCACGGAAGGCGTTTCTGTTGGTGCGGTTCACTAAAAAAAAAAAAAAAAAAAAAAACGCATCAAAACTTCTTCCACTGTGTGTTAGGTGGCTACGCTTTGGAATTACTGAGCTAAGCGTGACTTCTTTGAAAGGGCATTTTGTAAGGGCAATCTAAATTGATGACTTTAAAAAAAAAAATCAGGTTGTTATTAATATTCCGGGGCGGCAAGTTGGGACATAGAACCGTTTTTATGGAAAGGTAAACATTTCTTCATTAGTTTTTAGTTATGAAAGTGTAGGAGAGTGAGAAATGAAAATCTAGCTTGATTTCTGTACATTCCACCCTCCCCCAAAAAAAATTACTAGCAGATAATTAGCTGTATTTAAAGTCTAGAATAGATGATTTGTGGAAGTAGCTTAGAACTCATGTTCGTTTCTTAAAACACTTGTTTGTTGTTTGTTTCTATGATCCGTGAATGTCAACTTTTTTCAGTCAAGAAAACCTTGTAAAATGCAAGAGGTCCTGGAAAACATTTTTTAAATGATCTTCTATAATCTTACCGCTTAGATTTGGTTGCTTTTAACATTTTTGCATACTTCCTTTTCAGTCTTTTTATGCTTATTTTTTTCTTGCATGATGAAATAAAAACTGCATGTATGTATAAATATTAACATTTTTGTTCATTGAATATCTTTATATAAAAACATTCTTACCCGAGTAAGGAAAGTCTTAAGCGTATTCTTTTTTTTTTTTTTTGGACAGGGTTGCATTTATTTATCTCAGATAAAATGCAGTAGTCACGCTTAATAACTGCAATGGTGGGCAGAACTTCTAAAGGTGTCTTGTTTGAAGTATATTTATTAACCTCTTTGTAGGATTTAGGTCTTATTACTTATTGAAGAAAGGTTTTATTTGGGAGGGGTGTCAGCATCAGATATGGAAGAGATTACACATTTCTGCTTATATGAGTGGATATACTTTTTAAAAAAAACATGTACTTTCTAAAAAGATTTTCTTAGCTGGTATAATATCTCCCATACAGAGTGATTTATCTCCCCATCTCCCCTAACCCTCCTCTTCTAAAAAATAGTCTTTATACTGAGGCTATCCGTATAGATTAACTACTTTTTGATCATGACGTTACAAAGATTCAATATGTAGTTTTTCTGTTGGCGTTTCTTTAGTAAAATATAAAATTTGGTGAAATAATTGCTGCTATAACAAAAGGAATTTTGTTTTGTTTCTCATTTCAAGACAGTTCACTTTAGTTCATTAGCATTTCAGACTACAGGTTCTTGTTTAAACCAGTTTTTTTTCCCTTTGCTTTACATTCTAAAATCTATTAGTGGGATCTCGGTTTCTGTTTCTAATCGCATATAAAGAGATGTTGAGTTAGATTGTATAAACTTTCATAAAGCTAATATAAAAGAATAGTTGGGATGCCTGTGTGGCTCAGCGGTTGAGCGCCTGCCTTTGGCCCAGGGCATGATCCTGGAGTCCTAGGATCAAGTCCCACATCCGGCTCCCTGCATGGAGCCTGCTTCTCCCTCTATGTCTCTGCTTCTCTCTCTGTGCGTCTCTCATGAATAAATAAATGAAATAAGTACATGAAATCTTTAAAAAAAAAAAAAAGAATAGTTAAGAAAGTTTAATAGGTATGCAGTTTGCTTTTATAATTTGGTTTTATTTGAATCTTTATTTTTACATTGCAAATGTATATACCACAAAGCATGATTTATTTCTTTTGAATATTTACTAAATATTTTTTCTTTGATCAACTTTCATAGTTTATGGATTTCTGTAATTACTGCCATGCATTCCCTAGAGTTTTTTCCAGGAGGGATTGATTATTGATCATTCGTAGTTTTGCCATATACCATAGAAATACAGACATAAACCCACATCCACCTTCAGCACGCAAAATATTAAATCCAGTATATGGTAGACTTTCACTTCAGGTAGTGTCTTCTGGTTACCTTTTTGATGGTGTTTCTATTTTACAAATCTACTTTCTCCTTTTCCATGGCTCCTTTTAATTAGGAATTTGATTTTATGGTGGTTGTCTGGTAGTGATGATAGGCGGATTAGCATGGATAACAGCAAAATGTTGGTAAAACTTTGTTGTGTTATAAAATTGTAGGAAAGAAGATCAAGTCTCTGAACCTGTAGGTTAGATTGGGACTTTTGCTTTATTATTACTAAGGTTAAGGATCTTGTATTCGTGTGAATGCAGATCAAGCCAAGTAGCCTAAGACTTGTGTAACAAGTTAGTCATCAGCCTGTAGTTTGGTTTTTACTGGAAAGAAGACTGCTGTTGGGGCTACCCAAGGGCCACCCTTAATTGAAGAAGGAACTGAGCTGAATGAGAGTTCTTCCTTTGTGTGTCTCATCATTCTAATGCTCTCCTACTGGACCCCATCAGTGCCTTTATCAGTCCAGAGTATTGGTGGCAGAGCAGAGTGAGGCAAACATTTACTACCAGCAGTTGAGGCAGTAAACGTTAAATATTCTGCTTCTGCTTCTCAGGCCTTTCCAGAATCATGAGAAGAGTTATTACAGGACCAGTGACAAGACACTAGACTGATCGTAAAGTTAGTACTTTACTACTAAGGTGCTCATACCGAATGCTGATGATAAGTTCTCTGATGATGGTGACGCCAGACTGGTTCAAGGGGAAGAAATGTGAGAATTTTAGAAATGAAGGTTAACAGATTGTTGCCATTAGCATTTTGTTTTGGGATTTGTGTGTGTACTTGTGCGTGCATGTGTGTAGGTATCATTCTCTACCTTCCTGAGCTTCCTGGCTCCACTGTGCTTTTAGGAGTGAGGGGATGGTGGAATTGTGATTTATTAGCAACTGTGATGTTAAGCTGGCAGAGGAAGGAAGAATGGCATGCAGAGAATTGCAAGAGGTTGGTCAGGTGTGAAGTGGCCCCAAAAGAGGGAGGTAAAGACTGCCCTAGCTATTTATGTAGGCATGTACCATAATACAATGTGTCTAACTTGAGATTTTGATACTCAAAGTACAGTGGTGTTGGTTTGAGTTTGCTTATTTTTATGTATATACGTATTTTCACATAGTTAAAGAGACTAAGAACATCTCGCTAATCAATATTTAGTAGCAATGTGGTTTTATATGATAATTATTCCTTGGGAACATTATCCAGAGGATCACTTGTTGATGACGAAGTATGATAAAGTTGAAACATCACAAGACTTTATTTTGATAAAATACTCAAGAAACAAAATATACCTTTTGTAGCTTGATTTGAATTAAGTTGCTACTTTATAACATTGTTTAATGAACTATAACTTGGTCTCCTACAGGGTAGTGTTCACATGTTACTCATGGTTCTCTAGCTCCACAGTGGATTCTGTATCCACTGTATTTGGGTTCCAAGAAGAAATAGCATGAACACATTTCTTTTTACATGTCTCCAGTTAAGACCCACTCTAGGACTTACTTCTGAGAGGCAGTATTACAGTGCTTACAAGCAGTAACAGACTCCCTGTAACCAGATTACCTGGATTGTTGAATCCTCACCTGCCCTGTGGGCTCTATAACATTAGGCAAGTTCCTCCACTTCTCTGCAGTCTAGATTTCTTGAACAGGTGTGATATAGACCACATCTGAGAAAACTGTAGGGAGATTAAATAAGTTAGTACTTTACTACTAAGGTGCTCATACCGAATGCTGATGATAAGTTCTCTGATAATGGTGATGCTAGACTGACTGGTTCAAGGGGAAGAAACGTGAGAATTTTAGAAATGCTCTAGTCAGATGGTTCTTTCTGCAGATGGGAACACAGGCCCTCCCGAACTAGAGCAGTGAGTGGCTAACTTTGAGCTATAACTGGTGGGGCTTTCTACAAAGTGGAGTCGCCTGCTCAGAGTTGTGTGACTTATTAGCCACAGGACTGAGTCTAGAGCCTGCCTCTCTTCATTCTTTATCTAGCTTGCTTGAAAGAAATTGTTTTGTACTTTATGCAGTAATGTTTTCTTTGAACCTTTTCGCTAACATTTACGAAGATTGTATTCACATATTAAATGCTCTTTGGCGCATAATCCTTTTTTAAAGTTGTTTATTCATGTTTGTAATTGTGATGTAGCTGGCAAGTTTCTTAGGGGTGGTAGTTTAAAGTTAAAAGTTGAAATAGACAAAGAACCAAGGGAGGTAGACAAAAATAAAACAAATATATTCCTCTATAGGGTCTTGTTTTTTTTGCTGAGCGTTTTTGATTTAGTACTTCAGAATTAAGGTTTGTAAATAAAGCTTAATGTGAATTCTAATAGGTTTCCAGACTATAACCACGTGATAGTACAAAATGAAATAGTTTGTTCTACATGCTTTTGTTGTATAGTCATCATTTGATTGGTGGTTTCTAGTTTTAGTTAGGCCAGTGGGTAGTATTTACTTCTCATAGTAGTCCTATAGAGAAATGGGGGGCCTTTGTTACCGTGCGCAACACAGAAGCCTGGGAATTGGAAGGCCTGGGCTGGGTTCTGACTCAGTGACTGGGCAGGTCACTCCACCTCTTGGGGCTTCTTCAGTCATGCCATTATCATGCTAAGGGAACCAGGCTGAAAATCCCAGGTCTCTTGTTCTTCTTCTCAGTGATCGGTTTATAGACGTTCTGATTTGCTGCCCCCCACCCTTCGCCCCCTTATACTAGGTACCTCTCCTTTTGCTTGTGGTCTTTAAGTTAGTTTCTTTATGAGGGCTCTAGATATGGCATGTGACCATGCTTTAACATCATTGTCTTCTGGTTGGTCAGGTACTTGGTCTTCCTATTTCACAGCAGCATGTTAGTTCTCTGCTTCTTGTAATGTAATATCACAATATGTATTTTCAGATTTTCTAATGTACTTAACAAAAAAATGGTTAAGAACTAAATGTCATCTGCTTGTAAAGTACAAGCTTAGTCAATGATTAACAAATCCTCAAGCTTTACATGAGTTTCATTGTCAACTTTTAAGTATGTTTGCTGTGAAGTTTATAAGCTCTTTGTTTTGGGAAGAGGAAAAAATATTAACCAAAGGCAAGGAGAGTAGAAAAGTGGAAAGGACCAAAATGTAGAATCAAATGTGAAGATGTGAGGAACATGCTTAAGATAGTATTCTTTGGCTGTAATTGATACTAATCCTCTAAGAAAGGTGGTGTGCTGGCTTAGATCATAGGATTATTTCCAGCCCAGCGTTCTGTCACTGATAAGAGGGCAGCTATGCGCCACCCCTGAGCGTTCATAACTCCTAAACATCTATTATGAATTAATTTGTTCCACAGGCAGTTTTTACAGCCCATTATGTTGAGTCCTGTTCCATATGCCAGTTGCAAAGAGTTCCTAGTCTAGGTAAACAACTCTGCCCCTCTCTGCTGGCATGTTATCAGCCAGTTAGTTCATTTACTTCTGAATTCTCCAGGCAAGGGACAGAAACTCAGGTCACCAGGATGACCTTTCCAGATCTTTTGGCTGTTTACAATATGTGTGAGTTTTAGGTTTTTCTTATATGTATGTTTTGTGCAATAAATTGTAATTTATTTGAATTGCAGATTTTTTAAATTTTTTTTTTTGTATCTCTGCTCTTCCCTCTTTCCCCACTCTGTGTTTTTATTTTTTTTTATTTTTATTTTTTAATTTTTTATTTATTTATGATAGTCACACAGAGAGAGAGGCGCAGAGACACAGGCAGAGGGAGAAGCAGGCTCCATGCACTGGGAGCCTGATGTGGGATTCGATCCCGGGTCTCCAGGATCGCACCCTGGGCCAAAGGCAGGCGCCAAACCGCTGCGCCACCCAGGGATCCCCCACTTTGTGTTTTTAGACTCTAATATCATTGTTCCTGTAAATGTTCGTTAAATGACAGAGCTATGTAATATTCTGACAAAACTGCTCAGCAGAGATGAGATATTAACCAAGATATCTTTTTCTGTATATTTTATTTATCTCTGCTATATTTGTGCTTATTTGAAGGTTTACATACTATAGTAGCTGAAGTTTATTAGGATCTCCCTTTTCCGGATATTGTTTAAAACCGTGTTTTACAAATTCTGTTTTGTAGAATATTAGTCTTATGAGAGGTTAATTGTTAGAGAAGTTTCATGATAAAATTTAACTTTGGGAAAACACTGGGTTAAAAACAGTTAATCAGATTTTAACTTTTGGTAGTGATTGTATTACTGTTTTTCTGCAGAGTTTGTCAGTTTTTAATAATGTACATTGTGGCTGTCCAGGAAGGAAATATAATGTGCAGCATTTCCCAATTTGCTAAGTTTATTTGGTCACAAGAACACCTCCTTCCCCAGGAAATAGTCCCCCCAAAGTCTTGAAGGAGGATTCTACTGGAATACAGTTTGAGAAACCTTATTTACATATGTTTTACATATCCATATGTAGTATGGAATTTAAAGCATTTGCTTGTTGATTGGGATGATTACTTATATCAGGTTTGGATCCAACTAAGGTTGGAATAATCTATTTTCGGTTTTGTTAAGTAAAAGAATGAGCACTTTAGCTAAGTGGCTATTCAAGCCTTTTTTTTTTTTTTCAACTTCAACCCACAGTGAGAAATTACATTTTTGATCAGTGACCCAACACCGTACATAAACACACTGTCAAAACTGAGAAAGAACTTTCACGAAACAATACTTAGTTAGGCCTTCCTGTGTACGATGCGTTCAAATACTTTTCATCCTGCTATATTTTTTAACATGTTATGAGCAACTAAACCAATGCATCATGTAATTTGAGAAACACACAGATTACATGGGTTTATAAATGTCTAAAGTGATGTTGGGAAAAGGCCCTGGAGAGACTGTTAGAAAACTAAAGCTCAGCATAGAGATAAGAAGAGAGGCTCTAGCCTTGGAATTCCTGTATTTAGATTCTGGTGGTATTTTGTTGGGCGAATGTTTAATGCCTCTTCTGCCTCAGCTTTCTCATCTGTAAAATAACAAAAGTAGAACCTGCGCAGAGTAGTTGTGAGACTTCAGTGAGAAATGCTTTACATAACATGCCTGATATGCTCTAAGTGCCCAGTCCATTTTAGCTTTTGTGATAACTGAAGTTCTAAGACTCTCTACTGCACCATACTCATATTCAAAAAGTATTTTAAGCCTTTGAAAGTGTTAAAGCAGCCTTTAGTGAACCTGGACTCTTGATCTGTAGCTAGATGTATCATTTTTTCTGATACCAGCTTTCTGGGATAGTTTTATAGTCAAAAGGACCCACTTAAAGTTGTTTTGCCTCATATTTGCAAGTGGACTCACATTTGCTGAGCTTTATGCTATGTTATTGTATATTTTTTAAACCATTCTTTTTTTAACAATATCTTAAATTTAGAATAATCTTGCATTATAACATGTCATCAAATGTAAATATGCACATACCTATATCAGTGATTAACTTAGCATTTTATAGTTTAATTCACTAAAAGAAGGCGGCAAAATAAAAGTTGCTATTTTCTTGTTTTATGCTCATTTCTGCAGTTTTTAAAATTCCCCCATCCTCAATATTGCAATTGGGAGTTTAATTTTGTGTCCTGACCTGAGAAAAGGACATTTAGAGGGGATGAACAATGGTGGGGGCCAGATCTAGTTTTTGTTACTATTGCTCTGAACATAGCTGGCCACCTCCTACATTTATGTCACCTCCTGAGGCATTGATGTTGTCTGTCCCTGATTAAATGTTTCTGTTGGTCTCTTTTATTGCCCAAGTGTCCCTCACTAGGGCCTGGAGTTGCTGAAATGAGAGGTTTTGATGGCATCATTGAGGTATGTAAACCAGTTCAGTGTTAAGGTAGCAGAGATTTTCTACTTGTGTAAGCAAAAAAACTGAAGTAAAAAGAATAATTGCTAACATAGCACCTATATGTTACCTGCTGGTATAAATTTGAAGACCTCTCTAGCTTAACCTCATTTAATCCTATAGTAACCCTTTTTTCATCTCCATATTTCTAGGTGAGTAAATGGAGAAGAAAGAAGCCAGGTAATTAGTCTGAAGTCATATAGCTGGATTGGAAACCCTGGTCCCAGAGTGTACACTTGAAACCCACTAAACTCTGTTGCCACCACCACAAAGTACTGGGATGTAGAATCATCCTGGAACATAGGGAATTTCTGTTACAGAAACACGACGGCAAGTTTTCTGGTCAAGATGTGTGAGATCCTAGGACACTGAGAGAATGTTCATATTACTGATTTGCTGTCAGTGACCTTTGAGGAGCTGTGAAGAGAGGGAGCTGTGCAGGAAGATAAGAGATGCTAATGTATTGTTTTTCCAAAAAAAAGGGAACGGTGTAATCCACAAATCATAGAGACTGAAATTGATGTTGATTGCTGGACATATTCCAGAAGGGAGTGAGTTCTTAGCAAAGTGTTGATTTCTAGAAGCTACCAAATACAGTTTATTAACTATTTCCTTTTGTAATAGAATTCTAAGTGTCTTAGATAAGGATGTAGGCAGGATACAGATATCTGTAAGGATTCATAATTTCATTCATATTTGAGATTACCTGAAAAATGTTAAAGTGTATGTCAGAATATATTTTCTAGGACTTGAAGTCATTTTGATGTTTTTACAAGATTATTTTACTTATTTTCATTGCATTAGAATATAAGCTGTATAATGTTTTTCCTAAGTGCTATATAGCACATTAGTCACAGATTCAGTGGCCCACATCCCCGTGCCTTGCCTTCTCAAGTAGGCAGGAAGGAACTAGAACTGGTAACATCTTCCTGGTATGTACACACAGCACAATAAATACTTTCCAGCTTTATATTGTTAAAATTATTCATCCTTATTCTTTACAATTGGTCATAACCCATTTGTTTACTCAAGAGCTAGTCTTGCTCTTATTCCCGAACACTACGTAGTGTGTGATTGGAAGGTGCGTTGATGGGAAGAGGGCTGGACAATAGACTGCATTCCTTCTTCACACAAGGTAAAACCTCAGGGGGATGGTGGTGAGGGTGAGGCATATTCGTTTTTTCTTGTTTATCTTATAAAAGCTGCCCCACTTTTAAATATAGTGAAAGGTGGGACTCCTGGGTGACTCACTGGTTGGGTGTCTGCCTCTGGCTCAGGGTGTGATCCTGGAGTGCTGGGATCGAGTCCCATTTCGAGCTTCCTGCATGGAGCCTGCTTCTCTCTCTGCCTCTCTCTCTCTCTCTCGCTCTCTCTGTCTCTCATGAATAAATAAAATCTTTTAAATTAATAAATAAATAAATATAGTGAAAAGACAGAGAGATGAGTCTGCTTAGCTTAGGCTATTGTATATAAACACCCCATAGGTGTGTGTGGAAAGGGCAAAACTGTCTTTGACAGAGGCTTTTGTTGTTGTTGAAAGGAGGAAGGAATAAGACATAGAAGGAGCAAGACAGAAAAGAACATCCAGAAGGAATTGACCAGAGAAACATTGGGTCTGAGTGTGTCATGTACAACTTTGAAAGATCTAATGATGAAAGTGGAACTCGTTGCTTTTCAGAACTGTCTTAAGAAATGGAGCACTTGAGGGGCACCTGGGTGGCTCAGTTGAATAAGCGTCTGACTCTTGGCTTCAGCTCAGGTCATGATCTCAGGGTCATGAGATCAAGACCTTTGTGGGGCTCCAAGCTCAATTGACAGTCTGCTTCTCTTTCTCTCCTTTCCTCTCCCCTGCCTCTCTCCCCTATACTCACTCTTCCCCCCCCAAATAAATTTTTTTTAAGATTTTATTTATTTATTCATTAGAGACACAGAGAGAGAGGCAGAGACACAGGCAGGGGGCAGAGGGAGAAGCAAGCTCCATGCAGAGAGCCTGACTCCAGGATCACACCCTGAGCCAAAGGCAGACTCCACCACTGAGCCACCCGGGAATCCCCCAAATAACTAAGTTTTTTTTTTTTTTTTTTTTTTTTTTTTTAATAATAACTAAGTTTTTTAAAGAAGTGGAGCACTTGAATAGATTACTAATCATGGAATGTATTAGATACAGATTAAATGCCATGGCCTCCCAACCAAAAAAGTGAGTGGAGCTCTGAACCTGGATGATACAGAAAGTCTAAGTTCTCTTTAAAAATTTAAAAAGACTTTTCAGTACACGACCTCATTTATTCTAGATCCTAGAAGAATAGAAAAAGATAACAAAATCATATTTATTTCAAAACTAGCAAAAACTCTTAAAAACCTGATAGAATATAAGATTGGCAACCTGATATAAGACATTACAAAGGAAAAATATGATGTCCCAGTTTAATTTATGGAAGTAGTCATGAAAATCCTAAGCAAAACATCAGCAAATGATTGAATAGGAAATTCTCTTAATTCAAGAGGGCAAATAACATGTAACACTTGGTATTTACTGTGTGCCAGGCATTCTAATTATCTCAATTAATCCTCCCAACAACCCAACAAAGAGGTTGTTATTAGTATTATTATTACCCTCATTTTACAGTTGAAGGAATTTAGATCAAGAGGTAAAATAATCTGCCCCAGGATAAATTGGTAGTAAGTCACAGAGCCTGGGGTTTCGAACCCCTGGGGTCTGGCACCAGGGTATATTGCCCCTTTGTGCTGTATCATCTCAGAATTTGCCAAGATAACAATGCTAATATACCAGTTCTTGATTATGAGGTCTTTAAAAGCTGGTAGGAGATAAAAGAATATCTGTCTTAAACCAACATCAAACAGCCTACCAATGGAAAAACTGGTAGAATAGAAAGTGAAATAAGCATGCCCAGTAACATGTCTGATGTTTGATACCATCCTGGCCAATGCAAGAAAACCTCAAATAAAATGTAAAACTGGTAGGAAGAAATGGCGGAAAATAGCAGTATGTGCAGATGTTACAATCGTAAACCTAGGAAAACCAACGGAATGAACTGAAAAACTGAAAATAAGAGTTCAGTAAGATAGCCATATGCTACATATTTAAAAATTGGTAGCAGTTTTCTTTCTAGCAATATCCAGTAATAAAAATGAAAGATCTTACTATACAAAAAATGAAACACCTAAGGTAAGGGAGATCTATATAAAATAGTTTGAGATCTCTATAAAGAAAACTATAAACTTAATTGGAATAAAGATCTGAGTAATAATGGAGAGATACCATGTTCTTGAATGTTAAGACTGAATGAATGGTAGGAAGCAAGAAAATTTCCAAAATTAGCATATTGTTAGCCAGAAAGTAAAGTCAGATTTCTTAAAAGTTAACTTAAGAAGCTCAGTAAAAAGTATGTATGTGACTACTACACGATCTTACACTGAGGAAAGAAGAGGGGTTATTTGGCATAAGATTTTTAGATAATTGGTTATCTGTTCTTTGGGAAAATCAATTTTGATAAGCAAGCTGCACTTTATGAAAATTAATTTGATGGAAGAATGAGTTTAAAAACATAGATTAGAAGAACATTTATATGAATATTTGTCAGACCTTTGGATGAGGAAATACGCTTATTTTCATTGCTATCAAGTGATTAAAAGGGAAAAAAAAAACCTGAGATAAAGATATGAAAAAAATTTTGCATGATGATAGACCAAGGGTTAATATTTAGTTCAGTACAGCAAAAGCTCATACAAACTGGCAACTGCTGTTTATTAGTAAATGCTACCCTGGATGTTTTAGTTTGTTAAAATTTTAAGTCCTGCTGTCATTTTATATATAAAGTGTTTTGCTCAAAGGTTTTAGTATATATCTCTTCCAATGGCAAAACTGGGGTTCACACTTGGGTCTGCTGAGAGCTTATCCTCTTAGCCCTTGAAACATGCTGTTTTTCAAACATGTCAGATGCTAAAACTGGGTAAATGAACAGTGAGCTCAGGTAGTGGCTAAATAAAAGACAAGTAACAAGGGGGATGTTAAAGTATTTTTTTAGGTGGTAATGCTTGTGTTAGTAGAGGTGCAGTGGAAGGAAGATAAGGCAATTTCATATACTGCCCATTTGGCCTTTCTGGGAAATATTTTGGTCCAATATATGTCCAGATTCTTAAGATGTTTCTTTCATGTAAGCCAGGAGAAAATAAAATAACAAGTATTTATGTTTTATCCTTACTATAGGGAATTTCCAGTGTCTTTTTTTTTTTTAAGATTTTATTTATTTATTCTAGACACAGAGAGGCAGAGTTATAGACAGAGGGAGAAGCGGGCTCCTCATAGGGAACCTGATGCAGGACTTGATACCAGGACCCGGGATCATGCCCTGAGCCAAAGGCAGACACTCAACCACTGAGCTTACCCAGGCGTCCCTTCAATGTCTTAAAAAAAAAAAAAAAAATCCAGTTATTTTATTGATTATGGCGATGGCTGCACAGTTCTGTAAACTGTTGAAACTATTGAATTATATACTTTAAGTGAATGGCATGTAAATTATATGTCAGTAAAGCTGTGATTTTAAATTAGCTATTTTAGCTATTACGTAGAAGAAGAAAATGGAGTTTGCTTCTCTGAATCACTGAATTGTGAAAGATGTTCAAACATATTAGATTCTTCCAATTGATGCTGCACTGATTTTATTGGAATGCCTTGTTTGATGCAACATGATAAACCTGAAGAAGGTGAAATTAGTGTTGAGGATACCCTAGTGGTCAAAGTAGAGAAAGCTGGTAGTCCAGTGAAGTCATCTTTTAGCAGGAAGCTCAGAACTTTTATGGTTTCAAGTTTCTCAAAGTCAGCCTTAAGATCACATGCTTGGATTTTAGGAAACACTTTATACCTCATTTTTATTTAAAAGTCATATGTGCACACAAACACACTATCTCACTGTCAGTTTTCCTGTAGTATCCTGCCTTGTGAAGATTATATGAAGATTGCCCTTGATCTCTAGGGACATACATGAAATGTGCTTTTTGTAATTTTCAAATGCAGGGTTACATAGGTCAGGGTAAAATAGCTCAGAGTTTGGGGCAGGGATACGGAGCAGGGAGTGTGTTGCGCTCCTGTTGAGGTGTACTGGGCTCTTGCAGAAGTTAGATCAGTTAAATCAGCCTGTTCTGATCCTTTCAGCAACAAGAGCATGGGGGGATGAGTCAAGATAGTACTTCACCTGTAGGGGAATTGGCAACTTGTTGACCACCTGGCCTGAAGCAAAGAATATTTGGTGGGAAGTGAAGAGTTAAGGTTATTCTTGTGACATGGGCATATTCCTCTATAAACCCAGTGAATTGTAGATGTTAATTGAAATACCAAGTATTGCCAACACAGACTTATTTTCATCTCCACTAATAAATATTTGTGTGCAGATGACTCTGCTGTAAGTGGAGGGAGGGTGCTTTGCCCTTGATCAGGGGAAGTGAAATAGAAAAATTGGCTGGTCCTAGAGGAGGGAAGATAGCTACAGTTTAGTATAGGTGATCAAAAGCCCTGTTTGGCAGGGAAAGTCCAGGTTTATGCCTCTTGTCCCTACGTAATTATTCAGTGCATCCCCCTTCATTCCCCAAATTGTCCTGGTTAGAATTACGTCATCTAACATTTAACAGTTGCCAAACTAGCTGATTCTTGACACACACATCCCCCCCCCCTTTTTTTTTGACGTTTTAGAGCACAAATCTGTCAGATCCTCAAGTAGCTTCATTTTGAGGCCCTAGTTCTGGAGCCCTGGCAGTTACCTGGTCCCTCTGGAACCAGGAGGATTTTTCATTAGATTGCCTTGACTTTTCTGTCTGAATGAGAGCTATGATGTTCTAACTCTAAAATGTTCTGCTTTGCCTCAAGTCAGACACTGAGACTGTCTGAATGTAAACACCTTGTTTTTTCACCCAGATGCCCTCTTCACTCTCCCTCCACTTCTCAGGAACTACTACAGAAGAGAAGTTACGGAGTTCTAGTTGTTAAATGGTGGTTCTTGGGTGCCATTTAACTGCTCAGGGAAGTGATACACCACTCTTCATACACTTACGTTTATGTAATTTTTCTAAGTCTTAGAGCAGCAATATCCAAAGGGAAAGATCAGGAGTTACACAGAATCATCCTGAGAGTTCAGTTTAGGATGGCTAGGGAAAAAATGCATTTAATTTGTATTTCCTTGAATAACCTTGAACATTATTCTCAATTTCTGAGAATAAACAGATACACCTGTTTTCACGTTGTTATTTTTTTCCATATTTCTTCCTCTGTCATTTAATGACACATTTCAGATCTTCAACTCTGAATGCAGGTATGCAGACTACATGCAAGAATAAAAGACAGTGCCGGTCTCAGTGTTCACGAGTTGGGTGTTGGCCCTCTGAAAGGTTAAGAGAGAAATGTCTGAGTCCTGCCCTTGTTAGAGCTGCCTTTCTGGGGCATAGGACAGGAGCACTGATAGCTTACAGGTAGCCCCCGTGTTACTTGGAACTCCTGTTTGTTCCAACAAGGTAGGGATTTAGTGAAAGCTTATCTCAGGAGTCAAACACTGGAAGTGTGGGGAAAGGCAGCAATGCACCCAGGTCTTCACCAGCAGTCAGGACCAGGAACACAAACTCCATTATGACTATCCATTTGCTACTCCATTTCTCTGCTTACTCATCTTCTCTGTGCAGACCAGCCTTCTCCACCTGACAGAAAGCCTGGCCACCGACATTTTGTAAATGTTTTTCATGGAGCTTCAGCCCTGCCATAGAGACTTTAACTAAGGAGAAGTCTCTCTTCCCCTCTAGGTTCCTTTGTTTGGGCCCACAGGACTCTGGTTCTAACAGGGACTACTGCACCTCCCATGGTAGCCATGTTAGTGGTTGGTAAGGCCCGGCAGTTGCCAGAAGGAGATGGTGTTTTCCCAACTGTGAAGATTATTGGGGTTCTTATCCTCCTCTCTGGTTTGTTGAGTTCAGATGAACTTCTTGATTATTGTCTGCCCTCAGGCCACATATTCCTTCCTATTCTCATTTTGTCCTTTTATCTCATTTTGCCCTGAAAAGCATGCTCTTTTAGCTCTGCACATAGATATCCTCAAGGCCCAGAGGAGTCTCTAAAGGACTGGATCCCAGAATCCCAAAGGAATTCCATCCCTGCCTAAAAGCTATTGCACTGATAGTCCCTCAGCAATCCCAGAAATACACAAGAAGGGATTGGAATGTTTGCTACCCAAGGGTGGAATGTGCTCCCTTGTTAATCTGCTTTTAGTCTAAAGTACCAGGATTTGATTGGGTAGCATTTTGGTTTCTCATCATGTGCAGTTTGTTTACATTTACTTTGTGCCCTTTGCCTGTCACCCTTCCACCCACCCTCACCCCAACTCATATTCTTATTGTTTTCCTGATTTCGGAGAAAGATTAGGATAGAATACAGAAGTTTGAAAATACAGCTCAGCTCTTTTAACTTAGGAATGGTATGTTTAACACTAGTTGAATACACTTTATATAACTAGTTTAAAAATATTTTTCTCTAAAGGCAGCCATTTAGATCTTAATGTCCGCAAGGCCTCACACATAATAGAGGCTTGAAAAATATGTTGAATACACTTGGAAATACTTTTATTCATTATTACTTACTAAAAGGGCCAATGGCAGGGATTAAATAGGTCTTGTGCACTGGAGTAGGAGCTGCTCTTGAGCCAGAGTCGTGCTTGACACCCCTCACATTACAGGGGAGGCTGAGGCCGTTGTTACCACAGGTAGGAATTATTTGAAGAAAAATGGTAGAAGCCTTATTTTACTGTACTCCATACATGTTGATTGCCCTGGTACACTGTCCCTGTTTGACTTAATTTAGTAATCTCTCCCAGACAGGATGTCCCCTTTCAGGATCATGTATTTTCATCTGAACAGGAGAACTAACACACTAGGTCATACAGTATTTAACAATTTTATCATGGTGGTAAGTGTTAAAAGCCACACCTTCATGCCAGAAATAGTTGTTCTTTCATGTTCCTTGCTTTCCAGTTGAAGGAAATAAAACAAGTTAGGGGTATGTTTCCTTTTCTTTTCTTTGCTCTTATGTCCCTTCCCCTTCTACCTCCCCACCCCCAAAGAATTTCTTAAGGAGCAAAGGAAAAAATAATGAAAGGCAAATAGAATGATTCCTGGGGCAGGGTGAGTACACAAATCAGTGCATGTCTTTGACACTAGCTGGTTGGGGACCACACCTGTGGCTCAGAGTTTTAGTGGCCAGAACAAAGAAGAAAACAAGATTGGTTGCAAAACTGTTCATGAGATAAAAAACAAATCAGGGGGATCCCTGGGTGGCGCAGCGGTTTGGCGCCTGCCTTTGGCCCAGGGCGCGATCCTGGAGATCCGGGATCGAATCCCATGTCAGGCTCCTGGTGCATGGAGCCTGCTTCTCCCTCTGCCTGTGTCTCTGCCTCCCTCTCTCTCACTGTGTGCCTATCATGAATAAATAAAAATTAAAAAAAAAACAAAACAAAACAAATCAGGGCAGCCTGGGTGGCTCAGCGGTTTAGAGCGCTGCCTTCGGCCCAGGGCGTGATCCTGGAGACCTGGGATTGAGTCTCGCCGCGTCGGGCTCCCTGCATGGAGCCTGCTTCTCCCTCTACTTGTGTCTCTGCCTCTCTCTCTGTGTGTCTCTCATGAATAAATAAACAAAATCTTAAAAAACAAAAACAAATCAGTCACTTAAGAGAAATAAAATCTTTCCAGAAACTGAGACCCTGTGGATCCATTAATACAGATCTTAGTACATTAGTACTAATGTACTTAGTACATTTCTCTCAGTTCTGTATGGTGCCTGTAAAAGTGAAGTACCTGAGTTCAAGTTTAAGCTATCTTAGTATAGAAACATAAGGAATAATATTAGGCCAGAGTACAGTTCAGTTAAATCATTACTTTCTGATGCTCTGGAGCTTTGGAAGTAGCCCTCTGTAATTGTTCATACCACTGAACTTTTTATTAAAATTGGATACCAGAGAAGTCCAAGGTTATAGTTTTCTAGTAACCACTCCGCTTTAACAGCTGGCTTAGCTGGCCAACAGCACCGATATTGGCCTTTGAAGATTAAAGAGCTTGATTTCAAATCTGGTTTTATAAATTGACTTGGAGGCCAGGTCAGTGTTTTCCTTGGAAAATAGTTTCTGTATTTAACATGCAGATGTATTTAATGTCATAAAGTAGTAGTTTAAAATTTTTCATTAAATTTCTAACACTGAAGTGCAGTATAAAAAAACTAATAGGAATGAGATGTTTAGGCTCAAGAAGAGATGGACCCTCACTCACCTTCCTTGGACCTTAGAACAAGGTTTAAAGGCCACTGTCATTTGCATAGCTAATGTCCCTGTAGTCTGGAAAAATTTCAAAGCCTGCATCATCTGTCTACCACTGGAACGAGCTCACCCTGTGCATCCCCCTCCCCACAAGAACAGCTGTAGACAGCCTAGTTTTAATTAACATGAACTTCCTGTTTGAACCACCAAGATTTGACAGGTTGGCAATATAGTTAGCAAGAATCCAAGCATTTGGAAGATAAAGTTAAAAACTAAGAAGAAAGATTTTTGAGGCCTGCACAGAAATAATAATTTCTGCATGTTTGTTGGTTTTGTTTTGTTTTGTTTTGTTTTCAGATTTATAGAGCACTTTCACAAATAATATAGTTACCACATTCACTTGAGTTAGTAGATTATTCTGCCAAAATAGTAAAGGAAACGGAATCTCCTATTCAAAACTTTTGTAGAAGGAAATACATTTTAAGTGTTAAGTAATTGCTCCATCTGAGCTCTTCTTAAATTTTTGGGTCCTCTACCTAAACCTTAACTTTTTTGGACTCCCATGGATATAAGATGTTTTTTTTGTTGTGTATTTTAGATACAGCTTTCAGATTAAAAAGCAAGTTTTCCATTGTGACTGTATTGTGATGTCAACACTCACCTGGAAAGCACCACTCCATCAAGTGTGGAATGTTCTTTGGGCAATAAAAGAAGGCATGTGATTATTCTGTAAACAGCCCTTGAGTTTACAGTAAGTTTTTTTAAGTTCTGCCTTCCTTGTCACTTGATACTTTATTATACACCAGCCCTGGATAAAATTACTAAATAATTTTTTTCTTTTTTTTTTAATTTTTTTTATTTATTTATGATAGTCACACGGGGGGGGGGGGGGGCAGAGACACAGGCAGAGGGAGAAGCAGGCTCCATGCACCGGGAGCCCCATGTGGGATTCGATCCTGGGTCTCCAGGATCACGCCCTGGGCCAAAGGCAGGCGCCAAACCGCTGCGCCACCCAGGGATCCCTAATTTTTGTTTTCTTAATTCAGATTGTTGCATAAAGCTCTCCAGTCAATTGTAATACATTTTCTGACTCTTACTCAAATTTATCCTGTCTACAAAATGCAGCTCAAGAAGCATCTCCTCAGTTGAAGTCTGAGATCTTCAGCCCCCAGTACTGTGTCTGTCCTCTGAATTTGCTGCTCCTGTCACTTATTTGGGTGTTTTAAACGGGGTCTGGGGGCATGCAGTAGTCTTCCATAGGTTTCAGTCTTTCTCTGTGTGTGCCTTGACTCCTCAGTCCTTGAACAACTCCTAATGAATGGGTACCACAGGATGACAGGTGGAAAGGAGGTGCTGACTCGTTCACAGAAATCCTCTTTGAGTGAGATGTTCTACACAGTCCTCTAGGAAGCCCTAGAACTGTGTATTCTGTGACTCTAAATACTTCTGCTAGAAAAAGCCCATTTACATTAAATACCACTGTATGGTGGCCTTTGAGCAGTTTAAAAGGAAACAAACTTCAAATCTCCAACTATGGTGCTTCAGCTCAGGCTGGTTTTGTGGCATGTTTGTGCTTTCATGGGCATTTGGCCAGAACAGAAATAGCAATGCTGGACCTTGAAGGAAAGTGATTTTCCAGGTTTATATCTGATCCTTTAGATAGAAGTTTGAAGGTTATAAATTTTTTTTTCTTTATTTTAAGATTTTATTTGAGAGTGCACACACAGGCGCTTGTTGGGGGAGGGAGGGAGGCAAGGCAGAGGGAGAGAGGGAATCCCAAGCAGACTTCTTGCTGAGCATGGATCCCATGACCCTGAGGTCATGACCTGAGCCAAAATTAAGAACAGGTCCCTCAACTGACTGAGTCACCAAGGTACCCTTGAAGGTTGTAAATTTTCAAAAGGAAATTGTTCTTTTAAAACACAGTTCTTCATTAGAATGACTAAAAAGAAAAAATAAAAATCATTTCATCACTCTTAGGTGTACCTTTTTTGAACTTTTTTGTTTCTTTTGCTTTTCCATCTATCTTAATCTTTGACACAAAAATAATTTTCTGAAAGACTTTTTTTTCATATTTGAACTTTGTTTCAAATTTTCTCAATTGTTTACAGTTCAGTTTTGAATTACACATCCTTTTAAAGGAATTACCATCTTTTTTAAAAGAGCAGAGTTAGCTGTTTGCTTTTCTTATTTACCAAAATGTGGGTGAAATCATGATGTTTGCCCATGATCATATGGACTATGTTTACACAACCCTGCAGCAAAGTGAGCAGTAAATTTAACTAGAAGAAAAATGAATTTATAAAGACTGATGGTTTCACATTTTAAAATGTGGACATTGGGATCCCTGGGTGGCGCAGCGGTTTGGCGCCTGCCTTTGGCCCAGGGCGCGATCCTGGAGACCCGGGATCGAATCCCACGTCGGGCTCCCGGTGCATGGAGCCTGCTTCTCCCTCTGCCTGTGTCTCTGCCTCTCTCTTTCTCTCTCTCTGTGACTATCATAAATAAATAAAATTAAAAAAAAAATTTTAAATGTGGACATTGATTAACCTTTTGTATTAAAGTACCTTACTAATTTGTAAGGAAATAGTTGTGAAGTTCACGTTTTCTGGAATTAATTCTAAAACTGTAACAGTGTCACTCTTAATTCCTGGGGATCATCTGTAAATTAATCAATGTAGGTAAAATTAAAGATGGCACATTATAATGATAAAAAGCCTTTAACATATTCATGAAATCAGTTAATTAGCATGTATTACAGGTGTTTCTAAGTAAGGCTTTGTAGTATGTAACTGTAATTTCAGACCTTAAACCAAGTTGTGAAATCGTTTTGCCTCATGATAATCGGAAAAGTTCAGCATTGTGAATAAGTTAGCTGTCATTAGTAAAAGAGCTACTCAGATTGATTCTACATCTGTTTTACAAACTGTAGGTTCCATCCTATTAGTTGTTTGTGAAATCAGCTTAGTGGATTCTGAGTAGCATTTTAAGAGGGAGGAAGGGAATGGGAATAGAATAGAGAATATCACTGTAATTTTAGTTGGTAAGGATAAGTACTGTTTGGTGGTACTGCATGTGTGTGATACTTATTTTTTATATATGAGTATATGTATGTCATAAGGTCAGAGAAATCTAAGCCATCACTGCTAGTGGTAATGCAGTTAGGTGGCCTGGTGGCCTTGTGGTTGTTTAAATGGCTGTATACACAATACAGATGGATGGCATGCTTTAATTGGAAAGCTTCAGTAGTTTTTTTTTTTTTTTTTAAAGATTTTATTTATTTATTTATGAGAGACATAGAGAAAGAGGCAGAGGGAGAAGTAGGTTCCCTATGGGGAGCCCGATATGGGACTCAATACCAGGATCTCAGGATCACAACCTGAGCTGAAGGCAGATGCTTAACCCCTGAGCCACGCAGGTGCTCCCGGTATTTGTACTTTTAACAGGAAGTAGAGGAAGACCTGTATGACTTGCTGATCAGATTAATAGTTGATAGGAATCTGGTAGGGAAAGCTAAGATAACAGACTCAAGATCCAAGAAAGAATTTGAATTGTTGGGATCCCTGGGTGGCGCAGCAGTTTGGCGCCTGCCTTTGGCCCAGGGCACGATCCTGGAGACCCGGGATCGAGTCCCATGTCGGGCTCCCAGTGCATGGAGCCTGCTTCTCCCTCTGCCTGTGTCCCTGCCTCTCTCTCTCTCTCTCTGTGACTATCATAAATAAGTAAAAATTAAAAAAAAAAAAAAAGAATTTGAATTGTCCAACTGTAGACTGATTCTAAAGTAGAAGCAATTTAATAGGAATACTTATTCAGTCCTACAGACATTTCCCAAAATGCAGATGTAAACAGTAGATGAAGATGTGGCTCCCTGTAGAACACGTGGAGAAGACTTAGGTCAATTAAACCGCTCAATAGAAAGCAGCCATGTATGTGACTATCAAAGCTCTGGATGGAGTCTATGACTACATTTAAGAAATATATGTGTAGGTAGTCTTGGCTGGTCAGGTCACATACAAGAATTAGGGTTCAGTTTGAAACGCTATACTCTTAAGAAGGAATGCCTGGAGAATAACAGGGATCCTCTAAGTTGGCTCTTCCATGGCTCATCTTTATCTGTAACAGAACCCAAACTGGATAAATTGTATAGGAATTTGGTTACCAACTGTGCTCGGTGTAGTGCACAATGAAGGTAGACCCATGGCTTTTGCACACGCAGCTCACAGGCTAGTGTGGTAATGGTAATTTACATAATAGCATGTCTAATAAGGCTGCTCATAAAGCTTTGAGTTTCTTCTTCACGAATCTCTCTTTCCTTTTACCCTTGTCCTAGATGTGTCAGTGCTTAGGGCATGAAGATACGTGTCTACTGTAAAATATTCCTACCTGATGCTCACTGAAATTGCTACTGAAGTCTGATGGCATATTATCAGTTTACTTCTAGTATTTACCTCTGGCTTGCTTAGATTGGGATAAAGTCTAGGAATGAGGAATTGGTCACATCATGTTGGAATCCATGTCTAAAAGGCATGTCTATAGAGTCATCTTAAAAATATTCTCAAGTCATACACCTGTAATTTTGGGAAATATCAAATTTAGTGTTTAATATTGTACTTATTTAACATGTATTTTTAGAATAGTTATAAATAAAGAATGTATTCTGTGCTGCCCCTCTCCCAGATAACTTAGTTGGTGGTTAACTGAAGAAAGGTCATGAATTTGTGTTACAGTGAATTTCTTGATTGACTTTCCCACAACTAAGCAGCGGTAATGTAAAAGTTGACTTACTTTGTCAAACTGGATAATATAGTGAGGTTTGTTAAATTAGATTCTCCTAGAACATTATTTCAGAAAAGGATATTCATTGCTTAATTGTAAATAATATCTGATACCTGTAAGTATGAAATCTTGCATTCATATTCAGCATGCAATTATAAGCCCAATAGAAAAATCTGGAACTCATAAAGAAAAAGGTTATAGATAAAGCTATAAAAAATGATTTTTGTACAGCAAGTTTAAGAAGTTGAAATGCAAATGGCAAAGTAGGACATTTGAAAAAAAAAAAGCCCAAACCAGCTAAAGAGATATTCATAATTATATAGTATCCTACAAGTCAATAAGAAGACATACTCTAAACCCAGTAAACTAATGGGCAGTAGAGATGTACAGTTTTACTAAGGAAATGCAGACGGACACTAGGCATGAAAATATGTTCGTTGTTATCAATGATCAAATATGAATTGTAAGGATGAGAGGGGTAGGGAGAGGAGGTCAAGAAAATAGCATTTTTAAATCTAACAGATTGGCAGAACTCAAAAAGGACTAATGGAGCCTCTTATTGGTTAGCTAGTGCACTGTTGATGGCAATGTAAATTGGCCTAAGCTTTTGGTACAAGTTAAGAATCTTCACATTTCAAGTCTCAGACTGCTGCCTTACCTGAGTCTCTCAGAATCTCCTTGGCTTCTTTTATTCTGGTACCTGGCATCCAGAACCACACAGAACATCATGTGGTCTTTTTGTGGCCAGAGCAGCCCGTTATTTAGTCATTCTTTATGAGAAATTGCTCTCTAAGGTGGGCAGGTCAAGGATCATTTCTATGGTGTTTATAAAAAACCGATAGTTATCTTCAGTGATGATCCTGAATCAGATACATCCGGCTATTCAAGAGAAGACAAAGAGTTTCTTTACCTTCACTCATTTTATATAACTTCCAGGGACAACTGGCGTGGTACCTCAATACAAAATAAAACTGGGCAGATCCTGCACAGAAGGGAAGAGTCATCCATTAGAAATAAGACCCAAAGCCTGTGACCTGAGTATTTCTGCTGAAGACATTGCAAAACAGCACGTCCTTTGGAGAAATGCTACAGTGACCCCTTGCTGACTCAGAAAAGAGCTGTGTTGATCCAACAATTTCAGCTCTGAAGTGTGCATGGAATTATTGATATAAAATATTAAGTTTTGCCAAACTGTGTTCATGCAGAATGTTGAAACATAAAGACACAGACCTTGGTTTTCAAAACAACTTTACTTGTAATATTACTAAGCTGATTTAGAATTTAATATTCATTTAATCACAACTAGAAGAAAAAACATTTTTAAGAGTACTCCCATTCAGGGCTTCTTGCTTTAGTCTCCAGCAAACTACTTTTCTTTTGAACAACAAAAGACATTTGAAAACTGCTTCTGGGCCCAACCCTCAAAAGAGGATTGTAAAGAGCAAATATGTATATAAAGAGCACACTTTTTTCTGCAGAAGTGAAATTAGTACGTGTGTGTGTGTGTGTGTATTGAAGTCATGGAGCTCTAATCCATGATATATTCTTAATTCCTAAGAGTAACTTAGCTGTGTGTTCAGTTAAAATACTTCCAACTGTGTCCTTAAAGTGAATTGTAGAACTATTTAAGTGGATGTTTAAATATGCCCTGCCTTGTTCCAGAAAGGATTTAAGGTAGCTGGAAATATTCCTTTGTACCTAATTATCTTAACTTCAATCTTGAAAGTCTGTAATGACTGCATGGTACGCTGAAATTATCGCAGTAAAACTTGACACTAGTAGTAGATTCTCTCAATTAGTGTTTGAAGTTTAACATGAAGTTCCTGTTTGTGAAGCTAACACAGCCTTTTTTTTTTTTTTTACATGAACTGATGCTTTAAAACAATTTCTTGTAAAATTACTTTTATCTAAAAATCAGCTACTAAAGCAAAGCCCTCTCCTTTAAGTATGCATCTCTTGCTTTGTTGCTCATATATAGAATGAACTTTACCAATAGAGAATATTTCATAGGCATTCATAATTTGACATTCCCATGTTTAGTGTGAGTGAAAGAAACTCTCAAGGATTAACAGAAAGCCTGTTTTAGAAGAACACAACAGTGAAATTATTTCTAAACATCACTTTCACTAAACCCATTTCATTAAGTACTCATTCTGTAATTCACTTAAAAGGATGAATGGTTGGAGAAGTTGATGGTCACTCAGAACTCTGCATGTGTTTAGACTTAGTTGAAACTAGAAAGGAGTATACAGTTTTCATAGCCTAGTTCTCTATGCAGTGCATTTCTGATGTTTAATAGAAAAGGAACTTGGGT
Source organism: Canis aureus (assembly GCF_053574225.1). Classification (NCBI taxonomy): domain Eukaryota; kingdom Metazoa; phylum Chordata; class Mammalia; order Carnivora; family Canidae; genus Canis; species Canis aureus. Next base: position 43,838,573 of record NC_135634.1, read on the forward strand.
TGTCAGTAATGAGCAGTAAAAATCCTTTCCAAAGTGTGTGAAACAGAGGTATAGGCCAGTTTTTGTTTTGTGTGTTAGTGTGTTTTGTGTGTTAGTGTGTGTTTAGTGTGTTTGGTTTGTGTGGGATAGGGGACATTCAGGGCTATTCTTTTCATATTTATTTAACTCAGGAATCTTAGAAATTGGCTTTTGCCTATTTGCTCAGAATTTTAAAAACCAATATTTTTTAAAAAGTCACTTGGTAAACATTTATTCTGGATACTCTGATAATTTAATACTGTTGTACATTTTTGTAATACTTGATCTGTATGTAAGATGAAGGGACAGATAAATACAAAGAGAATTTGGAGTCAGTAGACTTGTCTTCAATCCTTATAACATCCACAATCATTATGGGACCTCAGGGCCAGCATTTTCTGTGAATCTAAAGATGTGTATAGGAAGTATTTACCATACGAGTTTGAGAAGGTGGAAAGGAATAATTTCAGAGATAGAAAGTGTTTATAGTAAAAATACAAAAACACTAGTTTTAAGGAATATATACACCCTCATGTTTATGGCAATATTATTTATATTGACCAAATTATGGAAACAGCCCAAGTCTCCAGTAGATGAATGGATAAAGAAGATGTGGTATATATGCAGTGGAATATTGTTCAGCCATAAAAAAGAATGAAATCTTGCCATTTGCAACAATGTGGATGGAGCTAAAGAGTATAATGCTAAGTGAAATAAGCCAAAGAAAGACAAATACCATGTGGAATTTAAGAAGCTAAACAAATGAACAAAGAGAACAAACCAAAAAACAGACTCTTAACTATAGAGAACAAACTGATGGTTACCAATGGGGTGGTGGGTGGAGGGGATGAGTGAAATACGTGAAGGGGATTAAGAGGACACTTATCTTGAGAAGTACACAGAATTGAATTGTTATATTGTACACCTAGAAACTAAAATAACTCTGCATGTTAACTAAAAAAAAAAAAGTCTGTAGACATTGGATTAGAGAATATTTATCACAGTTATATAAGTGACCAGTGCTGATAAGTTCATTCTAATTTAACAATAATAGAAGCAGCCCATGTGAAAAAAGTTGTGAAGACCCAAAAGAGGATATTTCTACAAACTGTGCCATGGTCTTGGGAACCCTGCAGTATTCCATGTTGGTCAGCTCCCTGAATCCATCACACTTTAGTCAGAATTCTTCATATTTATACTCTTGGCACAAACAGCATGCAGATGGACAGATTAGAGTTGCTTAGCAAATAGGGGTGCAGCCTTGTGCATAGCAAGAGGTAAATTATAGGTGCTTTCCTAAGATTTCCTGCTCACTTCACTTATAAAACCATTCAGGTGATGGCCCCTGACCCCTTTCTGGTTGGGTTTCAAATTAAAACTTTCTAGTTAACTCCTGTTTGTTTATGTATCAGTCATACCTGTGTCTTTCTTTGTATTTGTTTTGACAAGTGTTTTTCAGTCCCGGTCAATAAATGTACCTGGAGTCTTGTAGGAAGCGTGTAACATGATGGCTAATACTTACTTTTGCCCCCACAGGGCTTGACTCGTTGGGGGTGATACATACATAAATAGCAATAGCATCATCAAGGTTTTAAAAGCTTAGAAGTGTGAGGGAGGAGGGGCAGCTTCCATTGTGGGGTCTTCCTGGAGGGGCTAGCATTTAGACATTGGTGGGGGGGAGGTGGTGGACCAGGTTTTGGACAAGTAGAGAAGGTGCTCCCAAGGAAGGGCTGTCCATGGTGGTATTGGTGTAGTTTTCAAAGAATTATTTCAAGGAGGGACACTGTACCTCAATGGTTAATGACCTTGCCCATGTACTTATGCCTCTGTAGATGCTCTTCCTATCTGCTGTCAACAGAAAAGTTGATTCAACTGCAGTGAGCAAAATGAATATATGTAGATTGGAACAGTGAAGTAAGAGAGCTATGAGGCTCAGTAGAGGAGAATGGGTCATTTTTATGTCAGAAACATGGGTTATGGTGGTTTTGTAGTTACACATAAATTTTAACTTTGTACATTTTGGCAAATAAAGAGACAAAGCAAAGCACAGTAGACATACCAATTAAAAGAAACCTACCAATTCTTCAGAATAGGAACTTTTCCTTATTACTGATTTTTTTTAAATTATGAAAATGTTCAAGCATATACAAATAGACTCCAGTATAATGAATTTTCAGCTTCAACAGTTGTTAATGTTTTGCTAGCCTTGTTTCATCTGGCCCCCTCCACCTTACTCTTAGGGAGGGGTACTGGAATATTTTAAGGCAAATCCCAGATTAGTCATACTTTGTTATGTATGTCTAAGAACATTTTTTTTCATATCTATTCTAGTTCGTTATAATACCTAACAGAATCAACAGTGATTATCATATCTATTGTATAATTTTTCTGATTGCCAAGATGTCTTTCTGACAGTTGGTTTATTTGAATCCAAGTCCAGAGAAGATCCATACATATGACTATGACTTGGGAGTCTCTTAGTATTTTCTGCTCCCCACCCCACCCCACCCTGCCTTGTGCTATTTAACCTGTTGGAGAAACCTAGTTATTTGATTTGTCTCTTGTTCTGGGGTTGACTTACTGCTCCCTAGTCATGTTCAAATTGTTCTTAGATTTAGAAATTTTGTTATAGTGGGGGAAAGGAGATCAAATATTTATAGATAGAACTTTGTATTTCCTATCGCATTATATGAGACAGATTGATGTCTGGTTGCCCTATTTTTAGCCATAGATCAGTGTCTTCCAAGTTGTCAGCTCCAATGTGAAGTTCTCAATCATCCTTTCACCTAGGATTTTAATGGCCATTAATAATTGTTGCCTAGATCCTTAGATTCATCAGGGATTGCAAAATGATAATTTTCTGTTTTTCTTCCTGTGTTTATTAGCTATGTAAATCTCATATAAAGAACTTTTCCTTGTCACCTATTTGGTTACCCTCAAACACAGGCTATACAGAAAAGACAAGATAAATGTGCTGTTCCTTTCCTTTATGTACCAGTTTTGAGAGTATTGAGTTGTTGTTCACACAAACTCCAAGGTTACCAATGAATTTTCTTTTACTACTGTAATATTCATGAATTTTAATGTTTTACTTATACTGACTATATTAAATGTACTTATATTATTATTAAATATATGTGATAATTTACATATTAATGTATGCAAATGTTTAGTTTGTATGTCAATTCATTGTGATCATTTTTCTTTTTTATGCCCAGATTGTATAATTTTAGGCCTGTGGGAGCCTTTCAAATTGACTCCTTTTTTGTCATGAACCCATTCATCTTTGCTTACTGAAGTAATTAACATGCCCCAGTCTCATCTTGTTTGTATATTTCCTGCTCCTTCATGGAGACCTGGTTCCTTTCATGAGGAATGATCTTGTATTATTTTTTCAAAATAGCACTTTTATCAAGAAAAAACAGTATTACAGCACATTATAGGTACTTAACCTTAAAAATTTGATATACAACTCATTTTCACTACCTTTGTTACTAACCTTTGATATTTTTTCTCTTAGCATATGTATCTGCACATATAGATCACACATGGGATTACTTTATACACACACACAATGTGTATATGTATTTGCAGCTTTGTACCTTTTTTTTTTTTTAAGATTTTAATTATTTATTCATGAGAGACACAGAGGGAGGCAGAGACAAAGGCAAAGGAGGAAGCAGGCTCCCTGCAGGGAGCCCAATACAGGACTTAATCCCAGGACCCCAGAATCATGCCCTGAGCTAAAGGCAGACACTCAACCACTGAGCCACCCAGGTGCCCCTAAAGCTGTGTAATTAACCACTGTGCTTTAAGTAATTGCCCTGCACCAACTGTATGGATAGTTTTGTACCTAGCACAATATCTGGCATGTTGTAGATATTTATTTATTCGAATTGAGGAACATTAGCCTAGAAGCAGGACATTGTGGGTCAGAGCCAGCTAACAGTGGGTTCAGGTATATACTACATTTCACACTTTCCGTGACTGCTTTTAATTAAGTACTTCAATCTTATTTTTGTATGTGGGGGTTTTTGTTTCCAGTTTTTGCTTTTGACCACCAAGTTTATGAGTCAGATCTAACAGATATGTTAGTGTAGAGTCCTGTGAAATCAACTGTCCAGGAATGTGTTGTCATTCAGCAGCTTTTCGTTATTGTGTCTACACACATACGCCCACATCCATGCACACCAGAGTGTTGTCTTCCTAAGAGCAGGTGCCCTTGCCCTGATGCCTTTAGTTTATGGCATATGGTGAGTGCATAGTTGGAATGTGAATGGTTGAATGTCCTAATGAGTGGCTTATGGACCACTTGACTACTTTTCAGTATTTGTCAGTACAGAGGTGAATAGAGTTAGTTGCAGTTAGGAGGGGATCACGCAAGCCAGAAGCAGTCAGATTGCCTAAGAAAGGCAGTGCCTACCAATGCGGACTCTAATTATGTTAGACTTTTATTTTCCCAGTGGGTGTTCTGTATGTTCTCCAGCCCTTTCTTGGGGTGGAGCTTTGTGCTCTTGAGAGTATTCACATAACAGAGCAGTAATTTGCAGTTTTTGTTCTTTGTAAGATATTAAGTGACCACTTCGAGTATCATCTGGTCTCTGTTTTAAAGAAGAGAGGAGACTCCCAGTACAAAAGACCACAGATACAGAGCATAAAAAGAATATATATACAACTTTAACAGATAACTGTTAAATTATCTGTAATTAACAGATAACTGTTAATACCTGTTATCTCTGTAGGCTTTGCCCGTGGTTTTCACTGTCTACCTTGTGTCGTCCTTTAATATTTGAATTTTGCATAGTGAGCAATGTCACCATTTCTTAAAAACTAGAAGTTTAACTCTCCGTGATGGAAGTAGATGCAGAAGTAAATAGAAAGACTTTCATTATTCTGACCCCCAGCCCAGCCTCCCCGCTTCCCCTCAAAGTATATAGAAGCTCGCTAAAGGCTATGCTTATGTGAATAACAGCACAACCAGTGTTTTTGGTAATTTCAGTGGTCCCAATGATTATGTGAACCAAATCTCCTAAGGGTGATATTGCCCCCGTTGACAACCACTGCCCTATGTGGAGGATAGTGAAAGTCTACATTTGGTGTCTGAAGGATAGAGAGTTTGAGAAAATAGAATTTTCTGAATTTTCTGAAATTGTGAACTAATTATATATGGAAGAGCTAACAAGTGGAAAGGGTTTGGTATGATGACCAGGGTTTGTGATTGGATGAACAATGGAAGCATTCACTGTGAAGGGGATCTTTAAAAAAGAAGCAGGACTTAAGGATGAGGTTTGAGTTGCCTGGAGGACATTTATAGAGAGCAGTAGTTGGAAATGTAGGCCACTCGGTTGAGGCAGGAGGTGGATTCCAAGTTATTGAAACCATGGGTAGATGAGATCAATCAGAGAATATAGAGTAAGAACACAGCCAAGGGTGGAGCCCAGAAGGACATCAACGTTGGAGTAAAGATGAGTCATTAAATTAAATGCAGAAAGAAAGGGCTTTTGGAAGAAAGGGAAACAGCTAAGGGAAAGCAGTGCACAGGAGCTAAGGGTGTGCAGGACTCAGTGTTCACACAGATGCCTTCCATGCATCTTTAGCTTGCAATTCTATAAATGTTGATTTTAATATGAAACTAGTGTGTTTAATTATTTCCTATCCCCACCTTCCCCCTCAGTCCCTCAGACTTTCAAGTTAAATTTCCCATCCAAGGCTTATCTTTGGGATTCAAGCATATACCATGGTTTACCATCAGGAACATGCTTACCTCCAGTTTGAGAATTGTAGGGCTGTTTCAGCAGCCCTCTTTAGAATCCTAACAGTGGGTAGTTTTCTCCCAATTGCATTAATAATTTTGGTACAGCCCGAGGAATCCTGCTAAGATATATTATGAACCAAAAAAAAGCAAAACCTTTTTTTGAAGGGATAGAGGAAATTGGTTGTATTTGAAAGCTAACTAGATTTTTCTATTATATATATTTTTGTCCATTTTCTTCATGAACTCCAGTTACATCCAAAACATAGTTTAGGCAGTTTTAAAACAGTATTAAGAAAGAGGGGTTTTTTGTTTGTTTGTTTGTTTGTTTGTTTGTTTTTTAAAGATTTTATTTATTCATTCCTGAGAGAGAGAGAGAGAGAGAGAGGCAGAGACACAGGCAGAGGGAGAAGCAGGCTCCATGCAGGGAGCCCGACATGGGACTCGATCCCGGGTCTCCAGGATCATGCCCTGGACTGAAGGTGGTGCTAAACCACTGAGCCACCCAGGCTGCCCAAGAAAGAGTTTGAATACAGAAAAGTTGAGTAACCATGAAAGCCCAAAAACCCACCATCTAAATTTAAAAATTAAGGTTTTTACCCTATTTGCAAACATGGTACTCTGGCTTAGAAGTAGTTGGCCTATTATGGGAACAGAAAGGACGTCAGTGTGGCTGGACCTCTGTGATAAAGGCCAGTGCACTGGGCCATGACTTGGAAGTGGGTAAAGCCTAGGAGGCCATGGTAGGAATTTAGATTTTATAATAAGGGCAGTTCAGAATTATTTTTTTATAGAGATTTTTATTTATTCGTTCATGAGAGACACACACATAGGCAGAGGGATGCGGGACTTGATCCCAGGACCCCAGGATCACAACCTGAGCCAAAGGCAGATGCTCAGCCACTGAGCCGGTGTCCCAGCAGTTCAGAATTATTGAAGAGCCTTCTTCAGTGGGCTCTTGTTACTGATCCCTAAAACTCCCTCAAATACTTGTAATGAAATACTGCTGATGGTAAAAAAGAAGGGGGAGACTGGGAAAGGCAAACAGGTTGTTATGGTAAAAGGAGTCTTTTCACCATCTTAATCCTTGTTTACCATTGCTACTTCCAGCTCGGGTATCTCCATACTCTTGGGATTGCCAGTTCCAAAACTCAGACATGTGCCTGTGTGTTTCACATCCTTAAAGGATCATGCTCAGGAATGTCCTCTTCTTGTTTTGAGTACTTGTGACTAACTGTATTTCCTCAGTCTTACTAGTTATATGTTCTGCAAAATCTTGGCTGCATAGTATATTAATTAAAAGGAATGATTGTGTCATGCTTCCTCTTTCCCTCACAGAAGCACTTTGTATGGGTTCTCTTCGGCAGCTGTACTCCTGCTATGACGAGTATTTGGTTTATGGTAGAACCTTTTAGAACCCCCTTTGCCCTGGAAAGTCATTTCTTCCACCATTGAGCTAGAGCTGAAAATATCTCTGTTGCATAGCACCATGGCACTTCCTGCAAAATACCATTAAACATTGCCACCCTCCACCCAGCATTGGCTTGTAGCATCGTTCCTATTATTTGCAGAATACAAATAGGAAAGATTGTATTTTTCAAAGGATTTATTGTGATTGTGAATCCACTATGTTTATGGAAAAGCAACCTGTATTACCCTCTACTCCCTCCAAAAAAAAAAAAAAGGTCAAAAAGAAAAAAAGTAGTAAGAAAGAATAATCCAGGATTTGTGTACCATCTAGCCAGGTAATCAGATAATGTAAGAGCCACTTAGGATAACTCACTTATAATTGACAAATTTATGCATCTTTGGATTTTGAGAACCTGTGTTTGAGGACAATTCTCTTTGGTCCTGTGATCAAGCAGATTTACAAGCTGATAGAAAGAAGATGAGCTATATGGGTGATATTTGGGTGTAAAGATTGGTCCAAATAGATCATATCAAAACATGTCGGAAATAACACCTGTTGATGATTTAATTGTAGGCTTAATGATAGTGCTAATTTGCATGCTCTTTCCTCGAGTGTGTTTGTAAACAGGTATGCAGGTCACTGTACCTCAAACTTTAGAGAAAAAACATTCAAATACTTTATTCAAGTGAAGTTTTAGGCAAAGTCCAAAAGAAGTGTTAATGATGCTGTGCAGTGGAGATACTTTATGTTGACATAGGGGAAAAAAACTTCAGTGGAGATGGGCAGTGCCGGGCACTCCCCACTCCCCACAGTGGGGGTAGTTAAATACAGGAGTTTAGAATTCAGTTTGAAAACCACTGACCTAAGTGATCTGTAAGGTTCTTCTAAAAATGTTCTCTTTTGGTATCTTTTTATGAGGTTAATATCTGTGATTGTAACTTCTTTCAGTTTATTTAGTAAAACTAATTATAAGTTCTGACACATTCCCAAGTTACTTCCATTGTTTGTCTTAACTTTGTTTTTCGTGGTGACTTCTTGAAATAGTTGATGTGCTCCCTTTATATGATGTAATATTGTGGTTTATGTGGTTGAAGTACTGTTTTCTGCTACCCACAAAAAAATTAAGAACTTCCAGAAGTTCATTATCCCCACAAAAAAATTAAGAACTTCCAGAAGTTCATTATCCCCAGGGTTACCAATGAGTTTCTTCATAGGAGATGGTCTTATCCAGGCAGAAAGAGTACACGTTGAAACTGTCACTTCAGGGACTTGAGGATCTGCTGGGAGATTTGCCCAAGGCTCCTCCAAGATTTTCTCCAACTCTGAGACCCTGACTGAGTGAGGAGAAGGAGGTGTGTGCCCACTGGGTGCTTAGGAGGAAACTGTAAACACTGGCCAAGGCGCAACTAGAGAGACAGAGAGTGAGCCTGTTGCTAGTACTGGTTGGCTGAGCTCCTTACCTAGCTTTTTGCCTCAGTTTCCTCAATGTAGAATAGAGATGTCTATTAATTAGAGGTATAGTGCAGTGATTATAAGGACCCTTTGGATCAAGACAGACCTGAGCTGGTTTTACTGCTTAGTACCTTGAATCAGTTTCTTGACCCCATTTAAGTTTACTTGTAAATGGGACTAATAATGTCCCTCAGGGAATTGTTTTAAAAGATCCTATAAGATGATGAATTAAAGTGCTTAGTGTGGGGCCTGGCAGAACTAGTTGCCCTGCTCATCAGCACCAGCATGTTCCTCTTCAAATGGGTGGTTAGGAGAGCAGGTGATAAAAAAGGTATTTTAAAAAGTCCAAAGTGTTCTATAATTCTAAGATATCTCTGCTTTATCATTTCCCTGGTATTTTCCCTTTTATATTTGTGGGTTTCCCAGTTCCTGCTCATTTTGAAAGTCTTGTCATAAAAAGACTTTCTCAAGCACTGATTTTCTTCCCAAGTTAGAATTCAGAAAGTATGTCTTCTACAGATCTCACTTCTTCTCACCTGTGCCTTGTGCTGTGTCCACAGGTAAAGCAGGCAGAGCGCAGCGAGGCGTCTGTCGCTGCCGCCATGCCGTTCCCATTTGGGAAGTCTCACAAATCTCCAGCAGACATTGTGAAGAACCTGAAGGAGAGCATGGCCGTTCTGGAAAAGCAAGACATTTCTGACAAAAAAGCAGAAAAGGTATGTATTTGGCTTTATTTTATATTTTCAATCTTTTGATTAAAGGAAATGTAAGATTGTGAGGTGATTTTAAAAGATCCATAAATCCCAATTTGGATTTATTTGGTGCTTTTAAAATAGACTCCTAAAGTGGCATTTACTGCTGCTTAAACACCACATGTTTTCTTTTGTACTGCCATCTAACAGATTGATTTCTAACTTTTTTCTCAGTTTTTCATTTCAGGTCTTCAAGTTTGTTTAAATTTGGGGACTTTTTTTTTTCATTGTTGAAGTGGTTTATCTGATTCCTGAAATCATTGTTTCCACTGGTAGTCTTGGAGAGGCATGTCTCCTGTGTTCTCTGTAGCCATGACCAGTGTCTCCCTCTACCCTGTCACCATAGTCCAAAACCTGGCTTTCATCCCAGTTGTCTCCTTCTTTAAAATGTGATCTTTCATGAAATAGTATGAACGCGCCTATTTCCTAAGGGTTTTATGAACTGATCCTGACTTCCATTTCCACTTGATGAAGACTCTCATGACCTTTCTTAAGGACCTTAGCAGTAGCCTCCTTAATGCTCTTTCTAAAATACTTCCCCTGCTTTAAACCTTCAGTGCAGACTTTTCCCGTAGCACACAAGACCTTTCATGACCTGGTCTCTGCCTCTAGGTGATTTTCAACCCTCCTCCCCCTTATCCGGTGTGCTCTAGCAATCTCAGCTTGCCTCTTCGTTAGAGCAGATAATCAGCTATTCTGTTTTTATTGTCCACCCCTTCCATTTCCACCTCAGCCCCCATTCATCTTTCAGTACCACCCTATACCTTTCTTTTTCCTAGGTGGCTTCCCAGAATACTCCTTTTCCTACCTCATCCTTGCCCTCTAAAACAAATCTCTACCTTTTGGGTACTTCCTTTGGAAACTCCAACACTGCTGTCATCTTGAATATGATTTTATTTGTGTCAGGTTTTTGGCTCCCTTATTAGAACATGAGCTCTCTGACCTATGTGTTATTTCTGGTCCACGTGTGCCCTCCACAGTACCTGACTCCCATGGGTTGGACATCTACTATTTTTTGAATGAATGTTTCAAACATTCATTGGAATGGCATTTTCCACCCTGTGTTTATTTTAGAAGGTTGTTTCATGTCTCCTTGGGTTGTTGAATATTAGACTACTTAGCTACTACCATCTTTTTAGGTGGAAGGCTGTGCTTTACCTGTGTTCCTATGAAAAGTTCACATTTATGGAATTAAGATTTGTTACAGGCTATTCAGTTAGTATATCTTTCTGTCACTGGAAGCAATCTAAAATTAGTAAAATTTTTTATAATTCAACTTTAGATCTTCCATGGACATTCTAGATAGAGTCTCACATTCCTATAGTAAGATATAGATAAATATTAATGACATGATTAAACTTTTTTTTAAAAAAGTCTGATGTAACAGATGATAGCTCAATTCTCATATTTGTGTTTGCATTCAGTCTGCTGTTATATGTTTTGGTTGAAGTATATAAAGAAAATCTAGCCTTATACAGATGTATAGGTGAAAAAGGGAGGTGTATTTGAAGAGAAGCCTTTCAGATAATTCTGAACATTTTTTTATACCAAACCAAAATTCTACAACTGATTGTTCCCTTGGTTGTAATAGAACCTGGAAGCATATGAATAAACTTCATACTCTGCATTTTGAAAACATTTTTTATCTACGCATGATATTGTAATATTTATTGGTCATTTAGAAAGTATTGGATCACTGACATATACACATCTTTCAAATGCTGACACAGTATATCAGAAATTGACATTTTTAAGTATTACCACTAATCCCATCAGAAAAGTCGAAGTATTGGGAAGTGGTCAGACTTATTACACGTGTTATATTCAAAATTCAAATTTGGTAACAAATACCATTGGATGTTTTTCCTAAAGTGACAGGTTTACTTCATTCATTTTCAAGAAAACGCCTGCCTAATATCCAAGGCTGAATGATTTGTCAGTTTTCCTTTCACGTAGAAATGATTTTCCACTTACAAAGTGGCTTGTTCAGCTCATAGCTCAATCATACAAGTATTTTCCTCAAGACAGCCAGTTATACTTCAGTAAGGGGCAGAAAGTGTCTTATGCATACTCTGCATTTATCACATTTATCACACCAAATGTTAAAAAAGATATGTGTGTACTCAAAGATCAAAATTTAACAAAATGAATATTTTTTTCCTGCTTCCTCATGACATTCTTAAGTGAAACTAACTTTTTTTTCTTTTTTCTTTTTTTTAATTTTAACTGAGTGCTTGGTGATGAAAACTACAATGATGGCTAGTACAGTTTGTTGTTCCTGCCTTGACTCAGGCTAGGAGGTCAGTGCCATCAGTTCAAATGGCAATATAGTAAAAAAGGGCAAATAATGGTAGTATTGATTGAAAATAGTTTTGACCTCATGGTCCCCTTAAAAGGGTCTCAAGGATCCCCAAAAACCCATGCTTTGAAATCTGTGGTAGTTAATGGAAGATGTATATGTATATATGTGGGTGGCATCAGGTAGGGGGAGTGTCCTAATTTAAATGGTTATATGATGAACCCTTATTAAGGAGGTGGCATTGGAGATGAATTCTGTAATTATAGAAAGCAAGTTTATGGGTTTCTGGGTGGCTCAGAAGGTTAAATGTCTGACTCAGTTTCAGCTCAGGTCATGATCTCAGGGTTGTGGGATCAAGCCCTGCTCTCTCGTGCACACTCTTGCTTAAATAAATAAATAAATAAATAAATAAATAAATAAATCTTTAGAAGCTGAGTTTAGTTTCTAATGGAATCCATATCATCTACTTTACTGAATCAGTGGTTTTCAACTAGGGGCAATTTTCCCCTCTAAGGGATGTTTGACAATGTCTAGAGACATTGTTGCTTTTAACGCTGGAAAGAGGGCTGCAACTGGCATCTACTTAGTAAAGGCCAGAGATGCTACTAAACATGGGACAGCTCCCCACAGCAAGGAATTATCTGGGCCAAAAGGTAACACTGAGGTTAAGAACTCCTGCTTTAAACTTTCACAGGCATAGACCTCCTGCTATTAGGATAAACAAAGCAAAGAAAAATAGTTGAATTTATGAAAAATAAATTTTACTTCAAAGAAAAGGGACAACTCTGAGAAGCAATCCATAAAAATTACTTATTCTGAAATAGATTTTAAGAAGAGGGAGGACCCTGAATTTTCTGATGTACCTTGTTAGCAAGATTCAAAAGCAAGTAGCAACTGATGCAGATGGTGAAGGAGGGAACTGAGACCCGAAAACAAAGGAAAGATGAAAATTGGATCACTCGATTAAAAACCATGAAAAACAACTGACCTTATATTTAAGACTGAAAACTTGGAGATAGTCCCATTGAAACCAGAGTGCTTACTGTGATTTATTTAGCAGTGTTCTGGAAATCTAGCCAGTGCATAAAGAAATGGTTTAGAGGTGAAAAAATACAGCGACTGTAAATAAACAGGAAAAATTACATTGTTGAGATACTTGTATGTCTGTATAAAACACAAATGAACCAGTGTGAAAATGTGAATTCACAGGGCAGCTATATCAGTAGCTATATTAATATCCCTAAATACCAGTCAGAACTATCTAGAAATTTTCTTTTAAGAAAATATTTCATTTACATTAGCAACAAAACTACAGCAATTTAATTTAAATTACCGTAGGATCTTTTTGTAACTTGACAAAAAATTATTCTGAAGTTCTAGAAGAATAAATAAAATAACAAAGTTGTGGCAGGATTGAAGGAATATAAATTCTACTTTGTTTTGAAACAAAACACACACTTCACACATCCACTCACAGTCTTTCCAACCATAGTTAATGAAACTCTGTCCTTGTTTTTTTAGGCCAAAAGTCTTGCGTCATCCATGACTCCTTTCACATTTCCCAAATCCAGTTCATAAGCAAATCAATTCCCTTTATCTGGGGGGAAAAATTAAAAGCCAGAATCTAACCATGTCTCCCATTTTGCTAGTTCCAACTCTCATCTGAGCTACTGTTATCTTTGCTCTGGATTACTACAGTATCCTTTTAACTGGTCTCTCTTGCCTCCCTACAAGCATAGTGGTTCTTTCAAAACATGAGTCAAACAATATTACCTTAGAATAAAAGAGTTCTTACAGAGATCTGAACTAAGTTCTACAGGCCAAATCCTTGCCTAGGCCTGTTTTTGTAAGGCTCGTGAGCTAAGAATGGTTTTTTATGTTTTGAAAGGATTGATTTAAAAAGCCAAGAAGAATATGCAACAGACCTTATATGGCATGCGAGGCTTAAAATATTTACCGTCTGCCCCTTTAGCATAAAAATACACGATGACCCTTGCCCTGGACAGTCAGGCCTGTGGCTTCAATGATCCTTTCTCCAAGTGCTCCCCCCGCTTTGACTTCCTTTCTTCATATGCTCCAGTCATGCTTTTGCCTTTAAGCCTTCACATTTGGCTGTTTCTTTTGCCTGGAATGTTCTTCTCCCCAGCTTTCTGCTTGGCTTACTCCCTTATCACCTTCAAGTCTTTGCTCAAATGTCACTTTGCACCCAACCCCCTATTTAAAATGCAACTCTCCTCTCTGGCATTCCTGTTCCCCTTGATCTTACTCTATTTTCCTTTTTAGCACTGAATATATGCTAATATACTAATGATGTTTGTTTATTCTTTCTTCCCCATGTTAGACTATAAACCTTCCAAAGAGAGCTCAGTGACTATTTACATTTCTTAAAAGTGGAATACAAAGCACAGTTAACTTGAAATGCTGTCACCTTGTGACTCTTCTGAACTCTTAATTCCTACAGAATGGGATAAAACAGGTATTACTAAGAATATGTAAGTTTGTATTTTGAGTTTGTGACTAGTAAGAGGGTATAATAGGTATCTTCTAGATTGTATGATGTTGGCCAAATATCACATTCCCTTTTAGTGCTACCAAACACAGAAGTAGTGAGATAAATGACTTCTCAAGAGATCTACCCTGTTGGTCCTAGTATCTTCCATATAATTTTATATTCATTAATTATCTTTCTCTGTAGTTCAGGATGTTCAGAGGACATTTTTAATGATTGGATGAATAATTATACCCAGTGGACATGATTAGTGGATCACTCAAAGCTTCTAGGCAAGGTTCTAGTGATCTCTTATAAGATACTGTCCTCAGGGATGCCTTTGTGACTTAGTGGTTGCCTTCGGCTCAGGGTGTGATCCCAGAGTTCCAGGGTCGAGTCCCACATTGGGCCCCCTGCGAGGAGCCTGTTTCTCCCTCTGCCTATGTCTCTGCCTTCTCTCTGTGTCTCTCATGAATAAATAAAATCTTTCAAAAAAAAAAAAAAAAAAAAAAGGATACGGTCCTAAACTCTAAGCTGTTGATTTGTTGTTATTGATTTATATGAAGAGAAAGGGATTGTTAGCAGAGTTTGTGAGTGACAAATATTGTAGAAGGATAATAGAGTCTATAAGTAACTGAATCAAATACCAGAGGAGCGTTAGTTAGCTAGAGGTGGTGCAGCAGGGGTTGAAGGAAAGGCATGGTCTTAACTGATAAAATGCAATACAGATAAAAGTATAGCTTCGTACTAAAATCTGAAAAAAGAAAAAAGAAAAAAAAAAAAAACTACCTGCCAAAGGAGAAAATAGAATCACTAAAAATGTTTGATTAAATGAAAGAAGACAGAAAAAGAGGAAAAGTGGGGATTAAAGAACAGATGTGACAAATGGAAAACAAACAGCAAGATTATAGACTCAAATATACCATGTCAATAACCACATTAAATATAAATGGTCCGAATACCTCATTTAAAAGGCAGAGATTATCAGATTGAATGAAAAAGTCCTAACTTTATGTGCCTATAAGACATGAACTTTAAAGATAATAACACAGGGAGCCTGGGTGGCTCAGTCAGATGAGGGTCAGACTCTTGATTTCAGCTCAGGTCGTGATCTCAGAGTCATGGGATTGAGCCCTGCATCAGGCTCTGTGCTCAGCATGGAGTCTACTTGGGATGCTCACTCCCTCTCCCCAACTTGAGCTCACTGGCTCACGCACTCATTTACTGAATAAATAAAGATAATGCCACAATTAGGTTACAAGGATGGAAAAAGATATACCATGTTAATATTTGTAAAAAAAAAAAAAAAAAGCGTGAGTGTCTCTATTATTATCAGCTAAAGGTAGATTTCAGAGCAAAGAATAATACCAGGGGTAAAATCATTTCATGATAAAATAGAGGTCAGTTAATCCAAGGATCATAACAATCCTAAATATTTATGCACCTCGTGACAGAGCCTTAATATAAAGCAAGAACTGATAAAACTGCAAGGTGAATCAGTCAAATCCAGAATTATAATTGAAGATTTCAGTACCCCAATCTCAATACTTGGTAGAACAAGTAAGTAGAAAATCAGCAAGGATTTTCCAGTAGACCAGAAAGATATTATCAACCCACATGACCTGATTTGATATTTATAGAATGCTCCTTCCAACCACAGCAGAACACTCCTACATCCTTTTGACATGAGGCATATTTTTAGTAAATGTAGACCATACTTTGGGCCTTAAAAGAAGTTCCAAAACTTTTAAAAGGATAAATTTATATAACTTATGTTCAGTGACTACAGTAGAATTAAATTGGACATCAATAACAGCCTTTGAAAAATTCAACAATATTTGGAAACTAAACATACTTCTGAGTAACTCATGGATCAAAGAAATTAGAAAGCTATTTGAGTGGAATAAAAATAAAAACATAATACCAGGATTAGTGTGATATTGTTAAAGCATAATACCAGGATTAGTGTGATGTTGTTAAAGCATTGGTTGGGGAAATTTTACAGCACTAAATGCAAATATTAGAAGAAAGGACTTCGGGCTCCTTGCATGGAACCTGCTTCTCCTCCCTCTGCCTGTGTCTCTGCCTCTCTTTCTGTGTCTCTCATGAATAAATAAATAAAATCTTCAAAAAAAAAAAAAGAAAAAAGAAAAAGAAAGGAAAGAAAGGCCTTAGTCCCCACCTTAAGAAACCAAAAAAAAAAAAAAAAAAAAAAAATTAAACAGAGTAAGAAGAAAGGAAATAAAGATCAAAACAGAAATCTAATAAGTAAAAATCAGAAAAAAAGTAAAACCAAAAACTTGTTATTTGAAAAGATGAATAAAATTGGTAAACTCTAGCTAGGACTAACAAGGAGAAAACACAAATCACCAGTATCTGGAATGAAAGAGTTGACATCACTACAGATTCTACAGATATTAAAAGGATAATAAGGGGATATTATTGGAACGACTTCATGCCAGTAAGTTTGACAACTTCGATGAAGTGGACATATTCTTTGAAAGACATAACTTGCCCAAGCTCACTCCAGAAAAAAATGGATAACTTAATAGCCCTATATCCATTAAAGTAATTCCAAATTTAGTTAGTAATTTTCTCCCAAAGAAAAATCTAGGCACAGATGGTTTCACTAAAGATTTCTACCAAACATTTGTGGAAGAAATAACACAATTTCTACATAAGTTTTCTAGAAAATTTAAGAAAAAATAGTTCTTAACTCATCCTTTGAGGCTAGGATTATCCTGATACCGAAACCAAAGACATTATAAGGAAACTAGACTAATATCCCTTATGAACATAGATGCACAAATTATAAACTTAATTTTAGCAAACTGAATCTAACAGTAGGACAGTACATTATGACCAAGTGATGTATTATTTCTAGAACCCATGGCTGGCTTAACATTCAAAAGTCAATCAATTCATTGTATTGACAAACTACATGTCAGTAGGTGAAAAGAAAGAAGGGGGAAAAAACACAATCCTGATAAAAACCCTCAGCAAATTAGGAATAGAACTTCCACAACCTAACAAGGGTATCTACAAAAAACCCTACAGCTAGCACTATATACATAATGATAAAAGGTTGAATCATTTATCTCCAAGATCGAGAATAAGAAAGGAGAAAAAGGAAGTCTGTTCACCTTTACCACTTCTGTTCAACTTTGCTCTTGGAATTTCTAGCCTGTGCAGTCAGGCAAGAAAAAAAAAGGCATGGAAAGGAGGAAGTAAAACAGTCTTTGTGGATGATATGATCATCTACATAAAAAAGCTGAAGGACTTTACTAAAAAGCTAGTAGAAGTAATACATAGGTTCAGCAAGGTTACAGGTTACTACATCAATATACAGAGAACAATTGTATTTCTGTATAGTAGCAATGAAAAACCCAAAATTGAAATAATAAAAATCATTTGGAGTAATATCAAAAAATATGAAACATTTCACAAATGAAAGACCTGTACGCTGAAAACTACAAAATCTTGCTAAGAGATGAAAGACTTAAATAAAATGAGAAATACCCCCTCAAGGATTGGAAGACTCAATATTGTTAAATGTCAGTTCTCCCCCAAATTGATTTATATAGATTCATTGCAATCCTAGCAAGCTTTTTTATAGCAATTGATGAGCTTGCTCTAAAATTTGTGTGGACCTGTGCAAAGGACCTAGAATAATCAAAGCGAATTGGAATAAAAAACAAAGTTGGAGGGTTCATGCCATCTGATTTTAAGAACTATAAAGGTAACAGTAATCCAGTGTGGCATCAACATAAAGAAGACAGGCTAGTGGAACAGAACAGAATTAGAAATAAACTATTCTACCTGTGTATGAAAAATTTTTGACAAAGAAGCAAATGCAATTTGATGGAGAAAGAGTAGTTGTTTAAACAATTGGTGCTAAAACAATTTGATAGCCACATATGCAAAAAAAAAAAATTGGATCCATAACTCACACCCTATACAAAAATTAACTCAAAATAGATCACAAAACTTAATGAAAACCTAAGATTATGGGCCGCCTCGGTGGCTCAGCGGTTGAGCGTCTGCTTTTGGCTCAGGGCATGATCTGGGTCCCAGGATTGAGTCCCATACCAGGCTCTCTGTGAGGATCCTGCTTCTCCCTTTGCCTGTGTCTCTGCCTTCCTCTGTCTCTCTCATGAATAAATAAATAAGATCTTAAAAAAAAAAAAAAAAAAAAAAAACCTTCTAAAAGAAAACAGGAAATCTTTGTGACCTTGGGCTAGGCAAAGAATTCTTAGATAATGATAGTTGGGATTCATCAACACTAAAACTTTTTGCTCTTCAGAAGGTACTGTTAAAAGAATGAAAAGACAATCCACAAAATGAGAGAAAATCTTTGCAAAGTATGTATCTGATAAAAGATTGCATCCACAATATATAAAGAACTTTGAAAATGTAACAATATGAAAACAATCCAGTAAAAAATGGGCAAGAAATATGAATATATACTTCACCAAAGAAAATACACAGCTTTCAGGTAAGCACTTGAAAAGATGTTAATCATTAGGGAATTGCAAAGTAAAGGCACGAGGAGATACCACTACATACCTATTAGAATGGCAAAAATGGAAAACAGGCTATGCCAAATGTTGATGATTATGCAGAGCAGCGCTGGTGGCAGTGTAAGATGATAAACCACTACCAGAAACAGTTTATTGGTTTCTTAAAAAGCTAAGTTTACCTCTAGCCATCCCATTCCTAGGTACTTACCAAGAGAACAAGAAATATATGTCCACACAAAGACTTGTACATAACTGTTCATAACGATGTTATCTGTAATAGTGTAAAATAGGAAATAGTCCAGGTGTGTGAATAAACATCCATAGAATGGAATACTACTCAGCAATAAAAAAGAAGAAACTTTTGTGTACACAACAACATGAATGAATCTCAAAATAATTATGTTGACTAAAAGAAACTAGACTATAAAGAGTACATAATGTATGGTTCTATTTCTACAAAACTCTATGGACAGCCATAATGGCAGAAGCAGATGAGCGGTCGCTTTGGGATTGGCAGGGATGTGAATAGTCAGGGTAGGGTTGGCAAAGTAGGGGACTGCAGAGGACTGTTAGTGGCGATGGGTGTGTTTAATGTCTTGATGGTTTCATGGGTGTATACATAAGTCCATACTTATAAAATTGTACACTTTAAATCTTTGTGGTTTCTTGTATGTCGATTACAATTCATTAAAGAGAGTAAGAAAAGACTATCCATAAACCAACTGAGTTAGAAGTGGCTTACAAACCATATATATTTGCCCTGAAACTATATATCATGTAGTAAAGCACCCAGAAAGACCATTGAAAGCCTAGGTGGGAATAATAGAAATATTTCTATTTAAATCAAAGTAATCATCTTCTGTTCTGTATAGACTGTATAGACTTCTCTGTAGAGTCCATACTTGAGGATGTAGAGAAACTAGAATGTGTTGAGAGGAATGACCAGTTGGCACAGAAACTAAGAACTCTACCATGAGGAATAATTGAATGAACCAGAGACGTGAAGTAGAGAAAGAACAAAATGTGAGCCCTAGGTTCTTGGTAAAATGTTTTTAGAGGATCGTCTAACATGAGGAAGGAGAAGGTTCCAGATAGTGGTAGGAGATAGAATTAAGACCTGTAAGTGGAAGTAAAACAGGGAGTCCAATTTCATCTTGCTGCTTGGAAAAAATAACAGGTGGAAATTGGCTTCCCTGCAAGAGAGCAGATTTCTTTCTCTGAATATGTATTTGGCACAGGCTAAGAGCCCACTTAGGTCTTGTAGTTGGAATACAAGCTTTACATGGTTGACACATCCTGACATTTGAGACATTTTGCAAGGTGCCTTCATAGAGAATAGGCATCCATCTTATTTTAAGTTATAATAGTTTCCTGTCATTATTCTCATAATCCATATAAAGAAAGCTATTGTTTCTAGTATAACCCATTGTATTGGAGTCGGGTGAAATTCACTCCCAGCTCTGCCAAACCCAGGGTGAATTATGCCTATTAATGCCTTACTGATTATATCCATGAGCATTTTCTCATTCATTTCTTGTGATTTTGTAGATGAAATGATAAATACAATATTTGATGGCTTATTACCTTATTTGTAATATATATTGGTATTTTTACTCATTTTATATGGTACACAGTTGCCATATTAAGAATTGTATAAAATACGAATAGATTAGTCCCTTAGGAACCATGCCACACCATTTTAAAAGTATTTGAGAACGACTTTCCATATACTTTTAGGGAAAAAATGGTTTATCTTACCACTCTTATTTTTAGGTGACTGGGGCATGGAGGTGGAGTGGGATGGGGTGAAATTTGTTCTTTCATTGCTAACAGCCACATAAATCTGTGTATGTAATAACTGTTTACACACTCTTTGCCCACTGCATGCTATATAAAGAAGGTAGGACTGCCTTGTTCAGCTTATACTTGGTTCTCTTCATCACTGTGAATGCATGTGTTCATAGTGTTGAATGGCTATATTCACTCATTTCATGAGAGGAATTAGTTTGCTCTATCTTGGCATATTTAAGAGGGGTGAAGGGAGTAGCCTTTACTAGCATAGCCATTTAACAGTGACTCATGGTTACTCAACTTGTTTAGAGTAATCTTTGACACCAGGAGGTTATTAATAGGTTATTCTTAGTCCATGATCTTTCAGCTTAGACTACTCAGACATTTTCTTTAGTAGAGAGGTGTGTGTGTGTGTGTGTGTAGGAGTTTTTTTTTTAATTAACACAAGGATTAATGTAAAAATAGAATTACTTTTGTCAAATGTTTGGTACCAACAATATTTCTCAGTTCACCTTTAGATTCCATCTCACATCCTTTATCTTAAGTTACTTTGATTTAAGAACTTCCTTATTTTCAATGAGGTCATTTACTAGGTCCCTTTTTGAGAATGAATTGATATTTAAGGCATTAAATATAGATTGGTTGGTACATATTTAGAGGACCCTTGTTTAAAATGATTCTTTTGCTAAAGAATGGGTGTAAAGAAATTCAAAAAAAGAAAAATATAACACAAGGGGCACCTGGGTGGCTCAGTCAGTTAAGTATCTGACTTGGTTTTGGCTCAGGTCATGATCTCAAGATCCTGAGATTGAGCCCCACATCGGGCTCCATGCTCAGTGGGGAGTCTGCTTCCCTTCCCCTTTGTCTCCCTCTACCCCTCCCCCTGCATGTGTTCTTGCTCTCTTGTTCTCTCTCTATAAAATAAATAAATCTTGGGGCACCTGGGTGGCTCAGTTGGTTAAGTGACTGCCTCCACTCATGTCATGACCTACGGTTCTGAGAATAGAGCCCTGCGTTGGGCTCCCTGCTCAGTGGGAAGCCTGCTTCTCCCTTTGCTCCTCCCCCACTGTTCATGCGTACTCTCTCTCTGTCTCTCAAATAAATAAAATCTTAAAAATAAAGTAAAATGAAATAATTCTTTAAAACATAAGACAAAATAATAAATGATTTAAGCCTCCTTCTCCCCCCACCAAAAAATCCAAGCTCTTTAGGCACTTCTCAATAATAATAACTAGTCACATGTAAATTATAATAAATTCAATTATATAAACTAGTGGTGGTGAACAGAAGCATGGAAAATTCTGCTTAATAGATCACTTCAAAATTGTTTCTAAAAAAGATGGCCTTATAACAATGATTCCCATCTGAATTATGTTTCCTTATGCCAAGTTTCATGTACATGGTGGTTGAAAGGGCAGGCTCTTACAGTGGAATTGTTACTTCCATTGTCATCTTGGTAAAAAAAAAGATTCCCAACTGGAGTGAATCCACAGACATTTTAGTGCTCTCATTTCTGTGGGTAGATACATGGACACATATATCAAATTCTGTCCCTGTTTTTAAGGAGTTTATAATCTACTAGAGAATATAGGTATATAAATAATGTAGAGAGACTTAGAGTTCATGAATGAAATTCTGTGGGAGCCAAGAGGATAAAACAGTACTACCTCTGTCAGAGATAGATACAAATACAAGTACAGAATTAAGTTTGAAGTGACATTTGAACTGGATTTTAAGGTGTTGCCAGGCAAAGAATGAGAGGGAATGGAATGTGGAACAGTTTATGGTATGTCTGTCCAGAACATGGTGATAAGTTCAGGGTGACGTTATTGGGGTGACTGACTAGAGGGAAGTGGTGGAAAGTGAGGCTACCGCTGTAGGCTGTGGTGGTTTGAAAAAGGCCTTATATACGACCTTATGATACACACTGAAGGAGCTGCAGAAATCTTTGTTGTTATTGTTTCGCTTTGTTTTGTTTTAAATCCATTTTTAAATAATTATAAATTCACAAGAAGTTGCAAAAAAAGTATACAGAGAGAGCCCATGGGCCTTTCCCCCAGTTTCCTCCAGTGGTAACATGGCACATAACTATATCCAGTTATCAAGACCAGGAAATTCATGTTGTTCACATTTCACCAGTATTACGTGTGTGCGTACTTATGTGTAGCTGTGTGGTTTCTTTCTAACCACCACCACAATCAAGACACAGAATCCATCACCCTTGCTGTTCCTTTATAACCACACCCGTCTCCTCTCCCCTTTTCCTAACCCTTGCTGGCAACCACAAATCTGTTCTCCAAGTCTATAATTTTGTTATTTCAAGAATATTTTATAAATAGAATCATACAATGTATAACCTTTTGAGACTGACTTATTTTCACTTAGCTTAATTCCCACGAGATCAATGCATGTAGTTTTCAGTGGTGATAATTCCTTTTGACTGTTGAGTTTTAGTAGTCCACTCTGTGGATGTACCCCACTGTTGTGTTTAATCAGTCACCTACTGAAGGATATCTAGACTGTTTACAGTTTTTGACTATTACAAAAGAAACTACTGTGAACATTCTTGCACAGGTTTTGTGTGAACGTAGGTTTTTCATTCCTTTGGGATAAATGCCCAAGAGTACAATCCTTAGGTCATAAGGTAACTGTGTGTTTAGTTTGCAAGAAACCACCAAACTCTTTTCCAGAGTTGCCGTTCCACTTTTCATTCCCACTAGCAATATTTCAAGTCCGCGATGGGGTGAGACTGGAAGTGTGTTGGAGATGGATGTAATGGCAGATGAACTTTGTGAGAGATCTCTGATGATAAGGAAAGCTAAAGGATAAGAAAGAGAAGCAAGATATGAGACTAGATTTCTGAGGGAGGATTAAAAGGATTTGATGGTTGTATACAGCTAACTCTAGGGTCACATACCCTTTGGCCTATTTTCTACTCACCAAATATTTTCCAGTGCATGAGTCAATAAACTGTGGCCCAGGTCAGCCCATTACCTGGTTTAGTAAATAAAGCTTTATTGGAACACAGCCATGCCCATTCATTGACATGTGATCTGTAGCTGCTTTCCTGCTGCAGTGGCAGTTAAGTAGTTGTGACAGAGACAGTATGACCCATGTTTGCTGCCTACTTATCTAGAGGAACTTTGATATTTCCAATGAGGTAGATTAAAGCACGGATTCTTATTTTGGTTAGAAATGGAGGCCAAGGATAGTGTGTGTTTTGTATATGTGTTTGTTTGCTTTTAAACCTAATGTTCCAAAGGTGTGCTCTAGAGAAGCCGGCCATGGTTTCAGGTGCTCCTTCTTCCTTTGTCTATTTTTTTTTTTTTAAGTTTTACTTTTATCCTCATTTGTATATTGAGATTCTACATAAGATTTTCATTTTGAAAAATGGTGATGGAGTCTGCTCAAAAGTCTGTCTCCCTTTCCCCTCAACCCAACTCCCACATGCTCCTTTTCTCTCTCTCTCTCTCAAACAAATCTTTTTTTAAAAACCCACTTACTTGGATGACCTCTGATGTTCCTTTCAATACTTAAGATGCTCTCATTCCATACTGCAACATTGCTTCAAACGTAGCATTTCAGTTCCTATTCATTTTCTCTGAAGAGAATTGGTTGGTCTCTCTCCTCAGGACCAGTTTAAGAAATAATGTTGTCTTGGGGCTCCTGGCTGGCTCAGTCGGGAGAACATGCAGCTCTTGATCTCAGGGTTCTAAGTTTGAGCCCCATGTTGAGCATAGAGATTACTTAAAAATAAAATCTTTTAAAAGAAAGAAAGAAAAAAGTGTTGTCTTTATATTCCTGGCTCACAAGCTTAGTCGTCATATTCTTTCTCCTTACTTCAGCGCCTGTTTGCCAAAGCCGTGTTCATCTGAAGTCGTTTGGTGGGGGAAAAGGAGGCTGATACCTGTAACTTCTCTCTCTCTCTTTTCCTAAGCACTTTGTAGATCACACAGAAGTGCAAGGCATCTAGGGGAAGTGTGTGAGAACACTATGCTCCTTCCATTATGCCTAAAATTGTAATTGATTTCTCTTTATGTATGATTATTGTTGATTTGGTAGGATATCCGTACAGATTCTCATTCATACTCCAGTGTTCTCCCTCACTCCGGGGCAAACAAGTAAATGAATGTGGGATCATACTATTCTGTAACCTTGTTTGTCTTGCAGTTTTAATGTTAACATCTTTGCATGTCAGTAGAGATCTACTTAATTATTTTTAAAGCTTGCCATGGTCTTCCATTTTATGGGCACATTGTAATTTAACCGGTTCAGTGGGATAACTTTTCATCTAATTCTTTGCTCTTACAAATCACACTGCTCATACTTATATCTTTGTATAGTTATCCATTTCCCTAAGATAAATTCCTAGAAGTATAATGTGTGATTTATAGAGATTGCACCTTTTAAAGATTTTTGATACATTTCACCAAATTGCCATCTAGTGTGTTGTACCAATTCACTTTTCACTCACCAGACTTCCTTTAGAAGTCTTTGCCTCTGGTGGGAGGGAAAAAATATTGTATCGTTTTTAACTTTATTGTTATTATGAAATAGAATATATTTTTCAAAGCGTTTTTTGCCTTTTCATTTCTAAATCAGGCACATCTGTACTTTAAACATACTAGTTTTGCTGTGTTTATCCTTAAGTGTGCTTTATATTTAAAGCTAGGCTTACCTAGTAACCTTATTAAAACTTGAGGGTAAGGGACGCCTGGGTGGCTTAGCCGTTAAGTGTCTGCCTTCGGCTCAGGGTGTGATCCTGGAGTCCTGGGATGGAGCCTGCTTCTCCCTCTGCCTGTCTCTGCCCACCCCCCTCTCATGAATAAATAAATAAAATATTTTAAAAATACATATCTCTTAAAGATATTAATTGAAAATAAGGTTTGTTACCAGTCAGTTGTATGTGGAAGTCAGTGAGGCTTCCGACATAGGATCAACATGCCTGGTCCTCAGCAGTTAGCGACAGAGCTTCTCACCTTGAAGCCTTGACCCTGAGAAGCTCTGCCAAGCCCCACATTCTTTTCTTTGTGACTTTGCTCTGTTGGGTATCCCCAAATTCCCACTGTGTGGGAATGCCTCAAGAAAACAACTAAGAACTTAGAGTTCTGTGCTTCTTACCTAGACAGGGCAACAGCAGGATTTGCAGCAATGTGATGAGTGAGGCATGATCCACATCGCTTCCCAGGCACATGAGGGGGGCTAATTCTTTGATGTGCTTCTCTTCATGACCATGTATTTGTAAAACAATTGGCTGCTGTTAGTAATCTGTGTCCATGAAACTTAATACGACCAGCTCACTGGCCACCTAAGGGAAGCATCTGTGTCCCAGAACACCATGTTCAACTGATGAAATGTCTTGGACAGTTTAGTCCATTAACGAAATCATGAAGGTTGAACCATGTGTAAGTCACCATCTTAGTGGAGTGAGGAAGGAATAAAAGAGTATAAGCAAGCCTTTTCCAAAGCTCTGGAATAAGGCAGGGAAATGAGCAGTAAAAATGGGAAGATCTGACCCTACAAGGCCAGGGTAGAAGCTGCTGTGGCATCAGAAGAGGAGAGTGGGAAAGTGAGGGAAGGCTTTGTGGGTGCAGGGGCTCCCAGGTAGAGAGGAGTAGCATGAGCATTCAGGGTCGCTTGAGGAGAGCCAGCGAGAGAGTGAGGAGAGAGGATGGTCCAGTAGAGAATTAGGAGAGCCTTTATTTGGAATTTGAGATCTCAAGGTATGGAATCTGTACCTTCACAAGGCCACACAACTAGCAGAATTGCATGTGGGAGACCTGGAAGCAAGGGGCCCTTTCCTCCAGCACACATGTATAGAGCCATGAGCCTTGGAACCAGGAAGGGTTGCCTCTTACCTGTGAAGAAAAAGCTAAATGAGAGAGTAGGTGAACTTTTTAGACTTATAAAATGATTGCAAAAAGAATACCTTTCACCCAGTTTCCCCAGATGTTAACATTTTTCATAACCAGTCTAATGATCAGAATCAGGAAACTGACATGTTTATGATAATATTAACTAATCCATGGGTCTTTTTCAAATTTCATCAGTTGTCCTACTCATGTCCTTTTTCTGGCCCAGGATCCAGGTCAGGATGACACACTGTGTTTAGCTGTCACATCTCCTTACTCTCCTTTAATCTGAAACAGTGTCCCAGTCTTCCATTGGCACTATGACCTTGACGGTTTTGGAAAGTACTGTCCAGTTAATTCTGTAGACTGTTCCTTAGTTTGGGTTTGGCTGATGTTTTCTCATGATTCAATGCAGGTAATGCCTTTTCGGTGAGAAAATCACAGAAGTAATGCTATACCCTTTGCTGTGCCAGGAGGCTTGTGAGGTCAATGGTCCCATTACCATTTACTCTGATCCCATGGTTACAGTGGTATCTGCATGTGAAAGTATTATTTTTACTTTTGTCATTAATGAGTCTCTTGAGGGAGTTCGGCATCTCTTTAAAAAGTACCCCCGAGTGATTCTGGTCTGTGTCCAGGGTTGAGATGGAGGAAGCTGAGGATGATTTCATTATGAAATCTTGTCACAACATGGAAGGAGTGAAGCTAGATGTTCAGTTAGGGAGCAGAGATAGAGACTGAAGTCTCTTGAGGAAAATAAGAGTAATTTTGAAAGCTCTGCTGCTAGGAGTTACTGGCTGGATATAATCCAATTTGAAGAAATGTTTCTGACTGGATTGAAGGCTGTCGAACAGCATGGATTTTAGCAAACTAAGTGTGCACAAGTTTCCAGCACTTTCTCTGCAGTGCTCAGAACCCTGGGAGCTGAAGTAAAGAACGTTTCAATGAAAGACATCCAACATATAGGGGAACAAGAGACTGTTGCTGTGGGCATGGGTAGCACTGAAACCTGGTGTCTTAGCAGGACAGGTGATGTGCTCGTTAAGGAGCCCAGTGGACTAGGTGACATGATGGGCTCAGCATCTTGAGAAGGCATAGTGCTTAGAGAAGCGGTAAGTGTGACTCGCTTATTCATTAGGTGTGAGGGGACAGACGGGGAGGTGCAATCAGGGGATGTGGTCAGAAAGGCAGAGAACGTGTTGACTTAATGCCAGCAGGCCAGAGACCAGGGACGAGGCAGCCTCCCTGCTGTGAATGCCGAAGAAGGATGCCAACCCAGACCTACACAAGAACAGACAAGTTTATTTGTTTTCTCGGCTATCTTCATTCAGTAGACACTTGCCACATCACCTTTTCTGGTAAAATACTTCTTAAGGTTTTCTGATCATCTTTTAGTAAAATTTGGACATGTTTCTTTTTTCTTTTTTTTGATGATTTTATTTAATCAGCTTATAATTATCCATGTAATGGGGAACAGAAAGCACAGAAGTAGTTGAAATATGCATAAAATTAAAAGTCATCATTTGAAATATGAGCTTAATCTCCTGTATATCAGGACTACTAATAAGTAATAAGGTTGATGAGTTTTAGATTTTTATAAAATCTAAAAAAATCTATAGATTTTTTGCTGCTGATTATCTTCTGTAGATGGCAACTAACCATGGATGTAAAAGTAAAATGTGAATTGTGAAACATAACATCTGAAGTAGAGCAAGTGAAAACAAAATATTCTTCTTACCTGTCTACAATAGGAAGACTATGCTCAGTTTGGGGTGTCTTCTTCCAGATTATTCTCTGTGAGAACACCAGGATTTATGTTCATTGCTTGCTGCTGTAGCTGTCGCGTAAATTGCCTTGCTTGGATACACTGTGTATTTTAGGAATTCCTTGCCTTCATGGTGTGATAACATCACATTTCTCTACATCCAGTTTTCATCTGGATCTTTTTTTAATATCTCAGTGATTGAGTATGCGGATTTTCAACCATTCGTCAAGCATGTATGGCAACACTGCAAGCACTGGGCTCCTGATGGAGCAGGAGGAAATACATTAACCTAGAAATCACAAGGAAAAGCAGAACTACAACTGTGAGAAAAGAAGTATGTGGTAGTGTCGAATGTATTATAGAATTTAACAAGAAAGACTCCTCTGAGGAAGTGATCATTGACCTGAGCAATGAAGGAAGAATGTGAATGGCCAGGAGGTGGAGGCAGGGCATAGGCCTAGGAAACCACATGTGCAGGTATCCTGAAAGGATACCAGTGTGACCAGAGTAGTGGCTTAGAGATAGTGGGGGAGGAATTGTAGTGCAGACTAAGGTCAGACAAGGAGGGTCAGACATTGCAGGGTTTTACGGACTGTGTTAAGAAATTTTCTCTATCCCAAGAGCATAGGTAATTGGAGCATTTTTGAAGCAGAGGTAACAACAATCCTATTTGTGTTAAGAAAGGATCATTCTGGTCTTAATATGGAGAATGGCTTATAGGGAATCAAGGAAGTCAGTCAGTGGACTACTTATAGTAGTCCAGGCAAGAGTTGTGGGGACTCTGACGTGGGGGGTCATGGTATGCGGATAAATGGATGGATTTGGGAGACATGGTGATTAATTAGATATTGGGGTGGAGTGAGAAAGAGGGGGAAGGGTTGAGGATGGCTTCTGAGTTTCTGACATGCATAAGAGCATCAGTAGTGGTATCGTTCCCTGAAATAGAGACCAAGGGAAGAGTATTAGGCATTAGGGCAAAATCATGAGTTCTGTTTTTGATTGCGTTAGGTTTGAGGTACCTTGAGACATTCAAGTGGAGACATTTCAAGTAGGCTGCTGAATGTACTAGTAAGAAAACTGGATTAGAGATAGGAATCTGTGAGGCATCTGCATTGAGGTGTTAATTAAAGCTGTGGGTGTGGATGACATCACTTGGGAAAGATGATAGAATGAGAAGAATAGGCCTTGTACCCTGCCTTGAGGAATTCCCAATATTTAAATGGTCTCATCAAGAGGGATATGAGCCAAGAAGGAGGCAAAAGGAGCAACCAAGGAGACAGGCAGGAAAAATGAGGATGGTGGTGAGTCACAGAGGACGAGGGAGGAGCAGTTTTAAAAGAAGGGTGTAATCAGCACCTTCAGATGCTGCCAAGAGCTAACATGTACTAAAGACAGAGAATTGTATTTCCTGGCGGGCAAGTCATTAGTGACTTGCTAAGAACTGTAAAGTACTAGGTGGAGAAACCACGTGGGATTAGGCTGGGAGCGACTGGGAAGGAGATGTGGACTAGAGCACACACAGGTAGATGCTTTTTAACGGTTTAATGGGAGTCTTGACCATATTTAAAACTGATT
Source organism: Canis aureus (assembly GCF_053574225.1). NCBI lineage: Eukaryota > Metazoa > Chordata > Mammalia > Carnivora > Canidae > Canis > Canis aureus. Next base: position 43,868,248 of record NC_135634.1, read on the forward strand.
GAAGGGGAAAAAATCAAGTGAGGGAGTTGGCTATATGAGAAGGAGGTGAGAAAGCAGGTCAGGTCCTAAGAAAGCCAGAAAGTGAACGGAATCCAGGAGGATCAACAAAAACAGACATAGTACAGTGGTTAGCAGATATGGGAATGCTATTGGTGTCCCAACCCCCCAGCCCATAATATAGGTGACAGTGTTGTCTTCTGAGAGGAAAGAAAAGGGCTTTACATGGGGGTCCAGGTGGCCATTCATCTGAGAAATGCCATAAGTTGCTTTCTGTTTCCTTGTTTCTCTCCTCCCTATTTTTTAATAGCTTTATTGAGATAACTCACACATATAATTCATCCATTTAAAGTGTACATTTCAGTGGTTTTTAGTTTATTCACAGATAATGTGCAACCATAACCACAGTCAATTTTAGAACATTTCATCACTTCAAAAAGAAACCTCAGGCCTTTTACCTATCACCTCCCTCCTTTCTTATTCATCTTGCTGTCAGAAGAGAGCACAGAGTATGGTCTGAATTCAGATCTAAAATCCTGTCATGATTTTGGGACACCTGGGTGGCTCAGTGGTTGAGCATCTGCCTTTGGCTCAGGTCATGATCCCGGGATCGAGTCTTGCATCAGGCTCCCTGCAGGGAATGCTTCTCACTCTGCCTGTGTCTCTGCCTCTCTCTATGTTTCTCATGAATAAATAAATAAAATCTTTAAAAATAATAATAATAAAATTGTATCATGATTTCAAAGAAGAGGCTCTGTAAGCTGAGGCATATGAAAGGTTGCCAAGAGACTCAAAACTGTGATCTAGTCAGAGAAGCACAGGGGCCTGAGGCTTACTACTTAGGGTCACTGGTATAAAATCAACAGATAATACACACAGGAAACACACTAAATGCCGGGCTCTTCCTTGTCAGAGAAAATCATCTTAAGAATAAAGTTGGTAAAATGAAATTACAGAAGTAACATATGTAATAGTTTATAAGAGAACATTTTCTGTTGATAAATGATTTTATCTACTGGCTCCCAAAAAGTACATTTTGGGGTACTTTAACTTGGTATAAGGGATGAACTGCTGTTAGAAATCTAAGGTGTTGGGCAGCCCCGGTGGCTCAGCGGTTTGGCGCCTCCTTCGGCCCAGGGTGTGATCCTGGAGACCTGGGATCGAGTCCCGCGTCAGGCTCCCTGCATGGAGCCTCCCTCTCCTTCTGTCTGTGTCTCTGACTCTCTCTCTGTCTGTCATGAATAAATAAATAAAATTTAGAAAGAAAGAAAGAAAGAAGAAAGAAAGAAAGAAAGAAAGAAAGAAAGAAAGAAAGAAAGAAAGAAAGAAAGAAAGAAAGAAAGAAAGAAAGAAAGGAAGAAAGGAAGAGAGAGAAAGAGAGAGAGAAAGAAAAGAAAGAAGGAAATCTAAGGTGTTGAAAGAATAGGGTGGTAACAGCTTGACGGGAGAAGGTAAAGATTCTGCTGAACACTGATAATGGAAGGTTTTCCATAGGGATTATTGGGATGATTTTAAACATTTAGAAAAGAAAGTCATAATCCTAAGCATATGCTTAGGAAAAAGGACTACCAAATTAACTTTATTTCATTGTCTTATATTCAGGAAATGTGGAAGAAATAGTATATAGCTGACCCTTGAACAACACAGGGGTAAGAGGCACCAAGCCCCCCACCAGGTCAGAATCCACATACAACTCTCGACTGCCTTAGAACTTAATACTAGTAGCCTACCTACTGCTGACCAAAAGCCTTGCTGATAACATAAACAGTTAACACATTTTGTACACTACATATACGGTATACTATGTTCTTACAATAAAGTCAGCTAGAGGAAAGAAAATGTTAAGAAAATCATGAGGAGAAAATATAGTATTGTCCTATGAAAAACACGTATGAGTGGGCTAGCACCTTGTTCAAGGGTCAAATGTTAAATTATCTTATATCCAAGTATTTAACAAAAAGCCTTTTGAATTTGATTTGGAAATAGGTTTATATATAAGTGGCTAAGGGACCGTGTGCAAAGATTATTAGTAGATCGTAATGAAAAGCATGATGATTCAAAGGCATAATGGTAGGTTCCATTTAGAGTTATTTCCTTTTCGATGTCTTGGTTAATGATTGAGGCCGTGGGAGGTATACTATCAGATTTGCAGAAAATGCAGATATGAGAATGATAGCTGGTATGTTGGATGTCCTTCAGAATCTAGAAATACCTCCACAGTGTTGAACGATGGGCTGTTAATGAGGTTAAATGAAATAGTGAAAAGAGTTAAAGCCTCCATTGCAGATCACTCAAAGACCTGGCTTCGAATGAATTCTATGAGTTAATTGCAGAAATTCTTGATGGTACCGTCGGGCTACATTAACATTTGTGACATTTATAGGGAAATCGTGATCTAGTGTCTTGTGCATCATTCCATCCTAATGGGATTGGAACATTAGCCCTCCTTTTCTTAAAAGAATAAAGAAGCTGAGAGGAAGTTTTTCTGGAAAAGACAAGAGATGGGCAGGTCACCCTGAAAGAGCTCGGCTGCTCCCTGACTTGGGTGTGTTCCTCACACACACCGGCTTCTCAGTACCCTGCTGAAGAAGCAGTGTGTGTTTGCACACCTCTCTCCTCTCTGGTACTCTGCCCTGCCGAGTCCCAGTGCTGTCTCAACCCCTGGAGACCGCATGCCCTCCCTGTGCTGTGGCCTGGAAGCTCTCCAGGTGGTAAGCCAGGGCACTTGTGAATTAACTTCATTTGTTTCCCTTCTCTCAAGGCTCACCATCCTGTGCTGTCTGAAGTTCAGTGTTTAAGATGCATTGTTTCATGTCACTTCTCCTGTTTTTTTATCTTTTTCATGGAGGAGGGTAAATCGGGCTCTTGTTCCTCTCTCTTAGCCAAACGTGGAGACTCTTCAGTGTGTTTTTTTTTTTTTTAATTTATTGCTAATAACTCTGCATTCAAAGCCACCTTCTGTCATTCCCTTATTCCCTCTGCACCTTTCCTCAGGCAGACTCTGTGCTTGTCCCCTCCCTCATCTCCAGCTCATGCCATTCCTGTCCGTCCATCTCCTCCTCCCTCGTTCTTGCTCATCAGTGTCTCTCCATTCTCAGGCTCCACTTTGGCCTCTTCTGTGACGTTGCTCCCCCATGGGAGGCAGAGTCGAACCTTCTCTCCCTGGTCAGTTTCTACCATAATAAACTGTTGGCAGCATTTAGGCATATATGTTGTGTATCTGCTGGCCTTCCCTCTTGAACACATATGTCAGTCTCCACATGTGTCATATGTGCACAGTGCTCAGCTCCCAAGGGCTGGGACGGGGCTTGCCCACCTTTGTGTCTTTTACATAGCTCTGTGGGTATATAATCTAGAGGGAAGGTATTTTATAAAGGTAGGTTTTTACATATTTTTTTTTTAAATGAATGGTTTTTCTCCTCTCCCTCAAAATTAGGCCACAGAAGAAGTTTCCAAAAATCTGGTTGCCATGAAAGAAATCCTGTATGGCACGAATGAAAAAGAGCCGCAGACGGAAGCAGTGGCACAGCTCGCTCAGGAACTATATAACAGTGGGCTCCTGAGCACACTGGTAGCTGATTTACAGCTCATTGACTTTGAGGTAAGAAATCAAATTTTTTTTTTTTTTTTTTTTTCCAAAAATGGTGCCTTCTTCATGGTCCTTTTCCTGGTGTTCTCTCCTCTGAAAGATCCTAAGATTCCTGCCAGGCTCTTGGCTCCAGGGTTATTGACCTGTAAGCATGCCCAGGCTGCCTGCCTAATTAGCAGAGCCGGGCAGGAGCTCAGGGCTGCCTCAGGCTTAGGCCAGGTCGCCTCCTGTTTCACCACACTGTATATGAAGTTTCTTAGGTATTCGTTGTGCCCTTTTGTTTACATTATATTTAATAAATAGCTGCTGTTTTACGTAATTCACTGGCCTTGGGTTCTCAGGGAGTCAGCAACCTAAAGAAGACCATAGAATGTTAGAGGTAGAGAGATCTTAGGAGATACCCAGTTGTGTTTTAGGGTTTTTTGTTTTGTTTTTTTAACCTGCTGAGAACTCATTACAGCAGAGATGATATGTTCTGTTTGCTTGTGCTTAGCTCTGCTTTTAAATGTTTAAATTAGCATAACGGTTAAATAGCAGGAGATTTTTTATGCAGTTTTGAATTTCTCTGGCTTCCCTTGAAAATTTTGACTCTGGCAGCATTGAGTCAGTGTGCCTATATGGCCCCTCAGCTGGAACAGAGCAGCTACCACCCCATGGGCACACTTGGGTGTGCTGCAGAGAGCAGCTTGCTTTTCTGTCTCAGGGCCTGCTTTACCCAACATACTGTCTCTTGCCTGGCCCTGGTGGGCATTTGATATTATTACCCAAGTTTATATAGCTGAATCATGTCATATTAGATATTTAGTGAATTTAGCAGTGAGAATAATGGTCTTTGATACCAGTCTGAAAGGTAGACTGAGAAGTATATATGGTAATGAGGTATATATGGTAATGAAGGGCTCTTAGCATGGTTATGAATGAGCAGGTTCCTCTGAGTCTTTGTCATGGCTTTGTTTTTAAAGCCCCAGTGTTTTTCATCCTGAGTGACCAATTAGATGTCTGTGCAGGTGCTTGAAAAACCAGGGGAGAGAATGGCAGACGTATAGTCAGATTCAGTTTTGGAGAGTGATGGGAGGGTGTGGTTCCTAGGTTACTTGAGAATAATATTGATAATAAAGGACAGTAAAAATTGACTTCTATAGAACAGATAAAAATATTTCCCTTTATATGGATGATTATGTATTTCTAATAGTGTATCAGATTCCACCAACAACAATCTTTATTTCCTCTGCAAAGTTGCCAGTGCACTAGAACCTCCACTTCCTTCAGCTTTGTCCACCCTTCTAATTCCCCGACCTGAACGCTGAATTTAATATTCAGGACTTTAGAGGCTTAAATTTAAAAGAAGTGTGTGTCCTTGAGATGTGTTCTTAGAGATTGCTATTGCTTCTCCTCACCTAGCACAGGCCCCAGGATGATCTCTAGCCCTGGAAAGCTAGCATTTCACTCACTTTCCTACAGGCTTGTCAGCCTCATAACAGGTAGCCACTCTGAAAAATCTCATGGGGTTCTGTTTTCCATTTGGTAATCTCTTGTGCAGTTTTCTGATTATAAGATTCACTGTATAGCAGTAATGTCCTATTTTGTTTAGTAAAGTACAATTGTATAATTCTGATGTCTGAACTGCTTCATCATGTGGTACTTGGAGCCTTCATTACTAATCTATATAAAATCTCTCCTAAGTAGACCTAGCTTAATGAGATATGTCTACTTGCCATGAAAGCTCAGCTTCTTAGAGAATCTTTCGTTTTTTTTATACTAGTAGAATGCAGCTTCTCTTCCTTTCATCACTATACAAGGAAATTATATGTATTGTTTACAACGTGAGCATTTTATTTGAAACTGCTTATTCCATATGGGTGGGAATTGGATCCCTGAACATTGTAAGCATATAGCAAAGTTTAATTTTTCCTGAGTCCACATGATTCTAAGGGTTAGAAATGGCTGAAATTTATATGTAGTAAGATTTCATTTTGTGAACATTCTGCTCATGTTAAAAATAGTGTACTATTAAAACTTCGAATTTGGATTTGTAAATAAAGAAAATTTAATATCTGAACATTTTAAAGTCAAATATTGAGTCATAATTAAAAATATGCAGTGCCTTAATTTGAGTTTATTTGGGAGGGTGGATGGGCTTTTTGGTGGTTAGTCGGGTAAACATTTTAATGATTGTATTCCTAATAGGGCAAAAAAGACGTGGCTCAAATTTTCAACAATATTCTCAGAAGACAAATTGGTACAAGAACTCCTACTGTCGAATATATCTGCACTCAACAGAATATTTTGTTCATGTTATTGAAAGGGTATGTACAATGTAACAAATGTATATTCTCAGTTGAAAAATAAAAAGGAAAGAAGTCTTGGGCAAAAACAGGATGGTAAATGTGGAAACGTGTTTTCTCTATGGTTCAGTCAGTCCATTTTTCCATACATCTTAAACACATTTCCCTCCTTAAAATTCAGCCAGTGAGCTAAATTGAATTCGAAAATGCCCATGGGAATTTCAAGGTTGGTGAATTGTGAGCCTTTAATTAAATTCTCAGATCCTATATAACAGAAGGAAAAAAGTCTTCTGTGGTTTTATTCCTATTCTCTGGATTTTAAAAGTTTATTTATATGAACTATCAGTTAATGATGTGTTTAAAGACCTCTTGTTCAGGGAGACATGCACACTGTGAGGCAGTAGGAGCTGCCTAGGAAGTGGATCTTGAGTACTATGTAGCGTTACTTTATTCCATCAACAAAGAACACATTTATGAAGTCTACCCTTTGCTTTTTACCTGTGTGTATCCACTCATTAACCTGCTTAGTTGGTAATTCACAGTGCATCTTCCAGGAACTAAGGAGGCATTTATTGGTAGTCTGTTGGTATCAAGTCTGTTGGTATCAAAAAACAAAAACCAAAAAAGCCTAAAAACTCAAAACTTTAAAACGAAAGAAAAATCCTTTCCTCCCTCAATAGTGATCCTACCCTTGGGGCACCTGGGTGGCTCAGTGGTTGAGTGTCTGCCTTTGGCTCAGGTTGTGATTCTGGGATTGAATCCTGCATGGGGCTCTCCACAGGGAGCCTGCTTCTCCCTCTGCCTGTGTCTCTGCCTCTCACTCTGTCTCTCATGAATAGAAATAAAATCTTAAAAAAAAAAAAAGCCTTCCTGATTGGCAAGGTCACCCCCTGTCGTTTCACACAAGAGTTGTTTGCCAGCTCTGGGTCTGGTGTGCATCTGTTTGTCCCAGCATTGGTGCTGTTCTATTAAATTGGCGGACAGGCGTTTTAGTAGCATGACTATTGGCGTGAATCAGCTTGCTCTCCTACCCCTTTGCTTTATAGCTTGCCTCCCTCTGATTCATATCTCTGTGGTTTAACACTTCCCCCAAGTTCAAACTTGTTTAGACAAAGCATGAGTCAGTGCATGTGTTTGATGCCAGCATTCTATTTCCTTCTTTCTATTTCTAAATATCTATGTTGCTTCTTCAGACTTTGCCATACAGAACTTTTGGCATCTAATTTTTTGTTGTTACCAATCCACAGTTGCGTGTGTAAACATGTAATGAGTAGTTTGAAATTTTGTGTTCTTAGAGCACCTTCCAGATGCCTTTGTGTATTTTTAAACTATTTCCTTTTCCATAAAAAGCAGTGGTTATTAAAATCCATAAATTAGTTTTGCTTATGTTTTGGCTTGAGAGTAGCCAGAGGAATGATAAACATTGTTAAACATCACGTAAAGTCAGAATTTTAAGGTATGATTTAAAGAAAAATGAAAGCTCTCACATGAGTTGGCCAGAGCAGGAAAGTCAGCGAGAAAGGAGAGGAGGAGAAGCCTGGAGAATGCAGCTGGTGTTGTTCTCCACCAGCGCCCATCTCCCCATCCTTTCTAGCCCTTAGAGTGGGAAATATACAGAAAACTGGAGGGAAGAAAATAACCAGCCTTTTGTACTCATCCTTCAGCTCTGACAGTATCTCTTCCTTCATGCCCCTGGCCTCCTCCTTTCCCTCACACACATAATATTGCTTCAGTATGCATCCCTAGTACATAACACTTTGAGGACCCTTTTTTTTTTTTTTTTTTTTGTCATAGTCATGATATCATTTACAAACCCAATGTTATCTTATACTCACTGTTCAGATGTCCCTTTCACATAAAATGTCATTTTTCAGTTAATTTGTTTAAATCCAGTTCCAAGCGAGCAAGGCCCATAAACTGCATTTGGTTAATAAGACTACTATGCCTTTTGTTTTGAATACCATTTACTTGTTGAAGCAACTGGGTCATTTGTTCTATAGAAAAAATCACATATTTTGGATTTTACATCCCTGTGGTTTCATTTAACATGTTCCTTTGTCCTCTGTTCTTTTAAATTGGTAAATCATTATGAACTCAAGTTTTGGGTTTTTTTTTTAAATATATTTGACATGTTTCAGTCCATTGTAGCCATTATGTCCACATTTTTATATCCAAATTGTGTCATCTTGGCCAATTGGGAAGCTCCTTCAAGTGGTTCCTATGTCCTTGTGGCAAGACCCCATTAGTCTTTGATAGCTTCCTTGCTTTCTGGCACAAGGTGTCCCTTACTATATTGTACAGGTTCCTGCTCCAGACCTGGAAGCAGCCATCTCTTCAAGGAGCCTTGTGAGCTGCCTTTTAAGATTTTTGTACCTTTAGTCCATCCAACGACTCTCATGCGGTGTGATGATCCACGTAGGCTGTAAGCACTTCAGTGTCAGCTGTTAGGGATGTTGTGCTGCAGGTGACCATGTGCGTCCAAACATATTCTTGTAGCTAGTGTTAGATGCATCAGAGGCAGTCGTTTTTCCTCTGGTGACTTAAATGTTTGTGTGCTTTCTACTCTAATGCTAACAGGTTGTACAGCATAACTGTTTGCCCTGTACTTGGTGGTTTATGGCTTAATCGTTTAAGACCAGCTTGACAAACCACCATCAAAACCTGCCCAACTTGTTGTACCAAACTGTCTTAGTCTTGTCTTTCTAGTCTCCTGCCTATTGAATTAAGATCAGTGAAGGTGAATTGTACAATCAGCCATTTTGTGAACAGACATTGTAATCACCTAAGCGCCTGTCAGCGCTCTAGTTACTGTGCCATAAGTGATACAGAAGAGCCATTTGGATCTTCTTGAGGCTCTGTGATGAACCCAAATACAACAAAAGGGTAACACTGCTAGAGAATGATTAGTACTGCTGGATTTCAGGAAATAAAATGTGGGTTTAGTCAATAAGGCAAGTGTTGATAAAAGAGGTGAGACTAGGGATCCCTGGGTGGCGCAGTGGTTTGGCACCTGCCTTTGGCCCAGGGCGCGGTCCTGGAGACCCAGGATCGAATCCCACATTGGGCTCCCGGTGCATGGAGCCTGCTTCTCCCTCTGCCTGTGTCTCTGCCTCTCTCTCTCTCTCTATCTGTGACTATCATAAATTTAAAAAAAAAAAAGGAGGTGAGACTAATGATTGAAGTTCCAGAGGGTTTGGAATTTGCATAGTTAGGAAAAAGGAGAGTCAGTCCAGGGACAGGAATGAACATAGTGATGGGAAGCAATAAGGAGATAATTGGAGTGAGTGCTTGATGGCAGAGTGGGAAAGGACGTTGTATGGTAGGAACATATCTCATGAGGAGAAGCCTGGACATTAAGCCCAGAAGTTTGTCTTTATTTGATGGCAAGAGGAAATCGTTTTGAACTCCTAAGCTGGAAGTGCTATTGATACACTGGTGTGTCAGGTTAATTGGTTAAAACCCAGCTTAAACCAAGATGCTAGTTAGGGAGCTCTTGCTTTTCTAAGTGTGAGTTAATGCAACAGTGGGGATGGATGAAAGGAAACAAAATTAAAATATTTCAGAGAAGTCTTTAAAAGGATGGGTGGGGACACCGAAGATGGGAAGGTTGGAGGTGCTGAAGGGGAGAAGATGTAAACTGTTCTGTCCAATGCAGTACCTACTAACCATACTCTATCATTTCGTTTTAAATGAGTTAAATAACATTTAAAATTCAATCCCTCAGTCATACTAGCCAAATTTCAAGTGCTTAGTAGCCACATGTGGCTAGTAGTAACTACCGAAGTGGACAGCACAGGTATAGAACACTTCCATTATCAGATGAGAAAGTTCTGGAAGACCTGTTTTAAACCTGGGCATCTGAAACAAAATCGTGGTGCCAAATTAGAGAAATGGGGAAGCAGGGGAGGGTGGCTGTTTTGCAAAGGGAGAGAAGATTTGAATTTAGATAGGGTAGTGCTTATGGTAGACCTTTAACTGAAGTTGTCCAGAGGCAACAGAAAATGCCTAACTAGAGTCCAGGAGCAGATGAGAGTAGGGGAATTTAGTCCCGGTGGGAGCCATGAAGTGCTGTGGCTGCTCACTAGCAAGCTGGCAGCCCTGGAGGAAGGAATGCCCTCAGCCCTGCAAGAAATAAGAACAGTTCGAGCAGTAGAAAGAAGAACTGAGAGAGCTTTTTCTTTCCTTTTTCAAAGACATAAATGCAAAGGTCGGCACTGTTGGGACACTAAGTAAAATTTATGTTGTGAGAGAAGTTTGGCTTAGCCAAGAGAAGGTGTTTTGCAAGTAGAATGTTGGGAAAGGCAGAGAGAATGCAGCAGGAGGATTGGAGGAGACTCTATGTTCGAAAGACACAAAGCTGCACCTGCAGCCCCAAAAGGCAGTGGAGGGGCCAAGGCCAGTCTGCACCCCTCAGAGAGGAGCAGGCGGCTGGGCTAAGGGGAAGACGGGGGTGGAGGGAGTGGGGGCTCCTTTCTGACCGAGCTGAGCCACAGACGTGTGTGCGTGACTGATGCCAGGGTGTCCCCAACACCCACCACAAGAGTTCTCCAGGCTCTCCTTGATAAGCACCTGGTAACCTCCTCAGAATTAGGCTTTCAATTTTGTGGGGTTCACGTTGCCAAGAGTCTTGAAGGTTCTATTTTGAGTATAGAATTGAAACAATGAGGTATAAATGCTATATATTTGTTAGACCTATTTAGGTACCATGAGTTTGGGAAACGATTTTATTTGTTTCATAATAGTTTTTGATTTCTGAAGTCTTAGAGCACCACATGTAAAACTAACCCCTGTTTGGAGGTGTGACCCTAAATACTCAAATCTTTTAGCTTTAAATAATAAATGTTTATTTATTATTATTATTTCTATATTTTTGTTTTCCTTTGGACTGCAGCAGTTGTCACCAGCTAATGTGTGTGTGCATTCTAGAGTAAATTCACCTGAGCATATATCCTACTCTGAGAGAGATGTCTTTTGTAACCTGCTCTAGTCACTTAATTAAGACACATCTGAGACATCTATTTGAAAAATTTGAACTGTTCAGCATTAGAGGAGTTTTAAAACAGCAATCATGATTTATTTTTTTCTTTTTGTAGGTATGAATCTCCAGAAATAGCTCTAAATTGTGGAATAATGTTGAGAGAATGCATCAGACATGAACCACTTGCAAAAATCATTTTGTGGTCAGAACAATTTTATGATTTCTTCAGATATGTCGAAATGTCAACATTTGACATAGCTTCAGATGCATTTGCCACATTCAAGGTAACATGAAACTATAGAATTCTAAATATACTTGTAAGTCCAGTTAACTGGTTTGCGGTTTTTCCCTAAACTTCTAACCTCTAAGTCTATACACGGCTGCCCTCTAGCGGGAAGAGAGAAGATATGTTTTATGTGTGTCCATGCGACTTAGGCTAATGCAGTGGAGCCACAGCTTAAAAAGGATGGAAGAGATAGATTCTAACCTCTATCTAAAAGTATGGTCTGTATGGTCAAAAGTACACTTTTCTGTTAAATTACTTACCAAGTGTGGTATACTGATATACAGTACGTCTAATAAACAGGTTTTTCTCCTGTGTTGGAACATACTACAGCAATTTCTTTGGTTAAACACCAAAGTTGTCATCTGTTCAGAGCCATGCTGATTTGGAACAGGCATGTCTTTTAATACTAGAACCACAATCAGGGCAAAGAGATTATGTTGTAGTTAGGCCCAAAGGAACAATGGACTTAGGTCTCCTACTCATGCCAAAACTTATTTATCAAATACTTCAGGAAAGGGGAGCAGAATCACCTGCCCTTTTCAAATTATTATGTAGCCTCCCTTCCCTGTATACTTTATCTCCTGTTCTGTATTTGTATAAATTAAATACACATATGATATGATACTGCTGTACAACATGCACATTTTTGCTTTGAATTGTAAGGTTCTATGCTATTTATGGTATATAGGCAGTAATATTTATTAGTGTTCTTCACAATTAAAGTAAGCCTTTAGATGTTCCATTCCCTTATGTAAAATGACCTTATGAGTGAATATTTAGAACTGCTACTTTACTGTAATCAGAATTTAATATACTAACCTGAAGACTACTTTGCTAAGAAACCATGAACACTGTTTTAGTGAGAAGTAGCCACTTTTCTCATGAGATTTCAGTTTTATGAAGGTAAAGAGCCCTTGAGATAATGAGCACACGCCTTGGTCTCTGGGTAAAATACGTTCCTTACAGTGAATGAACACCCTTGAAACAGGATGAAAACCTGGGGACCTGGCCATTAGGGTTTCACATGGAACGAGAATATGGTAATAGTGTGAGAGGTGCCTAAGGATTTATTTTCCTGAAACCATTAAAGAGGATATCGGAAGCCCTAGGTAAGATCTCAGATGTTTATGTGTCAATGTACAAAGCTAAATGAACTGAATGCCAGGTTCTAGCAGAGTAATAAATGTGGTGTCTTTTGTATCTCTGCATTTTGGGAATAGGACTCATAATTAGGATATATTGGTGGAAGGGGATGCCCCATTCAAAAGCAGCAGGCCTGTTACAGCGGGAAGTATGGTAGCACCATGTGTTGTGGTGAGATCCTCCTGTGTGGAAAGCAAGCCATGAGCCAAGAGTAGCCTCTGGGGGAGAGGCAGGTGGAGGAAGAGGAGAGGAGCGGCCACAGTGTTGGGAGCACAGTCAGACCCTGACCCGGGGAGGGGCATGCTCCATGCCATGCTTCTGGCCAAGGTAGCACACCCAGCCAGCAGGTGGGAGAGATGTGTTAACACCTTGCCAGAGATGTGATTCACAGTATTGGACAGTCTTGCTTGGCCTTACTGATAATTTCGTTATCAGCCCTCGGTTAGGGCTGCTGCTTTGAATTACATCCTCGCTAAGGAGAAAGTGGTGGTGATGGAATCACTGTGGGTCAGGCAGTCCTGCCAGGTCATATTAGCCAGAGAAGGGGAGAATGGGGCAGTGCTGGGCAGGTGGTGTCGACCTAAGGAAGGAAACTTGCAGACACAGTGCAGGATTCGAAGGATGGACTTGGGAAGAGAGAGGATGACAGTAGGAAAGGGGGATAGATCTGTGTCTCATACTGTCCTCAAAGAATATGACCATACCCCGCTCTCCAGAAACGGTCTCTGCACTTTCAGACAGATGCAGCTCACCCGCAAACCCAAATTTAAAGTCTGTGGAACAGGTGCTGAGTCTCAAAAGGAAATTAAAACTACCTGCTCCAGGGGCACCTGACTGGCTCAGTTGGAAGAGTGTGCGACTCTTGATCTTGGGGTCGTGAGTTCAAGCCCCACATTGGGTTCAGAGACTACTTAAATAAATATTTAAAAAAAAAAAAAAAAAAAAACTACCTGCTGTAAATGTGTCCAAGATTTGTAGGTTGAATGAATGTGTACTAAGACAGTAAATCAGTGGCCAAATGTTGTTCGTGTTTTCTTTTTTGAGGACTTAAGGAGATGGGGAGGGGCATCAGAAGGCCAACAAATATATTTCCAATTTTTCCAGAATAAAAGAAGGTAGATTCCCCAGAGAGGCTGGTGGAGCTTGGAGCTCGATGTTATACCTGTGTAAGGTTCTAGAAAGTATTTCTAAAGAGATGATTTCTGAGCATTTTGGAAAGGAAACCGTGTACCCACAGCCAGCATGGATTCACGAAGAGAGTAAGTTCAGTCATATTAATCTCATAGATGCCAGTAGATGAGGGGACTAAGAGTGTGTGGCTGCCTGGGTTCATTTCCCAGCTCTGCTGTGGATTTCATCTCAAGTTCTTCATCTGTTAAGATGGAGGTGATAATGCTAGTATGTCAGGGTTATTGTGTCTACACACAATATGTGTGCAGCAAACAGTAGCTATTAGAATTATTCCTTTATGGCCATGAGGATATGCTGAATGTTGAATAATTGTATTTTCATGGAATCAGTGAAGATAGGAGCTGGAGTTTCAGTGTAGTTATTTACATCTAATTGAATGCCATATCCATAAGGTGCTAGGGAATGGATTGCCATCACCCTGGAGAGAATTTTCTGGTGGATTTCCACTGGGCTTTGTTTCAGCCCAGCTGAACATTGTTAATGACTTAGATAAAGGGTGACAAAGCCTGCTTATCAAATGTGTAGGTGATGGCTGTGAAGGAAAAGATAGCAGACAATGGTGATCCTAAAATAAGGCTTCGTAGAGATCCAGAGAGGTCAGAATGGAATAGGACGATGATTGAGGTCCCTCCACTTGAGGACCTAACTGTAAATAAGGGATGTGGGAATAAGGTATAGTAATACAGTTATTATTAAATACAGTAATTGCCAAATATAATAATTACTAATGTAGGCAATTTCATATCCTACTCAACCATCTCCTTTACAGATAAGGAGTCTAGAAATATTGGGTGAAGTCAGGCTATAAAATGGGGAACCCAGAATTTGAACCCAGGCAGTCTACCTCCAGAGCCCACTCTGAGGAAACAAAATTCTAAATATGTCCTGTAAAATTAAATAGTGTGATGCTGCTGCCCCAAAGCTACATGTGACCACATAGTGTGTGACCTAAAGAGCTGATGATGGTCTCACCCCACTATAAGCCATTAAGGTAACAACACATAAATGTGTTCCATTCCAGGCGCTACACTTTAAGAGGCACATAGACAAATAGATGACTTTCAGAAGACAGTAGATGGTGAGGGGGACTCAGAACCTGTCATGCGAGGAGTGGTTAAAGGAACTTGGACGTATTTAGCCTGGAGAAGAGAAGACTCGGTAGGGACTTGCCGTGAGAGCACTACATGTATGTGAAGTGGGATCCTATAGAAAGTGGGTTGAACCTATTTCTGTCGGCTCTGACAGTTTCTGAAAATAACCTGGGGATAGGTTTGACTCTAGCACAGGGAGAACTTTCTAACCCTTAAGAGTTCCATAGGTGAGCCACACAGTTGGAACAATTGAGTCCCTTATCCTAGGACATGGTCAAGCATCAAGGACGAAATTGGGCCGTACAGCTTGCCAAGGCTCTGTGAAATCGAGCCCTGGGCTCAGTGGCATTTCTTTGAAGACCCCAGGGCCGTCTTTGCCACAGGGTGTTTGAGGCCCCAACTTACTGACTTTTAGGAATCTTTTTCAATTCAGCGTACCCTAAAAGTTGGCTGCTCAATCTGCTGGGCTCGGGAGATGACCCCTACCTTTCTCCCAGTCCTCCCAAGGCCTTGGATATACTAGAATTCAGATAGGTTAGAAAGCAGAGATCTTGTTCCTCTCCACTGCTAGCTGACCCAGCACCTCGTGTTCTGGGACACATAGCACCCTGGAAATTTTGCACATTTCTGACCACTGACTGCCTGACCTTTTCCCTTTGCTCTGTTGATTTCTGCCCCCACCATGGTTTGAACTCTCTGAAGCTCTTGGCTCTAACCCGTGGGGTGAGGTTTCCTTTTCATCTCTCAGTAGGTAGAGGCTCTGCCCAGGTCCCCACCTCCTCTTTCCCTGCTTAGAATTGGCCATTTTGGGTACTGACTGTCAGCAGTTGCTCCTTTCCTGCCAGCATGTCACTCCTCTCCAGGCCCTGGTGTGGCCCATCTTGACAAGGAGCTTTCATTCTGCTGTGCATTGGAGTCCAGCTCTTTCTTCAGCAGTCTCAGAGTACCCCCTCGGTCTCTCCTAACTCAAGGCTGTTCAGATTTGATTCCTAGATTGACAGTGGTTTCCTGAAGTTTCCTGGTTTCTTGAAACCAGATGGTAATAGAATCTTTCCTAGATGGAGAGATGTTAGAGGTGTCCCCACCCCCACCCCCCGTTTCCTCTGTGGCCCAGCTGTGAGGCTCTTGCTCCTACTTGAGACCTTTCAGAGTGGTTTCCTTACTCAAAACTTTAGTAAAAATCTGTTGCACCACGGGTTTAGGACTTTGCTTTCTAGAGCAGTATTTTCTACCTGCCTGTCCCTAAAATCAACCCCAGTTGAGGAGCCATTGTAGCCATTGACTAGCCCAGCAGTAAGGTCCCTTCCAGTTTTTGGTGTTCTCTTCTGTTAGATTATGGTAGAACAGTGAACACTGTGTTCCTTTTGCAGTACTTCCTTATATTGGTCTCCAGAGTGATTTAGCCACAAAAAAAGTAGAAATGACACTTAGTTTTGCATGGATCCTGACACACTAATCCCTTAATTCGCTTATTCACTTGTTCATTCTGCTTACTCCACAAGCCTGAGTGCCGACCCCCATGTCAGGCACCATTCTTTCGGCAGTGGGATTCAGCAGTGAACCATGCACATCCCTGCCCTTGAGGCTCCTACACAGGGGAGGTCACCACACACAGATTACAGTCACATATAGAAGGAGGAAGTGCCCTTCACAGGCTTGCTTGACATTCCCTTCGAGTTCTTGTGTACCTCTGCCCCTGATAGCTGACCCCTGTGGGCCAGTGTACTAAGATAATATAAAGTCTCCTTTCCCTTCTCTGCTCCAGCTCCTACCCCACATAGGGAAGCTTCATGGCATTTCTTTTCCAGCTTCTTAAGGATGCTCAAACTCCAAATTTTCTAATTTTGTCGATTTAATCCCCAAGGGAGATTTGGAAAAAATTAGATAGGTCTTTCCTGGGTATACAGTCTGTACCCTATCCAGCAGTTTGAACACCTGTAAATCTTTGGGGAGGATTTAGAAGCCTTCTTAAAAGCATACTTTGAAGATGACTTGTGATGTTTTCCCACACCTATTCCCTGATTTTGTTGGTTCATTCATTTATTTGTTAAATATTAAGCTCTTACTATGTGCTGGGCCCTGCATGGGTGCTGGGAATTCAAAGATTAGTAAAAATAGACATGACCGTTATATTTATATTACAGTCTAGCATGAGAGAGATGGTAATCAGATAATCCCGCAGACGTAGAGACAACTCTGTCCATGCTTTGGTGCTGGTGACCAGTCTGGAAGGCTTCTCTATGACAATGATGTGGGAGAAAGATTCCAGGGTGGTAGTTAGGTCAGCTTAGGGGAAAGCCTGTGTGAGGAAAGGCTTTCAGGAACGGGCAATCACAAAGTAGGCAACAGAAGAGCTCCCTGCAGGATCTCTTGAGACCTGCCAGATCCCTGCAAGGGAACCAAAACTTTAGTGCCTCCCACATGTGTTTGTGCAGCATTTCCTAGAGCATTTCTCAGGACCAACATTACACTTGGACATATTTCAAGAAATACTAGTTCATTGTGACCTGGGACCCTCAAACATAAACAGCTAAGGAAAGAGGGAGAATTGGTTCAGAGAAAGGGGATCGTTGGCACTAACCTTTCCAGTAGGCGGCTCTAAAGGAGTTGTATTCAGTAATTCACCAAGTAGTGGATGGACCACATGTTCCCATTCTCTTTCCCACCTGGTGAGACCAAAGGCTAGTTCGTTGCTAACTTCTAGGTCCTGAAAGGCAGAGACCACCACATCTTTTTGTCTTTGTAGCCCCAGCACCCAGAACTTTACCCGGCACATAGTAGATGTTTTCTGAATGAATGACCCTTGAGTGGTTTCCTGGGCAAGCCATATGGTGAGGCATCAGCTCTAGTGTGTAGTCATGCAGAATTGGACTCAAGGACATTCTGATGTTTGAATCTACATTTTTGTAGCATTAGTCTACTTACTTAGGAGCTAATGTTTATAACATGATGGGGTTTTTAAAAAACATTCTGTCTCTGAAAGCAAGATTGCATTAGATATGAAACTGAATATAACAGAATTTAGGAGGAAGAAAAGGGAACCACCAATACTTTTTCTAATGAAAGAAATTTCCTCTTTCTCTACCAGGAGCAGTATTCTATTTGACATTTTACCACAATCATTTACTTTTATTTCACTTTATTGCTTTATTCCCTTTCTTTGAATTTATATTTCTTTGAATTTTTTGTTTTTATATTTTTCCTTCTAAGAACTGTAGACCTGCACTCATTACAATCACAGTTTCAAATTATTAATGATTTTATTTGCTCTTACCTAGAATCAACATTTTCAATATAGTTATGTTCAAATGTTTTTAAGTATAGTGATTTTTAACAACAGTTTTTATCAGGTAAAATGGCGTGGCATGTTTTAGGATTCTCATTTCTAAAAGAAGTTGAATGCAAAACAATTGTAAAATAGTGTATTTTCTTTCTCTAGGATTTACTTACAAGACATAAATTGCTCAGTGCAGAATTTTTGGAGCAACATTATGATAAAGTAAGTATATGAAGTACTATTTTAAAATTGTACGTTTTGGGACACCTGGGAGGCCCAATTGTTTAAGTGTCCAGCTCTTGATTTCAGCTAAGACCATGATCTCAGGGTTGTGAGATTGAACCTGAGTTGGGCTCAGCCCTTGCTGAGCATGGAGCCTGCTTAAGATATTCTCTCTCTCTCTCTCTCTCTCTCTCAAATAAATAAAATTGTAAGTTCTGTACCAGAAATGAAAGATTTAAATTAGATTTTTATGCCAGGTACTTACTTATATTGCATATATAGTGGTTTTAAATGGTGCTATGATCATTTCTCTACTGAAACAAGGTATAGAGTGTTAACTTGGTCAGAAGCAGAATTTTATCTTTTTGATTGACACACTACCTTTGCATCTTTTCTTGCTTTAGGGGAGGAAATAAAAGTGCTTTGATGCCAAATGACAATATACAGTTAAGACAAAAAGAAACTTATCAGACTTAACTTCCTCTTCCTTTCCATCAGTTGCTTACATTCCTCCTATTTCCAGGAGAGTGAAGGGTGGGTGGCAGCTGCGAGGGTGAGAAGAACACTAGGCTCAGAGACTCAGAAGTCCATCCTCCTTATAAAGTGAGGACACTGGACTAGCCCAGCAGGAAGGTCCCTTCCAGTCTGAGTTGGTGTCAGACTTCTGGTACTAAAACTCCCAGAAGCTCATGAACAATTCCGAGTGCCCTTGATCCACACAACAGCCTTCAGGCCATAGTATCACATGCTCTCCTCCACTGCGTGCCAGCTGTGCCCACCCCCCCACCCCCCCACCCCCCCCCCGCCCATGGGTGCTTCCTTCTGCCAGACTGGTTTTACTGATGTGCTGTCCACAGTCCCGTGGATGCTCTTAGAGAAGTTAGGACACTAACAATCCACTTAAAATTCCCGTCTAACCCATGAGATTTGGCTTAGGTTTTCATTCTTCCACTTAGTCATTTGAATTTTGGAAATTCTAGGTGTACACTGTTGATACTTCATTGTTCACACAAAGATTTTGCAGGCAAAATCTGTGCTTTTGAACTCTTTTCTGTTCCTCTTACCCTCCCACTCAGTAACATCCATCATGTAATGCTGAGTGCATAGGAAGTCCCTCATAGAAAGCCTCATGAGTGGCTTAAACATTGCTGGTCATATATTTTTAGTTTTCCATTTGGATATAGTACATTTCTTTGCATGCATGTTGGTTTAAAATGGTAGCACGGTTATCTCAGGGTTACCTTTCTGTAGCAGTTAGAAGTGTGGGCTTTGGCACCAGACTGTCCAGAGTCTGGCTTCAAGTCCCAGCCCCACCTTGGGCGGCTGCCTTCAGAATCCTCCGCCCTAAAAGAAGGCTTGTAGTAGCACCCTAACTGTTGTTGTGGGTTGTTGTGAGGATTACTTAAGAATGTGTGTGTCGCGTGCGTGACAGCAGTGCCTTGAACACGGTAAGCAGTTAGTAAAACATTGGCCAGATTGTTTTATTGACTGGCCTCAAAGATTCTGTGACTTAACATACTGGAGTCTTAGTTTTAAAGCCCATCAAAGATACAACTAACAATGACAGTGGTTCAGTTTTGTAGTAAAATATTTTTCTACATGTTATTAATGAATGACATTGGTTAAAAGAATTTTAGGAAAATTTATGGGAGGCAGCTAACAGAAGTGTGTAGACCTTGTGGTCAGATCTGAGGAAGGAAAAATAAATTCGATAGATAGATAGATAGATAGATAGATAGATAGATAGATAGATAGATAGATAAATAGATAGATAGATAATTTAAAAAAAAAGATATGAGGAAGGTAGGAGAGTGAGGAGCCAAGGAAGTGTGATCACACAAAACTATGTGATCAGAAATCCTGTATACTTGGGCCTTGAGCTTCCTAATAACCAAAAGCATAGAGGGAAACAGAATTAAACAATCACAGTACCTGTAAAATAAAACAAATTTCTCCCATTGGCGCTCTCAGGGGAATTCAGTCAGCACGGCATGTAGTGGACACATCCCTCGGGGTGACTGCAAGGCTGAACTGCAGTGTAGTTCCCTGAGCAGATCTTCAAGGAGCCCCAGCGGTCCCTGTCCTCGCCCCAGACTCCTAACCCAAGGACAAAATCACACATCCCTGGAGAGCACGTGGATTACATGTGTACTCTTCAGGCGCTTCTTTGTCAGGAGAACCTCTCGCCCCTAAGCTTACTAAGAATTAGGCAGCAGAAAATTTTATCCTGCATTTTCTGTCAAGAGCTTGAGAGGTCTGGGCAGCCCCGGTGACGCAGCAGTTTAGCGCCGCCTGCAGCCCAGGGCGTGATCCTGGAGACCCTGGATCAAGTCCCATGTCGGGCTCTCTGCATGGAGCCTGCTTCTCCCTCTGCCTGGGTCTCTGCCTCTCATTCTCTCTCTGTGTCTCTATGAATAAAGAAATAAAATCTTTATTTTTTTTTTTTTTTTAAATTTTTATTTATTATTTTATGATAGTCACAGAGAGAGAGAGAGGCAGAGACATAGGCAGAGGGAGAAGCAGGCTCCATGCACTGGGAGCCCGACGTGGGATTCGATCCTGGGTCTCCAGGATCGCGCCCTGGGCCAAAGGCAGGCGCCAAACTGCTGCGCCACCCAGGGATCCCAGAAATAAAATCTTTAAAAAAAAAAAAAAGAACTTGAGAGGTCCATATTCTGTGTCACTGTCTAAAGGCAGTTCTAGTTTTAATCATTGGTTTGATGATTCTTTGAGGAGAAGGTAGCATTCACATCCTCTGAAAAAGTTGCCATCCCACCTCTGCCTAGAGAGAAGCAAAAGAAAGAATGCATAGGCAGTTGTGGGCTAGCTCTCAGGCAGGGGTCAGGAGACTTTTTCTGTGATGGGCCGGATAGTAGATCTTTGAGGCTTCCTGGCCACGCAGTCTCTCTCGGCTCTCCTGTCTGTTGTGTTGAGAAAGCAGCCATAAGCAATACATAAACTGACAATACGTGAGTGAGCACAACTGTGTTCCAACAAAACTTTACTCATAAAAGCAGGTGGCAGGCTAGATTTGGTTCAGGAGCTGCAGTTTGCTAACACCTGCTCTAAGTCACAGATGAATGGCTGATAAGGACCCGTGGTAAAGCATAGGTACAAATAGTTTTAGCAAGTGTGTCTTGGCCCCTGTGTGTCCCTCATTTCCATTCCCTACCTCCTGCTTCGATCAGCTTCTTACCATGCCAGTGACGCCACACTTGTTAGTGAGCACCATTTTGTAAATCTGGTGGACATGTGTCACTTCCTGAGTGTGTCACGTTGTGCTTTCTCTGGTCTTCACTCATGCTGAGTCCTTCCCCATTTATCTCTGAAGAATACTCCTCCCCTTTCTAAAGGCAATCCCTGCCATTATTTAGGATTGGGCCCAAGTCCCAATTTCCCTAGGATACCTGCCTGTTCATCAGTGCTAAATTTCTCCTCATCTGTTTTTAATTATTTTCTCCTCTTGCTTGATGCATTGAAAGAACTGGTAACTTTTCTCTTTGTGGTTGTGCTTTGGACTCACTGAAGTACAAAAAAAAAAAAAGGAATTTTCTAATTAAGAAATGAGAGAAACATTTTGAGACACTTTGAGAAACAGTTGGAGGGTAGGAGTTATGTTCTATGCATATGGAGTTTGGATGACAGAAGAGGACCAGATTTAAGCTGTATGGGCCTGGCTAGCACTGGGTGAGAGTGGGTCCCAGGAGCTGTCCTCCTGGAGGTCATCCTCGGGTGCCCTTGAGGAAGGCTGTGTGAGTGCATGAGACAGATGGGCAGCAAGTGGCCTTCGTGTGGTAGAAGTTTGTGTTCAGGAGCACCTGGGTGGCTCGGTTGGTTAAGCACCTGACTTCTGTTCAGGTCATGGTCTTGGGGTCCTGGGATCGAGCCCCACATTGCTCAGCCCCTGCTTCTCCCTGTCCCCCCGCCCCTCCCCTACTCACACTCTCTTGCTCTTCTCAAATAAGTAAAATCTTAAAAAAAAAAAAAAAATTTGTGCTCAAGCTTTTTAATGTTCTCTAACCGATCTTTAAAATAGTAACTACTGATATGTTTTTTATTATCTTTTAGTTCTTCAGTGAATATGAGAAGTTACTTCATTCAGAAAATTACGTGACGAAAAGACAGTCACTCAAGGTATGACTCATTTATTTTTACGTAGTTCACTTTTCTTCCCCTCTGTCTGAAATTGATGTGGGGAAAGGAAGATGTGCTGGTGTGAGTCTCACACCTTTGAGAGGAGATTACATTTGTTCGTGGTCAAGATTTTTGTGGAAAGGAAGGAGTTCAGCCGTGGTCCACATAGGCCACCTGGCCACCTGCCTGTTAAGTAGGGATACCAGAATGGAATATACAGAATTTTGAAGAGGTCTCTACCTCTTAGCAGTGCAGTATTTTACATTTGGAATCCTATTTTTTGGAATTTAGAATTGCATCCACCAGAGGAAGGCCCAGTAGCTGTGGGACAGCACAGGCTTGTAGCATGAGGGTGGTTGGGGGTGGGGGGTGCTGATCTTTGGGACACACAGGCCACTTTGTATCAAACTAGGGTAGGGATGGTTCCATTTGAAATTTAAATTTAAGATTTAAAACTCTGGAACAGAAATAAAATAAAATAAAAATAAAAATAAAAAAAATAAAAAAAAACTCTGGAACAGGGTCTGGCAAACTATAGTTCACGGGCCACATCCAGGTCCCTGCCTGTTTTTGTTAATAAAGGTTTATTGGAACACAGATACATTCATTTATTTACATGAGGCTATTTCAGAGAATAATGCAGATTTGAATGGTTGCCGTAGAGACTATATGACCCGCAAAGTCTAAAACATTTCCTATCTGGCCCTTTACAGAAAGTTTGCTGACCTCTGCTCTAGAAAATTCTCATTGCAGTTAATAAAAGCATACGCCTCACTCTGTCAGTAAGTGGTCCTGACAGGAACTATAGAGGAAATCACAGAGGATTTGGGGGGGGACATCCTAATTCCATTTATACTTTTTGCCATGTCCACTTTAAATTCTACTCTGCCCAGAGTTCTTCCTGTCAGAGCTGTCTGAATTCATTTGATCAGGACTGCATTCCTGCTTCCCTTCCTGCCAGGGAGAGAGCACTCTTGAAGACCTTGTCTTTCTGTGAGAATGGACTAAAGGACATCAGGAGCATCTTTTATATTTTGTGTCCTTTGATAAGAACACTCTCTACCATCCACATTTCCAAAGCAGTCCTTTCCATATGGCCAGCTACTTCCTTCCTTTCCCTTAAGGCTGTAACTCTTACAGTGGGGACCAGTCATAGTCACAGTTTGGAAATGTGTCCCTGCTGAAATGGTCTGGTCAGGCTGGGGCACGTCCCACTCATTGCTGCTGTTCGGACCTTGCCTCCCAGCCTGGCCCATAGTCCAGCATCCAGGATCCTTAACGCCTTCCCTTCTCCAGGTGTGCTAGCTAGCGATGGCTGCGATAGGTCAGTCCTTTCATCGGGGGGGGGGGTGGGGCCTACGGTACTTCTGGCAGCTGTTTAAGGACGTTTTCTTTCCTGTACATCAGTGTAATATATATTTGTAAGATTTGTGATCTAGTATAGGCTTCGCTGTGATTCTAAACACAGTAAAATAGCCTCTGCCAACAGCCCCTTTCTGTCCAAGGGCCATGACGCCCTGTCTTCCCAGCATCACGTGGACGTGAGCAGCTGGATGGAGCCTGCATCTTCTGAAGCCAAGGATGGCAGGCAGGATTACCTAGGGTAGTAGCGTCTAGGGCCAGTATCTCTTCCCGGGAAGGGGGAGCAGTGTAGTTTATTTGGCAAATCAATAGACTTTGACCAAATTCTGTATATTTGGGCTGCTTAGTAAGGAGAAGGGCTTTCAAGACCTTTCTGCCACTTATGAATTGCCAACATGAAAAGGAAAGTTAAGACTGCCGTTTGCGGGATCCCTGGGTGGCGCAGCGGTTTAGCGCCTGCCTTTGGCCCAGGGCGCGATCCTGGAGACCCAGGATCGAATCCCACGTCAGGCTCCTGGTGCATGGAGCCTGCTTCTCCCTCTGCCTGTGTCTCTGCCTCTCTCTCTCTCTCTCTCACTGTGTGCCTATCATAAATAAATAAAAATTAAAAAAAAAAAAAAAGACTGCCGTTTGCAAGACCTTAGTCGTGGACATGAAGCTAGGCTTCGGCTCCTACAGTTTCATAATACCTCATGAATGCATGGAGCAATTTTAAGGACCAGTAGTCCTTTAAAAATGGATTTTAATTTGTACTTCCCTTTTTGTAGCTACATTGGCATTTATTCACCCTATATTTATTTTACCAGCAAATGTGAATTCCCTGTTCAAAACCTCAGACTTTTATTTTTATATCTAAAGAAATTTTTTGAGTTACCAATTATCCTTCTCCAGATAACCAGATGAGCCATGTTTGGTATGTCTTTGGTTTCTATGATAGAACATGAACACCAGTAAAGCTATAACTTTCACATACTGAATAATAACTTTTGAGTCTTCATAAGAGTAAATACTTGTTGCTTCTTACCTTGAAAGTTGTATATTTCGTGATTCAGATTAATGTGAAGCCTGAGCTTACCCTTTGCATTCTTTCTATAATTTCTTTATAAATCCTAAGTAGAATAGGTTTGTTCTCCTGCACCTCAGGTTATTCTTGATTTAATATGATGACATGTTGCTTAAGGATAAGTGTATGGAAGCTTTGGACCTGGAACCCTCTGTCCTGGGAAGTCCAGATAAATCACTTTTTAATTAAGATTTATATTTAAACAAGAATTATCAACTTCAAAAAAAAAAAAGAATTACCAACTTCTGACCATTTTCTTTGCTGGGTTTTTTTGTTTGTTTTTTGTTTTTTTTTAACGAGATAATGTAAATGCATATTTTAAAGAGTAGGCTCTGACAGTTTCAGATTCTGGGCCGAATGTGCCTTGAAATGTGTCAAGACCAGAGAGCAGTACTGGACACTCGGTAGGTTTACCCCCGCAAGAAAGGCTGTGTGTTTAAGTGGCCAGTAGGGGGCACTCGGTAACGTTAGGTCATAGTTTCCGCTCAGCTCATCAGTCTTTTGAATGCCTACTAATATTCTGTGTTTGACAGTGGTGATTGTAAAGTGAACTATTTTTTTAAACTCTGATTTTACTTGAAATCTTGATGATAATGTAAGAGTTAATTGTTTAAATGTCTTCTCAGCTTCTCGGTGAACTACTCTTAGATAGACACAACTTCACAATTATGACAAAATACATCAGTAAACCAGAGAACCTCAAATTAATGATGAATCTCCTACGAGACAAGAGTCGTAACATCCAGTTTGAGGCCTTCCACGTTTTTAAGGTAGAGTACTAGAACCATAAACAATATTTTCCTCTAGAATTGTTAATCTCCTTTCATTTACCAGTTACTGGAATATTCACCTCATTTTGGTGATCTAAGTGATACAATTCAGTCAATGTTTATATTTGTGCAGTATAACATTGAAACAAAAATAGACCCAGAAATGGTGTATCAATCTGGGCTGGGGACAGAAAAATTATATATTAGAGAGGAGTGTCATTTATCTTTGGCATAGAATATTATTAATCACAAAGTAAAGGGTAATCAATCCATTTCTTACTGCTTTTCTTGGAGGTTTCAATACTTACAATCCATTCTAACTTTTTGTACCCAGAAATAATATCTGGCCATTTTCTTCTAAAATCAGTTTATATTTAATACCAGCTACTGAATTTCAGAGCATGAATGAATGCGTCAGTCCTTCTTGTGCCAAAACATAAAATCCTCCCCACCATACACCCATCTTATAAAACGAGGTCTTCCAAAGCCGAAGCCTCTGGACCGTGAGGTGAACGGGCGGCAGGCAGCTCTGCTGACTGCGGGGCCATCGCTGGGCACTTGTCCTTCCCCTGTGACTCACACCAGTTTCTCTCTACACAGGTGTTTGTAGCCAACCCCAACAAGACGCAGCCCATCCTAGACATCCTCCTCAAGAACCAGACCAAACTTATAGAGTTCCTCAGCAAGTTCCAGAATGACAGGACCGAGGATGAACAATTTAACGATGAGAAGACCTATTTAGTGAAACAGATCAGGGATTTGAAGAGACCAGCTCAGCAAGAAGCCTAATTTCCAATCAACATCTAAAATATTAAATCCAAATTCAGCATTTGCTGTTAGCTATTCAGCATCAGGCGCTCTTAGCGGTTCATGAGGAACTTTACTGCTATCCTGCTGTTAAGTGAACGGTTTTTCATTTTACCTTTTTTGTTTTTTTTTTTTTTTAGTCCGAGTTGGAGAACGTAGCTGCTGCTTTCTTGCACACTAGAGCTCACGTGGACTTTCTCTTGATCTTTGTGTCATTTCAGAGTTCAAGGACTCTGTTCGCTGTAGGAGTTCTGAACGTGGCTAGGTTCCTGAAGGCAGATGTGTAGATGGTGGTGTGGTTTAGGGAAGAAGGGGATTGCTGTTATCAGATTAAGCCTGCGTGTTTGCATTGATTTCTGTTAAAGATCCAAGCGTGGATTCATGGGAAGGTTATCCGCCTTCGCTAAAGGAAGATGGAGCAGAGCTGTATTTGGAATCAGAGGGCAACTGTATCCAAGATATGAGCTTTTTGGGTGGATAAAGTTGACGTGCAAATAAATTGATAGCAACTTCTCAAAGGTGTGAAGCTTCATAAGGTCATAAGGAAAAATGTATATATGCTTTTCACAGCTTTCTAGAATTTTTTGACATTTGATTTTCTTGAGACTTGTAAACCTGGATATGTTGAAGGGTATTTGTTAATTTTACTTTTTGGAAGGTATTTTAAACCAGTAGAGCTAACAGTGACACCTTGCATTTCATTTCAACAATGCTTACAGGTTTCTTTTGTATATAATTCTTAGAATGCTCATTTCTTTTAAATGATTTAATTTGTACAGCAGAGGAATGTTACTGTATTAGTATGTAACTATTACCTAATATTGAGTTTTTGCAAAAAAAAAATGAATGCTCATATGTAATTGAAATACTTCCGATCACATGAAAATGCTGATTTAACATTTAAGTATCACAGCATTAAAAGAAAAAATGGAAACCAATCCTTTGTATTCAGTTACCTACTGGGGAGCCGCCAGTCCGGCTACGTATTCCTGCGCAATGTTGGCCTTATTCATTTAAATGAGTTGTGAGTTTTGCCAGATATGGATGATCCCGATTATGCTAAATTACTGCTGATTCTCCGTGTGTGGGGGAAGCCTCTGTAGAGCACCTTTTCCTTCTTAGACTAAGTAATCCAGTACAATAGTTGTGAAACTGAATAATTAAAACTTTGGCTTCTCTTAGGAAAAGAAGAGTCCCTAGTCCTAGGTGTCCTATGGGGAAATTTATTTTTTTTAATGTCCTGTTCCTTAATGCTGCAAATGATCAGTATTTATGAAGTAACTGATTTTGCACCACTTTTTGTTACTGTGACCACAGCAGAACAACGTCTCCTAGAACATATCTGTGTAAAGTTACTAGAATGGTCTCTGTTCATCTTAGTGATACAAAGATCACAACTAACAACTTAACAAATCAGAGTTTGCCAGTTCAAATTCAGCATGGCTGTAGCTGATTAAGAAATTTATATAATTACTCTTTGCTAGCCTCTCTCACTAATTGAATTATCAGCCAGCAAAATGAGACTCCCAGTGGATGTTTCAAGCGTGAGGTTTCCAGACCTCCTAGGAATACCAGTGGGGAAAATAGCTCCAGAAAACATAGCTGTGTTTGTATTCCATCTCACTAAAAAGGCAGTCTACATTACAATTGGTTTTTCTGAGGCTGTCTTTTCCAAAATCTGTGTAGAATAATTGACATGTTTCTATCGGAAGTACAGAAAGCGATCCAAGCTCCTCAAAGTGAAAATATCCAAGATGTTTAGGAAGGGAGCAGCGGACTTGACCGTGATGCAGCCTTCTGGTTCTCGTGGTCTAGTGCTCCATGTCTGGGTTTAGCGTGAAAACATTAGTTTCACCAAGTGGACAAAAGGTTTCCTTGCCAGGCTCGTTCTTCGAACTTGAAACTAGAACCTAACTAGGCTTCCACTGGGGCGTTGGCTTCGCAGCACTAGCGCCTCCGTGTGGAAGGCAGTGAGGGTGCAGCCTGTCAAAACCCACACGCTGCTGTTGCACTGGGATCTGGGCAGAGTTAAGACTCGTTTTGTTTTCTTTTTTCAACAAAAATGTGAAAACATTCAAAGTTGAAAAGTTGCATTTGAAGTTATCATTTAATATATTCATATTACCAAAACTGTAATACTGGAAGTGGTTTCTTTTTGTGTTATAAAGGTTTAATTTTACATAAGTCAGTTACAGTTACTCAATGTGATTTTTAACCCTTAAAAATAAAAAAGGTGGAGATGTATACAATTGTTAACAATGCCATGAAAGCATTTCCTTTCTCCTGAGGAAACAAATTTCTTATCAGAATATCTGGCTGGCCCTGTAATTTAAATTAAAATAAAATTTTGGAGAAACAGCATTGTCCGTGTTTATGGTGTCTCACAGGTAGTTGCATCTGTGTGTCTGCGAGCAGCCCCGGCACAAATCGTGCCACAACCTAACCGGAAACCGCACGCACACCTCTGCCAAGTCTTTCTTCCTATTCGGGGTCTTATTTTTGGTGTCAAATGCGACTTCCCCTTATGCTCCCTGGCCCTGCCTCTCATGGGTCAGCACTGTCGCACCTCGTGTGATGGCTTTTTTAGACCTTGGCATTTGGGGAGCGGATCCTCCGCCCACGTCCCTGTTGACCTATTGGGAACGTACGAGGATAAAAGTGGATCCCCGGGCAGGAGGGTTATAAGTCGGGCTCGGTTACAGTGACGGCGAGATGGCCACGGGAGCGCCCGAGCGACCGTCTGTCCTCCCCTCCACCTTGGTCTGTAAATGGGGCGATGGCTCGGGGGCGGCGCCTTCCTGCCGAAGCACGTGACGCAAACGACCTTCTGCTTATCTCTTCTGGGTAGCTGAGTCCCTCATCTCCAAAGATGACAGGGTCCCCTAAGGTCAGGACCTGTGACTTTGCCCTTCCTCCGATCACACAGGAAGAAGTGGCCGCGCCGAGGGGCCTCTCCCTACCCCGCATCCACGGGGCCACCTTCCCCCGGCAGGAAAGACGGGGTCTCGGGCCCCTGGGGGTAACGTGTTGCTCTTTCTCTCTAGAATTCGTAAGGACCCCAAGAAGGCGGTGACCAGAAGAGCTGCTGCGGGCTCCAGGCTTGTTCGTTCAGGAGACTGGAGGCTCTCTGAGGTGATGAGGGAGTAGCCCCCCCCCAACACTGGCCTCAGCTGCCGCTCGGTTTCCAAGGAATGTTCTCCCCACCGGCCACGAGTGTCCTTTACAGCAGCTTTCGGAGCCCGATACCCTCTCGGACCATCCTGTTCTAGAAGGTGTGAAGGACCCGGTTAGACGCCCCACACTCCGCCCTCAGAGCCCTCTCGGCTGCCTCCCAGAAGCCACCCCCACGGGAAGCCGTCCCTCAGGAGCCGTCTGAACACGTGTCATTTGTCATCAGCTTCCGCCTGCCCCCACCAGGCCCTGAGGACCCAGGACACGGCTAACAGGGACACAGACCTCCAAGCCCTGTCACGGAGACCTGTCCCTGCCGGGGCGCACGCTAACCGAAGCGAGGCCGACCTGTGGCTCCACAGCTGGCAGGAGGCCTTGGCGTGCTTGTCCCCGCTGACCTCTAAGGCCCCACCGATGTCCGGTGGCCTGTGTGATCGTCGGGTGGGAACTTGACAACCAGAAGGTGGAGCACAGGCCCCGACGGCCTGGTCGCCGAGTACAGTGGCCACCAGGGTTCTGAGCAGGAGGTCATGTCCTCTGTAATCAATGAAATGCTCTTTTCTAGGTCATACCCAGGAACACAGACGCCAGAGATTTGGGGGGAAGGTTCATGTTTTTCAACATTCCTCACAAGATGAGCTTTAGCCCCTTGCTAATAGGTTTTTATCCCCTAAGTGCTTGGTGTTCTGTGGAAATAGCGTGGTCCTGTGGTGTTTTTCAGGACCTGGGTCTTCCATTGGGTGGAGATTCAGCAGGGGTGCTGGTCAAGGCTACAGGAGGAGCCTCAGGGCCAGCCTCGGGGAAGCTTCCAGACAAGGACGCTGGCTCCCTCTCCTTCCTCCCTGGTGGGTGCCCCCCACCCCCGCATACTCCCTCTCAATGTTGAGAGACATTTGCATCTCCCCACTTTATAAAGTCTCACCTGTGTGGAGAAGGCCGTGAGGGTCCGCTCGTGTGGACCCTTCTCCTAACCCAAGTAGTACCTTCTCTTGCTCAACTGAATCTCCGTGGGCTCCTGTGCTCTCCCCGGCCCTCAGGCTGCCCCACCTGGGCCCTCTCCCCAGGGGCGTAGAGTGGGATTGGGTGCCAACCCCCAACACGAACACACTAAGAAGACCTAGCGGTGTCCAGGCCACCTCCTTAGCACCCACTCCTGCCCTCTAGAAGCTGTCGACTGTGGCCCAGGGCACCAGAAGGGTGGCCGTTAATGTCCCCAGAAGCAGCCCTCACCCCAGCCTCCTCACCCGGACCTCAGCAGGGACAGGTGCTTCCCAGGAGGAGTGAGCCCCAAAAGCACAATGCTCATGGCTTCATGGCACATCTTTCCTGATTCTTTCCCTCCAGGGCTTCCTGGGGTCAAGGCCCAGATGGTGACTAGCATTGGAACCTGCTCCCAGGCTCTGCTTCCGGAGAAACCCGAATTAAGACTCGCTCCTTTTGTTCCTTCTCCTTCCCCTGTCGTCAGTCATGTCACGCGTGGGGCCTGCGAAGCCAAGCAGAGCCGCCTGCCTTCCGTCCCTCCCGCCTCAGGACTTAGGGGAGGCTGTGGCCACGGCGTGTGTGTCAAGGCCCGACCCCAGGTACCCATGGCCGGGGACAGGCTGCAGCCCCAGGCCTGCCGTCCGGCAGGACCCCAGGCCCCAGACCCCAGTCAGCTGAAGCCTCCAGACACTTCTCTTTCAAAAACAGGTGGGCAGGCCCCGCTGCTGCTCCAAATCACTCTTCATGGTCGTCAAAAGTACTAGCGAGACGAAAACTCCCAATCCCCTCATGCTCTGTGTCCCTCCCACAAGGACTTTTTTGAAAAGTGTAGTAAAGGGGCACCTGGGTGGCTCAGAGGGTGAGCGCCTGCCTTGGGCCCAGGGTGTGATCCTGGGGTCCACACATCGGGCTCCCTGCAGGGAGCCTGCGTCCCCCTCTGCCCGTGTCTCTGCCTCTCTCTGTGTCTCTCATGAATAAATAAATAAAATCTTGAAAAGTGTGGTATGCATAACCCTACGAAATGACTGCACAGTTGGGAACTGGGGCCCGAGTTAGCAAGTGTCTGGGTTTAGCTAAAAATCAGCCCCGGGCCTAGGGTGCGACGCAGCTGGGCTCAGAGCTGCTCCCGCAGAGGGGCCCCCTGCCTGCAGGGCCTCCTCCGGCTCCCCCCACCCTGCGCGCAACTAGATTTTTCAAAAGATCCACCGGGTGGCAGTAGAGCTCCTGGTTTCCAACAGCAGCTGAGCCGGGAGCCGGGCCTCCGGGAGGACACAGGCCCCCGGACACCCCGCGGTGCTGAGTGCCCACCAGTCCCGCCTCCCGAGTGCCCTTCGGAGCAAAACACACAAAAACCAAAAAAAAAAAAAAAAAAAAAAAAAAAAACCACCCACAGGGCGGGCAATGACTAGAGGTAAACAAAGTGCCAGAGGGGCAGGGACAGATGCAAGATACAGATGTCGCGTGTGATAGGGACAGTCAAGTATGAAGGATAGAATTTAGGGGGTGGGTATATGGTTGTTTTGTTTTGAAACAGCTTTATTGTTTAGAATTTTAGATTTACAGAAAAAAAATGCAAAGATGGCAAAGAGAGTTTCCATCCTATTACATCGTAGATTACCACGGTATACTGGTCATCAGTCACGGACCGATATCGAGGTGTCATTTTAATACTCGAAAGTTTTATTACTATTTAAAGTCCATGCTGTCCTCTGATTTCCTTAGTTTTTCCTTAATGTCCTTCCCCTGTGGCCCGATCTCACCCAGGACCCTACGTGACGTGTTTTGGTCATCGTGTCTCCTTCGGCTCCTCCTGGTGGTGCAACCTCTCAGACTCCCCTTGTTTGCCACGATGGGCATCTTGTAAGATCTCCCGCAGGTGCGACGTGTCGGATGTTTTTTCCTGATTAGAATGAGACTGTGGGGTTTGGGGTGGGAGACGGCCCAGGTAGAGTGCCATCCTCGCCGCATTTATCAGGGCGCACGCAGCCCCACGACTTATCCCTTGCCGTTGACCTTGGTCACCTGGCGGAGACGGCGTGGTCGGGTTTCTCTGTGAAGCTGCTCTCTCGAGTCTGTCCTCGGAAGAAGTCACCATGTCAGCCCCCACTCCGGGAGGGGGGATCAGGCTCCGCTTCCTTGGGAGCAAGTAGCAAGGGTCTACATGGATTAGTTGGAGATTTTCTGCATGAGAGATCTGTCTCTTCTCCCCATTGTGTCCACTTTCCCCTATAAACTTCCCTTGTAGAATTTTCTTCCCATGTGAAATGTTTCGTTATAAAATGGGGTGGACGTTATAAAATGGGGGACGCCTGGGTGGCTCAGCGGTTTGGCGCTGCCTTGGGCCCAGGGCCTGATCCTGGAGACCCGGGATCGAGTCCCACGTCGGGCTCCTGGCATGGAGCCTGCTTCTCCCTCTGCCTGTGTCTCTGCCTCTCTCTCTGTGTGTCTCTCATGAATAAATAAATAAAATATTTTAAAAAATAAAATAAAATGGGGTGGAAGCAAAAATAAATGACCCAAAAAGGGATGTTATATGCCCAAGTGCAGATCCTGCTGAACCCCAGGCGAAGCACCACATGTCTGGGGGGGACTGGGCCACATGCACAGCACTGCTCCGGAGTCCGCTCTCCACCGCAGCGTGGATGTCCAGCGGCAATCCCGGGGGTACCAGGTCCGTGCCCGAACACACGGGGGCCCGCCCGCCAGGGCCCCCCACCTCGGCTCTGCTCCCCTAAGGCAAAAACCATCCTGAGTTTGTGCCTCACCTCCCACCCCCTCCTCCCATCCCATCCGGGGCAAATTCTGTTCTGCTTTGAAATGTGTTGGTCTCAGGGTTGCAAATCCAACATCCTTGGAACAATTATGACAAGCCTTCTAAAAATCCTAAGAAAGCTCTCTCCCCCTCTTAGGAGACAGACTTAGAAATTCAGTGGTGTAAGGATGCGATACGGAGTCAGTATTGATTTAATGGACATTTTGCGGTAACTGGCAGGTAAACGTTTGCCGACCTTCTCCACCTAAGTCCTCCTAAAGCGTCCAAGTCAACAGATCCCCATTCTTTCAAGGTTCTTGGTTAATGGCCAACCATCCTCAGAATATTGACTGAGTGATTACCGAGTGCTCTACAAGGGTTAACTCGATCCTCATGACACCCAGATGGATAGGTCTTCTAGGATCCCGACTTTACAGATGAGGAAACGGAGGCACCGAGAGGGTAAGCCACTTGGCCAAGGCCACACGGCAGTAGGGAGCAGAGCCAGAAGTGGACCCCACAGGCAGGATCTCTTTTCTTTAGTCCGAAGCCCTACACCCTCTTCCAATTGCCTGGTCTTCCTCCAAAAATCATCAATAAGCAGATCATTGAGGCCCGACCGTCACCAGCTAGATCCCAACACCCAGCCTTTACTGCTCACCTGCTCGTTTGCACCCATCAGCCTTTATCCCACATTGTTCCTCGAGCTCTTCTTTCCCACTAATCTCTAAACTCAGGCCAAACCCTGGTGGGCATCGCGTCACCAGACGGGACCGAACTACCCAGCAAGCAATAACTGCCCAGAAGAGCTCGTGGGGGGTGGGGGCAGCCCGGGGGTTTAGCGCCGCCTTCGGCCCAGGGTGTGATCCTGGAGACCGGGGATCGAGTCCCACGTCGGGCTCCCTGCATGGGGCCTGCTTCTCCCTCGGCCTGTGTCTCTGCCTCTGTCTCTGTGTGTGGCTCTCATAAATAAATTTTAGAATCTTAAAAAAAAAAAAAAAGAGCTTGTGGGCCCAGACCACCCAGAGCAGGTGGTGCTCACCTCCCCCCCACCCCCCAATTGACGATGCCTGCGCAAACAGGCCGGAGCAAGGACCCAGGGGGTGACCCAGTCACCTTTACCTCATTATAGT
This sequence comes from Canis aureus, assembly GCF_053574225.1. NCBI lineage: Eukaryota > Metazoa > Chordata > Mammalia > Carnivora > Canidae > Canis > Canis aureus. The sequence goes on from NC_135634.1 coordinate 43,902,480, forward strand.
ACTGAAATCCCCACCCGAGGAGGAGCATGAGGCTCGTTTATATGAAGACAAGGTGCAGATAGGCCAGTTTGCCTAAGGCGCGTGTATGACCTTACACCTGCTTCTATATACAAGGACCAGGCTCTCCTTTTCTACTTTTTTTTTTAAGATTTTATTTATTTATTTATTTATTTATTCACGAGAGACACAGAGAGAGAGAGAGAGGCAGAGACACAGGCAGAGGGAGAAGCAGGCCCCGTGCAGGGAGCCCGACGTGGGACTCGGTCCCAGGTCTCCAGGATCACGCCCTGGGCCAAAGTCTGCGCTAAAACCGCTGAGCCACCCGGGCTGCCCCAGACTCCCCTTTTCTGAAGCGTCACCCTAACCCTAAATAATCCCATTCGCTCTTGCTGGGGAGGCCCAGCTTTGGAAATGACTCCCCTCAATCATTTCATTCCCTGCAAATCAAGTTTCCTCTGTGTGACAGCCCTGCCTGCTGTCGTTTCTACCTGTGACTCACCAACGAGCAAACTCATGGCGGTTCAGTGACACAAGGGACGGTGGCAAAGGGGTCTCAGAACCCCACCCGCTCTGATCAACTGTTTACATGAAACGCACGAGAGGGGCGGCTGTGGGCCGGGCACTCACTCTCCTCAGAGGTGCTGTGGCCGAGGCCACACCTGGAAGCCAGAGTGGGCAGGTGACGTGGGCTGCAGGGGCTCAGACTCGGCCCAGGTTTTCCGGCTTCCACGCAAAGAATAAGGAGCAGCCCCAGGCAAGCGCTGGGGTGTGGGGTGGAGGGGCCTCCCCGGGATGAGGGTGGGCAGGGGGCCCGGGCAGTGTGGCTGTGATGCCAGGCCTCAGAGAGCTCCTTGAGGCCACCCACCATGGCCATGGCCACCAGAGAGACCGGTGGGGGGCATGTGGTGTGGACCAGCCTGGGGACCAGGGGACTGCGTCAGGCCTGGACCCAGCACCCAGAGGTGGGATCCTGAGCCGCGCGGCCCCCAGAGAGGCTGTGGGTCTGAGCTGGGCTCCCAGTTTGTTGTCCATCCCTCTCCTGCCTATCACACCTTATGTTTCTGGGTCTGTCCCTGCCCACCCCCCAGGCCATCAGGGAGGTCAGGGGTCCGGCCTCACTGGAGCCAGGCCGAGGGAGCCCAGGACACCCCTCCCGGGGCACTGTCACATTCCTGTCCATTCCGGCTTGTCTATGTAATCTGACAGTTTCCCAGCAGATGGCAGGGAAGCATCTCGGGGACGAATGTCCACAAAACACCATCAGGGCTGCCACTCAGTGATGGACCGAAAGAAGAGGACCCACAGGGGCTGAAGAGGGAGGAGGCCGCCCATCCCTGGCTGGGAAACTGAGGTTTCCTGGGTCCCAGAGCCAAGCAACCAAACCCCGGGAGCAGGTACAGGCGGGGATGTCCTTAAAGATGGCCCAGGTCTGGCGGAGGACAGGTGGGCGCCCACCCTCTCATCGGACCTTCCCAGGGGGCCTCTGCCCGTGGCCCGTTACCGCCCAGGGACCAGGCAAGGGGGGCACATTCACGAGCTGCCCCGGGGTGTCTGAGTCTGGCCAGGGGAAGCCTCCCATGGGACAGGGATCTCTGCGTCCCTCCTAAATGCGGGCAGACAAGGCAGGAGCACAGGTGCCTCCCGGCTTGGAGGTTGAGGTGCTCCTGGAGCCCAGTTTGCGCTCAGTGGCCTGTGTGGGGGCCTCGCGGAGGGGACACCGACAACTGAGGCCCCCTGGAGCCTGGGACAGCATGCGAGGTGCTTCTGGGACAGCAGTTGGGTGTTCCTCCCCAACTCGGGGAGATGCTAGGTGCAGGCTGGGGGGCACGCGGGAGCCTGGGGGCTGAGGACTGAGGCTCTGGGGGGTGAACTGAGGCAGCCTCTGGAACCCTGAGGTGCTGCTGGTCTGGGTCAGGGCACTCCTGCCACGGATGGAGAGACTTTGCAAGGACAAGGGGAAATCAGGCAGATCTTGGAAAGTCGAGAGGGCTCGTGGGACAGACTGGAGTCCGGAAGTGCCCCAAACACAAGAACACTTCCCTCGGCCCAGAAATTCCCTCCTCTGAGTTGGGCGGAGAAAATAGGGTAGAGGATGGTCAATATAAGGATGGTCGATAGAAGGAAGGTGGATAATCCCAACCACTCGCGTGGTGACTGGATTCTGGGGCTCTTCCAGGATCTAAACACAGACCTTCCCCCTTCACCAAAATGTCCTCGAATGGGATCTAGACTCAACTGTAAAAAAGCAAGATTTATGAAACTTCCCAGAGAATAACATAGGAGAAGTGACCTTGGATATGGGGATGACCTTTTCGATACAACCAGAGGCATAACTCACAGAAGACACGAATGATAAGCAGGACTTCATTAAAAGCAAAGACTTCTGCTCGCAAAAGACATTCTCCAGAGAACAAGCAGCAAGCCACAGCCTAGGAGAAAGAATTCGCAGAAGACACATCTGACAAAATACTATTATCCAAAATATACACAGAACTCTTTAAGTCGAAAAAAAGCCCAATTCAAAACCGGCTCAAAGATCTTATTAACAGACACCTCATCAAAGAAGACATTCCGATGGCAAAGAAGCGCATGAAAAGATGCCCTACGTTGCATATCATCAGAGAAATACAAATTCAAATGGCAGTTTTGATGCCACTGCACTCCTATTAAAATGACCAAGATTTTTAGGGGAGTGAAAAGAAAAATGATGGATATGAGTCATTATACATTTGCCCAAACCCATAGAATGTACAACAGCAGGAGTGAAGGCTGGTGTAAACCATGGGCTTTGGGTGACATTGACACGTCACCGCCGGTTTATCACCTATAACCAATGTCTCACTCCAGTGGGAGATGTTGATGGTGGGGGATTCGGTGCATGAGTGGGGGCAGACGGTATATGGGAAATCTCTGTACTTGCCCCGCAATTTTACTGTGACTCCGAGATGGTTGTATTAAAAAAAAGGAAAGTCTTGGGACACCTGGGTGGCTCAGTCAATTGAGCATCCAACTCTTGGTTTCAGCTTAGGTCATGATCTCGGGGTCATGAGATCAAGCCCCGTGTGAGGAGTCTGCTTGGGATTCTCTCTCCCTCACTCTCAGCCCCTTCCCCTGCTCATGCTCTCTCTCTCTCTCTCTCTCAGAGTAATAAATCTTTTAAAAAAAGTCTTTTTTAGAAAACCTGGGGACTTTTACTAAAGAGCTGGAAACCACCAACTCTTGGACTTAAAATAGTCTTTCAGAAAAAGGACGTATCAAAGGGAAATCTAAACATTCGGAACAAGTGGAGCTGATGGCAGCATCATAAGAAACGTTCAGTCTTTAGAAGATGCATTAAAACACGGCCACGTACCTGCGACTGGAACAACCTTCAAAATAGATCAGAAGGGGGAAAAAAAGGAAGAGCTTTGGACAATACTACAGATGCTTTGGAGGAAGATGATGATCTTTGGGGATGCACGAAGTTGCTTTCACAAGAAGCCAAAGAAGGGAAGGGAGAGTAAAGTGAACAGACTGAACAAAGTGAAATGTTCCAAAAACTCTGAAAAAAATCCGATCACGCCTCTAGGGGACCACTGGCTAAGGAGGAGTAACTGGGTGATGGGCTTGGGTCGGGGGGCGGGGGAGACAGCCTGGATGGTGGGGCTGGGGCCCAGGTGTAAGCAGCACAGCAAAAACGGACACTTCTAGACGAATCAAAGCGGCGCCTAAAGAAACTGATGGATGCCACTCACATAAAGCATTATTTCAAAAACACTTTATTATTTTTTAAGGTTTTTAGAATTTATTTATTCATGAGAGACACAGAGAGAAAGGCAGAGACGCAGGCAGAGGGAGAAGCAGGCTCCCTGTGGGGAGCCCGATGCGGGACTCGATCCTGGAACCCCAGGATCACGCCCTGGGCCGAAGGCAGATGCTCAACCACTGAGTCACCCGGGAGTCCCTCAAAAACAGTTGAAGGAAATCAGATGCACACTAAATCAGCTGAAGAAGAGGAAATAATCAGTGTCCTGGTCTGTAAAAGTCTCTAAGCTTCCAAAGCTTCGCTGATGTCAGGAAAACAGAGAAAGGGAGAGACAGGAGCACCAGCAGATATTTCAAGTGCTTCCTGAATTACAGCAAGACAATCACACAAATGCTCACCAAACCTCCAAGCTATGGGGAATTTGCCCTTTAACGTTAGAGGAGACTCTCTCCCAAGCAGATGGCAGGGCCGGCCGCACAGACGGACGGAGGCAGAGGAAGAGCCAAGATTCCGTCGGGCAAATTCCAAAGGATCCTGGGCCATTGCTGAAGCCCGCTTATTCCCCAGGAGAGAAAAAAACTCATGGTGATGGGCTGAGAGCACTGGTGGCTGGAAAAAGAAAAACAAACAAACAAACCAAAAACTGTTGAACACTGGAAAAGAACATTCATACATTGGACGAAAATTACTGGGGAAGGACATACATATTTTGAGGCATATCCTAACCTCCCTGATGTTTCACGGGGGCATTTGGCAGAGGAGAGGAGGCCGGCTGGAGAGCGTGGCCCGATAAAATGCAGGATGCCCCGTTAGACTGATAAATAAATATCTCCTCAGTCTGGTGATTTTTTAAAATTTTTTAAAGATTTTATTTATTTTTCATGAGAGGCAGAGATACAGGCAGAGGGAGAAGCAGGCTCCCCACAAGTAGCCCGATGTGGGACTCGATCCTGGACCCTGGGCTCAGGCCCTGGGCCAAAGGCAGATGTGCTCAACTGCTGAGCTACCCGGGCATCCCAGTCTGGTGATTGATCATCGGCATCCAGGGGGGTGAATCATGTTGGTCACTTTACCTCTGGCCTTCCTCCCCCAAACCCCAAACCCCCATCTGATCATAACAAGAAAATCCCTTAGCGGGACACTCTACAGAATATCTCAAAACCGCCAAGGTCACCAAAAACAGGGGAAAAAATCTAAGAAACTGTCACAGCCAAGAGGAGCCTAAAGAAATTGAATGACTAAATGTCATGTGGGATCGTGGGTGAGATCCTGGAACAGAAAAGGCACATTGGGTAAAAACGAAGGAAATCTGAACAAGGAAGCATGAGCCGTTAGTTAATAATAAGATTCATGATGGGACTAAGAGCACCATCCAAGGGTAAGATGTTAATTGTGAGGGAAATTGGGTACGGGGCATAAGGGAACTCCTCTGTCCTATATTTGCAGTTTTTCTGCAAATTTAAACTGTTCTCAAAAAAATGAAGTTAATTTGCTTAAAAGTTTCCCAGGGCACAGGAGATGCAAGTAACATTACCAACCAACCTGCCGCAATTGACATTCGTAGAATTGAAAACCCCAAACTGCATAAAATAGGCAGGTTTTTTTTTTTCAGTGCACAGGAAATGTTTGTCAAGATCAACTATAGGTGGGACCACCAAGTGAGAGGCTCAACAAATCTGAAAGGAAAGGGATTTAAACTATTTAGAGTAACGTTCTCTGAACACAATGGAAATAAATTAGAAGTCAATTACGTAAAGATAGCTCTCAAATCCCCAAATATGTGGGAGTGGAAGAACACTTTTCTCAATAACCATGTGGAAAAAAAAGGGAATCACAAGGGAAATAAAATATTTTAATATAAATAAAAACCTAACAAATCAGACGTCATCCCAACCTCTGGCTTCTTCATCCAGGTGACTTGACCTAGCCCCACGACTTCAAATTCTGTCTGTAAGGGCTGAATCCCACATTTTTATCTCCAGCCCAACCTGCTTGCAGAGTTCACAGCTCAAGCTGCTATTGGATGTCTCCTGGATGCTGAAAGAGCATCTCAAATGCCAGATAGCTAAGAAAACTCTCGACTCATTCCCCATTTCCTCACTATCCATCCGGGTCCTTAGGCCCCAAACCAGGAATCATCTTTCCTTCCCCCCTTCCCCACAGGTCTGGTCTCTCTCCGAATTCTTCGGATTCTACTTCCAACCCACCTTGAATCCACCCACTTCTCTTTCTATCCCAGAATATAAAGCCCGTATTTATAAACATTTCCTTTTTTTTTTTTTTAAGATTTTATTTATTCATGAGAGACACAGAGAGAGAGGCAGAGACATAGGCAGAGGGAGACGCAGGCTCCCTGTGGGGAACCCAATGACTCAATCCCCGGACCCCAGGATCACACCCTGGGCCAAAGGCAGATGCTCAAGCACTGAGCCCCCCAGGTGTCCCATCCACAAACATTTCTTGCAGTAAGTCATCTGTTTCCACCACCACACTTTCATTCTTTTCAATTTCGTCCTAAGGATACCCTGAATCTCCCTGTAGGAGTTCGCTCGGGCTGCCATTACAAGGACCCCAGACTGTCTCCCTTAAACAACAGAAAATGGGGCAGCCCGGGTGGCTCAGTGGTTGAGCATCTGCCTTTAGCCCAGGGCCTGATCCTGGAGTCCCAGGATCCAGTCCCACATCGGGCTCCCTGCATGGAGCCTGCTTCTCCCTCTGCCTGTGTGTGTCTCTCTCTCTTATGTCTCTCATGAATAAATAAATAAAATCATTAAAAAAAAACAGAAAATGACTTTCTCACGATGCAGGAGCCCAGAAATCCAAGATCAGGCTGTTGTCGGGGTTGCTCCCACCTGAGGCCTCTCACCGGGGCTTGCAGAGGGCCGTCGCCTCCCCTGTCTTCTTGTGGCCTTCCCTCTGTGGGCCCGTGTCCTAAGGACCCCTTCCCAGGAGGACTCCTTGGGAGTCCTAATACGGGATTAGGACCCACCCCAATTGACTGCACTAACTTAATTACCTCTGCAAAAGTCCTATTTGCAAATACCATCACATTCTGAGGTGCTGGGGGTTAGGCTTTCAACCTGTGCGGGGGGCACGATTTAGCCCGGAATCCGACGTGTTATTGATTCCTGGACTTGCTCTCTTGTATCGACAGCAATAATCACGGCCGAAGGGATGTCATTAAGCCAACGGAAGGACAGCAGCTCCAGGCCAGAAGAGAAGGCCTCCGGCGCGCAGGCCTAAACAGGAACAGATTTCTGGGCCCGCAGAGCCCACTTCTCCCCGAGACAAGCAGGACCTTCACTCTTCCTGGCGGGTGAAACGTCAGAGCACGGGAGCTGTGGATGTGAAGGCAAGCCCAGGGCCGCAAGGCCACACGTATGCCGCTTTCCCCTAATTGAACGTCCACCTCTATTAAAAAATACGGCCTCTGGGGACCTGGGTGGCTCAGTGGTTGAGCATCTGCCTTCGGCCCAGGGCATGATCCTGGAGACCCGGGATCGGGTCCCATATCGGGCTCCCTGCATGGAGCCTGCTTCTCCCTCTGCCTGTGTCTCTGCCTCTCTCTCTCTGTGTGTCTCTCATGAATAAATAAATAAAATTTTAAAAAAATACAGGCTCTGGATTTGACAACAGTGGGTAATATCTAACACACCCATCTTCACTGGCACCTCCATGGCCCCTCCTCCGGGAAGCCTGCCCTGACCTCTAGCCAATGCTGGCCACCCCCACTCCCTCCTCTCTTCCTGCTTTATTTTCTTCATATTATTTCTTTCTCTTAGAGCTCATCACATTTTTTTACTCGATTATTTTTGTCTCCCTCCACTAGAATGCGCAATGCAAGGGAACAGTAGGGCCCTTGGCAGTCTTGGTTCCCTCCTGTCTGAACCGGGCAGCCTGACCCATAAGGTATCTCGCATCGGCAGGTTATGAATGAATAAGTAAATGGGGGCCACATTTTCAAGAGTTGATTTCGCTTTTGAGCGATTTTTTCATAACTCATCTTCCAAAGTGTATTTTTGCTGAATCCAAAATGTTGAAAATCGTTTCCCTTCCTTCAGGGGAGGGGGACTCAAAAAAGTCTGACAGGTTTGGGGCATGGGGTGGGGGAGTGGTAGTGGGCTCCTGGGAGGCTCAGGTCATCATGATTCTGAGGTCCCAGCTCCCTGCGTGGAGCCTGCTTCTCCCTCTGCCTGTGTCTCTGCCTCTCTCTCTCTCTCTCTCTCTCTCTCTCTGTCTCTCATGAGTGAATAAATAAAATCTTTAAAAAAAGATAAAATAGGTCTTAAAAAAAATAAAAATAAACAAAAATAAAATAAAATGGGTCTTGAGAGGCCAATACAATTGTCCAGAACTTTTTTTTTTTTTTTTAAGTTAATGACTCATTTTTCTGTTCTCTATATATAACGATGCTGGAAGGAAACACCAGTGAATATAAGTTTAAAGAGGAGTCTTAAAAAAAAAAAAAGAGGAGTATTTCCAAGTGTACAGGCAAGGGAGACATCAGAGTGGGGAATGTGATGGGTTTACATGTCAGAACGGTCCATGAATTCAATAAAGAGGCAGATGTCAAGATGGAAAAATACCAGTGACTTGGGGTGGACGGAGCTGATATTCTAAATATACAAAGGGGCTTCTTCTGTTGTTGTTTTTTTAAGATTTTATTTATTTATTCATGAGAGACACAGAGAGAGGCAGAGACACAGAGACCCTCTCTCTGTGTCTCTCATGAATAAATAAATAAAATCTTTAAAAAAAAAAAAAAAGATTCAGTGTGAGGTGTGAGGCCACAAGGCCACAAGGATGACTTGGAGATCTGCCCTCAGCTGCTAGAAGGGAGCTGGCTTCCCCGAAGGGTGGGAGGCTGCAGACAGGCCCGTTGGGCAGAGGAAGCGCCCTGGTGGCGGGAGCGTAGAGTCACAGCGTGTCTGGAGGGAGGGCTGTCCATGTGTCAAAATGTTTTGCAAGGCACAGGCCGTTTTAAAGCAGCGGACCCACCTGTGGCAATTCATCTTGGGGAAATAGCAAGCTAGGAATCAAGAGGGCACACTGCATGCAGGTACCTTGGGGCTGCTCTGCTCGTGGGAGCAAACATTTGGAAAAACAAATATTCTTCAATCAATAAAACGTGGCACATCGTAGAATAGAGTTCTTTACACCCATTAAAATATAATAATCTGTATTTGGTGACACGGAAAAGCGTTCAGAGCATTTAGTTCAGTGAAAAAAAGGCAGGTTCGAAAAGTGTATAATTCCATTTTTGACAAAATAAACTTTGTGAGTGTACAGCTGCGTGGAGCTGGGAGCTGGGACAATATCCACCGATTGCATATTGACGGCGGTGACAGCTGTTCTCCGAGGGAAGTGTAATTATGAACAAGGTGGCTGTTGTGGGTCACAGTGTGTCCCCCTAAAATTCATATTTGAAGTCCTATGCCTTCTGGTACCTTAGAATTTGACTTTTTTTGAAAATAGTCACTGCTGATGTAATTAGATGAGGTCATTAGGAGGGGCCCTAATCCAATATAATAGGGATCCTTCTTAAAAGGGGAAATTTGGACACACACACACACACACACACACACACACCCGGAGAACACCATTTGAAGATGAAGGCAGAGATCGGAGTGATGCTTCCACACACCAGGGAGCACCAAAGCTGACCAGTTAACCAGCAGAAGCCAGGGGACAGGCCTGGGACAGGCTGCCCCTCACAGCCTCAGAGGGAACCATCCATGACAGCACCATGATCTGAGTGAGCTTCTAGCCCCAAGAATGGTGAGACCAAAAATTTCTGGGTTTTTGGGCCACTCAGTCTGTGGGTCTTTGTTATGGCAGCTACCTAACATGGCTGGCTTTTTCTTTTTCTTTTTCTTTCTTTCTTTCTTTTTTTTTTAGAGATAAAGAGAAAGCATGAGTGGGAAGGGAGGGGCAGAGAGAGGGAGACAGAATCTTTTTTTTTTTTAGTAAAATAATTTTTATTGGTGTTCAATTTACCAACATACAGAATAACACCCAGGGCTCATCCCGTCAAGTGTCCCCCTCAGTGCCCATCACCCACTCACCCCCACCCCCACCCTCCCCCCCTTCCACCTCCCCTGGTTCGTTTCCCAGAGTTAGGAGTCTTTATGTTCTGTCTCCCTTTCTGATATTTCCCACACATTTCTTCTCCCTTCCCTTCTATTCCCTTTCACTATTATTTATATTCCCCAAATGAATGAGACCATATAATGTCTGTCCTTCTCCGATTGACTTATTTCACTCAGCATAATACCCTCCAGTTCCATCCACGTTGAAGCAAATGGTGGGTATTTGTCGTTTCTAATGGCTGAGGAATATTCCATTGTCTACATAGACCACATCTTCTTTATCCATTCATCTTTCGATGGACACCGAGGCTCCTTCCACAGTTTGGCTATTGTGGACATTGCTGCTAGAAACATTGGGGTGCAGGTGTCCCGGTGTTTCATTGCATCTGAATCATTGGGGTAAATCCCCAACAGTGCAATTGCTGGGTCGTAGGGCAGATCTATTTTTAACTCTTTGAGGAACCTCCACACAGTTTTCCAGAGTGGCTGCACCAGTTCACATTCCCACCAACAGTGTAAGAGGTTTCCCTTTGGGAGACAGAATCTTAAGCAGGCCACACTCAGTGTGGAGCCCAAAACAGGGCTCGATCTCACCACCCTGAGATCATGACCTGAGCCAAAAATCAAGAGTTGATCACTTAAACAACTGAGCCACCCAGGCACCCTAATATAGCTGTCTGTCTATATGGTCTGAAATTTCTGTAATATGCACTGATGTAATTTATCCTCAGAAAAGCAAAGTATTTCCATTTTAAATAAACTTTTTATTAAAAACTAAGTCTCTGGGCAGCCCGGGTGGCTCAGCGGTTTAGCGCCACCTTCAGCTCAGGGAGTGATCCTGGAGTCCCAGGATGGAGTCCCACATCGGGCTCCCTGCATGGAGCCTGCTTCTCCCTCTGCCTGTGTCTCTGTCTCTGCCTCTGTGTGTGTGTGTGTGTGTGTGTGTCTCATGAATAAATAAATAAAATCCTTTAAAAAAAAAAAACTAAGTCTCTGATATAATGGGTAATAAAAACAACTTGCTTCTAAATATACTTCAGATTTGTGTTCCTGTTGACTCCCTCTCTCTGCTCTTCCCCTGCCTGAAATAAATAAATCTTTTTTTTTAAATGTGTATTCCTGTTGATATTTCTATTTTTTGAGCTGTATTCTGGAAAATGCAGATAAAGCAATGTGATTCTTTTTTTTTTTTTTTTTTTTTAATGATTTAAATTGAAAAAAAAATGTCCTTCTTGCTGCGGAGGCTGTAGGAAGGAAGCAGCAGTAGTAGCAGTGCTGGTGGGTCGGAAGCAGGATGCCTTTGTGAAGAGTAACGAGGATGTCCGCCACGGCATTGTTTATAATAGGGAATAACTGGAAGCAACCCAAGCATCCAGCGGCACAAAATTGTTTGAGTTACACTAAGTGTCTCCAGGTTCTGTGCTGTTTGTTATCTCTTTTAAGCCTTAATATAATGATTTAGTCATCATTACCTATGAAATAATCTCCTCTAATTTGAACATGAGAAACGGAAAGTTCATAGCAATAGCAATAAAAGAAAAAATAGAATACACATGAAGAAAAGAGAAGGAAATAAACTTTTTAAAAGGCAGATATAGGAGGAAAAAAAAAGGCAGAAATAGGGGCACCTGGGTGGCTCAGTCAGTTGAGCATCCACTCCTGATTTCGGCTCAGGTCATGATTTCTGAGTTGTGAGATGGGGCCTGAGTCAGGCTCCATGCTCAGTGGGGCCTCTAAGACTCTCTCTCCCCTCTGCCCCCTACCACTTGTGTGTGTGATTTCTCTCTTTCTCTCTAAAAAAATAAATCTTAAAAAATAAATAAAGGCAGAATAAAGTAACTAGAAAACAGGAAAAAAATAGAACTGATAAATCCAAGAAATAGTTCTTTTTTAAAAAAATACATAATTAGCAAATATCTGGTGCTTTAAATTATTTTACTGGAAAAAATGGCAAGATATATAGAGTATCAAGGTGTATGTTTTTACTTATCAAATTAAAGGATACATTTCGCAAGATTTCACTAAATGGGAGTAAGAGCAAGGTGTAGCCACTTCTCTCAAGTACAGCTGATGATAAATCAAAAAGAACATTTCCAGAGAGGGGCCAGGCAAGGTTTGTAGAAAGCCTATGAGGGGGCCAAAGATCTATGCACACAGAGATGTTTCTGAATAGGAGAGAATTGTTCATCGTGCCGTACCTATTTATCTTATATTACTGCAGGAACAGCATCGTAGATTTAGTAGCATTACAATTCATCATCTCGGAGCTCTGTGGGTCAACAGTCCAGGTGGGCTCTGCTGGTTCCTCTGTTCAGGGTTCACAAGGTCAAAAGCAAGGTGCGGACCAGCGGACCAGGGTGAGCTCCAAATCTAAAACACCTGGGGGGTGGGGCGGGGAACACACTTCCGGGCTCATTCGGTTGTCAGAAAATCCAATTCGGTGTGGTGTTTGGACCGAGGTCTCTGTCTTCCTGCCCTCAGCTGGGAGTCACTCCTGCATTCCTTGTCACATTGCCTCTTCCCCCTCTTCACCCAGCAACACCACTCCTATCCTTCCAAGCTTCAACTCGAAGTTCTCCTCCTGCCACACCTGTCTTGCTCCAGCCAGAGAAAGTTCTCTGCTTCTAAGGGCTCATGCAATGATATTGGGACCACACAGAGAATCCAGGTTGGGCTTGGGACCTCAGTTTTTTCTGCAAAATCCCTTTCATCACGTAAGGTGACAAAATCACATAGGGAAGGTGGGCGACATGGTGGATTCTGAGACTTCGTGAGAAAATGCTGAAGTTATTTTAAAGAGGAAAAAAAAGCAAGATGTTAATCAGGGTTTCTCAACTTTGGCACTATTGACAGTTTAGACTGGGCAATTAGGTTCAGCAGCAATCCTGGCCTCTACCCATCAGAGACCAATAACACAGCTGAAAATGTCTGCAAACATTGCCAGATGTTTCCCGAAGGTCAAAATTGCCCCCAGTTGAGAACACTCACATACTGGGGCGGCTGGCCGGCTTAGTTAGTGGAGCGTGCAACTCGATCTGGGGGGTGTTTGAGCCCCACTTTGGAGGCAGAGACTATATAAAAAAAAATTCTTGGGGCACCTGGGTGGCTCAGTTGGTTAAGTGTCCAACTCTCTATTTAAGCTCAGATCATGATCTCAGAATCGTGAGATCTGTGCTGAGTGTGGAGTCTGCTTGAGATTCTCTCTCTCCCTTGGCTCGTGCTCTCTCTCTCTCTCTCAAATAAATAAATACATCTTTAAAAGATTTATTTAAAGAATTAATAAAATCTTTTAAAAAATTAAAAGGAACACATATACATATGAATATGCACAAATATATTCATGAATATACACATGAATACACAAAATGTGGTCCTAATTCTGCAGAAAACACAGCAAACACATATATTAAGAGAGAGTAAAAAACACTGGATGAAAAATAACAAAGTATTAACAGTGGTTACTGTGGGGTTTGTCATAATAGTTGTTTTATTTTCTTATTATTTTCTATGCTTATCAAGTTTGAATAGCTATTGCTTTTACACATAATTTTATGAAGCAATTTCTCCTCCTGTGGATTTTCAAACATGAAATCTGAGTCTTTATTCTTGGGAGAAGTTCTCCTGGCTGGCACTTCTCTGCTCTTTTTGTGTAGTATTGAATATTTGTATCTCGATTCATATTTTTCTCATTTGTCAGATTTTTGTGTCAGACTATATCATCTATGCCTAAAATTAATGGAAGCATGCATAGAATTAGTGGTTCCTTCAAAATGAAAGAACTATCTAGTTAAGTGGTCTGGCTGTTCAGACCATTTTTTAAGATAATTGATTTGAGAACTTTCTTCAGTAGTTTCCTTGAATGTAGGGCATTATGATATTCTATTTCTTCTCTGGTTCATGTTGACCATTTACTTTCCTATAAATTCATCCACTTAAAATATTTATATCTACTAGATATTATTGTATATAAAATAATGTATAATTTATAGTATCCACCTTATCTATATCTTTCTCACTGAATTAATATTTTTCTCTTATTTATTATTTAGATTTTCTTTTTTTCTTAAAAATTTTATTTATTTATTCATGAGAGACACAGAGAGAGAGAGGCAAAGACGTAGGCAGAGAGAGAAGCAGGCTCCACGCAGGGAGCCTGATGTGGGACTCGATCCTGGGACTCCAGGGTCATGCCATGAGCCGAAGGCAGACGCTGAACTGCCGAGTCACCCAGGTGTCCCTATCCGTGGAATCTAAAACAAAGAGTAGAATGGTGGTTACCACAGGCTGGGAAATGGGGAAATGGGGAAATGGGGAGATGCTGGTCAAAGGTACAAACTTTCAGTTATAAGATGAATAAGTCTTAGGGATCTAATGTGGAGCGTGGTGACTAGTTAACAATACTGTGCTGTATACATTAAATTTGCTAATAGAGTAGATCTTAAATGTTATCACATAGACACAAAACGGCAACAAGTGGTGGATGTATTAATTAACTTGATTGTAGCGTGCATCTCACAATGCATACATATCTCAAATCATTACGTTGTACACCTGAAGTACATACAATTTTCGCTAGTCAATTATACCTCAATAAAGCTGGCAAGGAGAAAAAAGATATTGTGGAAAAAAGAGAAATATATACATATTTATCAGGTCCTCCATTTTTCCATTAATTTATTTCCTTCTCTTTTCTTCGGGTTTTTTTGTTGTTCTCTCCCTAGATTCTTGGTATCAATCCTTAAGTCATTTACTTTCTCGTTATTTTTTTATATTATGAATTCTTTTGTTTTAAGTTTTTGTTTTGTTTTGTTTTTTGGTAATCTCTACACCCAGCATGGGGCTCAAACTGACCACCCCAAGATCAGGAGTCACATGTTCCTCTGACTGCCAGGCACCCCTGAGTTCTTTCTTTCAATACTCTGGACTCTTACTGTTTTATTATGAATTCTTTCTGCAGGAACTGCTGATTCTCTGCTTTTCTCTCTCTTTCTACTTTAAGAACAGAAATTTACTGAGCTCATTGCTGCCCAATTAAAAGGACTACATTTCTCAGCCTTCCCTCTATCAGAAATAACTAGCATTTTTCTTATTTGACATTTGCCTCTTTATTTCATATATGGTATTTTCAGATGTGTAAACATATCAAATTTTCCCTCATGACTTCTTGCCTGGTACAGTTAGAAAGTCTCCACTCTATAGTCACCAGTATCTTCATCTGCTACATTTCGGTATAGTATGTTGTTAGGCTGGAAGCTGTACTCATCATTCTTTTTTCTTTTAAAGTTCTTGGCAATTGCAATGACGAATTTTAGAATAGTATTTCTGCTTGTCTGCAAAAACCTATTAGGATTATAATTGGATTTGCTTTGATTTGGAGGAGAATCAACATTTTCATCATCTTCCCATCCAAGAATACGTTTGTTTCTCCATTTTACTTAAGCTTTATGCTTTCAATAAAATATTGTGTCTTACATAGGTCATAAAGTCTATTGGCAAGAATGTTCCACGTGTAGTTGCTCTCTTGAAGGGAATGTCTTACCCATTATATTGCTGATGGCATGTGCCAAAGCGGGTAGGTTGGTGTGACGGTTTGCAGGAGGCCTTTCAGTGGGGTCATTGCAGGCCAGTCTCCACTTCCTGGGAGCAAGTGAGAAGCTCATTTGAGGAGGTCCTGGAACTAGGAAGTGGTGGGGATGGAGATCCAGTCCCAACGGGTGTATTGCCACAGCCCAGACACTATACCACCTCTCTCCAAAAAACACTTCCCGTAAAAAAAAAAAAAAAAAAAAAAAAAACACTTCCCATCAAAATATTTTCACAGCACGTGGGGTGCCTGGATGTCTCAGTCAGTTAAGCGTCTGCCTTCGGCTCAGGTCATGATCCCATGATCCCAGGGGCCTGGGATCCAGCCCCATGTCTGGCTCCCCACTCAGCAGGGGGGCTGCTTCTCCCTGTCCCTCTGTCCCTCCCCCCTCAAATAAATAAATAAAATATTTTTAAAATATATATTTTTTCACAGCACAAATCCAGCTTGGAGGGCCATACCTAAGACCATGTGTGTGGCACGGTGATAAATGAAAGGACTGGGTGGAAGATTCTGAGTTAAAAACAAAGAGCTTTGTTTTCCACACCTTTGTCAGGGTGGCTCTTGTGGAACATGCTTGCTGCTGTGAAAGCCTCACCTTCCGGTCTGTGGCACTGAAAAGGAAACCAGTCCCCAGTATGTACCCAGCAGTAATGGGTGTGCACATTTGCTGAGGACACATGTCAGGAACAGAAGCACTGTTCCTAAGAGCCCCCAACTGGAAACAGCCAAAGTGCCTACCAACAGCAGAATGGATGGTGGTGCACAGCTGAACACCACGCACTCAGGAATGAAGCAGCCCCCAGTACCCTCCGCATGGATGGCCCTCACAATCGTGATGTTCAGGATGGGGACAGGAAAGAGTACATACTGTGAGATCCCTATAGATACCATTTTTAAAACAGGCAAAGCTCTTCATGGGGCAGGAAATGAGGATAATGTTTACTCTTGGGTCAGGAGTGGGGACAAAGGTGAATGCTAATGTTCTGTTTCTTGATCTGTGTGCTAGTTATATCTATGTGAATATTTTATTTTGTTTTGTGAATATTCATGGAGCTGCACACTTATAATTTAAGAATATTTTTGTGTCGGGACGCCTGTGTGGCTCAGCGGTTGAACGTCTGCGTTTGGCTCAGGTTGTGATCCTGGAGTCCCGGGATCGAGTCCCACATCGGGCTCCCTGCATGGAGCCTGCTTCTCCCTCTGCATATGTCTCTGTCTCTCTCTCTCTCTCTCTCTCTCGTCTCTCATGAATAAATAAATAAAATCTTTTTAAAAAAAGAATATTTCTCTGTATATGTTATATCTCAATAAAATGTATCACCCCCCCACCTCCCTCCCATCCCGCAAAAAACTATCTGAATCAGCAGTCCTCAAATTTTTTAGACTCAGGGTCCCTTTAAACTCTTAAAAACATCAAGGAGCCTAAAGATATTTTGTTTATGTGGAAAACACACTCAATGATATTAACCATATTGAAAATTAAAACTGAGACATCTATGGGCTATTTATTAAGTCATACAAAAATAACAGTATAAACCTATTACATGTTAATATAATAACATTTTTATTTTGAAAAACAGTACTTTACAAAGCAAAAAACTCATAAGAACAGTGGAGGCATTTTATATTTTTGCAAATATCTTTAATATCTAGCTTAATAGAAGAGAGCTGGATTCTTCTATTTTCTCTGCTTCCAACCTATTATGATACTACATGTCATGTAACTTCTCAATTACTCCACTGAATTCTCATGAGAGAATGAAATTTAAAAATGGAAATAAACCTAATATTATTAGACAAATAGCTTTGACCTCCAAATTCTCAGAAAGAGTTGTGGGGATGTCCAGGGTTCCCCAAAACACACTTTGAGAACCACTGATCTAAATAGGTTAATTTTTTTTTTTTTAAAGGGGGAAGGGGCCCAAGCTCTTACAAATTTAAGCCAAACTCATGTGCACATCATTGCTCCCTTATGAGAACTTTCTGGTGGTGAATAAACTCCCAAGACTGTTTCACCTGTTCTTCCTTCATAGATGGCACAATGGTCACCAGGCCAGGTGTATCGGTATACGGTATACGCTCCTTAGTATGCTGAAAGATCCCGGGCAAAGATCTTGGTCTAGGGTTGTCTCTTCTGGTCTACTGAGGGTCCTGACCTTGCACACCCATCTCTCCACTTAAAATAGCACCATCCTGACAATTTAGATGACATGGATAAATTCTTCAAAGATGCAACTTACCAAAACTGACATAGGAAGAAATAGAAAATCTGAATAGCTTTATATTTGTTAAAGAAATTGAATTCATAGTTACAAGCTTACCCATAAGCTTGGAATAACAATTCCAGATCCCCATGTCTTTATTGGTAAATTATATCAAATATCTTAAGGAAAAAATAACACCAATCTCACTTAAACTTTCTCAGAAAAAAAAGGAGGAGGAAAGACTCCCTAATTCATTGTATGAAGTCAGCATAACCCTGATACCAAAAACTGGTATCACAAGGAAAGAGAGCGTAATGGCTCTCATGAACATAGATAAGAAAAAACAACAACAACAACAACAACAACAAAGCTTAACAAGATATCAACCAGTTGACTCCAATAATATATGAAAAGGTCAACATATTATGACCAAGTAAGGTTTATGCCAGGAACACAAGGCTCTTTTAATATTCAAAGGTCAATTAATACAGTTTCTAATAAAAGATGAAATTCATATGGTCACTTTAGCTGAAGAAAATGTATTTGATCTAATGTAATGCCCATTCATGATTAAAACTCTCAGCAAACTAGGAAAAGAGAGAATTTCCTCAATATGATTAAGGATGTTACAGATTGAATTGTGTCCGCTAGAAAGATGTTGAAATTCTAACAACCTATGTGACTATATTTGGAAATAGGGTCTTCTCAGATATAATCAAGTTAATATGAAGTCATCATGGTGGGCCCTAATCCAATATGACTATTGTTCTTATAACAGGAAGAAAGTGTCATGTGAAAACGGAGACCCAGGCAGAAGAAAGTCATGTGATGATGGAGGCAAAGATTGGAGTGATGTGTCTATAAGTCAAGTAATGCCAGGGTTGCCAACAATACCAGAAACTAGAAGAAAAGAAGTATTATCCCCTACAGGTATAAAAGCAAGCATAACCATACTGAAGCCTTTATTTTATTTATATAGATCTTTTTGTTTATTTGGGAGAGAGAGCACAAGTGTGCATAGACATGAGTGGAGGGAGGGGCAGAGGGATAGAATCTCCGAGCAAACTGAGCTCAGAGCCCAACATGGGGCTCAATCTCACAACCCACAACCCATGAGATCATGAACTCAGCTGACACCAAGAGTCAAATGCTTAACCGACTGAGCCACCCAGGCACCCCTGAAACCTTGATTCTAGACTTAGAGCTTCCAGAGCTTTGAAATAATCACATTCTTATTTTCAGCCACCCAAGTTGTGATGTCACCACAGAGTTTCCTCTGGGAAACTAATACACAGGGCATCTATGAAAAACCTACAACCAAATTCCATTCATGGCAAAATACTGAACATTTTCCCTCTTGAGAAACAAAATGAAGATATCTACCCTTAACACTTTTATTTGACACTGTCCTAGAGTCCTAACCAATAAGGCTGGGAAAAAAAAAAATAAAAAGCATAAAGAGAAAAAGGAGTAAAACTGTCTTTGTTCTCAGATGGCATGAATATATATTAGAAAGCCCAAGGAATCTATAAAAAATACCAGGACAGATAAATATTATTAAATTTACAAAATACACAGTCATTTTTTTGAAATCAATTGTATGTCTATATACTACCAGTAAAGAATTGGAAGATGACAAAAATAATAAATGCAATGACATCAAAAACATAAAACATTTAGGCATAAATTTAACAAGAGATACATGAGACCTCTGCACTGAAATCTACAAAACATTAGTGAGAAGAATTAAAGAGCCAAACAGAGAGATATGCCATGTTCCTGGATTTAAATTCAATACTTAAGACATCAGTTTTCCCCAAATTGATCTCTAGATTCAACTCAGACCCAATTTATATTTAACAAGTTTTGTTTTGTAGAAATTGACAAGCCAATTCTAAAGGTTATATGGATCTACAAGGGACAAAATTATCTTGCAAAAGAAGAAAAAGTTTTACACTGCCCGATGTCAAGGCTTACTAGAAATCTACAGCAGTCAAGATAGAGTGAATTGGCAAAGGATAGAAAAAAAATAGAAGAATGTAACAGAATAGAGTCCAGAAATAAGCCAACATAGAAACTGCCAACCTTTTGACAAAAGTACCAAGGCAATTCAATGGAAAATGGAGTTTCTATTTCATTAAACAAATGATCCTGGAACATCTAGATAATCATATAGGAAACAAAACAAAACAAAACCTTAACTCCTACCTTACACTATACATTAAGAAAAACAACTAAAAATAAATCATAGACCTATATGTAAGGCCTAAAATTACAAAGCTTCTAGAAGAAAACATACTAACATCTCTTCACAATTTCAGGGTGAGCAAAGATGTTTTAGATAAAACACTGAAAGTGCTAACCGTAAAATTAGAGATTGATACATTAAACTGTATTAAAACTATAAAATTCAAAAAAATTTCAAAAAAAAAACTATAAAATTCTGCTCATCATAAGACAAAATTAAGGAAATGAAAAGACCAGCCACAATCTGAGAGGAAATATTCATAATAAATATGTATGACAGAGGACTTGTATCCAGAATGTACAATGAACTCCTACAAAGCAATAATAAAAAAGACAATCTAACCTCTAAAATGACCAAAAGACTTGAACAGACATTACACAAAAGAAGATATACAAATGGTCAATACCATAAGAAAAGGTACTCAACATCATTAGTCACCAGGGAAATGCAAATTAAAACCAAAATAAGGGGGCAGCTGGGTGGCTCAGTCAGTTAAGCGACCAAGTCTTGATTTTGGCTCAGGTCATGATCTCAGGGTCATGAGATCGAGCCCCGTGTTGGGCTCTACACTGGGTGAGGAGCCTGCTTAAGATTTTCTCTCCCTCTTTCCCTCTGCCTCTCCCCGTTCCCTCACTAAAAACAAAAACACAAAACAAAACAAAACAAAAAAGAAAAAAACAAAAACCCATAACAAAGTACAACTTGTTATATCAGCTAAGATTACTAACTTTAGACTGACAGCACTAAATGTTGGTGAAGTTGTGAAGCAACTGGAACTCTCCTACATTGCCAGTGGGAGCAGAAAATGGTAAAATTCCCCTCCTAGGCTGGAGTATACTGAGGTAGGGGAAAGGGTGGTGGGAGTGGTGTCCCCCAGGTCAGGCAGCAAGGGGGTGCAGCATCTGTGGAGAATTTAAAAACAATAATAAATCCAAATCAACTAAGCACTGGTTCACATTATATTATCACCATGTGTTCAAAACAGTGTCATGTGATAAAATATGCCTATCTGCTGGAGTGGACCATTCCCACCTCACCCTTTGTGACACTCAAGAAAAATGACAACAAATGTCAACAAAAAATGCTATGTACAGATATGGTCACAGCAGCTTTATTCATTATAGCCAAAGACCAAAAGCAACCCCGATGTGCACAACCAAGAGAATGGATAGACAATTGCAGTATATTAACAAAATGGAATATTACTCAGCAATAAAAAAAGAACAAAGCATTGTGGGTAAATTTCATAAACATTATGGGAATTTGGCAAGCAGAAGGTTGAATGTGAATAGGTCCTTGGTTGCTGGGTTGCATCTTAAGGCTTTCTATCTTTTGCTACAGAGATTAACACAATGCTTGACATGCAGGGAGGAATGTATATTGGGGATGCTGGATGGGAATCTAACCCAAGGCTGGGACTTCACTTCTCCAAACACCAAGAGTCAACTAGGAATTCTTGGAGTCAATAAATAGAAATAGGAGTCCATAGCCCCTTTGTCTCTGGCTGTTGCCCAAACCAAACTCGTCCGCCTCCAAACCACCCTCTTCCACCTTCCCTGTCCTTCTCAGTTTCCCAGAGTGGGAACCTTAGCATCTGTTAAATCTTCCTTCTCAAGCTATCTGTCCTCAAGGCTGATAGGTTCATCCAAGATCTGAACCAGGATGTTGGAGTCTAGGATGAGAGCACCTAGGGCTCAAGGCAACCACCCAAGACCTGACGGGTAGGAAGGGTCAATGGAGGACTTCGGGCTGTCCTCAACAAACTCTTAGACTCCCCTCCCTTCTGCAGTCAACTCAGCTGCAGAGCCAAAAGCTGGTGTTCAGCCCAAGGCTCTGTGTGGATTGCTGGGTGTTGTCCCCAGTCCAGTCTGGACCAGGGACAGTAAGGAAAGATCCAGGGTTTGGGTGCCAAGAGACACTCCAGTAACACCAGCCCCTGGCCCTGCACAGTATCAGTGATGCTTTGCAGGGGCAGAGTCTTGACTAGAACCCAAGCCGCCAGTCACCCCCTGGCAGGTCCTCCCACCACACTAGACCCTCCTGATAGGCGGGAAACTGGCAACAGAGCTTGTCACTCACTAACGAGGCCGCAGGCTGCCCTCATTTCTCTACTCTCAGCATCCTTAGCATGCATCCCCAGAGACCCTCAGGAAGGTTCTACAGGAATGAAAAATGAAGGAAAAAGGATGACGGAATATGAAGGATGTGGATGGATGCAGGATACAGGCAAGCAGTTCGGCACCTGGCCTTGAAGCCTCCTCCAGGGCCCAGGACAGGTGGGAGGAGCGAGCCATGAGGAGAGCAGGATCAGTGAAGGCAGCAGCGTTTCCAAAGAGGAGGGTATGAAGGGAGGGAGAGGGGATGGAGAATTTGTCTAGAAGCTGCATTTGCCTGCCTGGCAAACATTCTTTCAACAAAGATCATGTTATGGGGACACTGGTCTTGGAGAGGAAGCTGGAAGGGGTAAGGCTGCGAAAGAGGCTGAGTCCATGTGTGATTGGATGGATGGATGCATGGATGGATGCATGGATGGATGCATGGATGGGGTGAATGAGCGAGCGAGTGAGCGAGCGAGCGACTGCCTGAGTGAGTGACTGAGCATGTGAGCAAACCTCAGCCCTCCGGGGTTGGAGCTGCGCGCCCGGCAGGGGTCACTGAGCGCCCCGGGGGCGGGAAGGCGGCGCAGGCGCAGCGAGTGCCAAGCCCCTCCCGCGGGGGGGCGGGGCGGAGTGACGGAGGGGGCGGGGCGATCCGGGGGCGGGGCGAAGTGAGGTGGGCGGGGCTCACTGGAGGCGGGGCTGACGGGACGGGGCGAGCCGGGGGCGGGGCTGACTAGGGGCGGGGCGGGGCGAGCCGGGGGCGGGGCTGACTAGGGGCGGGGCGAGCCGGGGGCGGGGCTGGCTGGAGGCGGGGCGGGGCGGGGCTAGGGAAAGGGACTCGAGCACCAGGCAAACTTCCGGTGCCTGCGGAGCGCGGAGCGGCGGCTGCACAGCCCGAGGCTGCCCGGGCAGAGGCTGCAGGGCGGACGCGCGGCCGGCCGCAGCCATGGTGAAGATCAGCTTCCAGCCCGCCGTGGCCGGCATCAAGGGCGACAAGGCCGACAAGGCGGCGGCCGCGGCTGCGGCCCCGGCTCCGGCCGCTGAGATCCTGCTGACGCCGGCTCGGGTAAGAGGGGCCGGGGGTGGGGGGCGCTTGGGCTGGACTTCTTGGGGGCGACGCGCGCCCCGCGGGCCCCGGGAACCGTTCGAGGCGCATCGGGGGCCCGGAGCCGTGACCGGAGGGACCGAGCGGCTGGAATGGGGCCTCCATCCCCTGTGGGAGGGGGCTTGGGGCCGCCGAAAGCAGAGGTCCAAAGAGCGGGAGGGGTCCGGGGCGCAGGTCCCCGGGTGGGGAAGCGCTCGAGGTCTCTTCCAAAACCGGAGGGGCCCCAGGCGGCCGGCCCCAAGACAGCGGACGGGGCCGGTAGGAAGAAGTTGGAAGAATGCTGGTGGGGGGTTTGCGTCTGTTTCTAATCAAGGGGGAGGGGCCGAGAGTCGAGCCCCAGCTGGGGGATGGGAGGAGGTTCGGACTGCGTTTCCCCAAAGTAGGGAGGTGGGTCAGGATCGGTGGGGAATGGCGGGGGGTTGGGGGGCATCGAGTCCGGTGCCAGCGATGGAGGAGGCGCCGGTGACTTCGTCCCAAACGAGGGGCTGGGACTGTGCTGCTGAAAGGCCCACCTGAATTGGTGGACCAGAAGGTGAGGAGATGGAAAGCGACCAGAACCGCCCGGCTGCACGTCCAGCATTCAAGGTCTGAGGTTCGGGGTTGCAGGTTATGAGGCCGGGCGCCCATCTGGGCCTCCCTGCCCCGCTCTTCCTTCCTCTCCGGCTCCGGGCAGCTCCCTGCATCCCGCGGGGAGGCTCCCCCGCTGCCCCGGTGCCCTCCCGCATCCCGGAGGCTCTTTGTGGGGGCGGGCCTCCTCGGTGCACCCCGCCCCCTCCGGCGTCCTCCCCCGCCTCCCCCTGCCCTCCGGCCGGGGGGAGAGAAGGCATTTCCGCCGGTGGAAAACTGTCTGAGCTGCGTGGAGTCTGACCCGGAGAGGGCAGGACGCGTGGCGGCAGGGAGGCGAGGGGAGGGGAGCGAGGGCTGGTCCAGCCAGGCTGCCCTGTGCTCCGGCAAAGCTGCCCACGTAGCCGTGGTCTCCGGCGGTCTTGGGGTGCCCCCAGCCGTCCCATAAGACTGGACTTCCAAAGTCTTTGTCTGCTCCCCTTGCTTCCCATGAGTCTTCCTCAGCGCGGAGGTCCCTCCCCAAGTTTTGTGGCTCAGATTCAACCTTGCCCGGAGTATTAACCAGGGCTGCAGGGGAAGACTTGGGCCTGGGGCCACCAAAGAGGGGACTCTGGAAAGGGGCCTCAGAGGTGGGTGTCACGTCTCTAGCAAAGACCCTGAGTGAGCAATGCACCAAGGAGCTGCAGGCCAGCTCTCCTGCCCTGGTGTGGTCACTGCATCACCTAGGACCACCTGGGCTAGGTCAGGGGGTGGGGGGTGGGGGTTGCAATGTACCCCCAACCAAAACAGCTCCATCTTCATCCCATGTTTACATGGGCAGGGGGCATTCCATGTTTGAAGACCATGGTCTTTAAAAGTTTGCAAGGGTCTCTTCAAGCTTCCTTCCTCCCTCCACCAAAGAACCAGCCTACTCCCAGGGCCTGCCGCCCTGCTCAGGCCTGGAATTCAGGACCCTGCCTCTGAGGACTATAGGATTCAAGCAGAAGACAGTAGGGGGATGGAATTCAAACTCTGAGAAGGTCCACCAAATTTCACAGGAGTGGCACATTCTCCAGCAGCAGCCTGCTGATGGTGTCGGGCCGGATGGCAGATGCCAGCATCACCTTGGCAGTAACTGACATCCAGTTTCTGGCACTGAAACCCAGCCAGCATCCTCTCTTCCCCCTCACCCAGCGTGAAATGGAAATATCAACATCTTCCCCATCTTCCCGGGGCTGTTTGTAATGGCCTTGAGCCTGCTGAGCGGGCCTCCTCTCCCAAACCTCGTTAGTTTGGGCAAGGCCCCTAGCTGTCTTAATTGGCACGGAGGAGCACTGGGGGCCCAGGAGGAGGATTAAAATCCTGGCACCACCTAGGACAGAACTGCATAGCAGTAAATGATCATGGTTCCCCGAGGCCCTGAGGTGATAAACGGAGGGGGCTTTGGATGTTACATGTCGTTTCTGCCAATTGCCTGCTGGAATTGGAGCGGGAAAGAGCGGGAATTGTTCACTGCTCTGAGCCTGTTGTGCCCTCACCTGGCCAAGGGGCACGTTCCCGTTGTCCAGTAACTAGGGCATGGATGGAGCCCCCCTCTCCTGCCTCTGGCAGTGAGCACAGCAGGTTGCCGGGCTCCAGACAGAGTGCCACCATCTATTAGGGCACTGAAGGAGAAGGTGGGTGGGACAGGTAGGCCGACTGGGAGGCCCAGCCTTCTCCGTTATTGAGACAGAGCATCTGAGGTTTGCCCCATGCCCATGGGGACGCAGAGGAAAGCTTATTCGAAGGTTTCTTCTGGCTGAGGGTGACCCAAGAACCCTCCTTGGCTACTGACCTGGACTCAAAAATTAGTTATAAAGCCCTGGAAGGACCTGCTGATGAACAGAGGAGTCCATGAACGCCCTCCCCTCGGCAGTGAGCTCCCCTGTGGCTGTTAGATGCAAATGTCCACCTGCTTGCAGGCCCTGAGGGGCCAGGGTAAGGCCTTTGCAGCACCCTCACAGAGGGGCTCCCCCTGCTTCTGAGCAAAAACCCCAACACAAGGAAGATTCTGTCCCCAGACCTGCTGATGGAAGGAAGTGCCTCAGTGGGCCGCGAAGGGATGGGGGCGGGGGCCCAGCTGGGCTTCCAGCTGCCCACCCTCCCCTTGGCGCGCGCCTCGGAGGTACTGAGAAGCCTGCGCTGAAGGCCGACTGGCGGGAAGCCAGCCTAGAAAGTGGGCTGGCCGGGAAGCACCCCCTCCTAGCACGCACCAGCTAGGCCGGTCTTCCCCTTGGGGGCCTGCGGGCCAGCCGGGGCCTGAGTGGGCACACGCACGCGCGCAGCCAGGTGTGGGCCTGCACGGACTGGGCTGGGCTGGGGGCTGCAGACGGCGGGGGTGGGGCTGCCCGGGGCGGGAGACAGGTTCAATACCATCCTCTCAGCACCGGCTCATTTTCTCCTTGGCTTTGCCTTTGATTAATGGCTCCTGCGTCGCCCCCTCCCCCAGCCTGCATACCTGGGGATCAGATTTCACTTTCCGAGTCCCGGCCTCGGGCCCTGGGCGTGGGGGAGCCGGTTGGGGGAGGGTCCCCTGCCAGCCGGGAAGGCCGACCTGGCCGGCCGGGAGTGCTCCTGCCCCAGTGCCCCAGTACCCGCCGGCCCTGACGGCCGGGCTGAAGGACCATTCTGGAAAGGTAGCCCTGCTCCAGATCGTGCCCCGGTGGCGGGCTGGGGGCTTCGGCCGGCCCACGCCTGGCCTGCCCGGGGCCTTCCCAGAGGGGCTTCGGCTTCTGAACACATCTCGACGGCTTTTCTCTTCTGTTTCCCTCTCTTTTCTGTTCGCCGGACCTTGCCTGTTTCAAGGCTGTGAGCGGACTCCCGGGGAGGATGAGTTCCCCTTAGGGGAAAAAAATCATTTATGGTAAAATCACGGATGTGCAGCCTGGCTCCCCACTTCCCCCCAAACACACACCCTCTCCCAAGTTCTCTCTCTCCCCCGGGAGGGCTCTTCCAGCAGCCAGCTTTGCTTCTCATCCATGGATGGAGCCTTTGTCCCCCGGAGTCTCTCATCTTGCCTGCCAGGAAGCCAGTAGATGCAGGGGAGTGGGTGGTGCAGGAGTCCTCAGGGGTCCGTGCTGTTCTTCACCCAGTGGGTGCCCAGGCCTCCAGCCACGTGACGGGACTGGGGTCCCCGGACTCCCTGTCGCCGTTCACCCAGCTGTCTGTACGGGGAGCACAGCTGTGTGCTGGTGGACGGTGGGCCTCTGCCCGCTGCTCCCACCCCCACTAGGTCTGGCTGGCTGGTGCTCACACACACACACACACACACACACACACACACACACACACACACACGGGCATTGGTGACCTTGAATCTGATCCGCAGCCTGGTAAAGATGCTGAGGGGGAATGAAGCCCAGGAGGGCCCGGCGAGCGCCCCTCCCCCACCAGGGCTGCAGCAAGTGCATTTCTGGCTCCCTGCCAGCCTCCGCCCAGCAGCCTGCAATTGTAGTTTAATCTGTTTGCAGTTAATTTGGACATTGTTACCGAGGAACTGTAGCTGGGGGGGGCCCTCCAGGAGTCATGGGAGTCCGCCCAGCTAATGCTCCAGTTGGCTGGGCTCCCCTTGACCGCCGTAGCCCTGGCTTTGCTAAACCATTTAATGAGCACCGTCGGGGGCCTCGGTGCAGCGGGCAGGGGAGGCCCAGGCCCCTCGTGGTCCCCGGCCGGCGGCTCACGCGCCCCACACGAGTGCACAGCGAGGCGCTTTGCTCAGAAAGCCCCGTTGCCTTGGAAACAGTAGGCTGTGTTTTCCTCCTTTCTAAATGGAAGCCCCCCCAAATGCCTGGCTGCTCCGTGGGGGGGCTGACATTTTCCTGGGTCTCCAGCACAAGTGAAGCAGCGTGGGGGGCTCAGGAAGCAGGCTTCTCCGCGGTCCTGGGCAGCCAGGAACCCCTAGGTTCCCTGTCGTGTTGTGTGGGGCCCTGTAAGCGATGGCAGCTTCGGGGCAGAATTCAGGGGCCCTCCCTCTGGTGTGGGGCTTGGTGCCTGAAGTGCCTTTTGTCTCAAAGCAGGGACATCTATGGCTCCGGTCTGCCTCCTGGCAAGCTCAGGTCCTGCTTTCCCTTCCAGCCACTGCTCATGATGCTTCTGGGGTCTGGGCCCTGTAGGCGGGAGGGGTGTCAGTAGTGGTAGGATAGGGAGCTGTGTGTGAGCCCCGGACGCGTGAGAGGTGTGTCTGCTGCACAGCTAGGAAAGGTGAGGGGATCCTCGGCCACATAGCCACCACAGGTGCCCACACCTGACCCAGCCCGGAGCAGAAAGGCTGCTTTAAAACCATGGGCGCTCCCTGTTTGTGGACTTATTCCTGGAGCCGGAGCAGGCCCTTGGGCTCTTGTGCTTGTGGCCCATTGACTTGTTTTGTTTTGTTCTTTTGAAAAGCAGTTCTCACAAGCCTACTTCTCCAGTTTTCCTGAATGCAGGAGCAAAAGCATGGCCAGTGTGCAGCCTCAACAGCTGTCCGGGGCCTTGGCCCTGCAAAGAATAGGTTCAGCGGAGACAGCTCGGCTATTTTTATCTAGCACTTCATCCTGACAAAGGGCTCTCAGGTTCTCCTTCTCCTTTAATCCCCGTGTCTTCACTTCTCAAAAGAGAAGCTGTGGGGGGAGCTTGCAATCCTGTCCTCAAGGGGATCCCTGTCCCTGCTGGAGCCCCTCTCAACCTGGGGTCACCGCTCCCCCCACGGCATATGAGTGTCCCCACCCCACGGGCAGGATTCACAGCTGGTCGATCCCAGGGCAGCCATCGCACTTTGGGACCCACTCAGGCCTCTGGAGGAGCAGAAAAGCCAGCACCTCATCTCCAGGAGCCCCCAGGTGGCTTGTCCCCTGTGGCAGCACCTGTCCCTGTGGGACCTTGGTTAGGGCACCCCAGGGTGCTGAGCAGATGCCAGCCGGGTGGTGGTCTCACAAACTTGCCTCCCTGGTCTTGATCGCAGGAGCCCCGCAGCAGGGCTGGGGTGGTGAGAGCCCCAGCAGTCAGCTAGTGAGTTTGGAGCAATGGGTTTGACCTCCCAGCCTGCTGGGTGAGCTCCCTGGAGGACAGCAGACAGGGGTTTTGGGGAGTGGGATGGGCCGGGGTACCTCTGTCCCGTGGTGCAGAGGCTGGGAGCTAACTGGTCTAGGGATGGATGTGCCCAGTGAGGGGGAGGGTCCTCTGGGTGTTTTTGTCCTCTTCCTGGGTGAGTGGGAGAGCCCCAGGCTGGGGGGCATTTGCCCTCTGATGGTGCTCCCCTTGCTTCCTGAGGCCTGGGCCCCATACCCTGTTTTCTCTAAGCCAAGGGGCCTCAGGGACAGGGACCAGAGCACCACACCAGGCCAGCCCCCAGGTTAAAGGGAGTGAGGACACATGGCACAAAGGGGGCTAAGCAGGAGGTTCATGGCACACGTGCAGTTCTTGAGAGGCTTCGGGCTTCCAGGCGGGAGCTCCTTCCCTTCTCCCACCTGCCTCAGCTCCTGGAGGCTGGGGGAGTGGGAGGGTGTCTCTGGGATTGGACTCTGACTTCACCCTGACTGTATGTGGACACCATGCAGGAGGGACGGAACGGCAGACAGCAGAGACAGAGACAGGCCTGGGCTTTTGCCACATGTCCCAGGGCAGGTGAGGGAGGACACGCACAATCCTGAGAGACGGCCAAGGTCACGCAGGTCGTTAAGAGCCTGAATCACCAGCTCTGGGGCTGGTGCTCCGGGTCAAGCAGGTTCCTAAGATCTGCACACACAGCCCTGCATCCACCGCTCCAGACCCGTGTGCCCTGGAGCAGTTTGCTGTGACTTGGCAGCCCTGCAGCTGCTGTCCGGAGCCCGACTGGCATCCCAGAGCAGGTTTTCTCCAAGAAGCCTCCCGCTCTGGCCTCCCTGATGGCACCTGTTGCCACCGTAGCCATGTTTCCCTCCTGGCAGAAATGCCCTGGCCTCCAGAAACTTCCAGACTTCAGCCCTGAGGTTCCACTCCTGCTGGCCAGCACCTGTGCACCTGTGAGGGGCCATGGCTGTCCCCCCGCCCAGGCTGAGCGGTGCCCAGGGCTGCCTGGCTGGAGGGGGACAAGCACTGTGCCCAGACCCCCCAGACCCCGTGAGCTTCCTGGAGCCTCTGCGTCTCTCAGCTAGTGACCACTCCCTGCCACAGCCTTCCTGGTGGAGCCCAGAAGCCACCTCCTGTGGCCCCAGTTCCAGGCCACCGTGTGCACTGTAGCCTGTGGGCAGATCCGAAGCCTTCCCTGGCTCCCCCGTGCCCAGGGCAGTAGATCCCAGCCTGCCCAGTGCACCTCCAGTTCCTACAAGGTCCTAGGTCTGCTGCAATTACTAAGGCCATGTCTGTGCTTCCCCTGTTCTATATTTAAAAGAATAGACTGTCGTTACGGCCGGTATAATAAAGGGAACTAGTGGGTGAGCCACATGGACCTGCTTGATCCCAGTGGGTCATTCTGTGTGGCTTTGATGCGGGTCTCAGTTTATCTTTACCTGGGAGGAAACCGGGGAGGCCCCGGCAAGGCATTCCTTCCAGATAATGCTCCATGTAGCCTCAGCACTGCCCCCCACCCCCCCGCCACTTGTCCCAGGGCTCGCGCTACCCAGCTGCAGGGGGACGTCTCACTTTGGGAAAGGGGTGGGAGGATTCCCAGAGGAGCAGAACCAGCATCGGGCTGACCCGGCACTGCAATCCACAGGAGGAGCGGGCCCCCCCACAGCGCTACAAGAAGGGGGGCTCCGTGGGCGGCGTGTGCTACCTGTCGATGGGCATGGTCGTGCTGCTCATGGGCCTCGTGTTCGCCTCCGTCTACATCTACAGATACTTCTTCCTCGCACAGGTGAGGCCAGGCGGGAGGGAGGCCTGGGGCTCAGGGACAGGTAGTGATTAGAGAGGACTTCGGGGAGGCGGCAGGTGTGGCAGCCGGGTGACCTGCCTCCAGGTGGGAGTGAGTGACCAGCCAAGCCCAGAAGACCCGCATCCTCCCTCCCTGGGGCCTCCTTGGGCACGAGCCAGCCCGCCCAGGCCCTTGCCTGGTGCTGGAGCCCCACCCCCTGACTCCCACAGACCCTGATGGACCGTCCTTACCTCTGGCCTCAGACACACCTGAGGGCCAACAGGGAACTCCCAGGAGCACAGGCAACAGTGGGGGAGCTGGGATGGGCATCCATGGCCCCTTCCCACAGTGTCACCCTGGAGTGTTAGCACCAGAAGCTCAGATCCGGCAGAAATTGGAACTCTTGTGACCCTCTCAGAGCCAGACCCTGTGCCCAGGGGTCATGCTTTAGGGACTTCCATTCCTTGGACACGGAGTGGATTACAAAACGAGGTGGCAAGCGGGTTAATGGCCAGAATCCCCACCACCGCCTCCTGCAAGCGGTGGCCTCCACCCGTGATAGCACCCGGTTATGTGCTCACACAGCCGCCGCTCAGGGCATGAGGCTGGGCCCGAGCTGGTCATGGTCACAGTGACATCATCGTCAGTCCAGACCTGGGGGGGGGGACGGTGCCCCCAAAATAGTTCTGTTAAAGCCCAAAAGAATACCTGTAAGTGCCACAAGCCGGGAATTTCGGAGTGACAAAGCAGCCGAGGCTCGCCAGTCATTTATGACCTGAGTGACCTCCTCCCCCCCTCGAGCAATGGTTTTTAGCTTCGTTACTTAGTTTTTTCGTGATGGAAATTACTGAAGAGTTTTTGTATTCCGTGTGACTTTCCCCTGGAAACCTCAGCTCCCACACAACTGCCGACTTCCCTTTTGTTCGCCCCCCCCGCCCCCCGCCTTCCCCCTCCATGACCAGCTCCCCGCTTGTTCCTGGTTCTCGCCTCCCCAGCCAGTGCTCTCTTGGGGTTCCTCACCCCGCCCCAGCTGCTGGGGGGTGGGGGCACCTCAGAGCAGCCTCTGCGTCTGTGCCCTGGACAGTGTGATTCATGTGTGATGACTCACCCCCCTGGGACAGCGTACACTCCGAGAGAGGGAAATTCTGCCCACGACAGGCCAGTGTCTGCGCGCGGACCTAGAGGAGCCCCTGGAGCAGGACAGATGGCCACGCTGGTCCCCGTGCTCAGCCGCTTGGCCCCGGTCATCTCGCTGCCTC
The DNA here is from genome assembly GCF_053574225.1 of Canis aureus. Taxonomy (NCBI): domain Eukaryota; kingdom Metazoa; phylum Chordata; class Mammalia; order Carnivora; family Canidae; genus Canis; species Canis aureus. The sequence goes on from NC_135634.1 coordinate 43,934,206, forward strand.
CCTGCCCTGGATGATGGGGGGACTCGGCTGGCTGTTCAGATAGGGACACAGTGTTCGTCAGGGTCGCTCACGGGGTCCGGGGAAGGTGGTGGGACTCGTGTGAGGCTGGACATGGAGCTGGCTGTAGCGGTGCTTCCAGAATCTTCCCACTGCTGCCTGCCTCTCAGCCGCTCTTCCTGCAGGGCCCAGCCGGCTCGATCTGGGCTCCTGTGCTTGCCCCTGAGAGCCACGGAGGCTGTCCTCCTAGGACCTGGTGCGTCCGGCTCGCCCTCCCTGGGCCCCCACATTTCTCAGTTTCTCCGTCTGTGAAATGGGTCTCATGGTCCCAACCTGCCTGCTTGCCGGGGCCTTGGGGTCGTGGCACGGTGGGGTGGGCAGGGTGGCTGTCCCCAGGGCGCCGCGTGACCAGTTTGTCTCTCTCCCCACGTTGCTCAGCTGGCCCGAGACAACTTCTTCCACTGTGGGGTTCTCTACGAGGACTCCCTGTCCTCCCAGGCCCGCACTCGGATGGAGCTGGAGGAGGACGTGAAGATCTACCTCGAAGAGAACTACGAGCGCATCAATGTGCCCGTGCCCCAGTTTGGCGGCGGTGACCCTGCAGACATCATCCATGACTTCCAGCGGGTGAGGCCGGCCGGGGCTGGGGCAGGAGCGGTGGAAGGGTGTCCTGACGGCCCAGAGCCCCCTCTTCCAGCAAGGGTCACGAGAAAGGAGAACAGGAACCAAAGGAGAATGAATGCCACTGCCCCTAGTCCCTCCTTTGAGCATGTGCTGTGCGATGGCAAGTATGTGTAGGGGACGTCCACGAGCCAGGCTCGTCAGGATTTTACACACATTGCTGTTGTTACGTCGGTAGTGTTTACCACCCAATGTGACCTAGCCGTGGTGGATTTTCTCCTCCGCCCCCGACAGCTTGCAGACACTGGCCTTCATGGGCAAGGCCACTGTGCCTTGTAATTGGGTATTTTGTGTTGACATTTTACTGAGGTGTGGCAGGCACACTTACCACCGAGGGCACGAAGTGCGTGGCTTAGTGGATTTTCCCAGAGACCCACATGTGACACCATCCAGGCCAAGTGTTGGAATCTTGCCAGCATTCCAGAAGGTTCCCCTGTGTGCCCCCGCCCCCCCCCCGCCAGTCCCCCCTACCCAGATATAACTATCCTTTGCACTTCTTTTTTTTTTTTTTTTTTTTTAATATTTCATTTATGTACTAGAGAGAGCATGAGTGGGGCCAGGGAGAGGGAGAGGGAGGAGCAGACTCCCCACTGAACAGGGAGCCCGACATGGGGCTCGATCCCAGGACCTCGGGATCATGGCCTGAGCCGAAGGCAGACGCCTCACTGACTGAGCCACCCAGACACCCCATCCTTCTCACTTCTCTCACCAGTGACAGTTTTGAGGCCAGAGAAACACAGGATTCCCTGGCGTGTGTCCCCCATGCTCACTTCCCAGAGCTTCCTAGGGGTCCTCCTGCTGAGGGTCCAGGTCGTCTCCAGGTCTATAGGAATCAGGGGCACATCATGCTGGCACAGTAGGGCTCAGCCCTCTGCTGGCTGGACACATCCTAGCCCCCCAGGGCCAGGCCCTTGCCTGCAGAGCCTGACACAGACCCCCCTCCTGCTCAGGGGCTCACTGCCTACCATGACATCTCCCTGGACAAGTGCTATGTGATCGAGCTCAACACCACCATCGTGCTGCCCCCTCGAAACTTCTGGGAGCTCCTCATGAATGTGAAGGTGAGCAGAGGCTCTTGTGGCACCTTGCCCTGCTTCCCCGTGGAGGCCAGGCCTGCGGCAAGGAGGTTCCTGCGGTGGGGATCGGGGGTGGGGGACAGGTGCCCAGGGATGTTGCTGTCAGCTGGGCCCAGCGCCCCAGATTGGTACCCCTCCTCCATCTTCCTTCTCCCACACCCAGAGTCAACGCCTCCTTTTCTTCTCCCTGCCATTCTTCTGCCTTCCTCTCTCATGAAGAGCCCTGAGACCAGCTTCCTTGGCCCCCCAGGCCATGTCCTACAAGCAGCACTCCCCCTTGGGGTGGGAGGCCAGGCTCCCACACGCAGTACTGTGGGTGCAAGCACTTGGCACAACCAGAAGACGCCTGGGGGCATCCAGAGGGCAAGCCACGGGGCCTCTGGGTGAGGGGGGCCCAGGAGGGTGTGGACAGGCATTTCAGGTGTGTGTGTGGCGGGGGGGGGGTGCTCTGAGTGGGCAGGATGGCAACAAGGGGAGTGGGTGGTGTGGACAGGTGGAGTCTGGGGCAGGAGAGCCCCCCACTCCCACCCCGGGTACTGACCCAGCGCTGCGGCCTCTCCCTTCGCAGAGAGGGACCTACCTCCCGCAAACGTACATCATCCAGGAGGAGATGGTGGTGACCGAGCACGTCAGCGACAAAGAGGCCCTGGGCTCCTTCATCTACCACCTGTGCAGTGGGAAGGACACGTACCGGCTGCGGCGCCGGGCTACCCGGAGGCGTGAGTGGCCGGCCCCTCCCGTCCGGGGCCCTTGCCCCGAGCCCTAAGCCACGGCCACCCCCCAGCAGCAGCGCCCGGTAACTCCGCGCGCCCCGTGTGCCAGGCCCTGGTGCCCACGCTAAGAGCGTGTAAGTTATCCTCGTCAGCATTCTCGCTGCCCCTCGAAAGATGAGGAAGCGAGGGACAGAGAGGTTAAGTGACCCCCCTGAGGCCACACAGCAGGGAAGGTGGCCGGGTGAGTCTGGGCGGCCTCTGGGCCAGGTGGCCTCCGTGACCCCGCCAGCCCTGGGCCAGGGCACGGTCCTCACTGAGATTCTCCCTTCCCTCCCAGGGATCAACAAGCGAGGAGCGAAGAGCTGCAACGCCATCCGCCACTTCGAGAACACCTTCGTGGTGGAGACGCTCATCTGCGGGGTGGTGTGAGGGCCTCCCCCTCCAGGCCTCGCCCCTGCCCTCTTCCTTTTTTCTCTTCTGGCCACTCCGGCCCTCCTCCTTCCCCTCGCTTCGCTTGTACTTTGGACACCTTTCCCTAGATGTGACGTGTCTCCTGTTCCTTTCCGGCCCTGCCCGCCTCCCTGTACCAGAGCCGTGACCTCTCGAGGCCCCACCTCCGCTGAGCTCCCGGGGCCGGGGGAGCAGGGGGGCACCCAGGGTGGAGTCCGTGACTGCCACCCTGAAGTCAGGCCGTCCAGGGGCCGCCCACGGGCCGCCCACAGCTGCGATGGCAGCCCGGGAGAAGGACTGGATGGAGGGGCCGGGCTGGGGGGGGGGCCCCGGGAGAGGGGACAGGGAGGGATGTGGTGCGGGGTTCAGAAATGTCTGCACAGTTGGTGAAGTCCTAAAAGGCTTGTTCCTTGGACGGTCCCACATCCGGATGCCCAGATCCGGGCTGAGGATGGGGGAATGTGCCCACGGATGGGCCCACCCAGAGCACAAGGGCAGGTGGGTGTCCTGGGGCTCCCCTGGACTCCTGTGAGTGCCTTGAGCCCACCAGTGGGAGCCTGGAATGAGGGCAGGGGATGAGTCTGTCAAGCACAATCGTTCTCCGAGTGGAACCAAAGAGGGGAGGAGCCGGGGCCGGGTCCTGGCCCCCTGGGAGCACAAGGACAGGGTCCTGCGGCCCTGGCCACAGGTACAGGATGGGGGAGCGCTGAGCAGAGACGAGGGGTGGGCTCGTTGCCTTCTCCGAGCTTGGAGCTGTTTTGGAAGATAATGTGGGGGGAAGGGAGAGCCACCTGGTACTTGTACACCCTGCCTCCCCCTCGTTCTGAAATTCCGTCCCCCTCGGCTTTGGGGGAATGCAGCCTTTTTTTCCTTTTCCTTCTCACTTTTGCATGTTTTTACTGATCATTCGATATGCTAACCGTTCTCAGCCCTGAGCCTAGAAGAGGAGGTTTCGACACCTCCTGTCAGACTTAGGTGCTCTCTGGAGATGAAACTCTTAAATGCTTTGTTATTTTCTCAATTAGATCCCTTTTCAGAAGTGTCGGTAGAACAATAAAAATCTTTGACTTCTGACTTGGATTTGGGAGTGGCGGGGCAGGGTGGGCACCCCATGCTGCAGGCTGGCTGTGCAAGTGCCTGGGGGAAGGGGCGCAGGTGTCTGGGGGAAGGCCGGGAGGGTCCCTCACCTCCCTGAGCCAGGGAGATCGCATTTTACAGGAAGGAGGAAGAAGGGGGTTGGAGACCAGAAGCAACTGGCCCAAGGTCACATTGCTTTCAAGTGCCCATAAACCACCCCATTTAGTTCCACACGGAAGATGACATCACTATTGCTTGTCCTTAAGCACAAGGACGGTGGAGTGTTCTCCACGATTTCGGGGCAATTAGTAACCATCCCGGTGGATCTGAGCTGAGGTTGGCGTGAGTCACAGGGTCGCATTCAGCAGAGAAGGAGGCGGTGGGAGAGCCAGCCCAGAGCCTTGGCCGGGTGGACTCCAGAGGCGGGATCTGGGGCAAGGGTGGGTGGCCACACCCTTGCTGCTGGTCGGGTTCAATAATCCTGCGAGGGACAGAAATGACTCAAGTTATTGCAGGCACACCTTGTTCTCCTAAGGCAATGTTGTCCAGACGTCAGCCTTCATGCAATGCAATCACAATTAAAACACTGATAGGATTTATTGTTTAACTCGACACAGTTCTTTTGGCAAAGTCAACACGGGGAATGATCTGGTAAATCCTCAGAAGAGGAAACAACGGCCTCCAGGTATGAAGCATTATAAACTATCCTGATTTAGCAAAAGGAGAAGGACAATAGGGCAGTGGAGGGCCTGGAAATTGTAAATACAAGGAAATTTAATGGGGCGCATGTGGGTTCTTTTTAATGGAACAGCTGGCTAGCCATTTTGACAGAAAAACCTGGATCCTGCTTCCCTATAACAAAATTCTGGATAGACCACAGATTTGAGGTATGAAATGAAGCCATAAAAGTACTTCAGAAATGATTTAAGAGAATCTTAGAGAAGGGAAAACCTAAGCATGATACCCACCACTTACGACTTGGACCATGGAAAAGTGGAATTTACGTCCAGCCAAACACACTATGAAGTCAAAGGGCTTACCAGGGGCAAACGGGGAGAGGTTTTTGAAAGTAGGACATAAAAGGACTCTTCCTCCATATAACATTCCTATAAATCATGAACCAAGCATGGCCAAGCCAGTACGTAGCTAGGCAAAGACTATGAGCACAGTGAGGGGAATACGAGTGGAGCATTGCTTAAACGTGAAAAGATGTGTAGTTGCAGTTACACAGAAATTGCGAAACAAAATTGGGAAGCTGCATTTTTGCAGGACAGGGTTTTGGGTTCTTTTCAGAGTTTTGTTTCTATAGATGTTTTACACTGAAGCATTTACTCCATACAAAATGCTGTACGTGAATCGCAGGTATGCGAGGAAGCATCGTGACCAGTGTGTATCTGGAGACGCACCAGCCAACTAACTCATGAAACAAGGCGGCCAGTATCGCCTGTGTGCACGCCTGCGTGCATCTCTCCCTGTGCTGCTAAAAAACCACCCCAGCACTGAACGGCCTAACGCAGCAGTTCACTATTTTTCCTGGTTCCCAGGGATGGCGGAGCTTGGCCAGCTCTCTGGAGCGCACTCAGCTGGGAGCCTGACTAGGCTCCCCATCCAAGGTGCCCCTCCCCTCCCTGGCCTCTCTCAGCATGGCCTCCAGTCAATACCCCGGCCTTCCTTAGAGCTTGGCAGCTGAGCTCCAAGCGAGAGGAAGCCAGAGGCCTCTAAAGGCCTGGAATCCGAAGTTCCAGATCATTCCTTCATTGCATTGTTGGTCAAAGCAAGTCACAAAACCAGCCCCGACTTGAATGGAGGGGCATTTAAGTCCATTTAAATGGCCCTAGATGGCAGGGAGAAGCATTCACGGTCAGGGATGCAGGCAAGGTTGGCTTGTTCAGACACACACACACACACACACACACACACACACCCATCACCCCAGCCCCTACTCTGTAATGTCCCTCACCTTCGTATCCTGTGAGGGACATTAAAGACCCCTCTATTCTTAGGTCTAAAGACAACTATGAAAATCTGTCAACTTTTCATATATGAGCCATTCTCTTTATATCGATTAGCCAATCCAGGCTAATCAATAACACCGATCCTGAGTTTCTCTGCTTTGCTTTATAATTCTATCATGTACCTATGAACTTCTAGTATAGTTTTGCTTGGATTTGAACATTATAAAAATAGTCCTAAAATACATGTTTTATTCTCTGACGTGTTTTCTCCCACAACCTTTCATTTCTAAAATTCATCCATATTAATGCCTACATTATTTAATTCATTTTAAAGGCCGTATATCAGTCTATTGTGTGATTATGCAATTTAATTACCTACCCATCCTCCTAACAATGAGTATGTGGATCCTTTCCAACTTTTCACCATTACAACAATGCTTTAACAAACATCTTTCTTACAAGGCGTGTTGTACACCTGTGCAAGCGTTCCTCTGCTATAGATCCCTAAAAGTGGAATTATTAGGTCACGGGGAAGCAAATGTTCTACTCACAAAATTCTGCCGAGTGAACCAATTTACATTCCCACCTGTGCTGCATAGGCATGCTCCACGTTCCACATCCTTGCCAACACTTAGTATTAACAAGCTGCGGCTGGGGCACCTGTGTGGCTCAGTGGGCTAAGCATCTGCCTTCAACACAAGTCATGGCCCCAGGATCCTGGGATCGGGCCCCATCTCTATCTCTGTTTCCCTCTTAAATAAAACCTAAAGGGGAAAAAAAGACCTTTGGAATTTTTTTTCTTTTCCTTTTTTTTGCCAATGGACTGAAGGTTAAATGGTATTTCGTGATGGTTTTCATTTTCACTCTCCTGATTACTGGGAAAGTGGGACAAGTTTCATTATGCGTATTGTACCCTCAAGTTTCCTTTTCTATTAAATGCCTGTTTGTGTTCTTGGGGCACCTGAGTAGCTCAGTCAGTTAAGCATCTGACTCTTGATTTTGGTTCAGGTCATGATCTCAGGGTCCTGGGATGGAGGCTCTGGCTCAGCAGGGAGTCTGTTTGAGGATCCTCTCCCTCTGTCTCCCCCCAACCCATACACTTACTTTCTCTTTCCCTCTCAAATAAATAAATAAATCTTTTAAAAGAAAATAAAATGCTTTTATGTGTTCTTTGGCCTGTTTTTTATTGGATGTTTTGTTTTCTTTTTATTGACTTGTACGAGTTCTTTATATATTTGTATAATCTTTATGTATTTTGCCATTGGTGGCTGGCAAATATCTTATTCAAGTTTTTGACTTGTCTTTCTTACTTTCTTTGTTATGTCTTTGATGAACAGAAACTATGGATTTTAATGTCATCACAGTCATCCATGTTTTTCTTCATGATTATGGCTTTTTGCATCTTTTTTTTAAGATTTTATTTATTTATTCATGAGAGACACAGAGAGAGGTAGAGACACAGGCAGAGGAAGAAGCAGGCTCCATGCAGGGAACCTGACGTGGGACTCAATCCCAGGACTCCAGGATCACACCCTGGGCTGAAGTTGGTGCTAAACCGCTGAGCCACCCAGGCTGCCCTTATATTTTTCTTCTAATCCTCAAGGATTATTTTTACAATTCTTCTCATGTGTTGTATGTTACATTCAAACATGCCCTGGAAGTTATTCCCTGGTATGGTGTGAGGTAGGGATAACCATATGTTCTGAGGTTTTTTCTTTTCTTTTCTTTTCTTTTTTTGCTTTTCCCACTGAGCAGCAGTATGTGTCTACAATAATCAAGTTTCCATACGTGTAAGGTCTATTCTGGGCTTTCCATTCTGTCCTATTAGGTCTATCCTTTGGATCATAATTACACTTGTAAAAAGCCCAGATATCTGGTAGTGTGAGTCTCCTATCTTTCCTCCTGCAGTGGTGCCTGCCAATGCCTATTCCTGGCCCTTTGTTTTCATATGCATTTTAGGAACAATGTATCAAGTTCTATGAAATGTTCTGTTGAGGGTTTTTTTTTTAAAGATTTTATTTATTTATTCATAGAGACACAGAGAGAGAGAGAGAGAGAGGCAGAGACAGGCAGAGAGAGAAGCAGACTCCATGTAGGGAACCTGACGTGGGACTCAATCCAGGGTCTCCAGCATCACACCCCAAGCTGCAAGTGGCACTAAACTGCTGCACCACCAGGGCTGCCCTTCTGTTGAGGTTTTAATGGACTTGTGTTGAATCTATATATCCACTGGAGGAGAGCTAAGATAGTTATACTGAGTGTCTTACTCTATGAATACGGTATTTCAAAAACTTATTTGGATCTTCAATCTCTTCCAATACAACACAATTTTATACTTTTCTCAGAAGTCTCACAAATCTTTCATTAGGTTGATTCCTGGGTCTCTTATATTTGTTGTTATAGTAATTATACCTCTTTGTCACGTATGTACAGAAATGTAATTTGTTTTTGAGTATTGATTCAATGAACTTGCCGAGATGTCTTCCTTATTAAGACATTATCTGAGGATTCTTCTGTGTTTTCTACCTGGGCCAGTGTATTGATTATGGACAGATTTTGTTTCTTCCATTCAGAGAATTGAAACATTTCTTTTTTTTTCTTTTTTAAAGATTTTATTTATTTATTCATGAGAGACACACACACAGAGAGAGAGAAATTGGCTGCCCAATTTCTTTTTCTTATCTTGCCTCACTGTATAGGAGTGCTCATATCATAGTAATAGTCATAAATCTTTTTTTTGAGATTTTATTTATTGATTCATGAGAGACACACAGAGAGAAGCAGAGACACGGGCAGAGGGAGAAGCAGGCTCCCCACAGGGAGCCCAATTCAGGACTCAAACCCTGGACTTCAGGATCATGCCCTAAGCCAAAGGCAGGCACTAAACCGCTGAGCCATCCAGGGGTCCCTTGTCCTTGATTCTTAAAGGGAATTCACCTTGAATACCATTTTTGCTATCGATATTGGAAGAATACTCTTTTTGAAGTTAATTGAAGAAGTGGTCCTCAATTCCTACTTCACATTTTTAATCAAGATGCATGTTAAATTCTTTTATCAAATGTTTTTTCCTGTGCTTACCAATATGATCATATATTTTTCCTCTTCTGTTAATGTGCTGTATAACATTAATAAATGATTTAGTCATGATGTACTATCCTCTTTCTACACTATTGGATTCTGTTTGCTAATATTTCATTTAGGAGGTATTGATATATGTTTACCAGTAAGGCTGATGTATAATTTTCCTTTCTCATGCTCTTCTTGTCAGGCTCTAGCGTTGATCATTCACTGGTCTCATAGAACGAGTTGGGGAGATTGGTTTTATGATTTTGTGTTGTTTCAGTTTAATAATACCCCACCTTTTTAAGTGTGAACAAGCCCTCTTGTATCAATAATGGAAGAATTTGATAAGAATCAAATTTTAAAATTCCAGAAACTTCACTGCTAGGAATCTACCATATGGATATACTCAAAAAAGTATACAGAAAAAATACATGTGCAGGACACTTATTGTTGTAATAGCAAGAAACTGAAAACAAAAGTCCCTCGATTAGGGACTTACTTTTTTTTAAATGAAGTATTTTTTTTTTTTTTTGCCATTATAAAGAGTGAGGTAGATCTATTTGTGCTGATGTGTAAAGTTCTCCAAGATCTATAATTAGGGTAAAGCAGATGGCAGAGTGAGAATATATATCCCATTAGTGAATTTTCTAAAAGATGGCTCTATGGATGTGCATATCCTATTTCCGGAAGGATATTCAAAGCCAAGTAACACCAGTTACCTCTGGACAGCAGGGAGGTGTAGGACTTTATATCCTTCCATGTCAGGAAGATGTATTCTTTTTATAATTTAAGCATGTGTGAGTGTGTATATATATACACACACCCTACAGCTGGGATGGGGATGGGCCTGCTGGTCGAGGAGAGACCCTCATGGTCAGCCAACTGCACACAGTTTCACCCGTCTCCCCTCTGGCTCTCAAGGCCTGTCACCCCTCCTAGAAAGCAATCCCTGTATTAGGCCCAGGTTTGGCCTGAAGAACAGAGTGGCTGGAAATGTTAAGTTGACACATATAGGAAGCTCTGTAACCTCGTGCAAGTGTCACTATGGAAACAGAGCCTGGGCGGTCTCCATGGAAACCCTTCTCAGCCTTCTGCCTGAAGAAGTTACCACCCACTGGTGTTGAAGTCTTACTTAGCAGGGACCTCAGAGCTTCAGCAAATGCTTAGGGAGGAACCGATGGACAGGTCCCTGCCCAGCCCAGGGATGTCTGGTGGGCTCTGGGTACCACTAAGCTGCCTGCCCAAGAAAGACACCGAGGCCATCGCCCAGGGGAGTGCTCTTATGTGGAGGCATAGCACATATGGCACCCCAGGCAGTGTATGCTGTGTCCCCAGATGGAAATGGGGTCTGTGTCTGGAGGGCCAGGGCATCTGGACTCCTCTAGTGGCCACTGGTGGGGCTGGACAGAGGCTAATACTATCTTGGGGCTCCAACCTACCCCTCTGTAGAATGCAGAGTTTGAACTAAGTCATTCCGAAGGTCTTTTCCAGCTTACAGACATGCTTTGCATGTGGCCTGGCAGCATGGGGCTCAGAGGACGGCAACCAAGCAATGACCAGTCAGCCTTCCTGGGGATTCCTCTGAGCTTTGAACAGTGAGGAGGGAAGGCCAGGTGAGGGAAAAGTCAGTAGGGAAGGGAAGTCCACCCTCCATGGGCCAGAAGACTCAGTGTAGTGGGATACAGCTTTTGGCCCTTCTGGGGCCGGGGGAGGACTGTGACTTTAACCAGCACCCTCATCCAACACATACTGAGTAAGGGCCCCCTATGTTCAAGGGTACGCCTAGGGCTCACTGATTTACTTGGCTCATTTCCTGCATTATCTCTGGGTGAGTTTGAATTCCATAGCCCAAAACTCAGGCCTGCAAAAAGGTATTTCTATTTTTCTATAAAAATCTATTTTGTTTTGTTTTTTAAAAATATTTTATTTGAGACAGAGACAGCTCCAGTGGTGGGGAGGAGCAGAGGGAGAAGGAGAAGCAGACACCCCGCTGAGCAGGGAGCCCGACATGGGGCTCATCCCAGGACCCTGAGATCATAAACCAAGCTGAAGGCAGTTGCTTAACTGACTGAGCCACCCAGGCGCCCCATAATAAGCTACTTTGTACAACAATCTAGTTTTCAAATTTGTCCTGGTGGCAGAAGATGTAATCTTGTAACTTTGGGGGTAAGCTCAGCCATTATTAGTTCACTTTCAATGAAGAGTTCACTCTCTTTGTAAAATATTAATTTTGGCCCCACACCCTACCCCCGCCCCCCAGGGCCCAGCAATAGAACCATGTTCCTGTATTTGAGGTCTTCCCACCAACACGGTCAGCTGGAGACCGCAGCTCTCTCCTTGTCTAATTGCTAGAGTGGCAACTGTGCGGGATGGGGACAGCGAAGATCACGTCGCCCAGCATCGGGGGGCAGAGAGGTGATGGCATCCTCCCCAAGGCCCCGTAGCCTACCTTCCACCCCGGACACCGTGTCACCTCCCAATCACCGATGACTGCAGCAGTTTCTCCAGCCCCCCAGGCATTCTCTGGGCCACCCAGGGCCCTGTCAATAAATCCCTTTCTGGCTCAGTTAGCTAGAGCCCTTCCTGCTGCTTGTGAGCCAGGGTGGTTGAGCAAGAGAGCCTTGGGGGATATTGTCAGAGAATGACTTCAGGACGCCTGGGTGGCTCAGGTGGTTAAGCCTCTGCCTTCATCCTGGGGTCCTGGGATGGAGCCCCACCTTGGGCTCCCTGCTCAGGCTGGAGCCTGCTTCTCCTGCTCCCTCTGCTTGTGGTCTCTGGGTCATTCTCTCTCTGCCAAATAAATAAAATCTTTTTTTTTAAAGATTTTATTTATTTATTCATGAGGGACACAGAGAGAGAGAGAGGCAGAGATACAGGCAGAGGGAGAAACAGGCTCCATGCAAGAAGCCCGACATGGGACTCGATCTCTGGACCCCAGGATCCCACCCTGGGCCAAAGGCAGGTGCTAAACCACTGAGCCACCCAGGGATCCCCTAAATAAAATCTTTTTTAAAAAAGGAAAGAAAACAATTTCATTCTTTCCTCCCCACTTCCTTCTCAAACCTGCTCAGTGGGGTTGGCTCTCCCCCCACCTTGGGTGACATCTAAGGAAGATTTCATGGTTTTTTTGGGTCAATCCAAGATAAGAAAAATTCCTTGGGTCATTTTTACGACAAAAATCCGATTCCGGTAATTACGGTGTCTAGTTCTGAAAAAGAACCCAGATTCCAAAGTTCATTTGAAGCTGAAGCTGCTCCTTCTGCCATCTGGGCAGCCTGCAGCCGGGGAGGAGAGCTTGGCCAGCTCCGGCTCCACCGGCTGCCTGGTGCTCCCACGCTGCCCCTCCCTCGCAGGCCGCCCAGGGGTGAGGGCTTGGGGCAGGGGCACCTGTGGGAGTCTTCGGCCCCACCCCCATCTCACGTCTCACTGCAACTCAGTGCAGGTGAACGCACCGCCAGCTCAGGTCTCCTCGGGCTGGAGCTAAGCAACCCCGACCAGCTACCAGAACTTTCCCACATCCTTTGATGCCACCGGCTCCCACAGTGTGGGCCTTTCCTGGCACAGCATCCCTGCTGGCTCTGTGCTCCGAGCCCTCAGCTCCAGCCACAGCCTGTCACCAGAGCTCCCTCAGGAGCCTGTCACACACTGGGTCCTCAGGGCAAGCCCTTCCCCCTCCGGCCACCTGCAAATAGCGGGGCACCCCTATCAAGCTCTCCAGGAATCTTATGGAAGCCCTCCCCAGCCCCCACCCAGGCAAAAGACAGAGGCCTAGCTCCAGGACTCTGACCATTCTCTCTCTAGAAGTGTTCTGCTCAATTAGCAAAGCCACAGTGGGGGATAGGCGCAAGGTGCAGGATCGGTTTGGGGTCACCTCCTCTGCAAGTCCTTTTTTTCAGTATGTGTGCCAGTGGGCACAATCCGTCTCTGCTCAGGTCCCCAAGGGCTGCTAACAGGTCTCCGTGGAGCTAACCTCCCATGATGGGGGGGAGGGGGGCCAGAGGACCCAGACCCCCTGGATGACCTTACGTTAAGGTTACGTTAACATCCCTCTGACTGTTTTTCCTGCCTCACCTTATGGGATCTTCATCTACACTTGGATGGCATGCGTGGGAGGGGGGAGCTGATAAAACCTCCTTGGTTTACTTCGCCCTCAGACCTTGCAGGCTCCCCTGTGGGCATCCCAGGCAGTGGGCTCTCTAGCTGAGGAGGGCTGGGACAATGGATCTGACCCGAGGCCAGTTCCTTGCACCCCCGGGCTGGGCTGGGGGTTCCGGGAGCAAGTGAGGAGGAATGTTCTCATGCCCTGGGCTACTGGGAACTGAGAACCAAATTGCATCCCAGGCGTGAAAGGAGGTCTGAGCAGCCCCGTCTGAGCCTCAAGCTCAGAGCCCCAGATGACATCAACATGGGCAATAATGCAGCCCTGGGGGCTGGCCGTAAGAGAGAGGAGCCTGGGCTACCAGAGCTGGGTTTGAATCCCACTGCTGCCACTTACTGGCTGTGTGATTGCTTTGGTTCTCTGTTGCTGCATAATAAATGCTCCAAAGCCTGTGGCTGAAAATAGCAAGCATTTGCTCAAGTTTTTGCAGTTTGGGCAGGGCTCAGTGGGGACAGCTTGTTTTCGCTTTATGTGTCATCAGCTGAGTGGTCTTTAGGGAGGCAAGAAGATCCACCGCTAAGAGAACTTCTTATCAGTTCAGAGCATGGCAGGGCCAGTCCATTTCCTCCAGATGGGCCTCTCCCCTTGACTGCTTGGGCTTCCCCACATCACAGGGGCTGGGCTCCAACCAGCAGAGGAAGCAAAAGCTGCCAGACCTTCTTAATGCCTGGGCTTGGAGGCCCCGGCACACCATTTTTTCATTCTATTGGTCAAAGCGGTTATGGGCTTAACCCAGATTCATAAAGAGAGGGCACGAGCTCCACCTCTCGAGGCGAGGGATGGCAAGCACGGACAGGGAGGGGCACAATTGTTTGGGGCCATCTTCAGATACCAGCTACTGTGGTAACAGGGAACTTGAGCAAGTTACTTCATCTCTCCTCATCTCAGTTTCCCCGTCTGGAAACTGGGGATAATATCTATCCCCACTTGGCTGTTGGTAGGCTTAAGAAGTTCTCAGTTGAGCTCATAACGGTTGGAGGAATGTATCAGAAGAGCTGAGAGCTCAAGGGAATTTGGGGTGAGTATGAGACAGTCGGGAGGAGAGAAAGAAGTGGTGACACGTGGCTCTGAGGGGAGAGACCAGCCCCCACTGGCCCTCTGCCTGGGCAGCTGGGCAAAGGAAGAAGCTCTTTAGCACAGCCAGGGCAGGTGTGCAGGAGTCCTGGCTGGGGACCTCCTGTGGGAAGCAGCGGGTGCCGCAGTGACCCATCCTGGGGGACCCTCTGGCCTGTCTGGATTGAGGGCGTTGGAAGCAGTGGGCAGCAATGTGATGGAAACCGGGGAATTGTAATTTGGAAGCGGGGCAGCCGTAACCAGTTACCAGTTCGGGAAGCAAGAGTCCTTTCTTCCCATTTCACAAGAGATGGAAAAACCTGATTCTCTGGGTGTTCAGAAATGTCCAGGTCATGGGGGGGCAGGGCGGGCCTGGGCTATGGAGACTGGCGGGGTGGGGGGGGCTGTCGTCTGGGGGTGGAGGGGGTGAGATGCAGCCTGTTTCAGGAGCACCCCCTTCTCCCAGATGTCACAGGGCGTCCTGGCCCCTGGCCCCCCGGGTGCACCCACCTTCCAGGCCTGCCATGTGGATGGAGCCCGGTGCCCACCCAGGTCGTTTCTACCCCACGCGAACCCCTCACAAAAGAGCTGCCCCACACAGCCTGCCCAGCTGGCTCCAGAGACCCCCCCAGCAGGGCCCGGGCTCCCCATTCTGACCCATGGTTACCCGGGAGACTGCTGTCACCGAGGATCCCCGGGCCAGGCTTTGCTGAACAGAGACTGTGCGCCTCTGAGACCAGGAAAGATTCCAGCTGGATCTTCTCCGACGCTCTAGCCTGTTGCCGTTGCTGGTAATAAAACTTGCATTTACCAGAACTGGGCCAAACGAGGTGGAAAGAACAGTATTTGGGTGACTTGCCCCAAGTCCCAGGGCTTCGGTGGCCCCCCTGGGACAGCCCAGAGCCCGAGGGCACTCAGGAGAGCTGTTTTCCACCAGCTTCACAGGGCAGCCACATGGCCACCCCGCCCGGGGGTGAGGGCGGACGAGGGGACCGCAGGTGAGAACACTCCTGGCTGGCTGTCCTGGGGAGGCCAGAGCCCCGAGGAGCCCCCCCACCACCACCTCCACCCCCAGCTCGGCACAGACAGGGTCATCACAGTGTTCCTAGCTGTTAAGAGAAGTTTCTTTGCACGGCATTCAGCTTTCCCCGGCTACAGGCTGGGATGGAACCGAAAAGGAGATGTGAGGAGGTGAGGTCAGGAGGTGAGGTCAGTCCTTCACGCAGCAAATGGTTTGGAGGCCAGCTGCGTGCTGGGCCCCGTCCAGGGGATGGGGAGAGACGAGCGGGACACGGGCCCTGCCCTCTGGGAGCACGCACAGGGACACGGGGGTGGGAGGCCGTGAACAAGAGGAGGCCTTGCCTCCCAGAGCTCATGTCTAGCGGGAGGGAACAATCGAGAAGTGATGGGACAGTGCGCCGAGCCGCGAGGGGGAAGCCCGGGGTGCCGCGGGGGAGCTATGTGTTGGGCTTATATTCAAAGTCACAGAGCGCCACCAAGGCTCAATGTCTCATAGTGTCGTGACCACCCCCCCACCCCCACCCAGTGTCCCTCTTTCCACCTCTCTTTTTCACCTTGGCCAACTTCCCATCAGACTACAGAAGCCTTGACCATCCTGCACAGGGAGATGGTGACCAAGGCCCACAAACAGCCACCAAGGGTCACCCTCTCCTCACCCGGCCTTGAGGCCAAAGGGATGGAACCCAGTACTTGGGCATCACGACTTCTGGCTCCGGCACGGAGAGGAAGGCTGGGGTTTGAGCAGGATGCGGTGGGATGAGCAGAGCACCGGGTGAGAACAAGTCCTCCCGCCTCCCTCCAGCTGTGGGCTGGGCCTGGGCAGATCCTGGGTCTCTCCAGATGTCCTGGCATCCATCTGCTTCCCAACCCTGCAGATCCTTTGGCAAAATTTCAAACCTAGCTGTTTAGTCTTCGGACCCCCAGCGCCACACCTAAGTGCTCTGTTTTAGGATTTATCTGCTCCAGGCAAGAAAATAAGCAACTGAGATTTCATGCCTTCTTTTAGCTTAACTCCGCATTTGCTGTGCGACCTTCTAAGACCACTCTGGGTTCCACGGAGAGGAGCTCATTTTGCCCTTTGCTTTTGTGGGAGCTAAGGACTTGGTTCTCACTTGTCACAGTGGACCTTCCTCAACCCAGTGACCGCCCCAGCCCCGGTCATCTCTTTGTGCAAATGGTGGTCAGCCCTGGTCTCTGCTTCAGTGGGAGGCTGGAGCCTTGCTGGCCTGGAGAAGGACCCTGGTGGCTCTAGTTGATCCAACCCCACACTCTCAAGTCCCCTCTGCATCAGACCCATCCGTGTGCCACTTTGGACCTCGCTCACTTATCTTCGGGCCATTGGCCACCAGCTGCAGCCACTGCTGAGACCACACCTGTGTGTGCACTCGGGTGGCCTCACCCACGCACAATTCAGCAGCCTCTGGCTCAGGCCGTGCACCTCCTGCTTCTGGGGTTTCCCTGGACATTAGGGAAGGAGACGTTGCATCCACCCATCTCCACGGGGAAGTCCAGGCAGTTAACAACTGCCAGGGAACCAACGTGAGATGGAGGCTGTGAACAAATTCTCTTTTTCTCCTCTGAAGGACTATGCTGAGAATCAGTGATTTGTATGGCTTCTCAGGATGGCCCCATGAGACTGAGCAACCCCTCAGGTTTGTTACCAAGCCACGGCCAGCTCCATGCTGCTCTCTGGAACTGGCTTGTCCTCCTCCCCGCAGCACCCCCTTTCCCTCTCTCCTGCTCCAAGGGGCCACCCTCCCTAACAAAAGAGTGTCACTTGAGCCTTTGTTCCTGCTCTGCTTTCCAAGGAGCCCAAACCAAGTCATCTTGATTTCCTGTCCAGAGTTCCTCTTCCACTCCACAAGCTGCTTGGTGCCACGATGGGCTCCCCACGTGCCCCCTCTGAGGTGGGCACAGGCCCCAGGCTGGCTGATCACACCTCATCCCCCGCCACCGAAACTGGCTCAGGTATAGCTTTGTGACCGCCTCTGAGTTTTCACCGGTATTGACATTTGGACCCTAGGGACCTCGTACACCAATAAAATCACTGCCCTCCTTCTTCCCTACCAGCGATGGGTTCCTTCTCTTTCAGGGCAGACCAGCTGGACTCCGGCTCCCAGGAAGCCTTTCTTCATCAGCCCGAAGAGATCTCCACTGCTCCATTCGGTAACATCCAGCATCCCTACCGCACTGGCCTCTCCGGCCCCCTGGCTACCATCATCGGGCACTGCCTTGCTCTTGTACCCGGTTGTCTGAATCTGTTGCTCTTACGTAGGCTCTTATACGTGTGAGTGTTTCTGTTGGGCGCGCAGCTCCACACAGCCACCCATGGTGGATTAATTGGCCAAAATGCTTCTCCTTAGAAAAAGCTGTTCAACATAACGTAAAAGAATTGTCCACCTTTGCCCAAGACTTTCCAGCTTCTGCACTGAGCATCCCAGGTCCTGGGAAGCCCACAGGCCTGAGCGAACTGGCACAGCTGGGCACCCTGCCCAATGGGCAGGAGTCTAAGAAGGGTGCTCCTTCTAAAGCAAGGGGCTCCGAGTGTACAGATTCAGCAAAGAGCAATTCATTTATTCATGTAACACCATTTACTGAGCTCCTACTATATGTGGGCACTCAGCTAAGTTTTGGGAATCCAAGTGTGAATGAGACCAAGGTTCTGTTTTCAAGGTTTATAACTCTGTGCAGAGGTCAGGAAATGTTTTTTGCAAAAGGCCAAATTGGAAATATTGTGGCTTCACAGACCCTACAGGCTCTGTCGTAACTACTCGACTCTGTGGCTGTAGCTCGAAAGCAGCCACAGAGTACAGACGGGAGTGACTGTTCCAATAAGACAGGCCCCCGCTGGAGGGAGCAGCTCCATAGGGGGCCGTGTCATGTGCTGGGTGGCCCCATGGCGCCCCTGCCCTGGTTGACCCTATCAGTGGGGAGTGCCTGACCCCCCAGGCGGCCCATCCTCAGGATGCCAGCCATCAACACACATGGACTGGCCAACAGAGACAGTGGCCATTGGGAGGGGCAGTGGTAGCAGGAGACAGAGCTGAAAGGCTGGAAGGAGAGATCAGAGTCAGTAAACTTTCTAGAAATTTCCAACCCTTTCAAGCACTGAGCCCTGTTCCAGGCCCTGTGAGGCCCACCCAGGGAGGCCTTGTGGTACGTCTGTCCAGGGCTCTCAGTGGCCTTGCAATGGAGCTGAGAGTCCTGTTGCCTTTATTTCCACACACATCCAGACATGCTTTGCTTTCCTTCCCTCTCACCCTCCTTCCCTCCTTCCTTATTCAACAACGCAATAATTTTTAGTCAATTTATAAAATTGTGTACTTAGCATCATCATCTGCTTTTCTCGAAGGGATCCAAGTGAGTTCCCTGCAGCCAAAAACCCTCATAGGCCTCAGTTCCATGTGAGAAGCTAGAAATTCATGGGGACACATAGGAAGGGGCCTCACGGGAGCTGGGGGGGTCAGGTTTGGGTCAGGCACCCAGAGAAATGTGTGTCTACGCCGAGACCTGAGGACAGTGAGAATCCCTGGAAGTCGTGGGGAAGGGGGAGATTCCTGTCACTTCTTTGACCTTCAGGGGGCAGCTGCCAGGTGCCAAATGCGGACCCGGGCCGCCTATGGGGTCATAGCATAGCCGGAACACTGCCGATGCTGCTGGCAAGCACCCGGTGAACTCAGCAGCTTCCTGTTCCTACACTTCTTCCTGTGGAGACCACCCTGGTCTCTGGGGACCGGGCCGTTGGAGGTCTCCTCACCCCCACGTCAGACTTCTGCTTCCCGGACCCCAGAAAAGGGAAGAATCTGTGCCTGTCCCTCCCGGGCAATCCATGGTCACTGTGCGGTTTCCACCACCCCAGAGGGTTTTTTGCCAAAAAAAAAAAAAAAAAAAAAAAAAAAATCCTGATCCAGTGTTTCCCAAGGAAATGGGAATAAAGGTGAGATTATCCCAAAGGGCTTACCCTTGTAGCCCTAAGGCTTGTGGGAGGGGTGTGTCCAAAGGTACCTCTTTCCCATCCCGCATCAGAGAGGGAACCTCCTCGTCCCACTTGCACCCAGAGCACCCCCATCCCCACTCCCCACCATCAGCCTCTCTTCTTCTGGAGCAGGAAAGTTCATTTCCCTAACAGAAGGGTTCTTCGTTGCCTGCAAGAGAAACCAACCTGAGCTAACCCAAGTAAATAGGTGCAGCTCCAAGCTGCAGATGAGTTGCTGAGGGCACCCCTGTGGGTGACTGTATCCACATGAGGCCTCCCTCTAGCCTCCCTCCAGGATAGAGAGCTGATGGCAGCTGGTGATGATCCCTAGCAAGGGATAGGCCCTTGGGGCACTCAGCTGTGGCAGGGAAGCAGGCATTAGCCCAGACATCTGCTTCCACATTCCATTTGCTTCCATATCCCATTAGAAGAATCTGGATTTGCTCCATCTACCCAGACCTGGATTTCTCCAGGAATCGTGGGCTCATGCCATCTGTGCCCAAACCCAAGGCAACCCTGAGTATGAGGCATCTCCCACTTGGCCATTAAGAAGATGCACATGGGTTGCCTGGGTGATTCATTCAGTTAAGCATCTGGTTTCGGCTCAGGTCTTGATCTTGGGGTCCTGGAGTGAGCCCCGCATCTTTGGGCTCCCCGCTCAGCAGAGAGTCTGCTTGCCCTTCTCTCTCTGCTCCTCCTACTGCTCGTGCTCTCTCTCAAATAAATAAATAAAATCTTAAAAAAAATGTACAATAAAAATAAATCATTCTTCCAAATGAGAAGATTCACTTGAATATCCCAACTCTGAGGATATGCAGGCAACTATTCAAATGTCTCTTGTAGTGGTTCATGTGTGTTTGTTTTTAAATATCTATTTGGATTCCATGGGAAGAGGTAAGTAATACATTAATTTGGAAATGTTGCTCATTTCTGCTTTCACCTTTTATGGAACTTTTTTTTTTTTAAGATTTTCTTTATTTATTCATGATAGACACAGAGAGAGAGAGAGAGAGAGAGAGAGGCAGAGACACAGGCAGAGGGAGAAGCAGGCTCCATGCAGGGAGCCCGACACAGGACTCGATCCCAGGACTCCAGGATCAGGCCCTGGGCTGAAGGTGGCGCTAAGCCACTGAGCCACCCGGGGCTGCCCTATGGAACATTTTTATCTCAACTTCTCACCAGGACATCAGGTGTCTTTGTCTTCCTCATCCCTTGGGCCACAGTTTAGGTCACCAGGGATTTCCAGGGCACATGACCTACCCTCAAGTCTCAGTTACTCAAGTTCAGCATTTTTTTGAATCTCCGTGTGATGCTCTCACCAGAAATTTTATCCCAAGCCACAAGCGCCCTTTCCCATCGCGTTGGGGGTTTAGAGTTGTTATCTGAACTTTAGGAGAAATGGGACCTTATTTGTCAGTGGTGATATGAGACATACCAGTTGCCCCAGCATTACTATCACCTCCAGCAAGGGCAGCCGAGGCTCCCTCACCCAGCTGGGGAGGAGGGGCTTGGGGCAGGACTCCAGCTTTCTGTTGTCTCCAGCAGGTGGCTGCTATAGGGCCCCGGATGCAGGGAGAGCCAAGCTTCCAATTGCCTCTGGGTTGAAGCAAGGGCTGGGGCCGTGGTGGTGTCTGCAGCTGTCAATCGCCAGGCATTTACGGGCTCTGCTGTGTGCCCAGCCTGTGCCAGGCACACGAGAGTGGAAAGATGACGTGAGCCCTCGCTGTGAGCCCCGATTAGGAAGGACCTGTTCTATTTAGAGCTCCTGGAGGGACCAATGAGGCAGAGGCGGGCAGGTGGGCTTGCACTTACCTCTGCTGGGAGGCAGAGGGGTCATGCTCTGAGGGCACAGGGTCTGTGGAGAGCCCTGGGGGGGCCTCCAGAGGACAGGTTAGGGCACTGAGACCCAGAGCGCTGCTGTGGAAAGAGCACTCACCTGGGAATCAGGAAGCAGGAGCCCCTCATACCTCGTACCTCCGTTTTACATGTTTCCACACTGTGAAGCAGCTCCCTTTGCAGGCAGGTCCTGGACATACCTATCACTAGTCCCAGGTCCTCAGCATTATGGGGGTGATGTCGCCCTCCCTTTGCTCTCCAAACAGAAGGGCTTGTGACCCTGGCACTCCCCACCACACTCCTAGAAGTCTCCGGGGAAACTGCATGATTCTCCCTCTTAGCCCTGGTCCTACAAGTTCAGTGGGGCTGAGCCCACATGGGAAATCTCCCCGCTTCCTTCCTCCCACAAAGGACGACTGTCACAAGGCTACTGAGTGTGCGGAACTTTATGGAAAGCCAAGGGTAAAGGACACAGATCACAATACACAGAAATTTATTATTTTTTAAAAGATTTAATTTATTTATTCACAAGAGACACACAGAGAGGCAGAGACATAGGCAGAAGGAGGAGCAAGCTCCCTGCAGGGAGCCTGATGTGGGACTTGATCCCAGGACCCCGGGATCATGACTTGAGCCAAAAGCAGATGCTCAACCACTGAGCAACCCAGGCACCCCAATACGCAGAAATTTAAAATGCACCCAAGCCCCATCCTCTGCCAAGGGATCGCTCATTTGCCTTGTGGAGCCTCCTCTCCAGGTTTCCTGATTCCAGATACCCCAGAGCCTTGGGAGTCAGCCTCACCTGTGTAGGTTCTTGGTTGCAACTTTAGATGCTTGGGGGGTGGGTGGGTGGCTATGTCCAAAAGTGTCTCCCCCACCCCTGCTTTCTTGTTTGAATTACAGCTTTCTCCCAGTGTCATTGCAAATGTCCCAAGACAGAAAAACCATATGGCCAAGCACTTATACCAGGAGTAATGACTCCCGAGGGCAGATGATGAAGAGCAGAATGAGGACGGATGGCCTGGGGGGGGGGGGAGCAGCGGGGGGGGGGGTGAGCGGGGCGCTGCAGTTGGGAGTGAGAGGTAGGGAAACAATTCACAATCGTGCCAAAGACTAAATCTGCTGGTGTGATGGGACCTTGGAGGTGCTTTATGGCACGACAGTAATGTGCCCTCGAGAACTTTTACAGAAGTTTAGGCAAAGTCATTCCCTGAGAGTGGAACTCATTATGTCAACACATCGGAGGAATGGTAATCGTAATAAAATATACACAACAGGAGGACAGTGATGTAACTGGTATGACTCGCTTCACCAACTTAGATTACAAATGTGTTTACCTTTCTTTTTTCACCCAAATTCACTGGGCGGAGTAAGGAGGGTCGCTCCGAGTTTCCCAAACCCAAGGGTCCTTCTTAGCCCAAAGAGGAGGTCAGCTTGGCCTCCT
Source organism: Canis aureus (assembly GCF_053574225.1). Classification (NCBI taxonomy): domain Eukaryota; kingdom Metazoa; phylum Chordata; class Mammalia; order Carnivora; family Canidae; genus Canis; species Canis aureus. Next base: position 43,956,706 of record NC_135634.1, read on the forward strand.
GACCCCGGCCGGGAGAAGCGGGGTCCCAGGAGCCCACGGCTGCTGTTGCTCCCTGCTGTCACCAGGGGTCACTGTTGAAGCTTGAGGAACAGAGGACGCTGCTGCCCCAAGGCTGGGATGCCCTTCGGGATCTAGGTTCAGGTTTATGGCCCTTTATAGTCCACTTCCCCACATCCTGCCTTCAGTTCCTAAAGCATCACGGGGGGGGGGGGGGGGGGGGGGGATTGGCAGTGGGGGCAGGGTGGCAGGATGGGAAGAGACCAAGCATCAGCCACATTCCCTGCCGGCCTCAGCCCTCCCCCTTTGAAATGAGAACAGCCTGTCAGGCTCCCCGCTTTACTCAGGGTGACTCACTTTGAGGGCCTCACCATAGCACACCTGAACAAGCCAGCCCGACTCTGCATCTCAGAGATCAGGAGTGGGGATGTGGGTGTCTCTGCTTTCAGAACGCCCCAGAGAGCCTCACCCTAGAGTGCCGCACCCCAGCCGGGGGCACACCAGCTTCTGCTGAGCCCCGCCGCCCACAACCCCATGAGGAAAAGGATGGCACCCTGGTGGCCCCCAGTTTGCATAACCAAGAGGGCACGCAGATGCTCCTTCTCCAGAGGAAGAACACCTGTCTCCAGGTATCCTTAGGTCTGCCCAAACCTGGGTTCCTAACCTGGAGGTCAGGAGTGGAACTCAGAGGAGTCGTGAACTGGCTGGGGAAAACCATTGCCTATTTATTTTCACTGATCGTTAGTCGAAACCAGTATTTCCTTCTATTGCGTGAGTGGGTATCACACCACAGCAGTGGAGACGGTCCCTGGGACCTGGCCATCAGCAGAAGTCACAGCAAATTTCACATCACACCACAGCTGCTGCAGAAATTTCCAAATATTGTTTCAGCTCAGCTCATCACTAATTCGAAATTATGATAGTTGTTAAGCAAGTAACAGAACCTCTCATGCGAGGCCTGAATACAGAAGCACACTTGCTGCCGTATCACAATTTTTAAATTTCAGTAACTGTATTTCAATATTTTAGGTTTCCTTTATGATCCTACGTGTTTTACTTTGTGCATTTAAAATTGCTATGTTGGGCAGTCTGGGTGGCTCAGCGGTTTAGCGCTGCCTTCAGCCCAGGGAGTGATTCTGGGGTCCCGGGATCGAGTCCCACGTCGGGCTCCCTGCACGGAGCCTGCTTCTCCCTCTGCCTATGTCTCTGCCTCTCTCTCTGTGTCTCTCATGAATAAATAAATAGAATCTTTAAATAAAATAAAATAAAACTGCTATGTTGCGGGGGCTCCTGGGTGGCTCAGTTCGTTGGGTATCGGAGTCTTGATTTTTGCTCCAGTCTTAACCTCAGGCTCCTGGGATCCAGCCCCACATGGGGGGCTCTGCGCTCAGCAGGGAGTTGGCTTGAGATTCTTTCTCACGCCTTCTGCTCCTCCCCCTGCTGGCGTGCTCTCTCTCTCTCTCTCTCTCTCTCTCTAAAATAAATAAATAAATCTTTGAAAAACAACAAAAAACAAAAAACCCACAAATCTGTTATCCTGGGGGAAGCCCACAAACCTCTCCAGACTGCAGGAGGAACCCATGACACAAAGTTGATCAGAGACCTGTGACCTACATAGACAGCAACTAGCCACAACTTCTTTTTCTTTCTTTCCTTTTTTCTTTTTTAAGGGAACTCACCACAATTCTAATTTCATTCTAATTCAGAGTAATTTCAATTATAATTCTAAATTGATTCTACTTATGGAGTCCTTGCCAGTGCCGGACATTTCCCATGGGTTGTTGCGTCCTAGGCACAGCAGGAACATGGCACACTGCACGGGGTGACTGGGCCATGGGCCTATAGGGTCAGGGTTGAAGCAAGCAGTCAGCCTTGACCTTTCGACCCAGCTCCTGAGCTTTCCTCCTTCTCCCAGCCTTGGGAGCCCCGGGGCTGAGTGTGGCTCAGGGCTGTGGCCAGTTTCAGCCACGGGAAGGAGGTAGTGCTGGGGAGTCCAGCCTTCAGCCCATGGGGGTGGCCGTGCCCTGCTCTGATCCCACAGGCACCAAGCCACCTTCAACCCCCACAGGGTGACCCCTTGGATAAGCCTGACTGGGACCCCAGTGTCACAGCCTTGCAGGGGGAACAGAGCACCCCTCCCCCTGCCGTGATGACCACATGCTCCATGGCTGACAAGCTTCCACCTTTCTTTCCCAGGTGCTGCCCCAGGCTGCCGGCTGCCAAGCCTCCTGTCCCCCCGTTTGCACATATGCTCATGCTGGGCCCTGCACGACACCCCATCACTTCCAGGGAAGATTTTCCAGGTCACACATGCCCTCTGCCATCCTTCTAGGTCTTTCCTGCTCCCTGACCCTCTGGTCTCCCTTCCTCCTTCCTCCCTTTCTGAAGTAATCGATTCTTTCTTGGAACAGCTGCTCCCACTTTGAGCCCCAGGGACTTTCCCAAATACTTTCCTTTTTGAAGGGGGATTTTGGTAAATAACATTTCTTCAATTTCTCAAACAACTCATTGCTAAATTGGGTCCCGTCTTAGTTCTGGCTGCTATTACATAACACCATAGACAGGGGATTCAACAACAAGCATTTATTTCTCCACAGTTCTGGAGGCTGGAGGTCCGAGATCAGGGTGCCCGCACGGTTGGGTTCTGGGGAGAGCCCTCACTCTGTTCACAGACTGTGATTCCTCGCTGTGTTGTCACGTGGCAGGACGTGCAAGGAGCTCTCTGGGGTGTCTTTTTTTATACAAGCCCTGATCCCACTCCCGGGAGCTCCACCTTCATGACCTAATCACCCCCAAAAGGCCCCACTTCCTAATACCATCCTACTGGAGGTGAGGATCTCAACATGTAAATTTGGGGAGGATGTGAACATTGATGGAGTCCATAACAGGCCCCAAGTCCCCTACCTGAGGGAGGTGGGAGCCCTGGGAGGCCCTGCATGCACTCCTTCTTGGAATCAATGTCGCTCATTCACGCGTCACTGCCACTGTGGCTTTTTGGCTGGTCCCCTGTACCGTCCAGCTCCCCGAAGCTGTGGACCAGGAGTTGAGCGCTGAGAAAGCCCACCACCCAAGCCCACCCCCATCGGCCTGCCCCCTCGAGGTGGGGCTCTGCCCTGAGCACAGCGCTTGGACATCTCCAAGACACTTTGAGGCAAAGACACTGGGTCTGGCTTCTCGAGAGGCTCCACACTTAGGGACCACTGTCCCCAGCTGCCTCTGCTCCCAGGGACTTTCTCTACCTGCCCGTTTTGCATTCCTTCCCAGAACAAGGCAATGCCCTCTGCCCTCTGGCTCGCCGCCCTGCCACAGGCTTGGCCTCTCCTTCTTGGGGCCAGCCACATACGCATCCCCGACCTCTCCTCCCAGAGCAGATCCAGCCGAGTAGCTGGTGTGAGCCGCTGACCCAGCGTTATGGCCACTGTCCTCTGGGTGGGCCTCTGGGTGAGGTGCACCCAAGCCCTCTCCGATGGGGACCTACTGCCTGGTGGTTCTGAGGTCCTCAGCGCAGGCCTGGGTTCTCCTCCTTCCGGGTTCTCCTCCCCAGGTGTTCCCTGGTCTCCTCCTGCCGGGTTCCCCGCATGCGCCCCCATCCTGCCCTCGTGCCACGCTCCGCTCTGCTGCACACACTGGACTCCCTCAGGGAGAGCGGAGCTCCGGCTGCCACTTCAAGTCCATGCCTGAGACTTACAAACCCGGCGGGGGGCGGGGGGATGTGAAGCACAGCAAGGGGGTTCGAACCCGCCTCTGGAGGGGGCCGTTCCCAGAGCCCAGAGCCCAGCACGCCGGGGGGAGGGCGAGGTCTCCCCACCCATCTGGTGCCGCCCTGTAGTTCACAGGGCCTCTCTCTGCTCTCGGGGGAAGCCCCACCATCCCCTGATGGGGCTGTGGTTTGACCCTGGACCTCCCACACGATCATGGAGTTCCTGGACACGGTCTGTTCCCCAAGGCAGAGTCATTCCGTCTCAGATGCCCCATCCATGGGAATCGGCTTGGACCCCGCATCTCTGAATCCTGGACCACCAGCATTCAGCCCAAGCCGAGTGCCGGGTCCCTGTCCTCAGTTCTGCAGGCCGCCAGCGGGCACACACTTATCTGTGCGCCATCACCTGCACGGTTGCCTCATCCCCGCTGTCCCCAGTGAAGAGGTCTCTTGCAGGGGAACAGATGCACTTTGCAGGGTTTGCGTGACAATAGGCGCCCCCCACCCCCCCAACCTCACAGTGGGGTGTCTGGGTTGCTGGCTCCAGTGATGGCCCCCAGAACAAAGGCTGGTGGAGGCTCTGGGTGAGCTCAGGGCCCCTCCACCAAGCAGAACCAATGTCGGGCTCTGAAGTGACAGTGCTTCACATCTCACCAGGCTGCAAGGGGCAGCGGGTCACCTGTGCTCCCCATCAACGTGCCATGTGGCCCTCCCGCAGTGGCCTTGTGAGGAGGACGCATCTTGCAGGCTCCTGGCCGGGACAGGATGCTCAGGCTCACGCTGGGCAGAGGGGCATCCATTTGTCCTTCCACTTCAAGCTCCACGGGTCCTCCTTGCCCTGCCACCCACATCCCCTCAAACGCCTCTTCGTGGTTGTGCATCCCGGGAAGATGCACGAGGGAGGCCGGCTGCGGGTGGAGAAAAGCGAGAGGGGGCCACGATGGTAGTTGCAGGGGGTGCTTCCCCCCCCAAAGTGCCACTCTTATGGGTCTTGAGGTCCCCTGCCTGCCCTCAGCAGCGGGGCTCTCATGGTGGCCTCAGCTGCCTTCCCTTGGCCCCGAGGGCACTGTCCACATCACTAGGGTCGGCGGCTCCGTGGGGGGTCTCCACCATCTCCTGCCTGTGTCCTTACCTGGAGACCGCCCCGCATAGCAGGCTCCCCTTTAGCCTCTGGTCTCCACAGTTACCTGCCAGCCCTCAGCCACTTCAAGCATCTTTGCAATTAGTGTTTATTTGTGGCAACTTGCGACAAGGCTTGTCTTCCTATTGCAAATGTCATCAGAACCCATAGCCAATGTAAAGCATTAATATACTGACTTTCAGCCTCACAGGGTCCCCAGAGAGGGATTCAAGAGGAAGGCGCAGCTTGTGCACTAGCATTGTCCCCGGGGTTGGGGGTGGGGAGGCGCTGTCCCAAAGTAAGGTCAGTCCTGCCCCTCTAAGGACACAGCCCAGATGGGAGGTGGCTCCTGGGTCAGCAGGAGATGGCTGTCATATTGGTCTTCGTGGGCTGTCGTGACAAATACCATAGACTTTAACAACAGGACTTTCTCACTGTTCTAGGGGCCAGAAGGCTGCTGGCTCCTTGAAGGCCCAGTCTGTGGGGTGGGAGCCTCTGATCCTGGTTGGGATCACTCCTCCGCACCCATTTCCACCCCTGCATCGACACTTGCTTCCTCACCCTCACCTCCACCCGACCGCTGAGTTGGCTGTGGCAGAAACAGAGGTAGAGGGGCTCCTGCCCTTGGATGGCTCTGGGTGGAGCTGGGGATTCTCAAGCAGGAAGCAGCTCTGCCCTCCATCCTTCCTCCCCATCCGCCCACCGCTTCACAGGGCCCTGTGGCTGCAAGCCTGGGGTAATCGCCCAATCTCCTCCTCCTCCTCCGTCAGGGTTTTATCTAAACCACCCCGTTCCCCACCACGCAGCCACCCTACCTTCTGTCCATGACATGGGGGTGGAAGCCTCCCTCCCTACAGGTAGACAGTGGTTCTTTTCTTCCCAAAGACCATCCCCCCCGCTTCTTTTCACATGAAGTCTTATCTCTTACATGTCATCCCACTCACTCCGTCTTGCAAAACCACCCCACAATTGATCCTTGTAATCATTTTACTCTCTGGAGCAGCTTGAGTCATCAGAAGGCTTTTCAGCTGTCACCACAGCTCCTCCTCAAGATCATCAGAGAAGCCCAGACCAAACCGTGATTCAATTGTTTACAGTCTCCAACGAGGAACTGCCAGGAGCTCTGTGTCATCGAGATGGTTCCTCCAAACCCTGGCTGGCTCATTCTCTCCCTCCCAGCCCCTGGAGAGGGACAGTTCTGTGGCCAGTGTCACCGGGCCAGCGCTCAGACAGGACTCAGGCGGGCAAGACAAGCACATGGTCTTTATCCTCCTCTGGCTGAACCAAATCAAGCCTGATTCTTTCTCATCGTTCTCAGTGAAACAGTCTAATGGACCATCTCCCAGTCTATTCAAGATAGCAAGTTGGTCACGTTCAGGAATTTCCCCCTCTCCTAGCCTTGTCTCCACAGCCTCTCTCCCCCCAAGGCCAGTGCTAGAGCTCCATGTAATGGACACCATGATAGCAGCGGGGGGGTGGCTGTCCACTTCCAGCCCTTGGCCTGTTTCTTTCCTTCCCCAGGTGTGTCCTAGTCCCTCGTGGCCCCAGGTGTCACCAATGCCCTTCCACTCTGTCCCCACTGCTTCCACGAAGCATCTATATCTTTGCCACGGCCTGACTCACACCAGCTTCCCTCATCCTTCTGCAGCCTCCTCGTGAACACAAGAAGGTTTGGCTGGCCTTCTGGGCCTTTCTTTCCCATAGGAAACTTGGGGCTCTCTGTATAATCTTGCTCGGCTCCAATCACCCCCACTAGCTATGAGGTTAATGGCCACCAGAGCCAGAGAAGGGACTGGGAGGTGCCAGTCTGCTCTACCCTGGGATTCCCAAACTAAAATAGGAGCTTGATACATCCCTACTGCTCCATCTCTGCCCAAACCTCCACGTACCATGACCAACCCTCTTGGTTCTCTCTCCTCATTCCTGTTTCTTCCTTTCCAGAATCTTTTAGTCTAACTAGAAGGATGAGGGGAGCTGGGAAACAGTCTTGCTCAGATGGCCTCACTCTTTTCTTCAATTCTTTTGCCTCATGCTTTTTGAACCTAGTAATAAAGAATTCACCTGGTTCTTGGGTCCTTCAGAGATTCCCAAATACCAAGTGATTTATGTCCAGTTGCCTGGGTGCTGGGGAATGGTCTTGGGAGCAAGATGGTGTTCTGGAAGCACCAAAAGGAAAAGCATACCAGGAGATGTGCCACATTCATCCACTACATCAGAAACCTCGGAACAGGATATCTGCTACTAGGATTTGGGGCTGGGGTTTCCTTCCCCTGGAGGGTCTTTCTCTCCTTAGGCCCTGCTGGTCATGGTGTCCTGGGGCACCAGCTGGACCCTGGAGGGCCGGTGGGCCATGATGTCCATGCGGAATTCTTTGATGACAAAGTAGTAGCAGAAGACATCTAGGCAGCAGTTGACGTTGGAGAAACACATGGACAATTGCAAAAACAAGCTAATGTTCTGCTTAGCTCTGCACTCCACGATGAAGCCATTCCGTACCAGGAACTGCAAGAAGAAACCCAGGTGGACCGGAAGAAAGGAGACCACAAAGACAGCCAGACTGGCTGCAATTGTCCAGATGCAGGCCTTCTGCTGGACCCAGTCCTGGGTGAGGCCCCGGCGACCTACCAGAATGTGAATGCTCCTGGAGGAACAGAAACCCATGACAGCCATGGGAAGGAGGAAGCCAAACACCTCAAGGGGAAAGAAGACCTGGGCGCTCCAGGTGCCATCGGACATGTTGTGGAAGCACGTGTATTTTTCCATCTTCCCATGGAAGCTGTAGATAGGGATGCTCCCGGCCCACACCAGGACCCAGATGGTGCAACAGATCCCGAAGATCTTCCTGGGCGACCGGAGGTGGCTGACCAGGAACGGGAACCGGATGGCCAAGAATCTATCCAGACTAATGAAGCAGATGGTGAAGACACTCCCGTACATGCTGATGAAGTAGAAGCACTCCACCAAGGTACAGAGGGAAGGAAGGGGGGCCCGCACGTTGGCCAAAGCCATCTTGAACGGAAGGGACAGCACCAGGAGCAGGTCAAAGATGGCCAGGTTGATCATGTAGATGGCGGTGGCGGCATAATCCGGCCACCTCCTCTTCCTCAGGAAGGTGCTGAAGCCTCGGATGGCCAGCAGGTTGAGGAGGAGGCCCAGGAGGAAGGTGGGGATGTGGACAGCCAACTGCACCGTCTTCATCAGCTCATCGACGTCACTGAAGGAGCAGTTCTGGCTTCTGTTTAGCTGCCGGCTCATGTTGTCTCCTACAACACCAAAGACAAGATTAGATAGGCTTCCTCTTGCTCTCTGCAAGTGACAGGCCCAGATGACTTTATCATACAGTCATTCGTGCCCACTAAGTAACAATTAGAAAATGCAAGAAAGATGATTGCCTCCAATCCTGCTGCCCAGATATAACCGCTGTTACCTTTTTATGGATATCATTCCAGACTCTCTCTCTCTCTTACACACATACTATTGCACACATGCGCTCGCACGTGCCTTTTTCTTTTACAAAAATGGAATTGTGTGTGAACATCTGTCCCTCTTCTTACAATCAGAACTCCTGTTGAGAGTAGTAACAATGACACAAGCCCTGACCCAAAATGGCTTAAGCAAAGGACAGAATTTTACACAACTGAAAACACAACTAGGGCAGGGTTGACCCAAGCTACAGCTTGATCAGGAATTCAAATGCTGTTTTGGGGACCCAGACCCTCCTTGCACACTGTCCCTCTGCTCTCCACCACCCACATCCAGGAAGGTGGGATAGAGTTGCCTCCACCCCTGCCCAAAGGGCTGGTCGCAGTCAGCATGTCACATTCCCTTGGATGCGGTGACTAGTTGTTCATTGATTCAGGGATGGACATTTGACCCAGCTGGAGGCATTGAAGAACAATGGCAACTCTTACTTGGGTTTCTAGAAAGGGGACTGGGGCTGTCTCAATGGCATCTGAAGCTGGAAAGACAAAAGGTCTGGAGATGCTGCAGCCTCTTGCTACCCTGGGGAGAAAACCAGACAGAAAATGGAGAAAAGCAGAAGAAAGGACATTCCCAGAGGGAATGAAATGAGGGCTGGAGGCCTCCACAGGGCAGAGAAAGGCCTTGGGGCAGGTGGACAATTAGAACTTGTCTCAAGGATAAGAGGGCCGGGGCTGCAGGTGTGGCTGCACAGGGAAGCCGGTTGCGAGCGGACAAGGCGGGATCATAGGGGATCATAGGTCAGGGCTTTCCATCAGGGTCCAAGGCGGGCCCTGACCAGGTCTCACTTAAGAGCTAGCCAGTCTGGGGGTGTGCAGGGCGGCTGCATGCCTCTCGAGATCTCTATTCTGTCGTGGGTAGCTGTCTTGAGTCAGGCTGCCGTAACAGAATATGTTGGACTGAGTAACTCATAAACAACAGAAATTTGTTTCTCACAGCCCTGGAGGCTGGAGGTCTGAGAGCAGGGTGCCAGCACGGTTGGGGGAGGGCCCTCATCCAGGGTGCAGACTGCCAACTTCTCTTTGCGTCCTCACGTGGCAGAAAGAGAACCAGGGGGCTTTCCCATTCACAAGGACTCCCCGCTCATGACTGAATCACCTCCCAAAGGCCTCATCTCATAATACCACCACCTTGGCCAGTTGGATTTCTGCATATGAATTTGGGAAGGTGGATGGGACACAAATATTCAATTTATAACAGCAGCCCTGGAGCAGATCAAACCCAGAAGACTTTTGACTCAGGCCTCCAGAACCAGTGCTGCTAAACAGAGAATTCAAATGTGACCCAAAATCCATGCCCCCACCCTCCACCACTCACGATGCAGATCTGCTGACTTGGTTGGTCTGCAGCACTGGGTGTGCGGGTCCATGAGCATGCAGGGTTGCTACAGAGGAGAGGCCAGTCACACTGGCCCACGGCCTGCTGGGTGCGCCTCTCCCACCCTCAGTGACTTCCTGCCAGCAGGCACTGGGGCCCAAAACATAGACGTGGCAGGGAGAAGGTGGCAACATAATAGTCTTTTCCCCCCGAGAATCCTGCACTAGTGACCAACACGCTTATCTGCTGAGCTCTGTTATTCTGCTGGTTTGTTTGTTTGTTTGTTTTTAAGATTTTATTTATTTATTCATGAGAGACACAGAAAGAGGCAGATTACATAGGCAGAGGGAGAAGCAGGCTCCCTGCAGGGACCCCCATGTGAGACTTGATCCCAGGACCCCATGGTTCACAACCTGAGCCAAAGGCAGATGCTCAACCACTGACCCACCCAGGTGTCCCTCTGCTAGTTATTGTTATTTTTAATTGAAACAGCATTCAATAAGATATATAGACAGTACAAAAAATAAAAAAAGAAAGAAAAAAGAAAAGAAAAAGAAGGGAGGAAAAAAAAAAAGGACAGAGGCTTCCATTGTACCCCAGGGCCTGGGTTGTCCTTCCAGAGACAACCACGGTTAACAGTTTTGTGCACACTTTTTCCAGAAATTTTCCAAGGATATGCATATATAGACACATATACATACATACATATATATGTATGATGCCTCTTTAAATTTGGAAAAGATGACACCCACAGCTCTGTCCCTTGCTTTTTCACTTTGTAATATTTCTTGGAAATTGTTCCACATCAGCATCTCTGAATTGGCTTTTTCTTCTTAATGGCACCCTTACATCCTGTTGTGTGGAGATGCCACAACCCATTTAGCCAACAGCCCTATTGACGAACATTCAGGTTTCGTGAGGTTTTACCAGGGAACACGGCTTCCACAGTGAACACCCTGGTGACTGAGTTCTTTGCTACTCAGATGTCATTAAGAGAATCCCCATTCTGCTTTTGTTTCTCATCAGTAGAGCTCCCTTGAAAGCCTTTGGGGAGGAAAGATTTGGGCATTTCCAAGACCCTATATTTGGGTATTTTTAAGACCCTATAATGCCATTCCCAGCCCTCCCTAACAGCTAGGCAACAACAACAAAAAAGGAATGTATTTTTCTATCCTCCATGGAGAGCTATGTGCTAAACATTCAGCACACATTACTTGATTTGATGGCTTTCCTCTGTGTTAACTGTTCTCAGTGGTGTGTGTCACAAAAGATCTAGGAAAGTGTATGTCCTCACACTCAAAGCTTTCGTCCCCGAGGCTGGGTTTTAAACTCATCATTATTGAAATTTCTCTTGCTGGCTCTGAGTTATTCTAGGTTTTTTTTTTCTTTTTTTTTTTCTTTTTTTTTTTTTTTTTTTTTTTTTGGAAGGAGGCCCATCTATAGGATCTTCTGGCATCTTTAGCAGGGAAGACAAAAGCAGCCAAAAATTCCATCCAGTTCTCCCCGGAAAGTCCCGCAAAGCCAAACAAGAAGGTTCAGTGGGTTCAGAGAAGCCGTCTTCAGCAGCAGAAACAGCAGTAAACCAGGAGCCACAAACCATCGCTTTGTGTTTAAAAGATTCAACGTGACTGCGATAAAAAGGAGCGCATACTTTTTCCAGAAATAGTATGGACCGATCTACCACATTTCTGGTGGCTCAGAGACTAGAACTAACGTGGCCAACAATTAAAAAAAAAAAATCAGTGATGCTCAAAACCAAGCCCAGCCCCAACACACAGCTGAGCTGAGCAAACCAAGGGAAAAGGAAGAGAGAAAATGGTCTGACGGATGCTGGGGCTTGTCTGACTCGATGGCACCAGGTGTGTGTGCAGGAAGCACACCTCAGCTCTACCAGCTGTTCTCCAACAGGACAATCCCAAAGGTCACATTTGAATTACTGACAGACTTCAAACGGGAGCTTTTCAGACAGTGGTCTTTGAAGTGAGAGAAAGCGCGCTATGGGCCAGCAAAAAGAAATTAGCTTGAAGAAAAAAACTACTTCCAGCTAATGGCAGACTGAGCAGAGAATCTGAAAATTAATCGTCCGAATTCCCTCTGAAAGTTCAAGGAAGGCATCTTTTTGAAAAATCTTCTTTTAAAAAAAGATCAGGAACTTCTCTGGAATAAGATAAAAAGGCTCCAGGCCGCAGCGAGAGATAAAACAGTCATTTTTCTCTCAAAGGTGGGCTGCCAGGAAAAGCCAGCCCCTCTGTGGGGGAGCCAGCAACCTCCCCACACCCGACCCGTGGCCAGGGGGGCCACCCAGAGCTCCTGTTGCAGCAGACAGGTGGGGGGTCCGCACCCAGCCACCTGTGGCCCCGTCAGGTGGGTGGTGGGAGGCTGGGAAGCAGGTGCCAAGCCAGGAGCAGACCCTGGAGAGATTTCTTAGGGCCAATGCCTGTGTAGGAGAGAGGGGAGAGCGGGTCTGACATCTGTGAAGGAGACAGGGAAGGAAGGTTTCAGTGGGGAGAGGGCAGCGCGGCTCTGAGAAGGTACAGGCCAGGCCTCTGGGGAGGCCCCACGCACAGGCTGCCGGTAGAGAGACCCAGGTCAAGCAGGAGGCACCCAGGACGAGTACCTCTGCCAGGCTCAAGGGTTGGCTGGAAACAGCCCAAGGACGGTGTGGCCACAGCGTCCACGTGGCTGCGGAGCCGAAGGGGCAGAGCTGGGCCATGGGGCAGCAGTGCTCCCAGGAGGCAGCCGGTTCACCTGAAGGGAGGCTGTCCTCACGCTTCCATTTACATCAGAAGCTGCTCATTATGTGACAGGTAGGAGTGGGGACAGTCCCAATTACCATTCCCCACAGGACCATCGATATGTGTTTTCTTTCTTCAGAAGGTGGTGAGTCCTATTGCATCACAAGGAGTGTTGGGTTTTTTTGTTTTGTTTTTTTAAAGATTTTATTTATTTATTAATGAGAGACAGAGAAAGAGAGAGAGAGAGAGAGCGGGGCAGAGACACAGGTAGAGGGAGAAGCAGGCTCCACGCAGGGAGCCTGACGTGGGACTCAATCCCGGGTCTCCGGGATCACGCCCTGGGCCAAAGGCAGGCGCTAAACCACTTGAGCCACCCGGGCTGCCCTTTTGTTTTGTTTTTTTTTTTAAGATTTTATGTATTGGGCACCTGGGTGGCTCAGTGGTTGAGCGTCTGCCTTCGGCCCAGGTCGTGATCCTGGGGTCCTGGGATGGAGTCCCACATAGGGCTCCCCGCAGGGAGCCTGCTTCTCCCTCTGCCTGTGTCTCTGCCTCTCTCTGTGTGTCCCTCATGAATAAATGAATAATATCTTTAAAAAAAAGAAAGATGAAGATAGTTGCAAATGTGAAATTAAAAGAAAAACACCCCAAAAGAGATCACTTAAAAAAGACAAGAATTAGTACCTTCGATCGATTCTCAAAGAAGGAAGAATATCCTGGGGGTGTAGGGGGTAGGAGTGGTGGTGAGTAATAGGACACAGGCAAAATAAGATATTCCATAAAAGGAAATTAAAGTTCTTGTTCTGGGTTTGTTGTTTTTTTTTTTCACTTTGATAATTACAGAGAGTGTAAGAATTTTTTTTTTAGACCTTGAGTAACTCACCACTGCCTATTAAAAACAGGATGCCTATCTTCAAAATCACCAAAGAAGATTAAAAACAAACAAATCGGACTCTATAGCAAAGGAGTAAATAGATTGGAAAAAGGAACGGGAGCACAGAAATTATAATACACACGAAAAAGTTACACTTTCTTTTATTCACTAACGTTTTTAGTTCAATTATGAAACACAACTCTTTGTTACTTATGTTGAAGGACATAGAGAATGATGGAGAAATGTTCAAAGCAAAAGCCCATGGTGATATATATGGCAGATAAGATGAAAAGACAGAGTGACAATATTCATACCCAGCATTATAGAATTTAATAACAAAGCCACACATCAGTGCTAAGGTATTTTACATTAGTAAGGAAAAATTATGAAGGCCAATGCAGTTATCTTATGCACTGAATGACATCCTGTAAAAACACGTGAAATATAATTGCTAGAATTTGAGAAGCCGTTGGCAAAGACACCCCTGTAGCAGCCGACTCTCAAATACTATAAATTTGAATAGATCAAGCAGGCAAATTAGAAATTAAGATGTAGAGTTATTGGAACAATAGAATGAATACAATATTATTAATAGCTCTTGAAGTTGGTTCTTTTTTTTTTTTTTTAAGATTTTATTTATTTATTCATGAGAGACACAGAGAGAGAGAGAGGCAGAGACAGAAGCAGGCTCCATGCAGGGAGCCCGATGCAGGACCCGATCCCAGAACTCCAGGATCACACCCTGGGCCAAAGGCAGGTGCTAAACCGCTGAGCCACCCAGGGGTCCCCTTGAAGTTGGTTTTAAACAGAGAGGTAATCCACTTTTTTCTCAAGTATCTAAGAAATAGTTACCAAAATGAATGATCTGCCTACAAAGAACAAAGTCTTCCGTTAAAAACAAACAAACAGGGATCCCTGGGTGGCGCAGCGGTTTGGCGCCTGCCTTTGGCCCAGGGCGCGATCCTGGAGACCCGGGATCGAATCCCACATCGGGCTTCCGGTGCATGGAGCCTGCTTCTCCCTCTGCCTGTGTCTCTGCCTCTCTCTCTTTCTCTCTCTGTGACTATCATAAATAAATAAACATTTAAAAAAAAAAAAACAAACAAACAAAAAACAGAAATGATGTTGGTTATATTCCGACCACAATATTTAGAAACCTAGGCAAATGTGTTTAAAAAAAATTTTAACATCAAATAATAGACCACGGAAAGAAAATAAACAGATACATCAGATGAATGATGGTCTTTCTTTATGAAGCGTATAAAAAATATATAACATCAAGACCCTCAGTAGACAAACAAAGAATGAGCAGTTCCCAGAAGAGGATTTACAAAGAGATAAAATTTTTGCTCATCATTTCAACAAAGAAGCCGGTAAGTGTTCTGTGAAACAGTCATCGATATGCTTGAGTGTATGCAGCTTCTAGATTTGATAACCTAGAGTACAAGTCATAGAAAGCTTATCCATCCTTCACCCAGTGATCAAAAAATTTACCTTAAGTAAATCATGAAAAAGAAGGTGAAGTTGTGTACAGAAAATGTGTTTAACATTTTTTTCTGATAGCAAAAAACACACATGCATTTAAATGCCAAGCAGAGCTTAATTTCACGATGGTAAATCTCAATGGAAAATTTTTCTGTCTGATTATGTTATGTTTATGCTGACTATGTTAAGTCAAAAACCCACAAACTACAGATACATTCAGAATGACTTTAATTATGATTTTAAAAAACCCCACGCCTGGGGGAAAAAAAAACCTAGAAAAAAATTTCCATATGCCAAACACTGGTTACGTTCTAACAGTTAGATAATGAGTGCTTATCCAATCTTTTAACTCTCTCTCTCTCTGTATATATTTTTCTGCTTAATTAATAATGATATGAAAGCAATTTAATTTTTTTAAGTTGTAGTAAGTAAATGCTGGGAGAAAAGGAGAAAAATAAGAACAGCTTTTGACTTTCCCTTAAAAAAAAAAAAGTCTGAGTGTATGTTTGAGGCACAGTGGGGGCAGGAGTGAGGTCACACAGAATTTAAAGGAATGCATTGAACTAAACCCTGCTCAGCTGATGAAGCATCAGTCTTGCCGGGTCAAAGATGAGCATTTCAACACGCAGCATCCAAGCGGCGTGGGGACGATGCATCTGAGAATGGAAAGTGACAGATGAGACAGCAGGTGACATCTCAGGGAGGAACAATGGGAGCAAGAACCTGATCTGTGACTTAAAAAAAAAAGAAAAGTTTCATCTGTCCACAGGCCAGCCATCACCTCATAAAGATTGTTTATAACATAAGGTGTGAAGACTGACACAAAAGACCCTCAAAATGCACATTAAATCCTCCCAAAGCATGGACAACTGTTAATAGAAGCAAATGTCAGAGTTAAAACTTAAATATGTTCTAAATTGGATATTTGGGGTAAATTATCTTGTCTACTGTAAAGGGACACAAGGAAGAGAAAATCAACAATAGGAACTAAACGTGAAAAACCTGCCACGTCTCCATGTAGACAGCAGAGGGGTAACCCCGCAGAGGTTTGCACAAATGTAACAATTATAATAGAATTACAATACTCCCTAACACTGATCATACTGCCTCTCAAAGGGCACATTCATTAAAAAAGCCCAAGCCCAATCCTCTTTTGTTGATAAGAGACACGGAGAAAACTAAAAAGGCATGGACAGAGTAAAATGATAGGACAGTCTCTAGTTTATCAGGCACACGGAACGCTAGGAAAAAAGAGCATATGGCGAAGTAATTGTCTTTTTCGTAGAAAGAATTTAGAAAATGACACAGAGACTTTACAGAGAGGTAAAAGTTACAATGAATACTTAATACAAAAAACACTTAATTTCTGTTCCAATACGCATAGCAAAGAAATACAGAATGGGAACATGCCAGAAATGCAAAAAGAGGTAGAAACAGAAATATAATTGTAGGTAGAGACCTTAATGCTCTCCTCTCGGAGGATCATCGATCAAGTAGACAGAGAAATTTTGAGCTCCGAATAGCCCAATTAAAAAGGCAGATCAGTGAGGGCTATATCATAAATCAAGGGAATACACTTTCTTTGGGAGAAGACAAGGATCTTTCACCAAATTGATCCCATTCCTGGGCCCAGCCAAGCACCCCAAGGTAATGGCAAGTCTACCCTTCTGTCTCAGACCACCAAGAAAGCACAGCTATTGCTGAGCACCAGGATATTAACATGATATAATAGGGACTTTTATGCACTCTCTTAAGTGGTCTCTTAAATAATGTGTGAGCCGGGGGTAAAATCAGAACTACATTACCCAAGTATTGGAAGAGAACAAATATTTGTACACAAGACACAGGGGCAGTCACAGCTCATAGGGAAATGGGAGTTCTTAAATATTTTTGTAAATAAGAAATACGATGAGAAATGAGGGGAACCAGGCTTCGCTTAGGGAATCTAGAAGAGGAACTTGAGGTGACAGTGGCCCTTGCACTGCTCTGGTCACCTGTGCACTGGGGGCTGTCTCTGTGCTCGAGCTGCATAGGGAGAGGCCAGGAAGCCCCAGCCCAGGAGAACATGAGGAAAGGACTAGAGTTGCTGATGGTCTATCAAAGAATAGTCATTTTAGCATTTCCCAATGCTTAAGACATGTTCCACTATACGACTCCATAGAATGGGCTCCAGGTGCCATAGAAATGGACCTCTAAGTAATGAGCTATCTGTCACCAGAGGTATGTAAGCAGGAGGGCAAGAGATCCATTTATCTGGAATGTTATCAGGGGAATTCTCGCATACGGGAGGTTTTTTTTTCCCCCAACTCTGAAATGGAATCTACTGCCCCTAGGTTAAAGTTTTCTAATGTTTAGGGAAGAGGAGAGAAAACAGCATGTGTGTGAAGAGGAACCGGCCTGGGAGTCCAGAGGCCTCAGCTCTGTGCCTGGCTCTCTCTGGCTGCGGGGCCTCCGTCTGGGTTCCGGGTTCTCTCATCCAAACAGAACACGGAACAGGGAGTGGGGAGCCGGGGCCTCACCGAGTGGCTCTGCACTGTGATTCCTGCGGCTGCCTGGACCCCGGGGGGCCCGCTGGGGGCAGCCCCAGACGTGTGATGCACAGCTGCAGCATCCAAACCCAGCTGTGAGGCTCAAACCAAGCCAGCCCTCCTCCCACCAGCTGACCGGCTTTCCAGAAACACCAGCAACAGTAAGAATGGAACTTTAGGAGGTTTGTGGGCTGACGAAGGTCCTCACTCCCCCATCATTTTTGCTGTCGAACTCATCTGAACGGAGCACCGTGGTGTGAGCCATCTAAGGGATGGGAGGGCCTGCCCCGTGCCAGCAGAGTTGGTGCAGCCGGAGGGATGTAGGTTGAGGAGGAACACTCCCCGGGACCAGTGCAATCCCCATCTCCTCCGGGGGTGCAGCGCTGAATCCCACAGTTAGAATACAAATATGTACTTGGATGCAGTCATCTGCCACTGACACCGTAGTGTAAATAAATCCATCTGTCTACACCTGAGCCGGGCTTCTGGGGGACACGATGTGAAAAGGAGCAGGACACAAAAGGCACAGAGTCTCCCTCACTCCAAAATTTAGCTAGAGCTGTACCCTGAGCCTCAGGGGTTGGAATGGGGTTGGGGGAGTTGGGGGCGGGGGTCATTTCAGGGACTTGAGATGTGGCCGTCCCTGTGCTAAGTGCTTTGTGATGGGAACTCGGTCCATTTCTGGAACGTTCTTATAATTGTGTCCATCTTGCAGATGAGGACAGTGAGGCTCAGAGAAGCTAGAGTGGACCCAAGATCAAACAGGTGGTGAGGGGCCTCGCTAGCACTCGCAGGGAGTGTCTCCTTTATCTGGCCCACCCCCATCCCCGCTCCCACCAGCATCACCAGCCGAAGATCCAATATACCCAGGAGCCCCCCAGGTCCCCCTTCCTGGTTCCACTTAACAGCTCTTCTTTCCCCTCAGCCCTGCTAAAAACCTCATCCCTTCCTTCAGATGCCCACTTTCCTGATCCACCTGCCCCTCCTGATGTGCTTTCCCTACTGTGGCCGAGAGGGGCCAGTCATCACTGTACCCCAGGGACCCACTCGGGACTAATCCAGTTTCAATATATGGCAACAGTCAAAGCTTCCCATGTGCGTACTGTGCGATCAAGCACTTCCATCGCTTACTGCTCGCCCGAGCCCCCACGAGGAAGAAAAACCATCCTTGCTCCCATTCTCCGGAGAGCTACACCGAGGCCAGAGACGTTGACGTGATTGGCAAGTGGCTGGCCTGGGCTCCCAAGCACAGCCGTGGGCTGCCTTGAGCACCCTGCTCAGGGGCTGCCGGGACATTCCTGCGAGTGTGTCATCTTGGGCTCTTGGTGCTTTCCAGGCTGGGTTCCGGAGAGCAGGCAGGTGGTGGCACGCAAGCCCGGCTCGCCCGGGGAAGGCTCCGGGGCTACCTTCCGTGAGGCTTCCCCACCCAGCGAGATGCTGCAACCCTGAGTCAAATCAGGAGTGAGCTGAGGGTTCGTAGGAAATGTCACTAGTAACAGGAGCAAACGGGCCGTCTGCCTGCTGTTACTATTGTCACCGGGAGACTCGTGGGGGCTGCTGGTGCCCCGGCCACCCGGGACACGGAGTCTGGCCAGGCGTGGACGGGATCCAGACCACGGGGCCCCGGGGGCCTCCGGGAAGTCACCTGCCATCCTCGAATGCAAGGTCAGTCTATGGCTCTGTGCTTCGTTTTCTCTAAGTGGCCCCGGGGAGGAGGGGGGTGCTGTTACCTGTTGGGGGTCCCGGGCAGCCGAGTGAGCCGCGGGATGTCATTTGTCCTCCCAGCTTGGTCTCCAGACTGCTCTGGAGAAAACCACTTCCCTCTCCGGGGTTCCTCACCAGTGAGACGTGGGGGTGGGACGAACACGCTGATGGCTTGTTGGGCCAAGGGGCTCCCTCTTGGGTCTCCAGAGGGGCCCTGTGGGGGTCCGTCCCCGCCAAGCAGAACCAGGATGGGGCATGGGGAGCATGTTTCCAGGACGAGGGGCTCCTTCTTGCCACCTCTCATGCTCACTCAGCTTCCAAAACGAGGGCAGGGGTGGTGGGGTACAAGAAGCCTGTGGGGGAGCCTGGCATCACACGGGCACAGCCAGAGTCCGAAAAAGGCTGTCCTGACTTCCAGCCCTTCCAGGGTTTAGGGTGCAGGACTGCTGCCCACACAGGAGGGGTGTACGGACCGGGAGATCCCATTAGAGACCAAAGCATAGGTTATTTTTACAGGCCGGGCGTGCTGTGACTTTCAGGTGTCTACAGGAATAGAAACTCCCCAAAGCGGGTCGGGGTAACTCTTCCCAGCACATGGTCATCTCTGTGGAAATAACAGCTGTGTGCGACTGTGGGGAGGCCAGCTGGCTGTCCAGGCATGGAGTGGGGGAAGGGGCTAGCAGAACCAACCGTGACACCCTTGTAAGTTGTCATTGTACGGCTCTTGTGCTCGGGGCGGAACCAGGTTCGTGCTCCGCTCGGGCCACTGGCCTGCGAGTGAAGACAGGGCTCCGGGCAGTGCGTCCCCAAGCAGGGCCCTCGTCCTAGGCGCCCCCGGCCAACCCAGGCACTGTGAGTGGGCCAGGCCAGGACTCCGGGGTGCAGGAGGCGGGGACCCTATCGGGAGGGCGACAGGGAGGAGCTGGGCGGTGTCCAGGGCCTGCGGGGTGGGGGCCCTGGGAAGGGGTCGCCGAGGGACCCGCGGAGCGCGGAGCGCTCGGCCCCTCCTCAAGGGGAGCCTCGTCCACCTCGGTTCTGGCTAGCTTCTCTTTTTTAATGAACATTTGCTTTATTGCTGTCGCTTCTCATCTAAGATTTTGCGTATATGCACATGATCCCAATGCCTCCATGGACACATACAGTAGGCTCTCTCTGCCCCCCACCGTGCCCCCCAGGCCCGCATCCACCTACCCCTCAGGGTACCAGCTTCTTTGAGGGTGTCTGTACCAACATACACACTTCTGTGTTCTTATTTTCTTCTTTTAACACAAAAGATTGAGTCCTATGTGGGCTGTTCTGCATACAATCATCTCTCCCCCTCCTGCTCTTGAACACCTTGGCTAGTGACCCTCATCATCGCATCATGGTGGACCCCTGGCAGGAGAAGGTGTGGGCCAGAGAGACTCTCCTAGGGGGCAGGCCAGGCGGGGACTTGCCCAAGGCCCCATCCACAGCCCCAGCCTGTCTAGCTTCTCGGCCTCCCTCCTCCCCACCACCCCAGCCCCAGCCCTGAGGAGTCACAAATATCAAGGCTTTTTTTCTCAGAGGTTCCTCAAACCTCCTAGAGCCAGCCCCCTTGGTCTTGCCCATCCTCTCATCTTCCAAACCAGAGGCTCTGGGAGCCTGAGCGGGTGGGGGAGAGGGGGTCCTGCCCACCCGCCAGCTGGGAAGCCCAGAGTAGGGGGACTCATACCTCCAATTTTGCCAGTGTCCTGGGCAGCAACTGAGCTCCACAAGCCACTTCCGTGTAGGGTGAGGAACAAGCCACTCTGTCTGGGTTTGCCTCAGAGAACCTCCCAACACCTGGGGGGGGACTCACCACACCCTCTCCTGATGCCATTTACATTTGCCCCTTTAGTGATAAAAGTTCTCTCTGCACACACCGCACCGAGCATCTCCTCCAGAGGCAAAGCCGGGCCCATTAGGGGCATCACAGAGCCAGAGCCCTGCAGGGTGCCTCCCCCACCAACTGATCCCACTGGGGAGGAGCGGCTCAGGTACCAGGGACAAGGGATAAAGTAGGGACAGAAGATGCCAGAAGCACAGAGAGCAGCCCAAGTGCAGACAGGAAGAGAGGGACACTTGATGTTTTGGGTGAGGGCCAGGAGACTGTGCAGCCGAAGCCTGGGGACGTGGGGACTGGAAGGCGCTGAGGCTGGACGGCTGGCCAGACAGGATAAGGACAGGTGTGCTCAGAGGACCCAGGGAACACATGCAAGGGACACGAAGCCATCCCATGAAAGAGAAAGCTCTGGCACGGGTAACAGCCATCCAATCAGGACCAGCTACGGGAGGGCGGGCAGTCCAGGGACTGGACACAGGACAGACGCCCTCGGGCAGCAGAGCCAGGGTGGGCTCAGGGCAGCAGCAGTGACAGGAAGGAATCGGGATAGGAAGGGGGTGTCTGGGAGGAGGCTCCCCGTCATCTGTGGCAGCCTGATTCCAGGGAGAGCCATGCCCTCAGGGAGCTGCTCTGGAAACCTGGCTCATGGTCTAACTTCTGTAAACTGCGGCCAGAGTCACTCAATTAACAAGCATCTTTTGATCACTAGTCTCTACCAGGCCGTGGTGATCAAGACAGTAGCACCTGTCTCAAAAACTTTTCACCCCCTGAAAACTCTTTTCACCCCTCTTTTCACCGGGGGCACCCGGGTGGCTCAGTCGAATGAGCATCTGCCTTAGGCTCTTAGGCCATGATCTCAGGGTCCTGGGATGGAGCCCTGCATGGGGCTCCCTGCTTGGCGGGGAGTCTGCTTCTCCCTCTTCCTCTTCCTCCCGTTCCTCTACTTGTGCTATCTCTCTGCGTGCCAAAAAAATAAATAAAGTCTTTTTAAAACAGAACAAAACAACTCTTCAGGAGCTGCCAAGACAGGGGGCGTGAAGGCAGCCAGCAAGTGTCTGGTACTGATGACACTGGGTGCCCCAGCCCCCAGGGACTTTATGTCTGCCTCGAGGGTCTTTGAAAAAGAGCAACATAAAGAACAGGCCCTTCCTCATCACCGAGCATCACAGCTCCCAGAAATAAGGGGAGACCTCAACAGAGAAACTGAGCACCGAAAGGCAGGGAGAGTGAGATGGGTCCGGCCCCTGGGTGCCCTCCCACCCCCTCCCACCCTCTGATCCAGACCTCCAGGCTCTCCCCAAGCTCGCCCTATGCATTCAGCCTGCAGGACTCCACTGAAGCAGAAATGAGGCACTTTCCTGGGGTGCGAACCAAGTCTCTGACGACCCTTCCCCCATGCTGCCCCCCAGTTGCTCAAAAAAAGGCAATTGGCCCTCGTAACTACTTATTCCCCACCCCAGAGACCGAAAACGGTCAGCCTCCTTGGAAGTGGGCATGAGGCAGCTGACAGCATCCAGGTCACAGCCCTTGACATCAAGGTGAGGTGGAGTGAAGCACACAGGGGGGCCTCAAGCCTTTGGAATTCGTCCCTTCCCTTCCCACACACCCCTCGGCTCTCACTGGAAACATAGCAGCTAGCAGCCAGGTTAAGGGATAAAGTTCTGGACTCAGGCAGCAGGCTGTGGGCTTTCCTTACGTTCCTGCCACGCCGCGATGACTGTAGTAATTTTTTCAGAGCTCCTCGCTCCCCAGATTGTCCTGCTGCAGTCATTTCTGGCCCTAATTGGGCCCAAAGTCCCCCTGAGCAAAGGTGATCTTAAGCCAGAGGCTGAAATTTCGCAGCATGCAGAGGGGGGCATCACCATGAAGGTTATCAAGACCACAGTGTTCTGGAAAAGACAGACATCCAAAGCTTCCCCTCCTGCTGAATTCAGGGGAGGAGAGGGTCTGTGATTTATGTAAAAAAGCCCTCCCACTTCCAGGGAGCCTCCACGAACAGAACTTCTTAAAAGTATAGGTAGATGGGCCCCAGCAAGCCAGGGTTAACACGAGGGCTCCTCTAGTCTAGACTCTCCGATGCCCTGTGAGGGTCGAAGGAGCTTCCAGGACTTTCCTCTGCTCCCGCCTGGCAACCGGGGCCCCCCTGCCGCCCCTGCCTGGGCCCGGGCTCCTTGGCACCTGTCACAGGCACACCTACCAAGCTGCACTTGTCTGTTTTCTAGGGACCTGGGGGGGGCCGGGGGGATGGTGGATCCTTTTGAAATGTTTCTCTCTTCGTGTTTCCTTTTGCACAAAGTGTACTAAGTCCCTAGCCCACGTGTCCATCGGGAGTGTAATATTCTTCACACTGCCGCTGTTAGAGGTCTAGCTGATTTTTTGTGAGCGGTTTCTCCCCACTCCACCCTCCCCCACGTGCACACGTTTTTATATTTGTTTTGCTGCAAGGAAATTGTCGATTTGGGTGTAATAGTGTGTCCTTTTGTTCCCATAAACTGTCTTGGGCACTTTAATACCGTGTGTATCTTCTTCACTCCTCCACAGTTAAAGTATGGTATTCATTTCCTTCCTGGAAATTTTTTTTTAAGATTTTATTTATTTATTCATGAGCGACACAGAGAGAGAGAGAGAGGCAGAGAGACACAGCAGAGGGAGAAGCAGGCTCCCCGCAGGAAGCCCAATGTGGGACTCGATCCCTGCACCCCGGGATCACGATCTGAGCCAGAAGCAGATGCTCAACCACGGAGCCACCCAGGCAGCCCCCTTCCTGGAAATCTTTGAATTAATTTTTTAAAAACTACATTTGAGGATAAAAAAAATATATTTTCCAATACAGAGCACCTGGCAGGTCAGAGCAGTAGCAGGGGGGGGGCCAGGCCCCTCTCCAACTCCTGTCCCAGGAGTGGAGTTGATCCACTCCTCTTTTATCCCGGAGAACCTCCTGCCCCCAGACAGGGAGTCCTCTACCTCTGCTGACTCATGGGCATGGAATACCTGCCCTTGCCTCCCAGCTGGGCTCAGTGTCCACTGCTACACCGCACCCCTGCAAGGAGGCTTCATTAATGACGGCCACAGCACCTTCCACCGTTTATATGGAGGGTCCTAAGGATCAGTCAGCGGGTGACACACTTTATAAATAAGAATCAGTTCATTCTCCAGATGACCTATGAGGTATAGACCATTATTAGCCTCATTTACAGATGGGGAAACTGAGGTACAGCATGGCCAAATCATAAGCCTACAGATGTCCCAGGAGCACCGAGCAGAGCTGGGGTTGGAAAGGGTGGCATTCGAAATAGCAGTAGTGGAGCTCCAAGACCCCATTTCCTGGTAGGAGTTCAGTCCTCCCCCAGGTCCCCACATCCATGACCATTTTGCCTCCAACTAAACAGAAAATCTGGCCAGTCAGGCCTGAACCTCGGGCTCCCTGGCCTCAAACCAGTGCGGTCCCCACTCCGCCAACAAGCACGAGGCGTTTCTGCGGCTTAGGGGACCTCACCCCCACCGGCAGCCCATCCCACCTGTCCCCTCAGGGGGATGTCCTCCCTGTAGCTGTCACTGCTGCTGATGAGGGGCGTCTGCAGGGCACAGAGGACAGTAGCCGCTGTCACGAGAACAGAAATCCATGCCCCACTTGTTGATTTTGAAGCTACAATATTATTCATGAACGGAGTAGGCACTTGTCCTGAGGTGACCAGAAGTCTTCATTTGTGCATAAATCAGAGACTTCAGCAAAAGCCCATTAAATTCTGTTACATGAGGCACGTAATGTTGTACGAAGAGAAAGCGACTATGGAAGGGAAGGTGATCAGCATTGATTAAATAATGGGATCTACACCTCTTCTAAATGAAGAGCATGTGAAAATGAATGTACACGACGTGAAAGGCGCCCAGGCCTCATGTAAACACCCTCAGGGTTCCCGACTCAAGAAGATGGCCCCGATGAGGACAGTCCCTACCGAGGGCCGAAGGTCCAGCATCTTCCAGCTGCCCAGAGGTGTCTGCAGCCCGCCTCTCTTGCTGACTCCTGCCCTCCAGCCTGATCCAGGGCTCCACACCCCGTTCCCTGATCCCACAAAGCACCCCTGGTTCCAGCCCGAGTGCTGCCTCCCACGGGGCCTCGGCTTCCTCATCCCACAGTGGGCACAGCTGTGCTGCAGGCACGGCCTCCGGCTCTCCTCTCTCTCTCTCTCTCTCTCTCCCTCTCTCTCTCTCAAGAATCCTCTGCCTGTGAGGTCACAAGGACAAATCCTCAAGGAACAGAGGCAGGCAGACCTTAGGTTCCGGAACCCTGGTTGGACTCTCACCTGTTCCCATGCAGCGATGAGGAGAAGGCAGCTCTACTACTCTCCTGCTGCCCCCAGCCCTCCCCCTCCCCTCCCCCTCCCCCGGCCCCCTCCCCGCTCCCTGCTGCCCTCCAGACCTGCCTCCTGCAGGGCCCCCCCCTGCCCCACCCCCCCCCCCCCCCCCCCCGCCCCGCCTGGCCCTCCTCCTGCTGGCCCAGCTCACCCGGCCAAACTCCCGCCTCTCACCAGCTGGCCCCCTCCTCACCTGGAAGCCCACAGGGCCCCCTGGCCCCACAGCTCCCCTGGGGTCCCCTGCCGCCCCCGCCCTGCCTGCCCCCTTTCTTCCTGGCCTCCCTGTCTGCTCTTCGCTCTGCCTTTGCCCTGCACCTCCCTTCTGGCCCTGGGCTGGCCTCCAGCCACCTGGCCAGACTGCTCTGCTGCCCCTCCTCCCCTCCCACCCAGTCACCTCCTCCCACCCCCACCCCACCCTCGGGCCATCCTGCAAGCCGGCCCAGGGGCCTGGCACCCCTGCCAGGGGGCACCTGCCTCTCTCGCAGCAGCCTGGTGAGGCGGGCACCTGCCGGGCACGGGGAGCAGCAGGGACCTGGCAGCTGCAGGGCAGCCCCGGGGGCCCTCGGGTGCTCCAGGGAGGCCCCACCTCCCCAGTGAGTTCTCAGCCCCGTGGGGGGTCCATCCTGGGTCACCCGGCAGGGGCCCCTCCTCGGGATTGGCCCGCGGGCCCAAGAAAACGTGACAAACTGCTCTGTGTCCACACTCGGGCCCCTCCAGGCTCTCAGAGTGCCCACTGGGAGGGGGCGGCTGGGCTCGGTGGACTCAGGGTACCTTGCCCCGCAGGGCTGATCCCCTCCCTGGGGCAAGGGTGGCCCCCCTCGTTCAGAAGGAACAGTGGTACCCGGTGCCTGCTGTATGCCCCATTCCCCAGGCCGGCCTCCCCAGGAGACAGCGGTCAGGGCTGCCCTTGGCGGAGGGGGGCTGTGGCAGAGGGAGGAGGGGTGAGGCCCGGCTAGAAGGTGCTGGGGCCTGGAGGCTTGCAGGGACAGGGAGGAAGGGATGTCTGGGTACTTCAGGAGAGGCAGTCCCAGGTCTTCCCTAGCCAGGCTTGGCCTCAGAAGTCCCTGACTCAGGCTTCCCAGGTGATGCCCGCAGCCACCTAAAGCATCCCACCACCCTCAAGAGGCTGTGGTCACCTCGTCCTGTCCCCACCCCCTT
This sequence comes from Canis aureus, assembly GCF_053574225.1. Lineage (NCBI taxonomy): Eukaryota > Metazoa > Chordata > Mammalia > Carnivora > Canidae > Canis > Canis aureus. The sequence continues at coordinate 43,982,999 of NC_135634.1, forward strand.
ATCTGTCCACGTTGCCCCCCGGGCTCAGACGCTTTCCTTGTCCACCCTATAAACTCCCTTTCAGTGTCAACAGCTCCTTTGCCCTGACGGGGCCTTGGCACTTGTGCTGCCTGTAAGGGGGGGACTCTTCACTACCCCGGCTGTTGCTCCTCTGAACCTTTTTTGCACAAAAGGCCGACCGCCTTCCTCCCCAGTGACAGAACTTAGTGGCTTTTAACCCAGCCCTGGCTCTGGCATCACAAAACCTCTGTTTTCAAAAGGCCCAGGCCCTCTTTGCACTTCTCACATCAGAAGCCAACCGTGCAACGATCTCAAGTTCAGTGTTTGGTACCCAACCACTGTCTCAGCACCTCCTCCCCAACCCAACCAACCAAACACCCACACACCCACACACCTGGCCTCCACTGGCTTTTTCTGCCACAGGACCTCGGGGAGGTAGGTCCGGAGACCAATCAGAAGTGATCAACAGCTGTTATAGCCTGAATCTTCCACGGAAAGCCCCAGCCCCAGCTCCTGGTGGTGGGGAAAGTGGACACGGGCCAGGCGCAGCAGGAAAACCTGGGCTCAGCCAGTCTGAGGGGGGTGAGCAAATCCCCAGACTTGCCCCAATCCTTAGACCCCACACAATGCACCCAGTGAGGATACTTCCTCGGCAAGAGGCGGCTTCCCCTCAGGAGACCCCAGTGCTACCTGGGGTGGGGTGAGGGTGACCACCTGGATGCCCTGGGCCTACGGTCCCTGACAAACATGGCTTAGCTGGCCACCTCAGGCCAGTGAGGAAGCTTCGGGAACCGGCCCTCTATCAGTCTACGGGTTTCTCTGTCAACAGGGTCCCCTCTCCCTGGCCAGGAGGCCCTGATGCTCTTGGGCTCCCAGGATGCACTCGGGTCCCTCCTTTTCTCTGCCTGGACAAATGAGCACCGGCAGGAGGCTTCCCTGTAGAGACTCCTGTGTCTGGGAGCAAACGACTGGGGGGGGGGTACTTTCCCTCCTGCCCTCACAGATGGCTAGCAGGCCCCCGTTTCAACACCCCCGTGAGCCACATTTCTGAGAAAAGGCCCCCAGGGCCAGGGGGGAGACAAAGGGGCTGCGTGTTACTTGGGCTGCACTTGGTTGTCAGCACGTGGGAATGTCTGGAACCTTCGGACAAGCAGCTTCGGGTTACATGAAACCAGAGTGTGTGGTCCCTGGGCCCGCAGCCGCCCCCAGCCCCAGCCCCAGCCCAGGCTCCGGTGCGGATGAGGGCCCAGGAGGTGAGGGATGACGGGACTCCACATGTCTGCTCATTGTTTTCTCTGTCACGAAGTCTGTCCTCCTTAACCGGCTCCTAGCGGGCCTCCCACGGGTAGCACACCACTTTGCATAAAGGGGGCTTTGCCCAGTGAGTTCAGTCCCCGAGTCTAGAATTATCGTGCTGTGTTGTGTGGTCTTCCCTCAGACCTTCAGGGGCTTGCAGCCAGAATTACGCACACCCACCCTGAGATGCACGCACACCCACAGACACACATGCACATGGGCATGTACCCCCACACATGTACACACCCAGAGACATACCCCAACCTAGATACACACACACACACACACACACACACAAACTCGTTCAAATACACATGTACAGAGACACAAGGACCAAGCTCCCTCTCACACATCCTCAAGGACACACACACACACACACACACACACACACACACGTTTATTCCCTCTTAGACACACTCACATTCAAATATACATTTTTGTCAAATCACACAAAATACTCAGACAAATCATGCAAATGTGTAAGGAGATCTAAAGTCAGAAAACTACGCATGCTCACACACACAAGGCTTACACTCTCAGATGGCACAGCCCTGAACCACACGTAGATCCTATGCAGCTCTATCACCACACAGCTGACCCACGGTCTCCTGTCCCTCCCCACGACCACAGTCCTGGTGTCCCAAGCACCCCATGCCCAGAGCCCTTAACAGGAGAAAAGGGGCAGATCATTCAAGAGACAGAGGGGACAGAGCCAGGGGACTAGCAAATTTGGCCTGAGCCAGTGACAGTGACATAAAGAGGCGCCTTCCTGCCCTATGGCACAATCCAATCTACTCAAGGCAGCCACAGGCCAGGGGAAAACCCCCAGACTTCCTGACCGCCCCAGGATGCAGTTGGAGAAATTGAAAATATTCCTGCAGGCTCCCTTCCAAAGGTCATTTGGTTTTCAAAGAGTCCCCAACCCAATAAAAACAAAGAATGAATCTTATGGAGAATCATAGATGAGAAATGAGCAACACAGTGCTTACAAAAGTGACACATTTGGTTAATTATGATGTATCTTTCATGAAAAAAATTGCATTTGATTTTTAGCTACATGGGATAGTACATAAGCTATACCATAGCGTTAAGAAAATAAACTTGAATGGAATTTTTTAAGAGGATTACAATGATTCGCATAAACAAGCAGTTCACAATTTATGGGAATCAGGAAAGAAAATGCAACCGATGGGAGGAAATTCTCTTTTCCTAGACTTCTGCAAAATGGACAAATAAAAATTAAATCTAGCTAGCCACAGAGAATAAGGTCACTGTCTCCAGAGCTTAAGATACCTTCTCTGTAGAAGCAAGAGGAATCTGGAGGAATACGGAGGACACACTGTTGCTAATTTGCCATTTTTTAAAATTTTACTTAATTTGACAAAGCACAAGCAAGTGGAGCAGCAGGCAGAGGGAGAGGGGGAAGCAGACTCCCCACTCAGGTCCCCACTGAGCAAGGAGCCCAGAGCTGCGCTCCATCCCAGGACCCTGGGACCATGACTTGAGTCAAAGGTCAAGTTTAAAACCGACTGAGCTACCCAGGCACCGCCCTTAATTACCACTTTGGAAAGATCCAGCTTCACATATGATGTTTCAGTTCATTGGTAAAGCACTGATGGGGACCTGCCATGTGCATGCCATTGGGGATACATAGATAAATAAAACTTTCTTTATACTCTAAGGCTTCTTGAAGGAGATGGTACCTGAACTGAATCCCACAGACACACATGCACATGGGCATGTACCCTCACACAACTGAGGGTGGAGCAGAGATGGAAGGGAATGTGGATTCCAGTAACGGTTCGGAGACCAGGGGACCAAAACGAAGCAAGGGTGTTTGCTTGGCTCTGAGGTTTCTGACACGGGGACTAGGTGACTCATAGAGAACTCAAAAGAAGATGCAGGTTGGGGCATCAGGACAAGGCTGAAAGGAAAGCAGTTCCACTTTAGAGTCAAGGATTTGGGATACCCCAAAATGCCACCCACTCTCCATGGAGATACAGAAGGGGGGAGTGATCAAGGTACGGAGAGTGGAGGAGGCTTGCGGGTTTGTAGGAAATAATTCATAGTGTAAGAAAATAAGCAAGGAGCTGACTCCAAGTAAGAGAACTAGTAACAGGCTTGGTGGAAAGACTGGAACCCATGAAGACAGAAAGGAGCTGGTCAGAGGTAGAACTACAAGTCACAAAAATCACAAAAAGAAGAATCAAGGCAAAAGGCTAGCCAACATTCGAAAGAGCCTTGAAGGTGAGGGAGGGGCCAGTACTAACTCTTGAGAGGGGAAATCGAGAACATGTATTGGCAGGGATGTCTTTAGAGGTCCTACCCACTCAGATCACCAAGGAAAGCATCAAGAAGTAGGTTTAGTTTATGAAAATCAATTGTCTATAAAAACTTTTGAGTCCGGCATGATCCCTAAAGATAAACTGGCTTTCAAAGCTTGTCATAACAAAAACAAAAAACAAAAAAACAAAAACGAATTACTAGAACTTTATCAGCCAAGCTGCCACGGGCTTATTAGGTGGTTTGTACAAAGTGGTAAGTAATCAATATTTATGATGACTCCTCTTATATAAGTAATAACTCTTTAGTCTAAATTGAGCCAGATATCCTATGCCAAAGAAAAATATTTCCCTGATTTTCCTTTTGCCTCCCTAGTCTCCCAAGCTTATTAAATTTTAAAATACATGTTAATAATTAAACACAAATGTAACAAATTTTAAATTGGTTTCCTTGAATAAGATGGCCCTGATTCTAGGTTGGGCCTTATGTCATTTGCCAGAAACATTAAACGGGAAGGTAGTATATAATAATTTGTAATTTTCTCTGTGTGGTTCCGGGTAAAAATGCGAGTCATTGAAGAGTCTTGTCCTGGCTTGCTCAAAAAAACGCCATGTGGCAAAAGTCCTCATCTAGAACATTAATGTGAATTTCTCAAAATCTATAAACTATGTAACGTAGGTGCTGTCGAAATCAAATAAAATAGAGAATTGACCAAGGAGAGCAAGATGTTTGAATCCTTTAAAATTTGGTTAGTCATTCTCACATTAATAATTGGGGGGGGAAGGAGGTTCATGTAACACTTCACATAAAAAGCTGGCCAAGCAAGCCAGCCTCTTGAACTGCCACTTGAGGTAAAGCTGTCAGGATGGGCTTCATACAGGATCCGTTTCTTTACAATAGACCATGCAATGCTGTTTACTCCTAAAATATATAAGAAGCACAATCAACGTTCTCTTTCTATAACCAGATGAAGAAGACAGTTGAGCCGGCCCTGCATACCTTAGCCTTTTGCCCTGATTTTCTATGAAGTGGTTTTAACAACTATTTTATATTGCTCTGGAAAATTTTTGCTACTTCCTGAGGGCATCTCATCTGAAGGAAGAAAAGGCTGGGGCAGCTTAGCTGGTGCTGGGGATACTGGAATCAGGAGGAGAGTAAGGGAAGATTCCAGGGACTCTTTTGGCTTAATTCTACCTGCTTTGGTGACTATCAGAATCCCAAGCAGTAGGCAAAGGGCCGGGCTTGGAGGCGGCTCTGGGCCCTTATACCCAGCCACCCTCCACACCCTGGGGCAGCCATAAGCTCTCCATAGAATCTCATGACCTTGTTTCTTTCCGTTCCTGTTGAGCCATTGAAGGACATCATTTTGGGAGGAAATAAGACCTCCAAGTCCAGTCATCTGTTCATGAGAACCCTGATTCCACCTACATCTATCTATTCCAGGTCTCAGTACACAACTCCCAGTTAAAGCAGGAGGGCCTGACCTCTCTTCAGAGCTCATTAAATGTTGCCCCCAAGTAGCACTTGGCAAGGAAAGCCGGCTACAACATGACTCCCATCTCACCACCTGAGGCTGGAAGCATCATGCATTTTGGAAGCTTGTCTTAAGAGGACAAGTGTGCAAGATGGACAGTGATGGATGAGCTAACATTCAGCCCTTCTTAGCAGTGGGGCCTGGCTGAGCGTCTGAGAACCCAGTGCTTGCTACCACCCAGGGCAGGAGGCTGGGGTGCTCTAGGCAACAGGGCTCCTTTCTCATGGATCCAAGGAGTTGTCGGGTCATTGGTTTCCTTACTTGGGAGGACATTGCACAGCTCTGTCCTTGTCAGCCCTGTCTGAGATGCTGGTGCCCAGGGGAGCACAAGGTATCATGGCCCCAGGGGAGGGTCCTGGGAACGACAAACACCAGACGTTTCCCAGAGAAGCTTCCAAACCAAAAAGAGCGAGAGAGCTCTGAGGTGATCTTCATAGGAGTCGTTCCACTCTTGTTGTCTTATGAAGACTGTATCCTGAAGGCTACCCAGGTCCCCAGGGCCACAGAAATCTGGGCCTCATGCCCACTGGTTCCCTAGATGTTCATAAGCATATCTTTATGGCGGCTGAGCAGGAGGCCAGAGGGCCCCTTGACCCCAAAGTAAAGTGTCTGAAGATCCATTAAGAGGGAAGGACAACAAATCTGTGTGTGGTCGGAAGTGAAAAAAGAGAACCCTGCTCTTTGGAGAGGTGTGTGTGCATGTGTGTGTGCATGTGTGTGTGTCTGTGTGTGTGTGTCTGTATATAAAGACAGAACAGAGGTAAAAAGTCAGGTAGAGTAAGTAAGTATGGAAGTTATACACACTGGGGAGGGCAGGTTCTTATTCTGGAAACAGGGTCACTACGGTGATTCTGGGTGCCATCCCCACCCAGCAGCACTCAGAGCTATGTCCAGTGGGCCCAGGGTCAATCTGGCCCTGCTGGGCTCCAGAAAGAGCCAATCCCCCTGACACTTGATCTGGGTGACACCCCGGATTCCTGCCACACTGGGCCTGGAGGATGCAGATGGAGCAGGTTCTTTGGCCTGTGCCTGGACCAGGGCCCAGCAGAGGTTCCACTCAGGGTGGAACCACAGCCCCAGAGAAGACTGTGGGCTCAGGATCTTATTGAGGGGTGCCCTCCTTCTCCCGCCATCTCCCCATTGGCCCTAGGCATTAGAAATTACAGCTCAAGGTTGGGGTTTCCTGGCAGACCGCATTCACTTTATGATTGTCTACAAACTCGAGGCCATCAGTGAGAGGAATCTGGGCTCCCCTGGCCCATAAATCCTAGAGAAGAGGCACCAGTCAGAGGATTGATTTTTAGAGCATGAACTTTCACCCTCCCAGGAAGGTCATTATCAAGACTAAGAGGTCTACAGGAAGCAAAAGGAAGTATAATTCTGGGCCCTGAGCACCCCAGGCTGCGTCCTGCTTGGGGAGGCCAGGGAGCTTGTGCTCTGCAGGGTCCTGGGAGGTCCTCCCTCCCCGTGCTTGGCCAGTACTCACCTTCCTAGCAGGACGCACTGCTGCTTTTTGGCCATCCCCATTCAGGCTGTCTGGCCCACCTGGGCAGGCAGAAGAGTATAAACATGGGTCCCCCCATTTCTGGCTGGTCCAGCATTTTCTTGCTTCTGTCCTGGGGGAAGGGGGGGAAACGGAAGTAGCCCTGATGGCCCTGGGGCCTGCAGGGAAGGGAATTAAGGAGGGTGTGGAGACCCCGAGGCCCAGGAGGCTCAGAGAAGCCCCTCCAGACAGCCTTCCCCTCTAGCTGGAACTCTCTCCCACGGCACCCAGGAGCCTACAGCTGCCCCCAGGGAGGCTGCAGGAACACGGTCCAGACCCAGCAGGACCCTGACAGGCGAGCTACGACTGCAGAGCTAAGCAGTCGCCCTATGAGTGCCCAGGACTCACAGTGCGCAGGGTGCTTTGCTCGGTGAAGGGTCCCAGCCCCACCCCGGCCTCCAGGCCCCAGCACCTTCTAGCCGGGCCTCACCCCTCCTCCCTCTGCCACAGCCCCCCTCCGCCAAGGGCAGCCCTGACCGCTGTCTCCTGGGGAGGCCGGCCTGGGGAATGGGGCATACAGCAGGCACCGGGCACCGCTGTTCCTTCTGAACGAGGGGGGCTGCCCTTGGCCCCAGGGAGGGGATCAGCCCTGCGGGGCAAGGTACCCTGAGTCCACCGAGCCCAGCCGCCCCCTCCCAGTGGGCACTCTGAGAGCCTGGAGGGGCCCGAGTGTGGACACAGAGCAGTTTGTCACGTTTTCTTGGGCCCGCGGACCAATCCCGAGGAGGGGCCCCTGCCGGGTGACCCAGGACGGATCCCCCACGGGGCTGAGAACTCACTGGGGAGGTGGGGCCTCCCTGGAGCACCCGAGGGCCCCCGGGGCTGCCCTGCAGCTGCCAGGTCCCTGCTGCTCCCCGTGCCCGGCAGGTGCCCGCCTCACCAGGCTGCTGCGAGAGAGGCAGGTGCCCCCTGGCAGGGGTGCCAGGCCCCTGGGCCGGCTTGCAGGATGGCCCGAGGGTGGGGCGGGGGTGGGAGGAGGTGACTGGGTGGGAGGGGAGGAGGGGCAGCTGAGCAGTCTGGCCAGGTGGCTGGAGGCCAGCCCAGGGCCAGAAGGGAGGCGCAGGGCAAAGGCAGAGCGAAGAGCAGACAGGGAGGCCAGGAAGAAAGGGGACAGGCAGGGCAGGGAAGGGGGCCTGGCAGGGCGGGGGCGGCAGGGGACCCCAGGGGAGCTGTGGGGCCAGGGGGCCCTGTGGGCTTCCAGGTGAGGAGGGGGCCAGCTGGTGAGAGGCGGGAGCTTGGCCGGGTGAGCTGGGCCAGCAGGAGGAGGGCCAGGCCGGGCGCCCAGGGTGGGGGCCTGCAGGAGGCAGGGCTGGAGGGCGGCAGGGAATGGGGAGGGGGCCGGGGGAGGGGGAGGGGAGGGGGGAGGGCTGGGGGCAGCAGGAGAGTAGTAGAGCTGCCTTCTCCTCATCGCTGCATGGGAACAGGTGAGAGTCCAACCAGGGTTCCGGAACCTAAGGTCTGCCTGCCTCTGTTCCTTGAGGATTTGTCCTTGTGACCTCACAGGCAGAGGATTCTTGAGAGAGAGAGAGGGAGAGAGAGAGAGAGAGAGGAGAGCCGGAGGCCGTGCCTGCAGCACAGCTGTGCCCACTGTGGGGATGATGAAGCCGAGGCCCCGTGGGAGGCCATGGGAGGCAGCGCTCAGGCTGGAACCAGGGGTGCTTGTCCTGGGGCAGAGCTTCTCCATGACCTAGGCCAGCCCATGTTGGGCCCCATCCAGGGGACCAGGGAACAGCATCCTAGCTTGTTCTCCCAGGGACACTGCCTGAGAGCCTGGCCACCTGGTGCCCTGGCGTGGCCCACCTTCCTGTGCACATCCTCCCTCCCCCAGGAGCCCCTCCATGGGGCTGGCCCCCATGGGAGGATCAAGAACTCGGCCAGTCCCTGAGCTCGGGTGTCTCTAAGATATCTGGACTCGGGAATTCTCTAGGAGGAACAAGGGACCCATGTTTATCTCTGGGCATCCCTGGACCAGGGAGGTGGGGGTCTGGGCAGCAGAGGTGACAATGGTGCCAAGAAGCAAGAAGCTGGAGAGCTGAGTGCCCCTGGGCTTCTGCACTAGGATGTGCTGAGCCAGGCAGGGGTGCCCCAGGCTTCCTCCGCCAGGCCCAGTAGTCAGAACAACTGAGGAGAGTCAGGAAGGAAACCTCTCCCCTAGGACCCTTCTGTCATTCGTCACTCACACAGTGACATCCGTGCACCACCAGGGTCCCAGGAGGGACCTCGAGAAGCCTTCCCAGGACAGTGAGAGAAATTACCTGAGGCTGGACACCAGGCCACAGCTTACCAATGTGGAAAGGGGGGAATCAACTTCTCTCCCACCTGTGACTGAATGGTTTTTCCTAGAACTTCTGTGAGCTTAACAACATCCCTCTGGGATGAGAGAACCTTGCTTGGGGGATCTAGTGGACTCTCCTCACAAGAGCAGCTGGCCCTCAAGCCTCTTCTCTAGGTCCTTCATCATCTCTCAGCAAATGCCCAAGGAATCCTGAACCCCTCTGGCCACCCCCAGGTCACGTGCTGCTCCACCCGCACGGCTCTGAGCTGCCCTCCAACAACTGTCAAGGCCCCTGGGCCGCCATCTTTCCTCTGGCAGCTCTTCACTGGCCACCCTGCCCCTCCTGGCCTCACCGACCTCATTACAATGGCCCCTTGCAAACACCCCAAGATGCTGGCGGGTCATTGAGAGGAAGCCCTGTGCCTGCCTCCTCCATGCCCACGGAGGGAGCGGAGCCCCAAGGGGAGGCCAGGACGGGGCCCCCAGTAGGGTGTGAAGACCCCAAAGAGAGGATGGTGGTGGCATCGCTTCTCCAGCCCAGACAGAGACAGGGACAGCTGTGGAGCCTCCCAGAGATCTCAGCGGCCCAGCCTGGCAGGGGAGCACCTGTCTGACCCCCCGCACACCCAACGAGGTGGGAAACCATGAGGAGCCTCATCCTGTCAGCCTGGGGGTTCTAGATCAGGGACTGCAGCTGAACCCTGAGTTCGTGAGCTGGGAGGAAGTCATTGAGCATTCAAGCCTAGAAGGAATGGGGACAGGTTGATGTAGCCTGTGGGACCTGATAGGCCAGGCCTCGTGCGGCCAGGGCACCTCTGTGGATGTCACTCAACACGGATCAAAAATCCCAAGGACAGGAGGCTGACTGGGCCCACACTCCCTACGCAGCCTCACCCCCACACCCATGCAACCCTGGGGAAAGAGGAGAATCCAGAGTTAACCAAGAGTGGGGTCCTCACACCGGAAGTTAAGTCCTGGGAAAAGAGTGAAGACACGAGGGTCCCATCCCCCCCTCCGAGTCTTTGCACAGGGATGTGTCCCGCCTCCTGAGTGTGAAGACGCGGATCCCCAGGGAAACCCCACAAGTCTGGAGGTGCAGGGGGGAAGCTCACAGAGGAGATTGGAGGGGACACGGTTCCAGTAACCACTGCGGTTAGTTCAGAGGGAAACATCCACAGCCCACAGCCGAGATGACTGTGCCACGGCACGAGAGCTACTCCTCAGAGCGAGAGTGAGAACGCCGTGCGTGAGAGGGAGCCCCAAGAATGACTCAGCGCCGCCTGATGTCAGCCAAGAGGCTCAGACCATCTCCCGGGAGTAAGGGGAATACACCTGCGCGTTCGTCACAGACTCACGTGGGGCGCTCCCACGACTCCTCAGGCACAGGCCAGTGTCTCAAAGATGACACAGAAGGCCCACGGCCTGTGGTCACACGAGGAATCTTCTAGATGCCCTTGAGATGCAGTGCAGCGCTGAATGAAGACTCCATCCCGACCACTGGCGCTACCTAGTGCAGAAGGCAGATACCTGAACAGAGAAGATGCCCGCAGATCCTCCTCTGTTCTCCCCAGGGAGCCTGCACTGCGCCCTCGGCGACCTCTAAGGGAGGGACGGGGCCTGCTGGCCCAGGCCCGGGTTCTGCTCTGTGGTCGCTGAGCCTGGTCAATGGCAAGCAGAGAGAACACTCTAGAAGAGCCAGAGGCTCAGGTGACCTGTGCAAAACACAGCGTGGGTAGAGAGGAAAGCCCTGCAGAACACGTTAGGGGGAGGCGCGATGGGGTGGCCGGGACTTGAGAGGGAGAGGCAGGGAGGGAGGAGGTGCAGGGGGGCAGCCACCTGCGGATGGAGCGGGTTCCGGGGGGCATGGCGGGGAGGGGATTCCATTATCTGCTGTGCGTGGAACAGGTACCTCCAGACCAATGACTCGGTTTCCTCAACAAACCAAGGACATGGAAAGAAAGGCAGGGGGGGATGGATGTTAGAGAATGCAACCCATCTCCCCCCAAAGGTGCCCTCATTTGAGTCCTGACCTGATTCGAATAAACCAGCTGTAAAAAAAAAAAAAAAAGACACTTTTGAGACAATCAGCGGGAAATCTGAGTATGAACTGGGTGGTGGATGATAGCAAAGGCTGACCTTCTGATTTTGGTTCCTACAATGATGGCACACAGTTGCATCAAAAAGTGTCTTTAACAGGGGATCCTGGGTGGCTCAGCGGTTTAGCACCTGCCTTTGGCCCAGGGTGTGACCCTGGAGTCCCGGGATCGAGTCCCACGTCGGGCTCCCTGCATGGAGCCTGCTTCTCCCTCTGCCTGTGTCTCTGTCTCTCTCTCTCCCTCCCTCTCTCTCTCTCTCTCTGCCTCTCATGAATAAATAAAATCTTTTTTTTTAAAAAGTGTCCTTAACAGGGGGGCCTGGGTGGCTAGAGTCTGTTAAGCACCCAGCAACTCTTGACTTCGGCTCAGGTCACCACCTCAGGGTCCTGAGACTGGGCCCCAAGTCGGGCCACGTGTACAGCAGGGAGTCTGCCTGAGATTCTCTCTCCGTCTCCCTGGTCCCATGCTCGCTCACTCACTCACTCTCTAAAATAAATCTGGTTTTCAAAAAGTATCCTTAAAAAAAATAAAAAGTGTCCTTGACAGCAGAGATGCATCCTGAAGGATTGGGCTGAGATGTCACGAGGTCAGTGGGAGTGGGCGAAGGGAAGAAATCCATGGAAGAAAGTTGGCTGGAGCTGACTCCTGGCAACTGGGCACGGTGTCCCGGGCAAGACCAGGCTGCAGCCGGGGGACTGTCTGCCCTGGTGTTGACACAAACAGGACTGGTCCACCCTTGGGGACCTCCTGGGTCAGTCAGGGCCATGGCAGGTGGGTGTTCAGTGTGGTTCTTTAGTAGAACTCTACTCAAGTCTTTTGAGATACGCTCCCAAGCTCAACACCTGAGTCACCTATTTTAGTGAACCCCACAAGGTAAATTAGAATTGACGTAGGTTGATGCTGAACTGTGGTTGAGCTAATCTACTGCCAACTTTCCCATAGCTGATTTTGGTATATTCACCTTCCCAACAGCCCCATCACCCTTGGCCACAACACAGACCAACACCCTCACCCCTTTCACACCCAATCCACAGAGAGCCATTAGCTGTCCAGGTGCCATTCTGAACTGTCACCTGGAGCACCTGCCTGGCAGCCAACAGCGGATAGTACATCTGCCCCTCTGGTCGGCACCACTGTAGTTTTGACCTGGGACGTGAGCCAGGCGTGCTCCGGTGTGTAGGACAAGAACACAATCCCAGAGCTTGAGCACAATCCTGGAAGAGCACATCTAAGTTCCAAGATGTAAATTAGGGATTTTCTTGTATTTTCAGCTCAGGGGAACAGGATCCATTCCATCTCCCCTCCCCCTTTCCTACTCACACAGAGTCTGTTGCTGGATTTGATGGTCTTCAGTGCTTATTTTTTTCTTTTTTCTTTTTTTTTTTTTTAGTTCATTGTACTATTTACAATTTATTTGAAGAATCTCATACAAAGATCAATTCAGACTTTTTTTCCTGCTCTCCCTTTTCTGTACCCCATTCAAGAGAGAAAATGTTTTTCAATTCTGAGTTGTATCCTATTTAGCTCTTCTTTTCCCAAGTTTATTTCCTCTGCTTCTCCCATGCCTCTTCCTCACTTTTCTCTCGTGTTTCTCTTTTCCCCTCCCCTAGCCAAAACTCTCATAACAAAAGTGGCACAGATAACACCACCTTCCCTTCTTCGTGTGAGTTGAAATTTTGAACTTGACAATTGAAATAGGCTTTTCATTATTACTCATCCCATTCAAAAGAAGAAATGTGTATATTTTAAAAACATATCTTCGCTTGTAATCAAAGAACTGAAAATGAAAATGAGATTTCTTTTTCATATCAAATTGGCAGAGATTTGTTATAAATGGCCATTCTTAGTGCTGGCAGACATCTAGGGAGAAGGACCTTCCTAGGAGGTTTCTAGAAGGCAATTTGGCAACATGTATCAAGAGCCTTAAAAATAGCCTACCCTTCGACCCCCGAGGAACATAAACATCTATCAGTTCCACTTGTGCCAGATGCAGCTTGGAATGGCCTGGAAGCTGAGAGGTGAGGATTAGAAAGAACATTTCCCCCTTTCTTTGGGCCCTGAGAAGTTTTTTTTAATAACTTTATTTTTTATTGGTGTTCAATTTGCCAACATACAGAACAACACCCAGTGCTCATCCCGTCAAGTGCTCCCCTCAATGCCCGACACCTAGTCACCCCCACCCCCCCGCCGCCCTGAGAAGATTAAACTGGGGATGGAGGGAGTTACTGGACTTCAGGAAGACACCACATGGTCAAAGGTGAATCCTCTATGAAGCAGTAGGTCTACAGAGAGGGGGAAACCTGGAGGAGAGCACCTTGGGTGCCAGGAGCCTGAAAACCTGCTGGCCACTTTTGGTGTTCATGTTGGAATGTCATCCTGTTATCCCCACGCCTTCAGGAACATGCAATTAATGAGTACAGCCTGGCTTTAGCTGTGAGATCTGAGGGTCAGTTGGACTTTCGCCATCCCTTGAGTTCTAGATGAGATTGGCTCTTCCCTAAAGAGTCTAGGGAAGGGACAAAACCCTCCCTGGGAGGTCCTGTTCCATGGACTGGAGATGACCAAAGCCCTTCCAGCTTTTCTGCAAGTTCCCCAGGCAGGAGTGGCTGACACCTCCATGACCCCTCTTTGGCTACCACACTTGTTAGCCTCTTCCCAGAGTTCCCCCAAGACTCCCTGCCCACAAGCAGTCATCAGGGTCCTAGGTATTTCTGAAATTTGGGGGCCACATGAAGATGCGGAGGATTTATGTCACAGAAATACAAATGTTGGCTTCTCAGTCAAGCATTTCCCAAGCTAAAATGGCCATGGCCATTCTGTCCCTGGGGGACGGCCTCAGGCCTGCTTCCACAGGGGTTGCAGCACCTTTCCAGCAGGCTCCTCTCATGCCACTGCTTTTCTGACCCTTCTCTCTCTCTCTCTCGAGCCCCCAAGTTGTGATCCAGGTTCATCCTGACACCTCTAACCTCAGGTTCCACCTTCTGCCCTAACACTTGTCAACATGTTTCCCTGGCTAAGCGGACTTACAGTGACTTTTTCATCCTGTTTTAACTGAGCCTTGGGGGATCTGGGTGATGCCTGGGCCCACTCTTGGGTTGCAGGATCTCAGGGAAATGGACACCCCAGAGAAGCTAGTTCTGTGGTGGCCAGAGGTGAGGAAGGAGAGACACCAGCCAAAATGACCCACAACAACTGGGAAGATTTTGTGGATCATGGAATATTCCTCAGGGATTCTGAGGCGGGCACAATAACACCCTGCCCACAGAGATATCCTCATACTAATTCCCAGAACCTGTGATGGTGTTAAGTCACATGGCAAAGAGAACCAAGGTTACAGATGAAATTCAAGTTGCTAATCAGCTGCCCTAAAAAATAGGGAGAGTAGCCTGTATTAACCAGGTGGGCCCAATATAATCACAAGAGTCCTTAGAAGCAGAAGAGGCTGGGGTGGCTCAGCGGTTTAGCGCCTGCCTTCAGCCCAGGGCATGATCCTGGGGTCCCAGGATCAAGTCCCACGTTGGGGTCCCGGCATGGAGCCTGCTTCTCCCTCTGCCTGTGTCTCTCATGAATAAATAAAATCTTTAAAAGAAGAAGAGGCAGGGACGCCTGGGTGGCTCAATCAGTTAAGTGTCTACCTTAGGCTCAGGATGATCCCAGGGTCCTAGGATTGAGCTCTAGCGTCGGGCTCCCTGCTCACCATGGAGTCTAATTCTCCCTGCCCCCTGCTCACACACTCTCTCTCATGCACTCTCTCAAATAAATAAACAAAATCTTTTTTTAAAAAAGGCAAAAGAAGGAGACAGGGAGAAAGTCAGAAGGGTACAATGCGAGAAGGACCCAACCCTTTGTTGCTGGCTTTGAAGGTGGAGGAAGGGGCCATGAGCCGAGGATGACAGGCATAGCAGCCTCTGGAAGCTGGAAGAGACAAGGAGATATGTTCTCCCCCTGGAGCCTCCAGAAGGAATGTGGCCCTTCTAACATCTTGATTTCTACCCAATGAGACCGTGTTGAACTCCTAACCTAGAGCTGTAAGATAAGAAATTTGTGGTGGTTTAAGCCACTGAATATGTGGCCATTTGTTAGAGCAGCCAGAGGAAACTGCCACAGCTCACAGAGACTATCAGGAAAGAGAACCTGGTGGAAATCTATGTATCTTGCTTGGGTCTCTGGGACTGTAATGAGGGCACTAAAGGCAGGACCACTCAGGAAGCTACAGAGATGAGGAACATCCAGGTTACATATGCCCAGTGTAGACCCCATCAAAGCCCACGAACATGAGTAAGTTTGAATCTACGCAAGACCAGAAGAGAGGGCTGGCGATCTGCAAGGTGTCTCAGAGCCACCTGCTCTCGGAGGATTCCCAAGGCAGGTCCTCAGTCTTGGAGGCTCAGAGATCTGATGGGTGGACCTCATGGAGCTCACATTAGTCAAGCCCATTCTGAGAACCAGGGCTCCCAAGGCTGCAGGCCTGAGGGCTTCTGATGACCAGCCCTTGTCTCGTTTGAGCCAAGATCCCCAGGAAGCAAACTCATAACCAAAAGGCTTCTGAGCAAGTTCTCTGACTTGAATATTTCACAGCCGTTGCCACACAGCCCGACAATCATGATCATAATAGCTGCCCCTAGCACCAGGTCCACTGTGCACACTCTTGGACCTGGTACCGCCCCCCCAAGCCCACCCCCTGCAGAGTGTGTAGATGAAGCTGCCAGTGGCACATCCCTGACAGTCCTTTTGCAATATTCTGACAATGACAACCAAGCCCTTGTTCTGGCCCAGGAGCCATTGTCTCCTGAAGGGGACTTGGCTTAGTGCTCTCACAGACCATTATCTGTGGATTTTAGCTTTCAGACAACAGACTTATTTCCATTCTTTCCATGCCATTGGCAGAAACCTAGTTTCTGTACAGTAGTTTCTGTACACTGTCAACATCTCCCAATTTATTTGTTCTTGAGACAAAAACAAAAACAAAAAATCTTCAGAGGCAGGGGTGTGACTGTGAACAGCCTAGGCAACCACACAGCTCTAGGGGCCCCACCACCCACCACCCACAGAAGCGACCTTTGTCTCCATCCCAGCAGGCTGCAAATATCAGCCTCCCCTCTCTTCAGTAGAAGCCCCACAGTGAGGGCAATCTAGCACCTCATAAACAAGTTGCTCCTGCTTTGTCAGTTTAGAAGCCTCTTTGGCTTGCAGACCAGTCCCTCCCTCTCTATTTTCCTCCCAAAATCTGTAAACCTCAGAGCCTCTGTAGTTTCTGGGATTCTGTCATGTTTGGCATCATTTTCAACATCCCAACAGAAAGCCAACCTGAGATTCCCCTTGCCCACTCACGTTTCCCCACTAAGTGGCTGTATAACCTTTGAGGGAAGGTATTTAACTATTTTAAGCTCCTTCCTTCATTTCACCACTATTTTTTGAGCACAATTAAGTGTCAAGCGGGGACTTAGAAGAGTTGTTAGAGATAGAGCAGTAAGGGATCCCTGGGTGGCTCAGCGGTTTGGCGCCTGCCTTTGGCCCAGGGTGCGGTCCTGGAGTCCCAGGATCGAGTCTCAAGTCAGGGTCCTGGCATGGAGCCTGCTTCTCCCTCTGCCTGTGTCTCTGCCTCTCTCTCTCTCTCTATGACTATCATGAATAAATAAATAAAATCTTAAAAAAAAAAAAAAAAAGAGAGAGAGAGAGCAGTAACCAAACAAAAATTTCAGCCTTCTAGGAGCTTACATTGCTCCAGTAAGAGGTGACAGATGATAACTGAAAACTAACATATATACAAGGTCAGGCCATTGACAGGTGCCAAGGAGACAATTAAAGCGGAGAAGAGTGATGGGGGTTGAAATTTGAAATACAATAGCCAGAAAAGACTTCCTGAGAAGGTAAGCAAAGACCTGAGGAAGCTGGCTTCAGTCCCTTGTTCGTAACATGAGTAGATTAATAATGGCATTTACCTCACCAATCGTCATGTGGATCAATTAAGTCAACACAAACCATTCAGGTTACTGCCTGGCCCATTGTAAGTGCTTCACTAATATTAGCTATTGTTATGATCATTAATGAATGCCTTTTTGAAGACTTTAGTGTTTTTCAAGTGTTCAATTTGGTTTGTGTTGGGAATTCAAAGATGGCAGCATGACATGCAAGCCAAGACAGTCTTTCAAAAACCGTAACACAGACATCACTACTCAGCTACTGCACTCTGCCTCCCTGCGTCAAGAATCCATCTTAATATAGTCCTCCAGAACCAGTCCTCATCAAACAGCTGGAATTGGCAGGCGAAAAGAAACTAATGTGCCATCCCTTGATGCAGGAGCTACAGCTAGGGACTGATTCATCTTTTGAACTCTCCCCACTACCCTTATCCATTTACTGCATAACAGTATCTCTGTCACCAAGAGCTGGAATTCCATCTCATTCATCCTTCCTGTGAAATGATCATCTCCAACCGCTTTGAGTGGCAAAGAAAAGAATAATTCGTGGTCCACTATTGACATTATGTAAGACAACATAAACCAACCTACGCTGTTCGTTGTCTAAATATTATGTTATTTCTTTATGGATCACCCAGTAAGAAGATCTTAACTTCCTACTTTCTATGTTTCCCTGATGTGACAACAGGTCTGAGTCACGGTTATGGGCATATGTGACAGGGGATCGGATGTTCTTGGGAAGGAAAGTGGCTTTCACCCAGACTCCTTGTTCTTCCCACATAATTGTGAAATCACAACATAAACATAGGCTTTTTTTCAACACACTTTCTTGAGCCTGTTGGAGGCAGTCCTAGTGTCCAAATACAGCAGCACATTAGTCGTATCACTACTCAGGGACCTCGTAAACATTAGCTCAATGGAAATCTTCTGGGAACTGTAAAGCAAAACCAAATATAATTCAAGTGTACAGAGTGATTATACTTACCTTTTACAGACCAGATGTCCATAAGGAAGACACACCAGAAACACAGCCAGAAAAGATGAGGCCTGTGTCTTCAAGCCAGACACTCTAATTTTCTTTTAAGAGGGAGTCTCAATGCCTAGGCTGGTCAGAAGTCTTGTCCTAGCATTCATCTGGAAGCTGGGTTTTCTTATGAACTTTTTTTTAAATACCAACTTTGAAAAAAAAAGTCAACATACAAATACTCGTTTATCCTTCACCGCTTTTTTCTAGATACACATCTGTGTATACCCACACCTTCTTTTTTTTTTTTTTTTTTTTTTTTTTTTTTGCTGCTGAACGCTTCGAAAGCAAGCTGCAGACCTAAGATCACTTTCACCCCTAAATACCTCACGGGCTTCTACAAAAAGAAGGTGGGCAATTCTCATATATAACCAAAATAGCATCATCACAGGCAAGAAATTTAGCAGGGACACAATAATATTATGTAATAGATAGTCCTTATTCAAATTTCTCCAATTATATCCTAAATGTCCTTTATGTCTTTTTCAAAAAAAAAAATACTCACTTTCATCCAATCAAGGTTCACACACTGTTTAATGTACTTTCACGTAGAGGTGTCCCTGCACCTTTTTTCATGACCCTGACATTCTTTAAGAGTTTTACAGACTATACTCCCAAATTCAGTTTGCATAATTGCTTCCTCGTGATGTAATTCAGATGAACTATTTTGGACAAGATGCTACTGGAGGTGATGTTGTGTCCTCCTTAATAGATCACATCAGGGAGCACATAATGTTAGTCTGTCTCACTATTTCTGAATCTGATTTTGACCATTTTGTTAAGGTGAGGTCTGACAGGCCTCTCCTGTCATTAATACATAATCTGTCAAAGGAGACTTTGATACTGTGTGAACACCTCACATCTGACAGCGCTTTGCTCCATGGCTTTAGCATCTGATGATGTTGACCGAATCCGTTATTATGGGAGTCTGCAGAATGGCGATTATCCAATTCTAATATTATTCCTTCTTTATTTATTAGCTGGCATTCCTCTGTGAAGACAAGCTGAAACCTGGGTCTCTGTCATAAATCCCATTTAAAACAGCAGGAAATCCTCTGCTGGAAGTACAATTAAGCACAATGTACTACGTGGTCTCCAGTTCCTTCTGTCATTGCTTCTTTTCCTCCAACTGCTCCACTCATTGAATGCTTTGCACTCAGCACTGTAGAAAGTGCTTTAGGCACACTGGGTCACTTAATTAATTCCCAACCACCCTGGGGGCTAGGTGGTAGCAGGCTCATCTGGCGGGGGAGGACACTGAAACAGAAGCAACTTGCCCGCGGTCATCTAGTAAGGGACAGATTTGGAACCCAGACACATTTGGCCAAAAAGGCTATATTCCTGCCCAGGAGGAACAAACCCCTGTGTTATCCCTTTTTGTAGGCATACATAACAATTCAGGCAGTAGCAGTCCTTGGTTTTTGTTGATTCCTAGAGAACTCTTCATCCTTCCTCCTTGAGTTATTAGCAGTGCACAGCAAAAAGGCCAGGGGAATAAAAATAGGGACCGTGGGATTATGGATCATTTTTATTTTCCTCTTTATACTTATCTGTATTTCCTAAATTTTCTACAAGGAACATGCATGGATGGTTTGGTCAAATTTCCAGTTGTCAGATTCAGAAAGGCTCTTCCCAGGAGCCATCTGTCCCTGTCGGGGCCTCGTGGATACATGCCTGGGCTGATGTGCTAGTAAGTGGCCTGTTAGTGACATATGTGATTCATTCTACCCCACACCAACTGGGGGAAAGGATCCAATTCAACTGACGGCCCATCTTCCCAGAGTCCTAATCTCGGGCTGGCTTTGTACAAGACTGCAGCAGCCATCAAGGACGGAGAAGACTGAGCCTTGGAGCTGGAACTGTTTACAAAGTAACGGCAATACAAGGAAACACAGCAGATACACTTTTTGCAGGACAAGATAAGAAATACTTGGCAGCAGAATGGCAGGAGCGGCCATCATCCCCAAAGGTCGGATACAGAAGTTACTGAGGCTTCAATAAACTTCTAGAAGGAAAGTCAGAATCACAGGCCAGAAAGTCATCACTCTTAAGAGCGTTTGTAAGATTCTGGGCCCTTATAGCTTCCTCATGTTTCTTATTTTTGTTACTGCATGTCTGTTTCCCTATAGTCCTCAGCAGGTGCAGGAGCGGGAGGCGGGGGGAGGAGGGGGAGCGAAATGCCTTTAAGGAGGAAAAAAGAAGACTTAGGAGGAAGACAGAATCATAATACAAAACTGTATCACTCTGAATAACAAAAAGCCACCACAAGACAAGTCTTAGATGTAAAGAGCTTGGAAGTCGGTTACTTCCATCCTCACGAGAGAAAAACCTGAGCAAACCGAAAACTGAGGTCATAGGCCAAACCACCAGGTTGAAATCTGGGGTGGGGGGGGCAGAAGGGGGCAATACAGAAAAAACCTGCAACTTACCAGGAATGGAAGCAGCCATCGGAGCCAGCAATCCCATACAATCTGATGACTCTCCCGAAGCTGACAGTTAAAACCCCTGGAGTCCCACCCTTCCCTGGGATTTACTTCCAGGAGTCCCACCAGCCTCTCACTGTGAAGGTTCTGGAAAAATCCCCAGGCGTCAAGCAAGGAGAGGGAAAAGTAACCATTTTTAAACAGGCTCAGGGACAATGTAACCATTTTGAAAGGCCAGAGCATTTTGTTCTCTTTAATAAAGGGGTAAATCCAGAGAATCTGCTTTACCAGAGCCTTATCTGCCCTGGGGGCAGGACCAGGAGACAACTCCAACTCCTCCAGCCTTCTAGTCTCTGCTTTCACTACCCATTTGTTCTTGCAGGCTGTCAACCCCTCCCTTGACACATTAACCATAGTCATTTTAAACTCCCTGACACCCCCAAAATCGTTGTCCTACCTGGGTCTGGTTCTGGTGCTTGCTTTGTCTCTTCAGACTACATAGTCGCCTATAGCATGGCTTGTCATTTTTGGTTGAAGGTTGGGTGTGATGCATGTGAAAATAGGACGTGAGCAAATCAGGCTTTAGTGTGAGGTTCTCTGATAATCTGGTGAGGATCGAGGCTGTGTTGAACATTTGCTGTAGTTGTTGGTGCCACAGACTTCAGTGTCCTCTAGAGGCCTGGTTTTATTTTTTTTCTCTTCTGTTGTTTTGGGTTTCCCTAATAACTCTATCTTAAATAATCTGTGTCTTGTAGGTCTGTCAGTCATAATCCACTTTTATTACACTGGAGTCTGTTGATGTGGTAGTAAGTGTAGTAGGTAGAATGATGTCCCCCAAAAAAGACATGTTCACCTGGAATCACAGAATGAGACATTAGTTGGAAATAGGATCTTTTGCAGATGTAAGTAGTTACGTTAACATGAGGTCATGCCTGATTAGGGTAGCCCCTAAATCTAATGATTGATGTCTTCATAAGAAGAGAGCACACAGGGATACACACAGAAAGAAAAACAATAAAGATACTGTTGAACTGAATAGCTCCATCAATCAACTGGATCTCAACGGCATTTACAGAAGACTTCACCCAACCACAGCATGATACATATTCTCCTCAAGCTCACATGGGACAGTCACCAAAAGAGACCACATTTTGGGCTGTAAAACAGATCTAAACAAGTTTAAAAGAATAGAAATCACATAAATTATGTTCTCAGATCACAATGGAATACTAGTAATCAGTAACAGAAAGATAGCTGCAAAATCCCAAAATATTTGGAGATTAAATAACACATTTTTAAAAATTTTTTTAAGATTTTATTGATTTATTCATGAGAGACACAGAGAGAGGCAGAGACATAGACAGAGGGAAAAGCAGGGAGCTCGATGCGGGACTCAAACCCAGGACCCCAGGATTACGACCTGAGCCAAAGGCAGATGCTCAACCACTGAGCCACTCAGGCATCCAAAACAACATATTTTTAAGTGACATATGAATCAGAGAAGTCTCAAAAAATTATTTTGAAACTATCATAAATGAAAATGAAACAAAAACATCAAAATTTGTGGGATGCAGCAAAAGCAGTACGTAGAGAAAAATTTATAGCATTGAATACATATACTAGAAACAAAGACCTAAAATTAATGATCTAAACTTCTACCTAGACCACAAACCAGAGAAAGAAGAGTAATAGAAACCTAAAACAAGAGGAAGAAAACAATGGCAAAAAAATGAAGTAGAAGTCAATAAAATTGAAAACAGGAAATTTATAGAGAAAATTAATAAAACCAAAAACCTGTTCTCAAGAAAAAAAAAAGGCAATAAAATTGATAAACCTCTAGTCAAGCTAACCAAAGAGAGAAGACACAAATTACTAATATCAGAAAAGAAAGAAAGGCAGTCACTACTGATCTGGAGACAAATAGATTTTTTTAAAGATTTTATTTATTTATTCATGAAAGAGAGAAAGAGAGGCAGAGACACAGGCAGAGGGAGAGACAGGCTCTCTGCGGGGAGCCTC
Source organism: Canis aureus (assembly GCF_053574225.1). Taxonomy (NCBI): domain Eukaryota; kingdom Metazoa; phylum Chordata; class Mammalia; order Carnivora; family Canidae; genus Canis; species Canis aureus. The sequence goes on from NC_135634.1 coordinate 44,005,413, forward strand.
ATGCAGAACTTGATCTCGACACTCCAGGATCTGCCTGGGGCCAAAGGCAGATGCTCAACTACTGAGCCACCCAGTCATCCCAAATAAATAAAATCTTTTTTTTTTTAATTTTTTTTTTTATTTATTTATGATAGTCACAGAGAGAGAGAGAGAGAGAGGCAGAGACATAGGCAGAGGGAGAAGCAGGCTCCATGCACCGGGAGCCTGATGTGGGATTCGATCCTGGATCTCCAGGATCGCGCCCTGGGCCAAAGGCAGGCGCCAAACCGCTGCGCCACCCAGGGATCCCCCCAAATAAATAAAATCTTAAAAAAAAAAAAAAAAAAAAGGAAAGATTTCACCAAGGGCCGTTGTGCCTTTAAAAAAAAATAAAATAATAAATAAAAATAAAAATTTTATTTTTTTAAATAAAAATTTTAAATAAAATAAACAACTTATCCTTTATAGTGCAGCACATAATGTGGATTTAAATGAGAATACTAAGCAGAAGCAGAATAGCAGAGATTAGATTTTATTACAATTTTAGTCTTCATAAAATTGATGTACTTGCATTTGTAACATTAAACTAAATAACTACGAAGGTGGGCTATCCAATTTTTAGTTATATAATTCAATTATACATTTACACTATGAGTCGTTCAAATAAGAGCCTAGTTTGGGGATTCTTTATATCTCAAAATTTTGGAAGTTTGAAAAGTTCCAAAGCCATGTAAAATAAAATCCATGACATATTTGATAAGGGATTGATACTCAGAATATATACAGACTTCCTAAAACTCAAAAACAAAAAAATAAACAACCTGATTCAAAAATGGGCAAACAACTTGCATAGATATTTCTCAGAAAAAGATACACAAATGGCCACTAAGCCCATGGAAAGATGTTCTGTATCACTCATCACTAAGAAAATGCAATCAAAATCACAGTGAGCTCAGGGGCACCTGGTGGCTCAGTAGGCGGAGCACGTAACTCTTGATCTCAGGGTTGTGAGTTAAAGCCCCATGTTGCACGTAGAGATTGCTTAAAAATAAAATCTTAAACAGTCCAAAGAAGACATACAGATGCCTAGTAGACATGAAAAGATGCTCAGCATCACTCATCATCAAGGAAATGCAAATCAAAGCTACAGTGAGATATTACTTCATGCCTGTCAGAATGGCTAAAATCAAAAACACAAAAAACAAATGTTGCTAAGGATGTGGAGCAAAAGGAACTCTCTTGCATTATTGGTGGGAATGCAAACTGGTACAGCCACTGTGGAAAATAGTATAGCGTTTCCTCCAAACATTAAAACTGGAACTACCCTATGATCCAGTAATCGCACTACTGGGTATTTACCCAAAGAAGACAAAAACACTAATTCCAAAAGATATATGCATCCCTATGTTTATTGCAGCATTATTTACAATAGGCAAATTATGGAAGCAGCCTAAATATCCATAGATAGATGAATGGATAGAAAAGATGTGGTATGTATCACAACGGAATATTATCCAGCCACAAAAGAAGAATGCAGCCCAGGGTGTGATCCTGGGGACCTGGGATAGAGTCCCACGTCAGGCCCCCTGCATGGAGCCTGCTTCTCCCTCTGCCTCTCTCTCTCTTTCTCTCTCTCTCTGTTGCTTATGAATAAATAAATAAAATCTTTAAAAAAAAAAGAAGAAGAAAAATGAGATCTTGCCTTTTGCAACAACATGGACAGAGCTAGTGTATTATGCTAAGTGAAATAAGTCAGTCAGAGAAAGACAAATGCCATATGATTTCACTTATATGTGGAATTTAAGAAACAAACAAATGAGCAAAGGAAAAGGAGAGAGAAAGAGAGAAAAAAAACAAGAAACAGACTCTCAACTATAGAGAACAAACAAATGACTACCGGAGGGCTGGTGGATTAGGGGAAGGATGAAATAGGTGAAGGGGATTAAGAGAACACTTACCATCATGAGCAGAGTAATGTACAAATTTGTTGAATCACTATATTGTACACCTGAAACTAATATAACACTGCATGTTAACTATACTAGAATTAAAATTTTTAAACTTTTTTAAAAAGGATTTTATTTATTTATTCATGAGAGACACACAGAGAGAGGCAGAGACACAGGCAGAGGGAGAAGCAGGCTCCATGCAGGGAGCCTGACGTGGGACTCGATCCTGGGTCTCCAGGATCACGCCCTGAGTTGAAGGTGGTGCCAAACCCCTGAGCAACCCGGGCTGCCCAAAACTTTTTAAAAAGAGGGAAAAAATCACAGTGAGAAACCATTAGAATGGCTATTATAGATTGATTGATTAATTAATTAATTAATTAATTAATGGGAAATAACAAGTGTTGGTGAGGATGCAGAGAAATTGGAACCCCTCGTGCACTACTGGTGGAATGTAACATGGTGCCACCACTATTGGAAACAGTATGCAATTCCTCAAAGAGTTAAAAATAGAATTTCCAGGGACACTTGGGTGGCTTAGGCGGTTGAGCGTCTGCCTTTGGCTCAGGGAGTGATCCTGGGGTCCTGGGATTGAGTCCTGCATTGGGCTCCCTGCGAGGAGCCCGCTTCTCTGCCTGCGTCTCTGCCTCTCTCTCTGTCTCTAATGAATAAATAAATAAAATCTTTAAAGAAAATAGAATTTCCTTGTGATCCAACAATTATATTTCTGGAATTGAAAAGAGCTGAAAGCAGAGACACAGTAGATATTTGTATACCCATGTTTATAGCAGCATTACTCATAATAGCCAAAGGGTAGAAGAAAGTTGACAAACATCTATAGAGGAGTGGAGAAACAAAGTGAGTGTATATATATATATACAGTGAAATATAATTCAGCTTTAAAAGAGGAAATTCTGACATACACTACAACAGAGATAAATCTTGAAAATATTATGCTGAGTGAAATAAAGAAGTCACACAAAGACAAACACTGTATGATTACAGTTATATGAGGTACCTAGAGTGGTCAAATTCACAGACCCAGGATCGAAAATGATGGTTGCCAGGGTCTGGGCTGGAGGAAGGAATGGGCGTTCATGTTTCATGAGTATGGAGTTTCAGTTTTACAAGATAAAAAAAAATTTTGGACGTGGATGGTAGTGACGGTTCACAACAATGAAAATGAATTTATTTTTTTTTTTTTTAGATTTTATTTATTCAGAGAGAGAGACACACACACAGGCAGAGGGAGAAGCAGGCTCCATGCAGGGAGCCCGATGTGGGACTCAATCCCGGGTCTCCAGGATCACACCCCAGGCCGCAGGCGGCACTAAACCGTTGCACCACCAGAGCTGCCCTGAAAATGAATTTAATGCCATAAAACTATCCTCTTAAAAATGGCTAAAGCGGTAAATGTTGTTATGTATATTCTATCACAATTTTAAAAATAAATAATAGTGACAATTCACGATAAAGAGAGTAACCAGGGCAGCCTGGTAAATTATTGTCCAAACTGGGACACTTGGATTGTGGTAGTAGATGCTTTTAACAACTAGATCTGGACCCGCAGGGGTAACCTGACTGTCCTGGGAAGCTCAGGTTCTCCCTACATATCCTGCTCCAACCTCAGTTGAAACATATCTACCCATCTCAGTTGAATGAGAGTGTCTTTTGAGTCTGGCAAATGTTCTGTAGGGTAACTAGGGCTCTCACAATTAACAATGCCAAGAAATGATTATTCGTGTTTCATAACCTCAAACTTTTAAAATTTGGCCATGACACTTTTATTTTTAAAGATTTTTTTTTTGAGAGAGAGAGAGAGTGTGTGTGTGCGTGTGTGCAAGCAGAGGGAGGGGAGAGGGAAGGGAGAGAAATCCTCAAGCAAACTCCCCACTGAGCACTAAGCATGGAGCCCCACTCATGCTCCACTGGATAATGACCTGACCTGAAAGCAAGAGGCAGATGCTTAACCAACTGAGCCACCCAGGCACCCGTGGCCATTAACCTTTTAAAACATACTTGCCACAGTAATTTTCAGATATATTTATGATTTGTGGTTCTAGCCTACAAGTCCCTTCTACTTTGAGACTCTCACCTTTGGTCAGTACACGTATGTGGGACACACCTTTCCTTCCTCCCCTCCATGCTATCTCAGTTGCATCCTTCCTTTAAAGCAGCTCCCCCACAAATGACCCCCTCATCTGTCCAGGCTTACCTGATCCATGAAATGGGATTCCCCCACTTTTCACACCTCGCTTTATTTGGCATAAGGATTACACGAGATAAGACCTCAATTATTGAATGAATGTAATTAACATCTGGCTTGGCTGCCAACCCCTGAAAACAGCCATGATTAAAATCATTAATAGCCATAAGGAAGACTAGCTGGGCCTCCCTTCTTTAAACTCCTTGGGTTTAGGGACGCCTGGGTGGCTCAGTGGTTGAGCATCTGCCTTTGGCTCAGGGTGTGATCCTGGAGTTCTGGGATCGAGTCCCACATCGGGCTGCCTGCAAGGAGCCTGCTTCTTCCTCTGCCTGTGTCTCTGCCTCTCTCTCTCTATGTCTCTCATGAATAAGTAAAAAATCTTAAAAAAAAAAAAAAAACTCCTTGGGTTTACAGGAGTTTGTGGGGGGCTTGGGGCTTAGGCTTGTAGAAAGAATCCAATTTGATTCTTGGGTACAGCGGGAACAGACATTCCTCTGACTGTTTTTTCATATGCAGGAAGTGGTAATTCTCACCCTCCCTGGTCTTGGCCTCTGACTCACTGGGTTCCCCAGTCCCCAGGGCCTGGTCTCCTTGCCGCTAAAGGCCCCAGGCGGGGCAGTAAGGTGTCTGGCTCCCCTGGTGGGGGAAAAAGCTCCCCTGGTGGGGGCCAACGCTGGTCCTGAGAAATGCTACTCTTCCTTTTCATGTGGTTTTGTCAGGATGCCTGGACCCCTCAGGCCTGGGCCAGGTTGTCTTAATCATACAGATGGTTGTAGATTGAAAACCGTCCTAAAGGTCACCTGTCTCATTAAGAATTTCACACCCTTCCCCCCAAGTTCATAATGTCACCTCTGTGTTTCTGTACCCCTGTGTGGGACTATATGCAGGAAAGTTTCCATTTGAGGTTTCCTGCAAACTCAGCCAACATCATGCTTCATAGACACCAGGATTCCTCTCCTAGAGCCATGAATCCCAGGGATCACCAACTTAAAAGACAACAAAGACAAATCTTCCAGGGAAACGGAAGCACTAGCTAGCCTCATGAAACCAAAGGGCGACACTAGAGCATACAAGGTCCATCGCAAGCTCGTGACCAAAACATGGGCTTTGGCCACTTAACCACCAGGATGGCTAGGATCAAAGACACAGAAAATAAGTGTCGGCAAGGACGTGGAGGAATCGGAACCCTCACACATCGCTGGTAAGAACCCTGGAAACAGTCTGGGGGCCCCTCAAAGGGTTAATCGTAGAGTCACCCTATGGCCCAGCCGGCCCACTCCTAGGTGCGCGCCCAAGAGAATAGAAAACAGGTGCTCGGATGGGTATAAGATTTCTGTAAGAAGGCTCATAGCAACACTGTCCGTGGCGGCCCGAAGTGGAAGCAGCCCAGCTGTGCAACCAGCCGAGAAATGGTTAAACGGGCTGCAGCGCAGCTGTGCCTGCCGTGAGCTATCTGGTCATGGGAAGGAATGAAGTCCCCAGGCATTTGCAACACAGGTGAACCTTGAAAACATTAAGGCAAGTGATGGAAGCCACGCATCAAGGGCACGTACGTATGATTCCATTTATATGAAACGTCTAGAAATCCATAAAGACATAAAGCAGCTTGGTGATGGCCAGGGACTGGGGGAAGGGGAAGTGGGGGTGGGTGACTGCTTAATGGGTATGAGGTTTCCTTCTAGGGTGGTGAAAATGTGGTTATACAGCATCGTGAATGTGTTGAAAGCCACTAAATATACACTTTAAAATGCTTAGTGTTGAGTTTTCTGTAATGTGAATTTTATCTCAATTTTTTTAAGTGTGTGTTTTGACTGAGGCAAGTGTTTGTCACAGAAACTGCTTCTCTCCTTGCAATATCTCTTTTTTAAAAAAGAAGATTTGCTTTATTTGACAGGGAGAGAGAGAGAGAGCACACAAATGGGCAGAGGGGCAGAGGGAGAGGGAGATAGTTTTAGCTGATGGTTAAAACTAACCGATGAGCAGGATATTCAGTTGATGCCAGGGCCATATGAGGATCCCACGAACTACTTCCTTTCTTTCTTAAAAAAAAGGGGGGGGTTATTTATTCATTCACGAGAGACACACAGAGACACATCAGGCTCCCTGATGCCCCGCTGAGCAGAGAGCCCGATGCAGGGCTCGATTCCAGAACCCTGGGATCATGACCTGAGCCAAAGGCAGATGCTTAACAGATGGAGCCACCCAGGTGCCCCATCTCCTTGTGATATTTCTTAATCCTCCAGGATCAGCACCCCATCTCCAAAGCTACCCACATCCCAAGAGTTGCCCGAGGACTGGAGTCCAGGACCAGAGAACTCAGTCTGCTGCATGACCTTCACCCTACTTTGGATTTTCATCCTACTGCTTTCTCATCACTCTCAGAGTCTGGGGGTCATGCAAGCCCCGGGAGGACCTGGGTATTCCCAATGCCCTGGCATCAAAGGTGTCACGGGGCTTCCCTAATACTCAGCACCATAGCTGGTGCCAACAAAAGCCAACACTGAATGGATTCCATGTGGTCAGAGCGTTCTCAAACAGGAGGAAATGAAAGTGAGAACTGGAGGTCTAAATTAAATGGGTGGCAAAGTTCAGGGTGATATGAAAAACTCTACTCTCATTGTATAAGCAAGAGGAGACAATGAGGGAAGCCTGGGTGCTCAGCAGTTGAGCATCTGCCTTCATCTCAGGGTGTGATCCTGGATCTGGGATCGAGTCCTGCATTGGGCTTCCTTCGAGGAGCCTGCCTCTCCATCTGCCTATATCTCTGCCTCTCTCTGTGTCTCTCATGAAGAAATAAAATCTTTTTTAAAAAAAGAAGAAGAGAAAGAGAGAGAAAATGAGAACGCATGCATTATTTTCATGAAAAGAAACACAAGAAGTTAAAACAGATACTAATGAAAAGGATATTTTTCTTAAGATTTTATTTATTTATTCATGAGAGACACAGAGAGAGAGGCAGAGACACAGGCAGAGGGAGAAGCAGGCTCCATGCAGGGAGCCCGTTGTGGGACTCAATCCGGGGACTCAAGGATCACACCCTGGGCCAAAGGCAGGCACTCAACCGCTGGGCCACCCAGGCGTCCTATGAAAAGGATTAACCATGTTGGGGAGAGGAAACAACGTGGAGGGAATGGGAAGGTGGTGAGACTTCGCTTGTATACCTTTCTATATCATTTTAATTTTGAACCATATAAACGTTTCGTGTGTGCAAAAAACAAAATTTTGCAAGGATGGGATAAGGTAAATCCCACCACAGAGTGCAAACAGGAACAAAACAAATGGATTATATATCCGACTGATAACCACACAGAGCAGGGAATGAACTCGAGTACTCGGACTGTACATCCCTAATAGGATCTGTTCTAAGAACAAAATCAACTGAAAAAAAAAAAAAAAACAAAAAACTTATGTTTTACTTAGTAGATGTATTATTAGTAATACTATTGGTCTTGTAATTCTGAAACTCTTTTATGCATAATATAATATTAAGGAAATACATATTTTACTGTAAGAGAAAAAGAACACTAGTAATAAGTAAAAGCAGTTAAAGAAAAACCCTATGATGTTAAATTTGAGGTGGAAAGATCAGTTTGAACTCATGATTGTTTTAAAAATGAGTTTCCAGTTTCTGTTCGCTGACAGATCTAGAAGCAAAAACATTCCTGTAGCAGTGAACACACATCACACTGTGTGCTCTTCTTTTCTAGCCGTCGTTCCCCACTAAGGGAGCCAGGACTCCTTGAAGACATGGTTATTTCTGGGTCTGGGGCTAAAAACATACAGCATGAGTCCTCTGCAGAGTATCCTGTGGTGCCAAGGGATGCGGGAGCTTACCTGAAAGACCTCCATGGCTCGCTGTGGGACCACATGAACACCAAAAGGGATAATGAGAGTGTCCACTTCGAACACATTTTTTTTAAGATTTTATTTATTTATTCATGAGGAACACAGAAAGAGAGAGAGGCAGAGACACAGGCAGAGGGAGAAGCAGGCTCCATGCAGGGAGCCCGATGTGGGACTCGATCCCCGGTCTCCAGGACCAGGCCCTGGGCTGAAGGTGGCGCTAAACCGCTGAGCCACCCAGGCTGCCCCACATTTTTTTTAAATCCATGAATCCACAGTGATTTTTTTTTTTTTTTTTTTTTTTAGGGGAAAAAGATGGGGTAAATTCCAGCTCGTAAATGTGGAAGGAATCAAAGAATGAACCACCACCGCTTGCAATCAGGTAAGCCTCGTCTCTGATGGCTAAAACTCTCAGGTGAGTGGGATATTCAGTTGACCCCAGGGCCATATGAGGATCCCACAAACTACTTCCTACTTTTCTTTAAAAAAAATATATATTTTATTTATTTATTCATGAGAGACACACAGAGAAAGGCAGAGACATAGGCAGAGGGAGAAGCAGGCTCCCTGCGGGACTCGATCCCAAGCCTCCAGGATCATGATATGAGCCAAAGGCAGACACTCAGCCAACTGAGCCACTGCAGCATCCGCATGGGCTACTTCCTAATCACCAAGGAGGAAACGGAGAACATGGCTCAGCATCACCAAGAAGGCACAGCCTGATGTTATCTGCCCTCTGATGGGTTGGTTACCAGGGGCGTACACACCACACGTCCATAGTGCTCGTGCCCGACACACTAGGCCGGACAGTAGCCATGAGTCAATCAGCAGATTAATCCTGCCTGGGTGACAACCTCCGAGCCAAGTGGCAAAGACTCTTCAAAGGAGCCAGTGTCTGGAAAACAAACCAAGAGCAACAGCAACAATGGAAAGGTGGCGAACCGTTCTGGGTCCCAGGAGACGAAAGGGACATAACCAGGTATCATACAGGAACCTCGGCCGGATTCCCAATAGCAGAGAAAAAATCCAGGTTTAAAAGACATTTGGGGGACACTTGTAGAGAGTTGAATACAAATGGTGTAGGGGATGCTGGTACGGTTGTCAAAAATGGTATTGTGGTTTTGCCGCAGAACATCCTTATTCGGAGATGCTGAGATACTCAAAAGCGAAGCACCAAGATGTCAGCAAGTTGCTTGCAAATTGTTCAGCAAAATAAAATTATGTAAAATATACAGAGAAAGGGGAAGAGAAAGAGAAAGCAAATACGGAAAAATGTTAACAGTTGGAGAATCTAGGGAAAGGTGTGTGGGGGGGTAGTATTTAATATAGTCTTTTTTCAACTTACCTGCAGGTTTGATGATTTCAAAACAAAATGTCAGGGTGGGGGGGCGATGGGGGGCGGACGGAGCAGGGCAGTAGAGCTTGCTGCCAGACCCACGCAGGCTGCCACCCACACAGGAAGTGTCGAAGGGCTCCCTAAATTACACTGGACTAACCCTATCCTTTGAAGTCGGCCTGCAGGCAGCGGGAAGGGTGTGCATTTCACGTTCCGGGAACCCCTTGGCCCCATTCAGCACCCACCCGTTACAGACACTTTGAACCCAACATGCTTTGGAAAACTTGGGGTTTTTTAGAGATTTTATTTATTTGAGAGAGAGAGAGAACATGAGCAAAAAGAGAGGGAGAGGGAGAAGCAGGCTCTCCCTATGATGCAGGGCTCAATCCCAGCTCCCTGGGATCATGACCTGAGCCGAAGGCAGACACACCTATCCAGCTGAGCCACCCAGGGGCCCCTGGAAAAGTTTAATGAATGGAAAACACAGCTGGCAAACAGGTGCAGAAGAAGAGTTTCCCAACGCCCCAAGCATGATGGGGATTCCACGCCCGTGCCAGGCCCCAGGACCTGTGAGGCTTCTGGGGGGTTCCAGCCCTGTGCTCAGGTGGGGAGGGGGGTCTACCTACCATACCAGGGGCTCCCCTTTCTTATCATCTAGGTCACCTGGGGCTCTTCCTAAGTGGACCTCAGACTCTGTTGGGGAAGCCTTTCTCTTTAAAAAAAAAAAAAAAAAAAGATTTTATTTACTTACTTGTGAGAGACAATGAGCATGAGCAAGGGGAGGGGCAGAGTGAGAAGGAAAAGCATCTCCCCGCTCAGCAGGGAACCCAAAATGGGACTGGATCCTAGGATCCTGGGATCATGTCCCCAGCCAAAGGCTTAACTGAGCCACCCAGGCACCCTGGAGAAGCCTTTCTATTTCTTTCCAGAACCACCCTGGCTCAAAACAGCATTTGCTTATGCAATCACTCATTTATTCTGATATTTGACAAGTATTTCTTGAGCACCCAGGCACTGTTTGGGGCACTAGGGACCCCCCCAGAAAAACAGCAGCCGTAGTTTCTCTTCTCGAGGCAAATTGCAACCACGACAAGGGCCACGGGAGGTGGGGGGTGGGGGAGGAACAACAAGGTGCCCACAGCCAGTGAGGGGCGAACTGCTGAGGTGGCATTTCAGTGACAAGCGGTTGTTTTTCCTGCTTGTCATGGTTGCAATTTGCCTTGAGAAGAGAAACCACGGCTGCTCCTCCACCCCTGCCAGGACACCCATGAAGGTCTTTGGTCCTGGGCAGTCCTCTTTCATTTCGCCCTTCTGTGGTCTCAGAAGGAGGCTCTGGGGAGCATCCTGTATCCCAATGGCAAGGCTTCTCTAGAAGCAGGGGTGGTGGAGGGGTGGAGGAGGGGAACAGCTTGGGGACACCCGCACTGACACTCTCTGTCTCTCTCTCACACACACACACACACACACTCGTGTGCACGATTCTGTTTCTCAGGATTTGCTCTCTCACAGGTGTTTGATTAACTATGTAAAGGTTGGGGACCATTTTATTTACTCACATTTGGATGAGGGAAAACTTAGTATTTGTGCCGGAGAACAGAACCCTTCTCTGCTACTCTCCTGCCCCACGGTTCTCCTAAGAACAGGAAATTCTTAGTGCAAATACTTTTCACGTGGAACAAAATGAGAGAACCGTCTCACTTCCAGGTGGACATGGAGCACAATGGGGCAAAATCGGGCAAGTGTAGAAGAAGAGTAAACCCCCAGGAATTGGTAGAGAATGTGGTTTGGGGGACGCCTGGGTGGCTTAGTGGTTGAGCGTCTGCTTTTGCCTCAGGGTCCTGGGATCCAGTCCTCCATCGGGCGCCCAGCAGGGAGCCTGCTTCTCCCTCTGCCTGTGTCTCTGCCTCTCTCTGTGTGTCTCTCATGAGTAAATAATCTGAAGAAGAAGAAGAAGAAGAAGAAGAAGAAGAAGAAGAAGAAGAAGAAGAAGAAGAAGAAGAAGAAGAAGAAGGAGGAGAGGAAGAGGAAGAAGGAGAGGAAGAAGAAGAAGAAGAAGAAGAAGAAGAAGAAGAAGAAGAAGAAGAAGAAGAAGAAGAAGAAGAAGAAGAAAGAAAGAAAGAAAATGTGGGTTGGGATGTGTATTCATCTCCTAGGGCTCCTGCAACAAATTACCATAAACCGGGTGCCTCACACAACAGCAACTGATTGTCTTGCTTCTCTCAAGGCTACAAGTCCAGAGTCAAGGTGTCAGCAGGGCCACACTCCCTCCGGAAGCTCTGGGGGAGATTCTGTTCCTGTCTTCCAGCTTCGGGTGGCTCCAGGAGTTTCCTGGCTTGTGGCTCCATTACTCAGCTCTTTGCTTCCATAGTCAAACAGTCTTCTCCTCTTCTGTCTGGGTGTCTCTCCTCTGTGTGTCTCTTGTAAGGACACTTGTCATTGGATTTAGGTCCCATCTGGATAATGATCCCCCAGACAGATCTCATCTCAAGATCTTCAACTATGTCTGCAAAGAGCCTTTTCTTTTTCCTTTTTCATTTTTTTTTTTTTTTAGATTTTGTTTATTTATTCATGAGAGACCAGAAAGAGAGAGGCAGGGACACAGGGACACAGGCAGAGGGAGAAGCAGGCTCCCTGCAGGAAGCCCGATGTGGGACTCGATCCCAAGACTGCAGGATCACGACCTGAGCCAAGGTAGATACTCAACTGCTAAGCCACCCAGGCATCCCATGCAAAGAGCCTTGTCTCAAATTAGGTCACATTTGCAAGTCCCATGAACTATAATGTGGACATATTGTTTGGAGCCACCATTCAACCCATTACAGGATGAGACTCTCACAGGACACGGGGTGGGGTGGGAGGCAGCGGTTACACTTGCTTTCTTTCTGTCGTGGTGCTGGTAGATTGTGGTCAAGTCCACTCATAATAGAACTGCGCTAAGAAACCCATCACTCCCTCGGCTCTCGCCACTTCTCAAGAAGAAAATAGAAGGCATTCTGGGAAATGCTGCTAGGCCCCAAACCCCTTCCCAGCTATGAAAATGATATCCCCTAGTCAGAGCCCATTTCCAAGTATCTCCCTTTTGCTGGCCACTGCAGACCCTGACTAGCACATCCTTCAGTGGACTCCGTGACCTTGGACCTTGACCTTGTTTGACCCCCTGGACAAGGATTTGCTACCTGCCCACTTTATGCTGGACCCAGGCTTCTGAGAAAATCCATTTGGCAATTAACCCTGATCATGGCTTTGGCTTACTAGCCTTGGACTCTGCTCTGTGAAGTCCCAGATTTCCTGGGGGTGAACAGGAAATTCAAAGGTCACTACAAGAAGCTAAAATCCCTGTGGCCAAAATCACTCTCAGAGATCACCTTTAAATCACTGAGAGTCAGATCTTGAGGCTCTAAAGCAAAAATCAGTTTGTTCACTTGCACTGTTAGGTAGGACATTCCTTGCCCTGGAGCAGATCTAGTTTGAAAATGGAGGTGAGGGGGAGGGAAGGGGGATTTTTTTTCTCTTTTATTTTTTCATTTCCAGATTTCATAGTTGGCTTTCCTACATTATGGGCATGTGCATGGCAACTCACTGTGTATTTTTCTTCCCGATGAGCTACTCTCTCTCGGGGGAGGTCAGTCTTAAGGCCTTCAACTGATTGGATGAGGCCATCCAAAGTCTGCTTTATCCAAGCCTACTGATTTAAATGTTAAACCTATCAAAAAATACATTTATAGAAACATCTAGAATTTTTTCTAAAGATTTTTATTTACTTGCTCATGACAGACACACAGAGAGAGGCAGAGACACAGACAGAGGGAGAAACAGGCTTCCTGAGGGGAGCCTGATGTGCGACTCAATCCCAGGACCCCGGGATCACGACCTGAGCCAAAGGCAGACACTCAACCATTGAGCCACCCAAGTATCCTAAAACATCTAGAATTTTTGACCAAATATATGGGTGCCACGGCCCAGCCAAGTTGACACTTAAAATAAACCATCACACTCCCCAACACCTGCTTAACACCATGTGAAATTATAGTATTATAATTAATTATAGTATTGTTCAACCTGTTTGTCGTTTGTCTCTCTTTCTCTTTTTTTTTTTTTTCTCTCTTCTTCCAGAATATAAGCTGGAGGGCAGGGATCTTATCCCCAGAGTCCAACCCAGCACCTGGCACAGAGAGGGTCTTAGAGTATTTGTTGATTGAATGAAAAATATTTACTAAACCTTTTTGTTTAACACATGCTATGCCAAGGTGTGGACTAAGCTCAACTGGCCAGCAGTTTAAATCTCCGAGCATCACACACAGGTTGAATGTATTCATTTCTCCCTCGTTGGGAATTAGACCCTTCCATCCCGGAGCCAAGGAGTGGGCCTCCCCTCCTCTCTCTCTTGAGTCTGCCCACAGTTGAGTGTCCCGGGGCAAGGACTGAGTCCCCGGAGGCATCTGAGCTGAGTCAATGAGGAGATGCCTGGGGTGAAGTCGGAGGAAAGGGAGCAGGACCCTCAGGACGCAGCAGGTGGCTGCATCTCCCTTCAGCCACGGACGCACCCAGTCACCAGCAGTCAATAGAAAGGGGCGACAGGTGCGCTTTGGAGATGGAGCTCTTACTTTGCACCCAGCTCTTCCTGAACCCCTAGCTCTGCCCCTGGGGAATCCTCAGTGCCACTTGGATCCAAAAGGCACCTGGATTCCGAGAGGAGGCACCGCATGTAGTAAGTCTTTCCCTCTCCCCCGACGCTCGGATCCCGGGCCTCCCGGATCGCAGCCCGGCAGCGCCACCTGGTGGTCGGCGTCCTCACCGCGCGGGAGGGCAGAGTTTATGGGGCGGGTGACCTGGCCCCGGGGAATCCAGACTACCTGGGGGCACACCTCTATAACTCATCCTTCTTTCCAAGGCAGAACTCCCGTTGATTTCCCTTTTTATTTCAAGAGTAGTGTATATTCATTATAAAAAAAACACTGGTAAACAAACAAAATCCCACATAGACGGTTGCTGGATAAAAAGACAAAAAAAAAAAAAAAAAAAAAAAAACAACCCACAAACAGGGCCTCCTGTTAAATTTGGATTTTGGATAAACAATGAATGATTGCGTGGGACTTGCTTGTTCTAAAAAATTATTTGCAGCTTATCTGAAATTCAAATTTAACTGGGTGTCCTATATTTTTATTTGCTAAACCTGGCACCTCTATATCCATAACCTAATTACACTCAGTTAACACATTGAAGTGTATTTACACAACATTTTTAAAATCCCTATATGTACAGTATTTTTACCCCAAAAGCAGAAAGAGACTCATAAGGTAGGCTGGTTTGCAACCTAATTTTTCCATATAACTACATCCCATGAACATCTTTTAATAGCAGCAAATGTTTTCTTATAGCCTTGTTTTTTATGGCGGCATAAAATAAGACATCTGGATATAATTATAGTTTCCTGATTTCCTTCTTTTTTTCAAGGGCCCAACTGCTCTGGTCCTCCCTTGGGTCCCAGGATTGCACCACTGGGCTTGCTCTCCTCTGCCCTTGCTGTGGGAACCAGTCTGAATTCTGCAACACAGGTAAGCAACAAACAAGTGCACCTTTCCTCAGGAATTAGACTCTGGAGTCAGAGCCTCCCTGCTACTCTGCACTCGACAGCACGGGAGGCCGGGAGGCCATGGACATGGCCTGGAGCTGCTCAGTGTAGCCTCCTTGATTGCAGAGTGGGGCTGGTGATAGGGTTATTGGGAGGATTAGTCTTTCTCTTCCTCAAGAGATGGCAACCTCCAGGTGGGCAAGAAACTTCCATGTCTGTCACGGTCACCGTCCTATCCTTATAGGATACACTTAATGCTTGCACATCCTCAGGCACTCCAAAAAATATATTGACCCAAATGAGCAATATTCAGATGCTCTCCCACAAGAGGAAAAGGTGTGACCGTCCACTTTGGGTTGGAGGGATCATGCAGGGCTGTCAGGATCTGTTAGAAGATAAACTGAGGCATATTAAAAATTGTAAGCATGTATGTGAGCAAAATTCAACTCAAATCCAACAGCACCAAACCAAAAGTGATTAGGGGCCCTTAACTGGTCAGGGCCATGGGAAAGGCAGAGAAAGTGCAGAAGCAAAGATAGGAAATTATTTGATTGAGTGTAGTTGAAAGCTTCGTTGGCTGTTCGTGATTGGTGGGCCTTAGCATTTTAATTTCTTAACCCTGAGGCATTTACGGGCTTAGATTTTGGTTTGCTGACACAGGCCACCGCAGCACCAGACACACATCAGTCTAATGGCTTCCTTGTTGAATTCATGCAACAGCTCTGACCTGCGTTCTAACCACAGGGTCCTGAGCAGCGAGCTTCACCTACCTGGCCTCTCCCCAAACGACACAGCTCCCACACTTCTGGCTCAGGTAATCCAACCAGTAGCTTGGTGAGCTCCTTCTGCAGCAGAAAAGGTTAAGTCTGTCCAGTGTCCGGGTGGGCTTCAGGTTAGACAGACCAGACTGGAATCCTTGCTCTATCCCTTTCTGGCTACGTGACCTCGTAGTAGTTTCTTATTGCTGCAAATGACCACACTCTTAGCATCTTAACACAGCGCAAACTGGCTAACCTACAGTTCTACAGGTTGGAAGTCCGACACAGCTCTCACTGGATGAAAACCCAGGTGTTGGCTGCGTTGAACTATGTTCCTTTCTGAAATCTCTGAAAATCCATTTCTGCTCTAGACCGAATGCTTGTCTCAAAAATTCACATGTTGAAATCCCAAACCCTAACGTGATGGTATTTAGAACTGGGGCCTTTGGAGGTGATTAGGTCTTGAGGGTGGATGGGATTAGTGCCCTTCCAAAAGAGATCCCAGGGAGCTTCCCGACCCTTTCTACCATGCAAGGACACAGCAAGAAGAGGACTATCTATGAACCAGGAAATGGGTTCTTGCCAGACACTAAATCTGCTGGCACCTTAATCTTAGACTTCCCAGCCTCCAGAACTATGAGAATTACATTTCCGTTGCTTATAAGCACCCTGGTGTGTGATATTTTGTCATAGCAGCCCAAGACGACTAAGACAGTTCTCTCGCCTTTTCCAGCCTCCGCATTCCTTGGCACCTGGCCTCTCTCCTCCATCCTTAAAGCCAACACTCTTGGTGTTCCTCTATAGCCACATCTCCCTCTGACTCATCCTTTCCGCCTCCCTTTTAGAACCATTGGGCCTACCTAGATAATCCAAAATAATCTCCCTATTTTAAAGTGAGGGACTAGCAACCACAATTCCATCTGGAACTTTAATTCACCTTTGTCAGGTAACCTAACAAAATCACAGGTTATAGGATTAGGACATGGGACGCACCTTTGAGGGACATTCTGCTGCCTACCATGACCTATAGTAATTATATAACCTCCAAGACTCTGTTTCTTTTCCTTTTTTAAAACTTAAATTCAGCTAATTCACATATAGTATATTATGAGTTTCAAGTTTCAGAGGTGGAGTACCTGGTGCTCATTAAATCTCGTGCCCTCCTTCATGCCCATCACCCAGTTACCCCATCCTTGCATCTCCCTCCCCTGCGACCTTCAGTTCATTTCCTATGGTTAAGAATCTCTTATGGTTTGTCTCCCCCTCTGATTTCATCTTGTTTTTTCTTTTCTTCTCTTCTCCTGTGCTCCTCTGTTTTGTTTCTTAAATTCTGCCTATGAGATCATATGACAGTTGTCTTTCTCTGAGTGACTTATTTCGCTTAGCATAATATCCTCTAGTTCCACCCACATCATTACAAATGGCAAGATTTCTTTTTTGATGGCTGAGTAATATTCCATTGTATATATATCCCACATTTTCTTTATCCATTCATCTGTCAACAGACATCTGGGCTCTTTCCATAGTTTGGCTATTGTAGACATTGCTGCTATAAACATTGGGGTGCAGGTGCCCCTTCAGATCACTACAGATGTATCTTTGGGGTTAAATACCCAGTAGCGCAATTGCTGGGTCATAGGGTAGCTCTATTTTTACTTCTTGAAGAACTCTCATACTATTTTCCAGAGTGGTTGCACCAGCTTGCATTCCCACCAACAGTGTAAGAGGGTTCCCCTTTCTCCACATCTTCCCCAACATTTGTTGCTTCCTGTCTTGTTGATTTTAGCCATTCTCACTGGTATAAAGTGGTATCTCATTGTGGGTTTGATTTGTATTTCCCTGATGCTGAGTGATGTTGAGCATTTTTTCATGTGTTGGTAGCAACTCCATTTCTTCATAAAATGGAGTTCCTACGATGGTTGGAGCGGAGCTTAGGGATAGTGATTATATGACTCATCTATTTTTTTTTAATTTTTATTTATTTATGATAGTCACAGAGAGAGAGAGAGAGAGAGGCAGAGACACAGGCAGAGGGAGAAGCAGGCTCCATGCACCGGGAGCCCGATGTGGGATTCGATCCCGGGTCTCCAGGATCGCGCCCTGGGCCAAAGGCAGGCACTAAACCGCTGCGCCACCCAGGGATCCCATATGACTCATCTATTACTGCATAACAAATTACCCCAAAATTTAGTGGCATAAGACAATATTATTATCTCACACCCTTCTGAGGGTCAGGAATAAGCAGTTTAGCTGAACAGTCTAGGATGGGTCTTTCACAAGGTTGCAGTCAAAGTATCAACCAAGGGTCCAGTCATTTGAAAGGTTGCCAAGGACTGGAAGCTTCCAAGATGGCTCCTTCTGTGGCTGTTGCCAAGAGGCCTCTCATTTCCTCTCATATGGACCCCTCCATAGGGCTTCTTGAGTGTCTTCACAATGCAGCAGCAGCTCCCCAGAGAGAACAATCCAAGAGAGCCAAACAGAAGCTACAATGTGGGTTTTTTTTTAACCTAGCCATATACATGTATTATCTATTTAAAACAATTAAATGATCTTTCAAAATAAATAAGAATCATGTATAAGATTATTCTATTTGGCCTAGTTCAGAAGTTTCCAAGTATTATTCAGAGACTCCTTTCCTCAAATGAAATTTTACAGGGAAATCCCAAGACGGAACCAGACACGAGGGCAAATGACCCAAACAGGTGCAAGGCCTGACACACACCTCTCACACCTCAGTTTACAAATCTCTGGATTCAGCGTTCTGAGCAGGAACTTCCTGACTTTGCAAAGTTGGAAATAAGAGCTTTTATGACATTTGAAATAGTAAATCCTTTTTTCTCAATATCCCTCATTATGAAAACATTTTATTTTATAAATATTTTAGTCAGAAAGTTACCCATCTTCAAAGGAAGGAAGGAAGAATTAGTCATTTGGTTGGAACAGAAATTCCTAACCTTTCCTCACTGTGCCCTTAAAACTGTGTGCCCAGGAGGCTTTACCACATGAGAGCATAAAACAATTGGAGAGGGTTTGCTTATTCCAAGTGATCCCCTTTACCTCCTTCCTCACCCAGCCTTCCATTTCCCTTCCAATCCCCCCACACCATATCAATCAGGATTAGTCTCCAGAAGCCACTATGACAGAGGGTAGCCCCACCTCGGCCTTAGAATGCTGTGGTACTTACGGTATCCCTGCAATTTGCAGCCAGTCAGGCCTGGGTTTAGATCCCAGACCTGCCACTCACTAGCTGATTGAATTTGGCCAAGCTACTTAATCCCTCTGGGCCTTGGTTTCTGCATCTAGAGTTTGGTGCCCTATCCATTGTTGGGTTGCAGTAAAGATGATGTATGTGTATACCCAGCACACAGAAGGACCTCAATTAATCGGGGCAATTATTATTACTAAACACAAAGGAGAGTCTGTTAAATATCCCTCAACATCTTCCCTTCTTCCTTCTTCCCTTTTGTAATAGAAGGATTAACTGGGTACCTGGCCGCCCAAGCAGAGGCTATATCTCCTGGCCTCTCCTGAAGCCAAGTTGATCACATGGCTAGTTCTGGCCAATGGAATATGAGTGGAAACACACTCAACTTCTGAATCATGCCCTAGAAAGGATACTACCTCTCCCTCCTTCCTGTCTTTGTATCCTCTGTCTGGGAGATAAAGGGTCCTGGGCCAGCTGCCTGGAGGCAGGAAAGGCAGCCACCTGTTGAGGGAGCAGAGCCTCTCCACCACCCCTGGATCATTGACCTTAGAAGTAATGTCGTTTCTAAGCCAATATATCCTTGGATCTGTTACATCAACTTAGATGAATCACGAAGGAGTGCAAAGTTGTTGAGAAGGAAAAATTTTCCCTCCTTCCCTTCTGGGTTCTTTAGTTGGTCTAACGATTAAATTGACATAAAACAGATTAACAGGAGAAAAACAAATTTAATTTTGTACATATGGGAGCCCCATAAAAATAGGAGACTCAAAGGCAATGGGGCAATTAAGGCTCACATGCCATCCTGTGCTAAGGAATGGGACAAGGGGCCTGGGGCTCCAAAGAGAAGGAGGACAATTTATAAGATGATGAGAATAGGTTCAGTAATCAGAAGTTGGCCTTGCCATGCAGGTAAGTCTCTTAGATTTAAAAAAAAAAAAAAAAAAAACTCGCTTTCTGGGCCAGACCCCTTTATAGATGCTTTTAGGCAGTTAAGAGAGAGGTAAAAAGCTTTTCCTGAGTCTTTTAGGTCTTGATTGCCTTCAGCTCAAAATAATCCACACACCAAAGTAACACATTTCGGGGTGGTATATTCTGTTCCCCTTCAGAGTGTATGCTCTGGAGTCTTAGAATTCACTTTTTAACACCAGCACATACAGTACCCGACTTTAGTGCCACCCCTGCCATATGTCTCTCTCCCTCCAGAAAAAAAAAAAAAAAAAAAAAAAAAAAAAACAGAAGGGCTGCCAGGAATGCCAGGCCATCAGCCCCATCCTCCTACTCTGTAAGGTCACACTAAAGCCAGTGGCCCTGCCACATCCCCGCTACATTTCCTACATAGTGTCTTCACTGTCCCCAAGGGCATGGCCTAGGTGGGACCCTTTGTCAGTGGCACTCAAGGTTTAACCTTCCAATGAAGGGCAGTCCACCCTGGCGGACGGTCTGATCACTGTCTGACTCACTGAGGGTGAGGAGCACGGTATCACCCCTCCCAGCAGCCTTGCCTGCCTTTGCCCTCAGTAGAGGGGGAAAGAGCAAGGGGAGGAGAGCGCTCTTCCCTCCTTACAGCTCAGTTCAAATCTATGTTTTGGGAGCCTGGGACCTCTAGTCCTTTGTGACTGGTCCTCCCCAGTTGTTGAGAACAGCTGGTTTAGAAAGTGCAGGTCAAGGGACTCCTAGGTGGCTTAGCGGTTGAGCATCTGCCTTTGGCTCAGGGTGAGATCCCAGAGTCCTGGGATCAAGTCCCATACTGGGTTCCCTGCAGGGAGCCTGCTTCTCCCTCTGCCTGTGTCTCTGCCTCTGTGTGTTTCTCATGAATGAATAAATAAAATCTTTAAAAAAAGAAAGAAAAGAAAAGAAAAAAAAAGAAAAAGAAAGAAAAGAAAAGAAAAGAAAAGAAAAGAAAAGAAAAGAAAAGAAAAGAAAAGAAAAGAAAAGAAAAGAAAAGAAAAGAGTGCAGGTCAAGTGCAGGCAGGGCCTCCTTCCTCCCACGGTAATCAAATCTTAAAGACTCCCACACCCAGGTCTGCCTGTGGAAAGGCAGACGGGCCCAAGTGGCCAGGTGGGCAGGTCTGATTTATCCCAGATGAAACTAGCATCACTTTATAACACAGTAACCTGGCATCTGGCCCCCTAAGGAAGGGCACCCATGACCTTTTGGGTTTGCTGAGGAAAGGGGGAGGGGGCGGGAGGTGTTCTTACCAACACAAGGCAGATGGAAGGTGAACGGAGTCTCTGGTCCAAGGCGGAAAAACCAGGACAGGGAAAGGGTCCCCCACCACTGTCCATCCTGCTTCTGCAGAGCTGCGGGCAAGTCTTCTGCTTTTACTTGGTCTTCTCAAATTCCCTGGCCTGAGGGGGACCTGCAGCTTTCAGCAGGATCCCAGCTCTGGCTTTTCTGGTTGACACCTTGCTTTTCAGAGTTTTTAATTTTTATATACTTTTTTTAAAATATTTTATTTATTCATGAGAGAGCGAGAGGGGCAGAGACACAGACAGAGGGAGAAGCAGACCCCATGCAGGGAGCCTGACGTGGGACACGATCCCAGGTCTCCAGGATCAGGCCCTGGACTGAAGGCGGCCTGAAACCGCTGAGCCACCGGGACTGCCCGATTTTTATATATTTTTTAAAAGATTTACTCTGACAGAGAGAGCATGAGCACAAGCAGGAGGAGCAGCAGAGGGAGAGGGAGAAGCAGGCTCCCCACTGAGCAGGGTGTCCGATGTGGAGCTCGATCCCAGGACCCTGGGATCATAACCTGAGCTGAAGGCAGACAGTTAACCAACTGAGCCACCCAAGTGCCGCTCATTTTTATATTTTTAAAAATTGTAAACAATCTAATAAAGCTTATTAAAAAAAATTAACTGGGGAAAAATTTTCCCCACCATTGAATTCCAGTCATTGTGGCAGCCTTGAATACCTCTGTCCCATTTCCCCAGGGCAGATAAGGAGTTTTTATGCTTTTTTAATTTGGTTTTGCTAAAGATCTTTCTGGTATGTTTACAAGCCTCTGGTGACTTCTGAGGTACTGATTGGTCTCTGCCTCCAGTTTGTAAGACTCTTGTAATTTCTTAAGTGATCCGAGCACTAGGAGCATTTTTTGTACTACTAGTTGGTCATTGACCCTGTCCCTGCACAGAGCTCCTAAATCCTGTGGAATTTCCTGGATGATGAGGTGGCTTTTGTTCTAATGAGGTGACTCTGAATGGGCTCCTGGGTGGGGGCTGGTCACCAGAAAGACCAAGCCATGATTAAGTTTGGGATTTGGGGGAGTGCTTGGGTGGCTCATTCAGTTAACCGTCTGCCTTTGGTTCAGGTCATGATCGCAGAGCCCTAAGATCGAGTCCCGCATCAGGCTCCCTGCTCCACAAAGAGCCTGTTTCTCCTGCTTTCTCTGTCTCCCTTCTCTGTCTCTCCTGAATAAATAAAATCTTTTAAAAAATAAATAAAAGTTTGCAGGCACCTGGTTGGCTCAGTGGTTGAACGTCTGCCTTTGGCGCAGGTCATGATTCTGGGATCCTGGGATGAGTCCCACTTTGGGCTCCCTAAAGGGAACCTGTTTCTCCCTTGGCCTATGTCTCTGCCTCTCTCTGTGTGTCTCATGAATAACTAAATAAAATCTTAAAAAAAAAAAAAAAGTTTGGGATTTTCAGCCCCATCCTCTAGAGAGAAGAGAGGTGCTGGAGATGCAGTTAATAAATGATCATGCCTACATGAGGAAGGCTCCATAAAATCCCAATAGTGCTGGGGTTCAGAGAGCTTCCAGGTGGACAAACATGTGGAAGTTCAGGGAGAGTAGTTGTGCCCTGCCCAGAAGTGGGATGAAAGCTCCATGCCCCTTCCCACACACCTTGCTCTTCTATCTGAATGCTCATCTGTGTCTTCTATATCCTTTTTTTTTTTTTTTTTCAAATATTTTGAGAGAGGGATCCCTGGGTGGAGCAGCGGTTTGGCGCTTGCCTTTGGCCCAGGGCGCGATCCTGGAGACCCGGGATCGAATCCCACGTCGGGCTCCCGGTGCAGGGAGCCTGCTTCTCCCTCTGCCTGTGTCTCAGCCTCTCTGTGTGTGTGTGTGTGTGTGTGACTATCATAAATAAATTTAAAATTAAAAAAAATATATTTTGAGAGAGAACACGTGCACAACCAGGTAGGGAGGGACAGGGAGCAGCAGACTCCCCACTGAGCAGAGAGCCCAATGTGGGCCTCAATCCCAGGACCCCGGGATCATGATCTGAACCAAAGTCAGATGCTTAACTGACTGAGCCACCCAAGTGCCCTTGCTATATCCTTTTATGATAAACTAGTAACAGTAAGTAACTGTTTTCCTGAGTTCTGTGAGCCATTCTAGCAAATCAGTTGCACTAGTGGAGGGCACTGTGGAAACCTCAGATTTACAGCCAATTGGTCAGAAGCACAAGTACCAACCTGGACTTAGAACTGGCATGTGAAGGTGGAGGGGCAGTCTTGAGGGACACCATCCTTGATCTGTAGGATCTAAAGCTATGTCTAGAGAGATTGTGTCAGAATTGAATTAAATTGTAGGACTCCCAGCTGGTGTCCCCGAATTGCTCCGTGTGAGGAAAAAACATATATTTGGTGACCAGAAGTGTCAGAGTGCAGTTCTGTGTGAGTAGCAAAGGAAAATTACAGAAGGGAAAGACTGGATTTTTCAAATACATACCCACAGAAGACCGGAGGGGACCCTGAGCCATCTCCTGCGGCTCCAGCAGTTCAGACTGGAACCAGGACCCTGGTTCCCAGATCACCCAGAGAACAGCAGCTAAGCCGAGCCCGGGTAGGGCCTGCCTCCCAGGCTCAGCCATTCAGAACCCCTCTCGTTGTTCCTCTCTGCTTTTCAAACGTCCCAGGTGCAGTGAACATCTGGATCCACTGCTTTGCTTTGCTTTTTTCTCCCCTCACTGTGTTTTAAATACCCGCGAGGTGCAGGAAGAGCTGTTTTACTTGGAGGCTTGGGCACAAGGGTCCATCCCCGAGATAGACGGATTTGCCCTTGAGGTGCCTGGGTCGCTCAGGGGGCGCAGTGGTTGAGCGTCTACCTTTGGCTCCGATGGTGATCCCAGATCCTGGAATCGAGTCCCGCAGCGGGCTCCCGCTTCTCCCTCTGCCTGCGTCTCTGCCTCTCTCTGTGTGTCTCTCATGAATGAATAAATAAAGTCTTTAGGGGGGAAAAAAGGATTTGCCCTTTTGACACCAAAGACATACGAAATGACAGAGAACCTAAACACAGGGGGGCGTTACAGCGACGCGCAGCAGCGACTTCCCTAAATTGGAAGATTTCCAAAAAATAGAGGGCGGAGGCCCTTGGTCAAGGCAGGAAGGGGTAGGGCGCGGGGGGTATTGTGACATGCCCCAGGGAAGGGCGGCCTGTCCCGGGGCCCACCGAGGCCCGGGCCCAGAGGGGCAAGAGAGCCGGACCCGACATGGAGCCTGGGGACGGGTCCTCCGGGGCCGAGTCGCCGCAACAGGCCCGGGCCCAGTGCCTCGAGGGCCACGGCCAGATGCTGCTGTTCGGCGAGCTCTGGAAGCAGGAGTGCGGCCTGCAGGACGTTCTGGAGCAGGCCCCGGCCCATCTTTGCGCCAGGCCCTCGTCCACCCGAGCCTCGAGCGGCCACAGCAGCTCCAGCAACCGCGCCCCGCGGCGGCCCAAGCGCCCGGGCGACAGCCTGCGGAACAGCGCCCACTGCCCGGCCGCCAAGTCCCGGCGCTGCGCCCAGACGACGCCCGGCGACAGGTGCAAGGCTGCGGGCGCGCGCTCGGACCCCGAGGAGGCGGGGGAGGCGGGGGAGGCGGAGGCGGCGGGGGAGGCGGAGGAGGCGGAGGAGGCGGAGGCGGCGGAGGCGGCAGAGGAGGCGGAGGCGGCGGCGTCGGGCTGCTGCAGGGGTCCCCGCCCGCCGCCCGCGCGCCCCTCG
The DNA here is from genome assembly GCF_053574225.1 of Canis aureus. Lineage (NCBI taxonomy): Eukaryota > Metazoa > Chordata > Mammalia > Carnivora > Canidae > Canis > Canis aureus. Next base: position 44,030,186 of record NC_135634.1, read on the forward strand.
CGCCCCTCGCGCCCCTCGCGCCCCTCGCGGCTGCTCCTGGTGCTGTGCCGCGCGTCCGCGCTGCGCTCCGACCTGCCCCGGCTGCAGCTGCTCCTGCAGCAGGTGCACGCGCGGCGCCGCCCAGCGCCCGCCGCGCTCGTGGGGATCGTGGTGCAGCCGCGGCCCGAGGAGGAGGCCGAGGCGCGCCGCCGCATGGAGACCCTGCTCTGCAGCTCCTTCGCGCCGCACAGCCCCTCGGTGGAGGTGCACACCGCCCTGTTCCGCCCCAGCCGCTCCCAGGGCACCCTGGACGTCCAGCGCGCCCCCAGCCGAGCGCACCAGGCCCGGGCGCGGGGCTGCGGCGCCCTAGTGGATCAGGAGACGCAGACGGCTGGTGAGGGGCCCGAGGGCGGGCGGGTGAGACACTGCAAGGACGGAGGGGGTGCTGGGCTGGTCCAGGGTCTCGGGGACAGATCCCCCAGGCCACCGTCCCTCTCCTCGCGCTCCCACTTTACCCCGTGTGGGGTGAAGACTAATTAGAGTTCTCACCCCAGGTGTGCTCACTGCGGCAACCTCTGGTCACAAGTGTTCACATTTATTTAGTGGGTACAGTTACACTTCCCACCCATCCACCTAGCTAGCTCCTTTCCCCTCCATCACACTCTGGCAAGCTATGGATTTGGGAGGTTGAGGGACCCAGGCCCTCTCCCCATCCACTTATCCCTTGCGTGGTTCTGTAGGCTCCTCCTCCAAGGGAATCAGAATTTACAATAAAGACCTGCCTGTTGTGAGGCAGGCACTGTTTTGAGGGCTTTTCAGGTCTGATCCTCGCAGCCATGCTCTGGAGGAGGTGCTGTGTCAGAGTAGCTGGCCAAATGCAAAATTCTTACTCAGCCCTTGAGAGCTTTCCTATCAAGGAATCCAGGCCTGTGGCCCCAGAGGGTTGGTGTGTGAGTCCAGGGCCCTGGACAGTGGGCCCTGGGATGAGCACCAGGTACTTGGAAGTCCCCTCCAGAGGCAGCAGCAGGGAAGAAGGAAGTGCTCCAGGCAGGGAGTTCCAACACCCGGTTGGTCACCTTACTGGTGACCAGAGCAGGCTGTCCCCTCTGAGGGCTAGTTACCCTTCCTGACATGACAAGAGCCAGTTGGTGTGTGAGGTGTCCTCCAGCTATAAGATGCGGGCTTCCGTACCAATGTCGGCAGGCTTGCTGTGGTGCCAGAGGGCCAGAACCACTGAGTGTGCATTTTCACACCCCAGAACCTTACCCTGACTTCGCATCCCTGACTTCGCATCCCCTTCGCATCTTCTCACTTTCCCAAATGGCGCTTGAGGTTGTCCCATGGCTGCCATGCCGAGTAGGAGAGCCCCTTGCCCCTGGACTGTTCTGTAATCCTCAGCCTGGGCCAGAAAACCACAGGCCCTTTTGGAAAATAACCCCTTCGGGATGCCGTCTGTGAGGTGCCTTGGCCTTCATGATCCATGCTCAGTCTGCCTTCCGTGGTTTCCTGCTGCCTTTGTCCTCTTACCCTCAACTTCGAGAAGCTCCTACGGAGCCTCTTCTCTGGACTTTCGCCCTCCAGGGTCTTCCCAGCCTGGAAGTAGGGAAGTCGGGAGGAGAGAAGAAACAGGGCTTTAACACCATGCAGCCTATGACCTGGGGCTCAGAGAGGGAGGGGTCACTTCCAGTTGGGGATCTCGAGAAAGGTGTATGAGGAGGTGGGTTCACTTGAGATGGATCTTGATGTTTTGACAGAGAGGGAGATGGGCCTGATAGGGAGGAAGGGCTTTCACAAATGCAGGAAAGCAGACTTCCATGCTCATGGCTGGCAGGAACCGGACAGGTGGCAGCGAGGTGGTCAGTGGGCCTGGGACACCGGTCTGTGACTATGTTACACATGAGTCAGACTTCCAGCTAGGGACTTGCGCTCCAGCTGGAAGGCCATGGAAAACCTTCTAGTAAAGTATTGCAGTCCCATTCTTCCTCATCCCTCTGGGGCAACCTCTCACTTCACGGGTGCCCTCTCCTAGCTTCTTGGGACCACCCTTCTAAAGAACCCACCCATATTTTCTTCACTGCCATAGAAAGACTCCCCGCTCCTCTCGAAGCCTGACCTTCTATGTTTCCCCCATCGCCCTCCCCAGACACAGGGACCTGCTTTCTGTGCCATTTGGCTCCTTGGTGTGAAAATGGCACATTTCTTTCATCGCTACCAGGAAATACTACCCATGTGTGTTCACCCTTTATCTAATTCATCTAAACCAATGATTCTCAGCCAGGGGCAATTTTCACACATACACACACACACACAGACACCCTCACACACACCCCAGAGACATTTAGCACTGGTTGCCACAAATGGGGGAGGGGGCCGGGTAATTGCTACTGGCATCTCATGGCAAAGGCCAGGGATGCTGCTAAACTTCCTAAAATGCACAGGAGAATTATCTGGCTCAAACGGCAAAGATTTATCTGGCCCCAAATGTCGACAGAGCTGAGGTTTAGAACCTCTGGTTTAAATCAGGTTGAAGCCCCAGGCAAAAACCCACTGGTGTTTGAAAATCTAATTTTGCAGAGATACATGCCTGAGGAGTTCCTGACCTGTCTGCTAAATCTGGACAGGGTCCCTGACCTGGGTTTCCAGTCTCTCTGATTCTAAGTCGAATCACCCAGAGGGACCCGTTGCTCTTGACTTTAGAGAATTACCACCTTCGTTAGACTCACCTGTTCCTTGAACCAAATTTACAGCTTTTATTGATCTGAGCTGTCTTCCACTTCTATCTTGGTGCCTCTTTTTTTTATTCAATCTTCTCACTCAAGGGAATTTTTTTTTCCCATTGATTTGTAAGGCCTGTGTAATGATCTGATTCCCTCTTGCCTTCTGGAATCATGAAATGAAGGAGCCTTGAATGGGAATTTAGCCCTGTCAATGCTTCCACCCAGCCCTGTGATCTTGGAAGGTGACTTAACTTCTCTAAACCCCAGTTTCTCTTCTGCAAAAAGAGAATCATTAAGGTCTTTTCAGACTCTAGAATCCCTAATATATTTTTCTGTCTTTTCACATCTCATATCAGATCTGGCCTCGTGTGGAAGTGTCTTCTAGCTATATCTGCCCTAAACCCTATCCTGGGGCAAGAGCATCGCCCCCCAGGAGCATGGGGTTAACAGCTAAACATTCACCCACCTCGTGATGCATTAATGGCAGGTGTAGTCTTCTAACGTGAACACATTCTGCATTGCAGTTACAGTGTGACGTTTAGGGTTGTCTTTTTAAAATGCCTTACCGCTTCCATCCTAAAAGGAAAATCATGTTTACCTTCCAGGAATATTCACAGTCCCCTCATTGACCTGACAGAGTTTGAGGTTTGAGAGGTAATTGGTTGTTGCCAGCGAATGAGTTCAAAGAAAGTGCAGTTTTCCAAACAAAACCGTTATGTTTTATAGGGGGAATTCTTTGGCCAAAAGCAAGGGTTCTTATCAAGGTGGGGGTCCCTAGCCCCTTCCCGGGGTGAGGAGGGCAGATTTTGGAGAAAGGGAGAAGCCACTTTAAGATCATCTGAATGGGGGCAAAGCTGAGATGGGAGAAGCCTGTGGACGTCCCATGGACCCCCGAATCTTCAGTAAAATTACCAAAAACTCACAGACTGCATGGTGAAGTAGTTTGTTTGCTTTTGGTATGTGGAGCCTGGTGATATTGCTGAGCGTCCCAGCCAGGGTGTCTGAGAGCCACACAGAGAGCGCATAGGGACCCAGGAACACAGCAGCAGAGGCACTCTGGTTGCAGAATCGCGGGGTGCCAGGGTGTCACAGGTCCCGTGGCCACGCTGAACCAGGTCCCTGAGGGCCCCGTGGCTGCCTTCCGCCCATCCCAGTAACTGGGGGGGAGGCAGGACTGGCAGGCGCTGTGGGCTGAGAAGAGCCCTGCCATAGGAACCACCTGGCTTATTGTGACCTCACAGGAGGGGTGGAGGTGACTATTCTCTGTAGGTCCATCCCGTGGCCAGAGCCTTCCCCCAGGGCAGGGGCAAACGGCCCCTCCAGGAGGGAGCCGGAAGTTTAGGCAGCTCCATGTAGGTCCACGTTTAGGTGAAGAGAACCCACCATGAGGAAGGGCAAAAGGAAGAAGCCAGAGTCCAGACGCCGTGGCTCCACCCCACAGCAGGCCAGCTCCGAGGCCACCCCACAGCAGGCCAATTCCGAGGCCACCCCACAGCAGGCCAGCTCTGAGGCCATCCCACTGCACACCAGCTCTGAGTCCACCTCGCAGCAGCCCAGCCCGGGATCCACCCCGCAGCCCAGCTCTGAATCCACCCCCCAACCGCCTGCACCCCAGGCTGTCCCAGCTCCCGAAACCAACCCTCTCACCCGGAGCCTGGTGCCTCAGGACACTAACACAAAAGCATCCTCTCGATCCAGGAAAACAGGTGGGCAAACTTCTAACTCAAGAACTTCTGGCCTTCCTGCTGATGGACCCCCAGGGTCCCCTAGAAGCAGAGTCATTTCGGGTAGTAGTCCATGGTTGGCGTGTATTCTGGAACGGTGCTTGTTGACGTGTGACGGTTTGGGGGTTTGTTTTTACCCAGGAGACCAGGATTCCTGGGCTTTGCCATTCCTTACCACCCTGAGGCCCAATGAAGAAGGCAGCTGCACATACATATTGACATTTCACTTGGCTCAGTGGTGATACTTGCTTATTAGGAGTCAGAAGTGCCATGTGGCTGCTCAAAAATAAAAACCAAGGATGTATTAATAGAAGTTATACGGTTTAGGACAAGGGAGGTGATCATACTCTGTCCTCATTAGGCTATCCTTGCGTCCTGTAAAAGATGCCTAGCAACTCAGTCCAAAGTAGATAATCCCAAGAAGATAATGGGGGATGAAGGGGTGAGAAAGCAAGAACCATTTGATGTATAAGATTTGGTTGAAGGAACTGGAGGAAATCTGTCAAGTAACAGATGTGAGTAGACTCGTGGCATGTTGCCCTCAGATGTCTAAGGGTTGCCAGATAAAATATAGGACACTCAGTAAAATTTGAATTTCAGATAAGCAACAAATACTTTTTTAGTGTAACTGTGTCCCAAATATTGCCTGGGCAGTCTGTATCTTTATCGCTAACTCTGGCAGCCTTACCCATGGAAGACACTATAGACAGGCAGGTTTCTGCTCAACATGAAGACATTTCCAACAATTAACTCTGTCTGAAAATGGAATGGCTGTCTAGGGAATGTGGTCCTCCATCTTCTCGGGTAGCCAGAGTCTGAATGAGCATTGGATTGTGTAGAGGGAATGAATTCAAGTCAAGTTCGGGAGATGGGCTGGGTAATATTACTATTACTACTACTAATAATAATGGTAGTAACTAACAGTTATCACTGAGCACTTACCACATACCTAGCATTCAGCTCAGCTGTGTGAACCTTTCTTAACAGTCCTACAAAGGAGGTGTTATCATCATGCTCTCCCTTTTATAGATGGGGAAACTGAGGCTCAAAGAAATCAAACAATACACTCTCAAGCAGACACTGGTAACCCCGAAAGGGGGACTTCCATCTATTCTGACTCCATAATCCTCATTCTTAACTGCAGCATTGATCTTCTTGTCCCAAGAGTCCAGTGGTTTCCCCAAGAGGAAGAACACCCTTCTCCAAGCTTCTCTTGGCTTCACCATGAGCCAGTACCAATAGCTCTATGGTCCTAAGCAGGCCACACTCTCTGAGCCACAGCAAATTCCTCAGGGATGGTGTGGATAGAAACTGAATGTGAGGTGTGAGTGAGAGAGCTAGCTCCAAGCAGTCGCTGGGACAATGGAATCTCCGTGGCTAAGAATCAATTCGTTCTTAACATGTAGAAACAGTTTTGAGTGTTACATATTGCATATATTGTGATCATCAACCACTGGGGTAAACATTTCTGGATTACGGCCTTCAGAACTGATATCTGTAGAAAGCAAAATGCTCCATCCCCACATCTATTGAGGAATGCGTGTGGCTCACTCCTGGTGAGGAATTCTGCTTATTGGGAAGGCTAAGCAGAAGACAGTGATGGCCTGCCCATGGCGACCATGGACACCCTGCATTTCTGCCAAAGGAATCTTCTCCTTTAGAGCCAGACTGGGGGGAAAAATGTTGGTGATAAGGAATGAAGGCCTGTACGTAAGGACACCATTTTCTAAAATTCAAATCTTTTATTCCTCAAGATTTTATTTATTTATTTACTTACTTGTTTGTTTGTTTGTTTGTTTGTTTGTTTGTTTGAGTTGGGGAGGGACAGAGGGAGAATCTCAAGCAGACTCCACACCAAGCGTGACGTGGGCCTCAATCCCACGACCCCGAGATCATGACCTGAGCTGAAATCAAGAGTTGGATGCTTAACCGACTGAGCCACCCACGTGCTCCTAAAATCCAAATCTTTTTGTACGCAGAAAACACTGTAGTTCGGAAAGTACAACCCTTGGCCTAAAATGACTGTAATCAAAAGATGGACGATAACAAGTGTTAGGGGAAGCTATGGGGAAACTGGAACCCGCATTCAAGGCTGGAGACAATGTGGAATGGCGCAGCCGCTGTGGGAAACGATCTGGCAGTTCCTCAGAGGGTCACACGTGAGGTTACCATATGATCCAGCAATTCCACTGCTGGGGACTTACCGAGAGAATTAGAAGCAAACATCCATACAAAACCTTGTACGTTCACAGTGGCATTAGTAGTGATAGCCAAGAGGCGGAATAAACTCCCTGTCAACCACCCGATGAATGGATAAACGTGTGGTATGTCCGTGCAATGAAATACCATCTGGCAATAGTGACACATGCTACAACGCCAGTGAGCCTCAGACACATTAGGCTAAGTGAAAGAAGCTCACCCCCCTCCAAAGACCACATATTGCATATGATTCCATGTATAAAATGTGCAGAAGAGGCAAATCCATTGCCAGGAACTGGGGAAGGGTGGAGAAAGCCAGTGACCTCTAAAGGGCCATGGGATTTCCTTGTGTAGGGGAGGAGAGATGAGAATATTCTGGAATTAGACAGTAATGATGGTTTTTACACCTTTGTTAATATACCAAAAACCATTTTAAAGGGTAAATTTTATGATACAGGAGTTAAATGTCTATTTAAAACAATTGTTTTAACAACAACAACAACAAAAATATAAGTCTTGGCCTTTTAGAATCCCTTCCTTCCCCATATTCCAGAAGTATCTGTGGTGGGCAGGTCTACAGAGGAAGCGTGCAGCAGCGGCCAGGTCAGTCACTGGCCTCATGGAGCTGACGCTGGAAGAACGTGTACCTGTGTCAAGAAGCCAGGACTGAAGTCGTTCCAGGAGGAGGGCACTACCCGGCCAGAAGTCGCCTGTTCCGGCACCACCTCTGAGTCCCACTGGGGTCCTCAGCAGAGGACAAAGGGGAGAGAAGTTTAGGAAAGGGGTTCAAGGACTGTAAATCGGAGCAGCAGCCATCTGCTAGATAAATCAATGAAAATAACGAAATCAACTAAAATAAATCCAGAAAAATGGAACATGTTCCAGCTGCAGGCCGCCTGTCGCACCACTGTCCTTGTTTGGGAATTCCAACGGGGGGAGCACCAGATGAGTTAGAACCCCTAACTTGGGGTGAAGCTGAAGCCCCACTTCTTTAATCTCTTTGTTCTAAGGGCACATCCGAGGTTCTATGAGCCTCGGGTTCCCCATTTGTAAACTGAGAATGACCGTGTTCCCCTCGGCAGGACTGTCCTGAGGCGGAGAAGGATGTGAGGGACAGACAGCGAGCAGGTGCACGCCGCGAGGGCCAGCTTTCTGAAATGCCCTCCAGTCTCTGAAACAAGCAGGTCCCTGTGCTGCTAGCCTTCTCCCCCGAGCCTCCCGAGGGGCTCCCGGAGGCAGGGCGTCCCTCACGTCTCTCCTTCTCTGTCCATCCAGGGTCTCTGACTCGTGCGGGCCCACGAGCCTTCTGTTCCTGTTCCTCTTGCCCTGGCAGCTCTGCTTGCTGGCGTCGCCTGGGCCTGTGTCACAGCCGCATCTTTGATGTCCTCCTTCCTCGGGCCTGGCCGACCATGCCAGGGAGAGGATCCCCAAGCCTCCTCACTTTCTACAGGTTCTGGAGCACGTGGGGGGCTGGGCCCTCAGGGCTGCTCAGTTCCCGGGGCCCGGCTCTGCCCTGGACCATATTAGCAGCCACTTCTTCCTGGGACTCCCAGGCGGGAAGGAAGCCTCTCCGGGGTGGCCACTTCCTGGGGTTTGGCGCCCTGCCCTTTCTGACCAGGCCCATGCCCCAGGGTTCCCCACCTGCACAGGGAGGTGCCAGGTTTCTTCCTTACCTGGGAATTGCTTGGTTAGGAGGCTCATGTATCTCTTCTCCATAGTCACACTCCTTCTTCACTCCCAGTGCTTGGACAAGTCCCTGTCACTCAGGGCTTTGTGATCGAATGCTCTGTTTGGCCACCAGCCTCCTCTCATGACCCATACCAGAGCTGAGAGCCTCAGGTTCTTGACCTGCCTATGAATTTCCCTCAGAATTTTTTTAAAGATTTTATTTTATTTATTCATGAGAGTCACAGAGAGAGAGAGGCAGAGACACAGGCAGAGGGAGAAGCAGGCTCCCTGCGAGGAGACTGATGCGGGACTCGATCCCAGGATCCTGGGATCATGACCTGAGCCAAAGGCAGACGTTCAACCACTGAGCCACTCAGGTGTCCCTTTCCCTCAGAATTTAGTGATAAACACTGATTGCAGTTCACATGGCCCATTGGTAATAGCAAGACCGCCCTTCTGAGGGTTTCACCCTCTTTCTGGCAGTCTCCACAGGGGACATGACCCCCGGGCTGGCCTGTGTGTAGCAGGGCAGGCTCCCACAGCATCATCCGCAGCACTCACCCACCCTTTCCTCTCCCATGAAGCCATCAGCTGAAAGCCACCTGGCGGTGGCTGCTTCCACTCACAGGAAGACACCCGTGCAGAAAACCAGACCAAAGATGCCAGTCGGCTTTCCCAGTGATGCAGTGCTATGTGCCTGCAGACCCCCAGCCCCAGGCCCCAGAGTACCTGCACCTGTACTCAGGGTCTCACCAGTGTCCACGAAGAGACTTCCCACTTGGGCATCTCATACCCCTAACCCAGGAGCAGAGCCCACCCACCCCTCACCCTCATCCTGCTCCTCTTCCTAGGTCTCTCCCCCCACCACACCCCCTCCCCATCCTTGAAAAGCACCATCTCTCAGACATAAGAGAGGCAAACAGATACCCAGGTGTGTTAGGAGGACATGTGTAGAGCTAAAAGCACAATCTGGTAAGTGCCATCAAGGAACAACCTGCCCGCCACTCACCTTTACTGACTTTCCTCCCACACGCTTAGTATTTCTGTCCATCTGGTGTCGAGCCAGGCCACGGATTCATATCACCTAAAGACCAACAGGTGGGAACACCTATTCTGCATAGAATACTAGGCGCTGTGAGGAAAACCAGAACACGGAACTTGACCCCTTAAAATCATACAGTCTACGTGGTTAGCGGAGGCATGTGCATTTAGAAACTAGGGTGGAGGGCAGCCCGGGTGGCTCAGCGGTTTAGCGCAGCCTTCAGCCCAGGAGACCCAGGATCGGGTCCCACATCAGGCTCCCTGCATGGAGCCTGCTTCTCCCTCTGCCTGTGTCTCTGCCTCTCTTTCTCTGTGTGTGTGTGTGTCTCTCATGAATAAATAAACCTTTAAATAAGAAAGAATTTAAATAAATAAATAAATAAAACAAGAAAGAAGAAAGAAAGAAAGAAAGAAATTAGGATGGAAGCCCGAAAGTGACCTCTATCCCATAGATGTTCAATGAGCTGCAGAAATAGAGTGCTCACTCCCAAGTCGGGGCCCAGGGAGACTTTGGGTACTGCGGTGAGTCTAAAGGTATCTTGGGATCTTTCGTGGCTTAAAATAAAAAAGAGCATTCTAGGTGGAGGGAAAGGTAAAAGCAAGGAGGCTCGGAATTCGGGAAGTGAGGGGAAAGAGCAGAGATGCCGTCTGGCCAGGGAAGCCCTGTAGTCTTCATTCTGCTCAAATCGTAGCACCAGCTTCCATAATCTTTCCATTTCCCAGTGGCGTGGAATGTGGGATCTTGACTTTAAATACACATTCACATTAAGTACGATGCCCTAGTTTAGCAGGATCGTTGTCAAAATGGACATTGCGTTTTGGGAAAGCCTTCCTCACAATTTTTAGCATGATGGTACGTTTTCCTTGCCTGTGTGGTGAGTGTCACATGTGGTGTCCTCAGCTCTTCATCTCCAGAATGGAGCCACACGATAGAACCTACTTCTCAGGGTAGTTGTAAGGCTTGAGGGAGACGCAGGGTGTGAGATGTTGAGCACGGGGCCTGGCACACCTCGGCCTTCACCACTTCCCAGCTCTGCTCCCTGAGCGTCCGAGGAAGCTGGCATCCCAGGCTTGCCCATTTTCAAGTGCAGGGGGCCTTGTGGCAGGGATTTATTGGATGGGATGGGCAGAGCTGTATTCCCTTGAGAGGAGGATCAGTACCTGGGGAGATGGGCATTCCTGGAATCCTGAGGGGACCCTCCCATTTCTGCCTCCTCTGTCTGTAGACAGGACCAGAGTCCCAACTTCCTCCAACCTGTGGGCTTTCTATTTTGCTCTACAGAAAACCTACAAGAAAACACTCAAGTCATCGTAATTCGCGTGCTCCGAGCTCTCAGGACTGCTGCTGTGGCTCTGGGGGCCCTAGGAGCTGCGTATTACATCATTGAATCCTTGTGAATACACCCCCCAGGCCCGTAGTCCAGCAGGTACGTGGATGGCCTCTGTGCCCACTCTCGCCCTTGCAGAGGGAACCCCAGGCCCACTGGGTCACCTCGCCAGCAGCACAGGGCTCAGGGCGTGTCTGTCCCTTCTCTGAATAGAGGTGGAATTTATGGGTGGACCAAGTCCCCAGGCTCTCAGGGGAAGCTTAAGAAATGAGTGACTTCCTGGCCTCAGGGTCATCTGGCAATGCTCCCTCAAGCAGCCCTGACACTCTTGGATAATGCTGGTCCCATTATTGGGATTGTCAAATCAGAGTTCCCCCAACCCCTCTGGTCACAGATACCAGACAGGAAGAGGCAGGAGAGCTGGCACAGAGGTTCTTACCCCTCTTAGGGACTTTCCTTGGAACTTTCTCCCTGCCAAGAAAACTTTCCCTTCTGAAGTGCTACTTGTCCTTTATGACCTGGTCCCATTTCTTCCATAAGCTTCAACCCCACTCCACTGCAGCTCCAGTGATTTCTTCCATCTTTTTTTTTTTTAATTTTTATTTATTTATGATAGTCACACACAGAGAGAGAGAGAGAGAGAGGCAGAGACACAGGCAGAGGGAGAAGCAGGCTCCATGCACTGGGAGCCCGACGTGGGATTCGATCCTGGGTCTCCAGGATCACGCCCTGGGCCAAAGGCAGGCGCTAAACCGCTGCACCACCCAGGGATCCCTTCTTCCATCTTTTTAACACTGTTTTCTCCAGCCTATTCCATCTCATATTGTGGATGGTTTTTTGGCACACGTGTGGCCTGTCTCTGCAACTATACCTATTGCGAGATCCTGGAGGGCAGGGAGCATGCATTACACAACATCTCCAATCCTCCCCTTTGCAAGCCAGGCTCCTAGATGCAGAGCCTGAGGCAGGGATTTGGGTGCACAGGATTTATAAGGGAAAATGGGAGTGAGGAAGGTAAGAGAGGACAGAGGAAAGAGTGGAGCAAGGAGGAGGTCTCAGTTGGAGTTCAGCCTCAGCCTGACCCCAGGGGAACTCTGGGGCATGAATGGTCTCACCAAGCTGGTCTCACCTTGGAGTGAGAAGATTGGCCTTCTGTGCCCTTCCATCACTGAGTCATTGGCAACAGGGGTGGGGTTGGGGAGTGTATGTCTTTGTGGAAAAGTGGATCTCACAAGAGCTGGGGAATGGATGCACCGGCCCAGAAAGAGGATCTGGGTGGGTTCCAAGAGTGCCCACAGTTGTCCCCATAGTCAAGTCCATCTGTAGCGAATGCCTGATAATGGGGAGTGGTCAGATGGTAATGGCAGCTTTTCATCCCACCTCCAGAACTCCACCAGCCACAGGAATGCACAGGGAATGGCCACAGTGGGGCACTAGGTAGAAACAGATGCTCAAAGTATCTCAACAGCCCAGCCCCAAAAGTAGACTCACCATCTGCTCAGGGCCTCTGCTGTCTGGAAATCAAGGGACATCCATGGAAGAATGGAAGCACCCCAAGTTCCTGATATACCACAGCAGCTGAGAGCCTCACTTTCCCCATCTATAAATAGGGAAGATCATGATACCTATGTCTTGAGATTGTTGGAGTATGAGATAAGGAGCTCAGAGGACAGGTCTGGCCAGCTGGCAGGTTTTGTTACTGTTACCATTGTGGGAGTGGAGAGAACCAGTCAGAGCTGTAGGTTCTGGTCTTGGCTCTGCTACCTGGTAGCTGGGTCTTTTTTTTTTTTCTTTTTTTAAGATTTTATTTATTCATGAGAGACACAGAGGGAGAGGCAGAGACACAGGCAGATGGAGAAGCAGGCTCCCTGCAGGGAGCTCGATGTGGGACTCATCCCAGGACTCCAGGATCATGACCTGAGACAAAGGCAAGACGCTCAACCACTGAGCCACCCAGAGGTCCCCTGGTAGCTGGGTCCTAGGGGATGCATTGCTTAACTTCTGTGAGGGGAATGTCTTTGCTAAAGTAGGAAGAATGGTAACTACCTCCAAGGATGATGGTTTTGAGGATTAAATGAGGGGACATTCAGACAGCCAGGCCCAGTCACAGGGGTTGAGTAGATGGTGGTGACTGGCAGTCTAAAGATTGCCCCGAACTAAAGTGTTTTGTCCTAGAGGCTCCTTACATCTGGGCCCACGGTGTCCCCTTGCGTTCTGCCCCTGGAGACAGGCAAGCTTGAGGTCAGATCCCCTCCCACATCCAGTATCTCTGGGACCTGGGGCAAGTTCCTAAACTCTAGACATCTTCTTCTTCTTGTGTAATGGTGGTAATAACAGTACCCCTCTCACTAGGTTGTTGGGAGGAGTGGGTGAAAAATACGCACATCGAACACTTAGGGCCTGGCATAGATGAGGCATTCAAGACGGCCGCCACCCCATCATCATCATCATCAACATTGCTTCTTAAACTCAGCATTCCCCCAATTTGGCCGACTTCAACACCTGCAATATCACTTAACTCCTTTTAAAATTAGCTTTCTTTTTCAAGGGAAATTTCAGTCTGGCCATAAATGGAAAAATCCAATCGCTTGCCATAAAAAGACTCACGGTAAATATAAACCCCAAATGCCGTGGAATTACAGCTGATGAGGGTGCCTAAGAAAGGCTCAGCTTTCAAGGCGGTGCCCTGGGGGTTCCAAGGACATGCGTTGGACCTTGAGGCAGGCAGCTCCCGGTGCTGTCTTCCACTTTAACCAAGGTTGAAAGGTGACAGGAACGGCAGGGATCTGGTTGCTTAACGTGGTGTCAGGTGCCACCTGAAGCATCGCATTAGTTCACACCGCCCTGAGCCCTGCGTGGAGGGGCCCAGGGAGGGGAAGGGGGATATCGTTGATAGCAATGTTGATAGCAAAGGGGGAAGACGAGAGAAAGGGAGTGTTATGGAACCCCACCCAGGGCCTGGAGCAGGTTAGTGCCCCCTGGCACTAACTGAGAGTGAATCGGTGGCAAAGCCAGCAAGACTCCCCAGAGACTGAGGCTGTGTGTTGGGGGTCCCGGGGGTTCAAGTGGCCGGTGGGGCTTTGTATCACTGACATCACTTAACAAACTTACAAATGCATGCTGTGCATGAGCTTCACACAGCTCACCTCTTTCTTCTGCTCCAAGGGGTGACTCCTTATGTCTTCTTAGGGAGTGCCTCTTGCCTGATGCAGGGTGGGGGTGCCGAGTTCTCAGGGCCAGATGCAACCAGTCCAGGGCCAGAACTCCAACCTGACGGGCTAGTCCTCCCAGGGACAAACTTCATCCCCCCTTACAGAGCTGTCCTGTGACCACTCTGGTTTCCCTTGAGGGAGAGGGAGACTGTGCCACCCACCTTGAGTGGCCTGAGGCAGGGTCCTTTCCTGGCAATTCTGGTGAGGTGGCTTTCCCCCATGTGACCCACTGCTTTTGTCAAATTACTGTTCCAGCACTGGGATGGAATGCTAATTGGCATTGGGGCACTTGAAATGTGTTTTAACTGACTTCTGCAGGGCCTGGCTTCTTGCAGATTTGCTTCTGCCAGAGACTGTGCTACAGTGTCCTAGCCCAATCAGTGGACATGGGGAGTCTGAGGTCTGAATATGGTACCACCAGCAGGGGTCAGGAGAGGACTTTCTAGAAGCCTAGAAGTTGCAGTGACATTTCCTAGACATTAGTCATCCATAGTGTCTTCCACCCAGACTCCCCACTGTCCCCCACATGAACCCCTGCAAATTATGTAAACGAGCAAGTGGGTCAGCACAACCATCACATGTCAGCACCGACCATGTGCCCCGCACCACACTGGGTTCTATGAGACATGACGACACAGTAGGCCATGGATGGCCCAGGTCCACCAACAGGCCAAGCCTAGGTTTGGGACTCTAAAGTCTGGTAAAGTCTGTGGATCTAGGCTGGCCAAGGCGCCCAGACAAAAGGGGCAGGCGATAATAATCCACATGGGAGCACAAATGCTTATCTGACATCCAAGCTAGAAGGCAGAGTCCAGATGAGGAAAAAGAGTGTTAATTAAATTATGCATTCATTCATTAAAGATTTCTTATGTACCTACCCTGTGCTATAGGAGTAAAACAAGACACACAAGAGATCCCCCCATCACCCACCCAGGGAGCCTGCATTCCCATGGGCACAGAGAGACAATGGACAAGTTAATGAATAAACAAGATCACTTGATTTAGTGGGCGAGTGTTATCAAGGAAATGAAGATATAAAGTTGATCTGATAAAGGGCAGAGAAGGGCGGGTGAGCAGGAGGGGTTGCTGCTGGACATAGGCTGGTCTGTGGAGGTTTCTCTGAACTGAGATGCATATGGCGGAAGGAGCCAGAAGATGGAAATCCGAGGGAAGAGTGTTCCTGCAGACAGACTAGCAGATCCAATAGTTAGGCAGGAAGGAGTTTAACATGTTTGGGTGCCAGAGAAAAGGCCAATATGGCTGGAGCTCTGCAGGTCAGGATGCCACTGGAGGGGAGACCAAGGTCAGACAGGGCCTCGAGGATTTCTGTTGTGTTCTAGATGGGTTGGAAGCCCCCCAGAAGCAGAGCAATAGCAAATTCTTCATGGCACTTCCTGTGTGCAAGCACTGTGCTGGGTGCTTTACATATAGTAACTCATTTCATCCTCCCCTCAAAGGGGAGTCTCTCAAGCTGCTGGTTTTAACTTCAAAACAATCACAGTGCCTGTTGGATAGAGGATGGGGAAGGGGGAGGAGGACCAGGGGGGAATCATCTGTACTGGCCTAGGCAGGCAAAGATGGTGCTTGGACCAGGGGGATAGCTGTGGAGGGGAAAGTGACCAGGGACATGGTAGGGAAGGAATCAGCCAAGTCTTGCTGATATAGATTGGATGATATGATGAGGGAAACGGAAGCCTCATGGAGGACTCCTTGGGGTGCCATTGCCAGAGGCACAGGGCACAGGAGGGAATGGAGATCAAGAGTTCTGTTTTGTTGTTACTATTGAGTTGTTGGACTACCAAATGGACATGTCACGGAGGCAGGTGGTTATATGGAAGTCACAGGAAAAGCGGGGTCTTAGCTCTAAGTGTAGGAGTAAGAGCTGAGATATATAGCCCCAGGCAGTGGCTAAGATGACTCAGGGAGAAGACAAAAATAGTGCAGAAAGCCAGTCAGGAACCCAAGCCAGGAAGATGCCATTTAGAAGGCTGGTAGGGAAGGAAGGTGCCAATGGGGAAGACACCTGCTGTGGGTCTGCTCAGGTTCTAGGCAAGCACGCCGGGTCCCAGGAAGTTCTCAGAGATAAAGAGAGCAGATAGGTTTAGGTCAAAGAGTGGCATCCACAGGTAGGGAAAGGCAGCAAAGAGACAAGAATCTCAGGGGAAGGGGCTGGTTATCAGGGCTGTGACCTCTGCTGGTAAGGATCCTGCTGCTACATTTCTGCATATTATTCTGTCCCTCACAGTGTGGACAGACAGACATGTGCTTCCCTATCCTGATGCAGGGACCCACCCCCCTCTGTAAACAAGTGAACAAAGGGAGGGCCCTGCCCCAGCACTCAGGTTCACAGCCTCATTGTTTCTTGGCTGGATGAGGTGACCCAGGCGCTTACTGGACTCGCCCTTCCCAGGCATCCTGCATGTTCAACCCTCTGCTCTCAGTGCTGATCCTTTCTGGTGCAAAAAGTTTTCCCTGCTTCATGAGAAGAATTCCTTAGCTTGACAGTTGAATGAAATTTACCTACCTCTAAGAGTTATGGTGCTTTGTCAACTGTAAAGTGTTCTGCTCTGACTTCTCTCTTTTTAATTCAGCTGTAAAATTGAACGTGTGAATAGGTAGGTTTCCAAATGCCACGAGGCATTTTAAGACTTGATTTGATAAGTGGAATGTGCGTTAGATCATTTGATGCCACAAATTTCAGAAAACCTTATTCAAGATGGTAAAAAGGAGGGAGGCCTGGGTGGCTCAGTTGTTGAGCATCTTTGGCTCAGGGTGTGATTCCAGTTGGAGGATCAAGCCCCACATCGGGCTCCCTGTGAGGAGCCTGCTTCTCCCTCTGCCTGTGTCTCTGCCTCTCTCTGTATGTCTCTCATGAATAACTAAAAATCTTTAAAGAACAACAACAACAAAAACCCCAAAATGGTAAAAAGGAGATTATCTCAGGGAACAATTAGGAAGCATCAGGGGTCAGGAATGGTTAACTGAACAGTGTCATCAGAGACCTGAGGACTTATCCAGCTTTCAGCTCTGACACCCCCCAGCAGAGAAGGGGCTAGTTCCCCTCACGGGCAGACAGCTGGAAGAGTTCCCAGAACCGTAGCCTCATACCCTGACAGCCAGAAGCAGGAAAAAGGGCACCTCCTGCTTATGTCTTTTCTTGAATTAAGTTTTTCCCAGAAACCCTTGCCCCTGGCATACTTGCCCTCTAATTGGGGTGACATGCCCCTGAATTGGGTCTCATGCCTCTTCTTAAATTAATAGCACAGGGAGTTGAATTATCATGACTGGATTGCATGAATCCAGAGCTACGCCTACATTCTACCCCAGGTCTGGGGCTGAGGCTGTTTCCCTTTGCTGTTAAGCAAAGAAGTAGACCATCCAAACTAGATGGGACCCCCTGCCAGCAGCACCCATTACGATAGGCAAGAGTGATACAGAAGCAGAGTGTAGGATGAACTCCAATGCCCAGACCTGTTGTCTCGGGCAAGTGCTTTAGCCACTGAGAGCCACCCTGAGGGTATGTGCAAGTCAGTGTGTGCCGTGTGTGGTAGAGCTACACTGAGTCATCCTGAATTCCTTAGGCTCAGCAACTAGACCCTGTGGAAAGGAAACCATTTGGTGTCCTTCTCAGCCCAGAGACTAAAGAACCATCGAAGGGCAGTGGTAAAGCCTCCTCTCTGGGAAAAAGTGTTTCTAGAATCTTCTTTCTTAAAGCTTAGTAAGCCCCTCTCTTAGCATCCCACCAATTATGACGAGGCACTAACAGCAAGGGGCTGCTTCCCTCTTCTTTTTTGGGCACTGAGCATAGTAAAATTCACCCCCCACAGCTCAATTTTGGTGGAGTGAGGCTCTATCACTGCCACTGGAGACCTGGGGGCGGGGAGAGGAAAAGAAGGCGCCAATGATGACTGAACCAAGTGCTTGCCAGGCACTTTGCATAAGCCGTTACAGCCTGAAGAGAAACACCAAGCTCTAACTGGCTGTGTTTGGATGAAAAGGAGAGTGGACAGGAGAATGGAAGAAATTTGAATCCTAAATAAATTTATTTTTCCACAGAGGATCTTAGCTGCTGAACCTTCAACCCACGGGGTTGCAAAATGGGAAAGCCACCAAAACTCCAAGGTCGTGGAATATCATCTAAGCTAATGGCTCTGTCCTTATTTTTCTTACAGATCCAGTTTCCATCAAGGATCTCTCTTGTCACCAAATAGAACAACAACAACAAAAAAGATCTCTGTTTCATTAGTGTGTTTTACCCATAGACACAAAGTTGGACTTGGCAATGGGATGGAATGACTTTGTGAGCCCCAGGCAAACGAGGGAGGGACCCTGCGGTTTGGGGACCACAGACCCGAGAGGGGTTGGCTTCTTCTGCACATGCTCACCAAACAAACTGTTCCTGATTTTCCCACTCTAAAAGCAAGAATTGTACAACACAATCCAATACCTAACATAACGGTCAACTGCACTTCCATCCAGGGGTGATCCCAGTTGGTGGGAATAGGAGCAACATGGTGGCCCCTTTCCAGGCTTGCACCTGGGGGAACAGAGGCTCTGTGCCAAGGAACACTGTCTCTAGGAAATGGCTTTATTTAGCTTCATGTGTAATGGGAGCAGCGCAGGGATAGGACTAGGCACCACTCCCAGCCTTGTGGTCTGTCCTGTGACTTAGCTGCACCCCGCCAGAGCCTGGTGGGTCTTGAGCCACTGAGGCAGAGATCTCAGTTCAAAGTGATCCCAGGAAACACCAGGAGGGGAGAGGGGTGTGAAACAGGGAAGGGATGACAGTCAAGTCAGGTGCAGTGACCACTGGGGACAATGGAAGCTTAGTTCTGCTGGGGCAGCTGGGGGTGGAAAGGGACCATATACCTCAGAGTAATCCCAGTAGAGGTGGGAAAGCTGGATGTTTCTGTACCCATCCCATTGGTCCTCAATAAAGGGCTGCTGGAATGGAGGTGTTTAATTCCCCCCAGGACTTTCTCATCCACTCCAGAGATGGAGCTCCATGGCAAAGAAAGGTAGATGGCGGCAGTGTGGAGTCCAGAATGCCCTGAAGCCTCAGTAATGGCCAGGGGATGGGAGGGGGTGGTTAATGGGGAGGAGAGCTCTGAACTCAAGTAAGCCATGCGCAGAGCCATGCCTGAGGGACCCGCTGTACCTCTAAGAGCTGGTGAGGACAGCTAGGAACCAGCAGGACAGCCCTTGAGGAGGCAGGGAGCCGGCCTACTTGCAACAGGGAAGGTGGGATTGGCAAGGTGAGCCGGGCCAGGTCCCAGGAAGCCCAGAGCCCATTCACCACCTCCCAATCCCAGGATTTTCTTTCCTAAACAGGCACTGGTAGGTGGGGAGAGGGTACACCACCTCTAGGGAGCAGCCTCCCTAAGAAGAATGCAGACTTCGCGGGTCAGGGAGAGTCATGCTGCAGGCCGGTCCTGCAGGCCATAGACATGGTGGAGAGGACTGGGGCCCATGGCTTCTGCCTCTGGTCAGCCTGGCTCCTCTGACTGAAGACCTTTAGCTCCTTCTTGCCTAGCCTATTCATTGATCCCTTTTCATAAATGTCAGACAACCTAACCCAAACTGGCCTCAACAAAGTGGGGATGTATTGACTCCAATAAAAGTGGAGAGAGAATTCCAGCTCAGAGGTGGCTTGTTCAGGGACCTAGGCCATGCCCCCAAACCTGTTTCTATCTGCTTTAGCAGAGTCACTTCCATTCTCAGGCAGGCTCTTCCCACAAAGGGGCCAGATGGCTGCAGCAGCAACAGCCCAGTAGCCTCTGAAGGTCAAATCTGGCAGGTAAGGTGGTCTGTTTCCCAGCAGCAAAGGGCTCTGATTGGCCTCTCATTAGGTCCTGCATCCATCCTGGAACCCATGTTCTGCCCAGGGGAATGCAATGCTCTCACTGGCCAGGATAGAACCACTTCTGGAATTGAGGGTCAGCTCCATGGAGAGTCTGAGGATTGAGTGCAGAGTGCAGGGAAAAGGCCATATTGTAGTTTTGGTAACATGTTACCAAAAGAAATGGGAATAGATGCTAGGTAGCACAGATATGCATTTCAGGTGGCTTTGGCCCTACAATCAGAGCCCCAGTGCTGGCCTCCACTCCTGCCCTCTTTTCCTCCACTCCCACTATTTCACCAGAGTGAATGCCTGAGTAGCTAGGAGCCAAGAATTCACAGTTGCCTTGACCCACAGACCCCTGATGTTTGGATTCCTCAGGGCAGTGGTCACCTGGGCAGTCTGACCCTCCCATCCCTGGGAAATGTGACTGGTTGTCACAGTGACAGGGAGATACCATGGGCTGCTAGTGATGAAGGCTGAGAATGCAAAGCACAGGACAGCCCCACACAACAAAGAGTTATCCCACCCAAAATGCCAATGGCATTCTTATTGACCATCCCTACCATTGGGGCTCATCTGTAGATGCTCTCCTACACTGGCCTTGCATTGGGTCTCCTAGTACTTGTCATGGACCATAGGCCTTGAAGAGTGGAAACCATGCGTAATAGATGGCCACATGCCAAGCATCCCCCATTACTCTTCATCCTACAGTTCTGTTGGCATTTCCACTTCTTCCTCTGTTGTTAGGTCCTGGGGCAGGACACCAGGTGTTTTGCCTCTCTTGAATCCTTCCTGACACATAAGAGAATAGAATAATAGAATGAATGAATAAGGCTGCCCCGACTGGGACAATTTTTTTATAAGCTGAGATTTGGGTTGGACCGCTGTATTCAGAGTGGTTTATAAATGTGATCATTGGATTGAAATATTAATTACCACCAATTTCAAGCAATAGCCCCAACAGGTGCTTTGAAAAAAAAAAATAAGATTTTATCTATCCATGAGAGACACAGAAAGAGAGGCAGAGACACAGGCAGAGGGAGGAGAAGCAGGATCCATGCAAGGAGCCCAATGCAGGACCAGATCCCAGGAATCCGGGATCAGGCCCTGAGCCAAAGGCAGACGCTCAACCACTGAGCCCCCCAGGCGTTCCCCCAACAGGTGCTTTGAAGAGGGATGTTTAAAGCTAGAAAGAAGCGTGACCAAGCATATTTCTGAACAGAGGTAATAACTAAGGCTACTGTGGCTGTGGGTTTGGGGTCAGCCTGGCTAAGTCTAGGCCTATGGGTCTAGCATCTTCCCCAGACTGGAGTCAGACCTTGACTCTGAAAGTCTCTAGACCAGACTGGCTATTCATGAGAAAGTCGGGTCTGTCCCACTGAAGTAGTCCTTCCAAGGGTGGAAGAGGTACATAGGAAGAGGGTACAAGAGGCAAAGGCAGAGCCAAGTCCAGGGTGCCCTATCTTCCTGCAGTTGCCCATCTGGCCCACCCAGCTCATTGGTGCCTGGTCCTAGACCAAGTCCTGAGCTTTTCAGATACTACTCTGGTCTTCATCCTTCCCACCCTACTACCTCCAGAGGACAATGACTCTTCCATTGGCCATGAAGCCTGGTGGCTTACAGGTTAGATAATGAGTAGCCAGGATCAAGGGAACTAAACTGGCAAATCCAATCATAAAACTGAGGTGGAGGGATCCCTGGGTGGCGCAGCGGTTTAGCACCTGCCTTCTGCCTTTGGCCCAGGGCGCGATCCTGGAGACCCGGGATCGAATCCCACTTCGGGCTCCCGGTGCATGGACCTGCTTCTCCCTCTGCCTGTGTCTCTGCCTCTCTCTCTCTCTCTCTCTCTGTGTGTGTGACTATCATAAATAAAAGTCAAAAAAAAAAAAAAAAGCTATATGTTAAAAAAAAAAAAAAAAACTGAGGTGGAGTACATAAGGGCAGCCTCTTCCATCTCCTCTGGGGTCCCAGGCTCCCTACCATGTTTGGCAGGGCAGTAAATCAGGCCTGTGGCTGCTGGTAGCTCATCAGAGGGAGGGTAGCTCTTCGTGCTGCTGCTGCAAGTTCCAGCTTCACTAGGAGAATCTGAAAGAATGTCTCTTCCAGGAGAGCCCCAGGCACCACCTCCTCAGTGTATGCAGGGACAGTATATACCTTAGTAATACACAGATACTAGACACACACTCACACAGCCAGTCACGGAGACTCAGAGCAGGAATGTGAATTGGCAAAGTGCTCTCGTGAAAAATCCATGATACATTCCTGACCAAAGCCAGGAACTGAGCCATGAGCTGGCAAAAGGACTGAGGCTGAGAGGTCTTGAGACACCTCCTTGCTAGGAGGCTGCCAAGGAGGGAAGTATCCAAAGAAGAGGGCCAGTTGGTCTCAGCTGCTGGGCTAAAGTGGGGGATCCAGGCTCAGACCCCTCTGGGAGATTGAGAGCTAGAGTTCTGTTCAAGTCTGGGGAGACTGATCCCCGTTAAGAAGGTCATAAAATAGGACAACCCGGGTGGCTTAGCAGTTTAGCACCGCCTTCAGCACAGGGTGTGACCCTGGAGACCCAGGATCGAGTCCCGTGTCAGGCTTTCTTCGAGGAGCCTGCTTCTCCCTCTGCCTGTGTCTCTGCCTCTCTGTGTGTCTCTCATGAATAAATAAATAAAATCTTTCTTTTAAAAAAAGTTCATAAAATAGATGAATGGGAAAGTTTGCTTGTCTTCCATTAGACTCAGGGTAAAGGGTCTGGGTGAGCCAACCTCATAAAGATGCTGAACTTCTAGGATTATATTCTCCTTTATACCTTTCTCTTCCTTCCCCTCCACTTTTTCTGTCTTTCTCTCGGCTGCCCACCTCCAGTGGTCAAGGGTGAACTGCTTGTACCAGGTCCTGGGAACTCTGATTACACCAGAGACACTGGCGTTTGGACTGCAGTCTGCTGCAGGATGGCACTGGGATTTAGTTTCATCTACTGGTGCTCTATTCTACAGGTGTGGTAGGAGGTGCTTTTCATGAGCTGATAATGCATCTTCAAGGAGTTCTGTGTGTGGAAAAATCCCAAAAATACAGAATTGCTCAGAGAGCTCTTAGCAGGTCCCTGGGTGAGCCCCTGGAGCTGGATAGAGCTGATGAGGAAAAGTGGGATGGAGGATTGTTTGGGGTCTACTTTGCATTTTTGGTGATTTGCATTTCGTACATATTTAGGGACATTGCTTTCTCTGTGGGAACAAGCAAAAAGAGTCTTTTCGTTCTGGTGGGATTAGGAATTGATTTGCCCATCTCTCTTCATCTTACTCACTTAGCAAAACCAGGTGCCCTGGTTCAATTTAATTCTCTGTCCGGGGACACCTGGGTGGCTCAGCGGTTTTGAGTGTCTGCCTTCATCTCAGGGCGTGATCCTGGGCCCAGGCATCAAGTCCTGCATGGGGCTCCCTGTGGGGAGCCTACTTCTCTATGTCTCTGCCTCTCTCTATGTGTCTCTCATGAATAAATAAAATCGTTAAAACAACAACAACAAAAAAAATTTGCTGTCTCCTGTGCACATCCAGAGGAACTTGGACAAACGCAACCATGCCACTGGAATTAGTAAATTCACGACCTCATACTCCAAGGAGGCCTCAGTGCTGGCAGGGATTGAATTACCTCACATTTCCCTGATACTCTTCTGCCTTCAAACTACACCACCAAGTCTCCCCACCTACCAGCCCCTCTCTAGTCAATATCCATGTCCCCTTCACCCAAGACCACCAGACATTTGATTTCTGTCACCACAGAGATAGATCTATTGTTTTCCCCACTCTGGAAACTAATAAGGTTAAGTGGAATCAACCAGCATGCATTCTTGTATCTGGCTTCTTTTGCTCAAGAGTTTTTTTTTTTAAAGATTTCGTTTATTTGAGAGAGAGTGAGCAAGCACAAGTTGGGGGAAAGGGCAAAGGGAGAGGGAGAGGGAGAGGGAGAGGGAGAGGGAAAAGCTCCCTCCTCAGTGATCAGGGAGCCTGACAAGGTGCTTCATCCCAGGACCTGGAGATCATGATGTGAGCCAAATGCAGATGCTTACCCAACTGAGCCATCCAGGTGCCTCTCAACAATGTTCTGAACCTGATTTATACTCTCATACATACCAATAATTTACTCCTTTTTCTGAGTATCTCCATCTTTGACCATGCCACAATGTGCTTATCTACTTGCCTATTATGGACATTGAGATGGTTTCCAATTTGGAATTTTAAAGTTGCTATGAATATGTTTGTATGATTCTTTTTGGTGGACTAAAAGTTTTCATTTCTCTTTGGCTCCACCATCTCACCCTCCTGTACCAGAGTATGAGAAATCTGGGTGCACCACACAATCTGACCATTAAAGAAGTGAATCAGGGGATCCCTGGGTGGCGCAGCGGTTTGGCACCTGCCTTTGGCCCAGGGAGCGATCCTGGAGACCGGGGATCAAATCCCACATCGGGCTCCTGGTGCATGGAGCCTGCTTCTCCCTCTGCCTATGTCTCTGCCTCTCTCTCTCTCTCTCTGTGGCTATCATAGATAAATGAAATTTAAAAAAGAAGTGAATCAAAGCATGTTACTACTGTGCAAAACACTCTCTGATGACCTAATGACAGGATACTTAATTATAATAAGGAATTATTCTAAATTTTTATTTTTTTTATTTTTATTTTGTAAAAGATTTTTTTTTAATTCATGAGAGACACAGAGAGAAAGGCAGAGACATAGGCAGAGGGAGAAGCAGGCTTGCTGAGGAGAGCCTGACACAGGACTCGATTCCAGGATCCCGGGATTAACCTGAGCCAAAGGCAGACGCTCAACCATTGAGTCACCTAGATGTCCCTATTGTAAATTTTTATTATTTTTTTAAGATTTTATTTGTTTATTCATGAAAGAGAGAGAGAGAGAGGCAGAGACACAGACAGAGGGAGAAGCAGGCCCCTCTCATGGAGCCTGATGTGAGACCTGATCCTAGATCCCAGGATCACACCCTGAGCCAAAGGCAGATGCTCAACCACTGAGCCAGCCAGGTGTCCCCCTATTGTAAATTTTTATTTTTTTTTAAAGATTTTATTTATTTACTCATGAGGGATACAGAGAGAGAGAGAGGCAGAGACACAGGCAGAGGGAGAAACAGGCTCCACTCAAGGAGCCCGATGTGGGACTCAATCCAGGGTCTCCAGGATCACGCTCTAGGTTGAAGGTGACACCAAACCACTGAGCCACTGGGGATGCCCTATTGTAAATTTTTAGATGTGAAAATGACTTTATGTTCAGCTTAAAAGAAGTCCTTAAAAAAAGGAGTCCTCATCAGAGATACACATAGAAATACTTATGGATGAAATACTATGAATATCAGGGAGATGAGAAATAAGGAACAGATGACACAAGGTGGGGCAGCCCAGGTGGCTCAGCAGTGTAGCACCGCATTCAGCCCAGGGCCTGATCCTGGAGACCAGGGATCGAGTCCCACATCGGGCTTCCTGCATGGGGCCTGCTTCTCCCTCTGCCTGTGTCTCTGCCTCTGTGTGTGTCTCACGAATAAATAAATAAAATATATTTTTTAAAAGATTTTATTATTTATTTGTGAGAGACACACACAGAGACAGAGACAGAGACAGAGACAGAGAGAGAGAGACAGAGAGAGAGGCAGAGACACAGGCAGAGAGAGAAGCAGACTCCATGCAGGGAGCCCAACATGGGACTCGATCCCGGGTCTCCAGGATCAGGCCCTGGGCTGAAGGCAGCGCTAAACCGCTGAGCCACCTGGGCTGCCCAATAAATAAAATATTTTATATATATATATAAAAAAAAAAAGATGACACAGGGTGGCCATGAATGGGTCACTGTGGAACCTGTGTGATTGGTACATGCTGAGTTCATCACATGCTTCTCTCTACTTCTATGTTGAAAGAAGACCAGAGCCAGACAGAAGTTAAAGCAGTGAAGGCATATTTTATTCTGGAAATATTGCTGTGGGGGGGCAGGAGGGGAAGGGACCTCAGTAGAGAACTGAACTCCATTCTGAATAAAAGGACAAGTGGAGATTTATAGGCAAAGGAGCAGGGTGGGGTCAATGAATGGGAAATTACGAAGAAGGAACATGGGGAAAGGGGAAATTCTGGCTGAACCAACTGGATAGGATTCTTGCTAAAGACAGGCCAGAGTAAAAAATGTTGAGAGGGATGGGTGAGGAATTTGACCAGGTATCAAGGGAGTTCAGATACCAAGGGTAGAGGATTCTGTAAACTGAGCCAGCAGGATTCCCGCTAAAACTGGACTAAACAGGCCAAGGTCTGGGCCAGAGGAGCCTGGTTCTAATTATGTTAAGAAGAGAGTCCTTGCCAGTGTATTCTTGACTTAATTTTTTAAAAGATTTTATTTATTTGAGAGAGAGAGGGAGAGAGAGAGAGAGAGAGAACATGAGCAGAGGGAAAGGGACAAGCAGATCCCTCTGTCCCCAGCAGGGAGCCTAATGCGCGGCTCTATTCCAGGATCCTGAGATCATGACCTGGGCCAAAGGCAGACGCTTAACTGACTGAGCCACCCAGGTGCCCCAATTCTTGACATTTTAATTTTAAAAATCCTCCAGTGGCCAGTGGGCCTGACAAGGCCCCTCCCTCTTTGACAGCATCTCCTGCTCTGCCCACCTGCTGTGCTCTGGCTGTGACGACCTCCCTGCTGTTTCTCACCAGTACCAGGCATCATCCCGCACTAGCCTTTGTGCTGGCTGGTCCCTGTGTCTGGCACACTCTTCCTCATAGCCCACGGCTGTGTGGAGCTGAAGGAATTAGAAAAACAGCAGGTGCAGGAAGGACTCTGTGACCTTCCCCTGAAGCAGGTCATAGACCCTCAGGTGAGAGGTGGCCTCTCTATACCCACAGGAAAGGAGCAACCTTATCTCCAAGACACAGATGTCCCACCACATTTTCTTACACCTCTTCCTTCTTCCTCAAACCTAGCATTGAAAGGCTCAGGTTTCACTGCTTCAAGTCTATATTTCCTGATAAAGGCTCCCATATTGCATAACATATTAAATAAGTTTCTGTTATTAATCTGTTTTTTTGTTACAGACTCCCCAGCCAAGAACTTAGAGGGATAGAAGGACAGATATTTTTCGTCCTCTACATTTGCCTTCAAGCCTTTGCTCAAATGCCATTTTCTCAATGAGGTCCACCCTGACCACCTGCTTAGAACTGCAAACTCCCACTTGTCTCTATTCCCATAGCCCTCAGTACTCTCGGAAGTGCTATAAAATTTACTTACTGCTTATGGTGATTATTTATTGCCTGTCTCCTTCTTCTAGCCTGTAAGATCTACCAGCCAGGGATCTCTTTATTTGTTGTCCGCAAATATATTGCCAGCTCCTGTAACAATAGCTGGCATACAGAAAGAATCAATAATATTTTGAATTGAAAGAAAGAGAGAGACAGAAGCAGGGAGGGAGGTTAGGGGAAGAAAGAGTGCAGTATGGCATATTTTTCTAGGGGGACAGGGCCGCATCTGGAGGCCCTCTGGTTCTACAGGTTTGTTGTCTGTTTTATTTATTTATTTTTTTGTCTGTTTTAATATCTTGTTGATTAATCTCAGAAATAAAAGCAAGAGCAATTGCTTGCTCTAGTGTATAGGCTGGTCTTAGGACAAGGTCACCGATGTCAGTGACCTCAAAGGGCTTCAGAGTGACAAATCCGGACCCCTCAGTTGTTTGATCCCAGGTACACTAAGGCTCTGCAGGAGGGATTGGGGCAGCGTCATGGTGTCCAGGGGCCCCTGCTGGTCTGTATCCTTCCAAGAGGACACCTCCAACAGGCAGACCCCAGGCCACTGGAGGGGAAGGATTCCTGGGGGGAGGAGTACTGGCAAACACCCCTTCTTTGTCACCGTGACCTCCAGGGGGAGCTTCCTGGAGTGAGCCAATGACCCAGGATGGACTCCCACCCTGCGGCAGAAAGCCTTTGCCTCACTATTGATGGGTGGGGCTTTTAAATTACCTTCTTTCTCTAGGTTTTCTCTCTCTGCTTCCTCAGAGAATGAAGATGAACCAGGGGTGGGGCCAAAGGGCCAAAGAGCCAAAGAGCCAAGGGGAGCATTATTAGCAAACCACACAGTGAGGTCTTCTGACAGCCATAGCAGCCCTGGTCCCAACGGAGGGAGGAGGGAGGGAAGGGGAGCCCATCCGAGTGTGGGGCTGAATTCTGTATGAGCCAGGCTCTGCCTCCAACGCCCCTCCCCTACCCAGTGGACTACCCGCCCCCTCCCCCACTAGGCCAGATCCTTGAGGCAAGAGAAAGCTGCAAAGCAAGAAACAGTGGCCCTCGGAATTGGGAATCAGGTCGCGAGTTTACCTCATGCAAACTAGCTCCCTGGAAACCTGCGGGGAAGAGATGACTCAACACACACATCCCAGAATCCTCACTGACTCTCGGCAAATGCACCATCCCCTACACCCCCTCCGCCGCAGCTGCCGGGGGGAGTGCAGTTTGCCTCCTTCCTCTTACTCCTCCGGTACTGCTCGCCTGGAGCAGCAAACACAGAAAGACCTTATTCACTGGCTCCACCGCTTAGGCCCTCTATTGAAAGCTTTCTGAAAATGCAAATTCCTCAGAAGGAGATTCTTTCCAAAGGCTTTAAAGTTGCATATTCCCACTGAGAGCAGTTAAGCCGACCAAGACCTCCCTGAGCAGGAGGCTCCTTAAAACTAATATTTACGCATAAAGGAGGAATGTCTGAAACAGCCAGAAAGCAGAACTTGCAGCTCTGAAGTCAGGCCAGACGACAAAGGGCGGGAGCCTGGGGTCTCTGGACCTCACCTCACTGGGGGGCGCACAGGTGGGAAGCCCCCAGCTTTTGTTGTCTGTGCCCCCCCCCACCTCAGCCTGGCCTCCTTCCCTGCGGCCTTGTGCCAGTGCCCACGTTAGTCCTGGGTGACTGGGACCCAACAACAAGACAGAATTGTTGCCCACCGGAAGCTGAAGTGCAGTGAGCTGGACAAGCCTCTAGAGGAGCAAACTTTCCCCTCTCCTGGGGCCCTGTGCCTGCCTGCGCCTTTCACTCCATAGAACCCAGAGGTTCTGGTCTCGGCCCTTCTCCAGGGGAGCAGATCCCCAATGGGGTGACTGTAGTGTCAATAGGATTGGGTATGTTGAGTCTTGTATTTGTAGAGGAGGCCCCTTCTCCAGTGCTTCGGACTCAACCTCTGGCCGGCTCTCATGGGGTGCCTCTCCCTCGCGCAGAGGCTGTCTCTGGGCAAGGGGGTGCCCTCTCCTCCCTCGGGCATCAGACAGGATTCAAGCCAAGTTAATGGAGGAAGACAGGCTCCCCACCACCACCACCTATCCTACCTCCCACCAAGAGATCACTTGGTTAAAATGGACGTTTTGTCCCCTCATTATATAAGATCTCACACCATGTACTCATGACCCGTTCTTCTCATTTCTCCTGGAAATCGTTCCAATAAGTCATTTTCAGCGGCTGCACGATGTCGCATCCCGTGACTGTCTCACCACTGGTCAAACAAGACTCTGAAGGATGGCAGGTTAGGTCACCCCAAAATATGCCCCTTTGGCCTACGGATTCTTTGGAGCTAAAAGCACTCAAAGAAGAGCAGCTCCAGGAAGGGCAGTCTGACCACCTCTTTTCTCTCAGAAAGCAGGAGGTTTAAAGCTCACACGCGAAAGATGCCCTCCCTCTACCCCAGGGGAAAGTAGCACCCTCAGCGCCAAGGGCAGGTAGTCGAGACCTAGAGAATGCCGTGCACACAGGCCTCGCTCGTCTAGGTACTTTCTATCTTCCTGAGGCCTCCTCACGCTAGTTTAATAATTTTCCCAATAAATAAATAAAATCTTAAAAAAAGGGGGGGAGGCAGCCCAGGTGGCTCAACGGTTTAGCGCCGCCTTCACCCCAGGGCCTGATCCTGGAGACCTGGGATCGAGTCCCACGTCAGGCTCCCTGCATGGAGCCTGCTTCTCCCTCTGCCTGTGTCTCTGCCTCTCTCTCTCTCTGTGTGTCTCTCATGAATAAATAAATAAAATCTTTAAAAAAAAAATTTCCCACAGTCGTCTCTCTTTGTTCAACCGGGAGGAAAAGTAAGTGGTTGTCACCCTCTCTCTGGGTCTTCACTTCCTTTGAAGAGTTCCCATGTCACATAAAATTTATATAGATTTGTATGCCTTTCTCCTGCTCGCCAGCCCGATGTGTCTAATTCTCAGTCTCAGACAAAATAAAAATTAAAATTAAAAAAAACACCTCAAGAGAAAATAGGAGAAAGGACGCCTCACCTATAGCGGCCTCAGGCTGGTGACCGACCTCTCCCAGAGCGCCCACCAGCCCGCCCCTTTCCCAGCATTCCAAGGGACAGTCCTATGATTCACTCTAATTGGACCGCCTTGGGTCACATGACCACTGGCGATCCAGAGGAGTGTGCTGATTGGCTTAGGCCACCGTGGGCCCCGCCTTGGGGGCGGGCTGAGGTTAACTGGGTGGATAAGGCTGTGCCCGGAAGCAGAAAGTCTGAATGAAAATTAGGTTATTATTATTATTTTTAATTAGGTTATTTTAATTAAGGAAGCCTGGAATGCTGGGAAGGTGGTCAATACACGTGTTGTGCTCAGTATTGTTTTGTGGGTGTGGTTTTTTTTAAGATTTATTTATTTATTTATTTATTTATTTATTTATTTGTGATAGAGAGAGGCAAAGACACAGGAGGAGGGAGAAGCAGGCCCCATGCAAGGAGCCCGATGTGGGACTCGATCCCGGGACTCCAGGATCGCGCCCTGGGCCGAAGGCAGGCGCTAAACCGCTGAGCCACCTAGGGAAACCCTAGGTGTTTTTTTTTTCTTAATATTTAACTTATTTATTCATGAGAGACACACAGAGACAGAGAGGGGCAGAGACATAGGCAGAGGGAGAAGCAGGCTCCGTGCAGGGAGCCCGACGCGGGACGCGATCCCAGGACCCCGGGGGTCACGACCTGGGCTGAAGGCAGACGCTCAACCACTGAGCCACCCAGGCGTCCGGGTGCTCAATATTGTTTTTCTTTTTGTACCAGTTCACCTGCTGATGGATATACGAGTTTCACCAATCTTTCAAGATTCATTCATCTTTTTTTTAGAATATAGCAATCTACAAACAGGAAGAATGAAACAAGTGCAGCTCAGGAGAAAAGAAGAGAGTCTTCCTTTCCCTTCAAAGGCATCATGAGGTCTCTCAACCCGCCAGACGTTTAACTCCTCATACTCCTCTAGAGCTGCCTGGAACTGGGCAGGTGTGAAGCCTCGGGATATGCAGCGCTGCTCCGCCTCTAATTTGTTTTTTGTTTGTTTTTTTTAAGATTTTTTTATTTAGGGGAGGCGTGGATGGCTCAGCGGTTTAGTGCCTGCCTTCGGCCCAGGGCATGGCCCTGGAGTCCCAGGATCAAGTCTCACATCAGGCTCCCTGCATGGAGCCTGCTTCTCCCTCTGCCTGTGTCTCTGCCTCTCTCTCTCTCTCTTTCTCTGTCTCTCATGAATAAAAAATAAAATTAAATTTAAAAAAATATTTTATTTATTTATTCATGAGAGACAGAGAGAGGGGCAGAGACATTGGCAGAGGGAGAAGTAGGCTCCCTGTGGGGAGCCCTATGTAGGACTCTATCCCAGGACTCCAGGACCCTGGGACCATGACCCAAGCCAAAGGCGATAGATGCTCAACCACTGAGCCACCCAGGCATCCCAAGATACCTACTTTTTGCATAAGATTCCTTCTCAATGCCACCCTCCTCTAATTACCAGACACCCCTGCTCCCACCGCCATACCCTCTTCAGACTTGCCCTATTCCTGTCTCTGAGAGCTAGCCACCCCAAGATCAGACTTCATGATTATGACTTCCATAGCCTGAGCAATGAGCACAGAAACGAGTCAGGGTGGCCTTCTAGGGTTGGGACATGTGATGTTCAGTTCTCACTCCTCAGCCGCCAGTTATGGAGACGGAAGTATTTCCCTAGAACCAGAAACCCAGGAAAGATACCCCCAAGGGCCCATCTAGCATGTGTTTTTAGACTAATTCATTACTCTTCCTTTAAGCCAGTCACATCTTGCCAGAACGCTGACCTGGCATCAGATAAAGCATCTGTAGCCCCCTTCCTCTATCCTACCAATGGGAAAACAGTGGAAGTCTGTAGAAATCTGACTAGTGAATGCTGTACTGCGCCACCAGATCAAGGCACTCATTCCCGTAGATTCCAGAAGTGTTGGCTGCTGAGTGCTCACAGTTGTACCCAACTCTGGGAATTGCCCTTGGCTAAAAAAAAAAAAATATATATATATATATATTGCTTCACCCAAGATCATGCTGCCTTCCCAGAGGCACAATGAACCTAATGACAGGTCTGCAGAGACAGAAAAATGTTCCCTTCTTGCCTTCTAGGTTCTTTCGCTGGTCTAATAATTAAATTGGCATAAGACAGATTAACAGGAGAAAAAAAATTTAATTACACATGTACGGGAGCCCCATAAAAATATGAGACTCAAAGGCAGTCAGGCAATTGAGGCTTATGTGCCATCTTGAGCTAAGAAAAGGGATGGGAGCCTGGGGCTTCAAAGAGGAGAGAGGAAATTCACAGGAAGATGAGAAGAGCAGATGTTTAGTAATCAAATGTCCTGCCATGCAGATATCTTTCACATAAAAAGAAGTTATCTCTGATAGCTCTCTTTCTGGGCTGGGCCCCCCTATGTAAATTATTTTAGACAGTTAAGGGAGAAATAAAAAGCTTTTCTGGAGTTTGCTGGGACTTGATTGGCTTCGGCTCAAAATAATCCACAAGCTGAAGGGGCATGTTTTGGGGGGCATATTCTGCTCCCCTTCAGGTCTATATGGGGGTTAAAAGGCCTGGCTTCATGTCTCACTTTGAGACAACTCTAAAAGAGTCCCAGCTCCAAAGCTCCCTACATGTTCCAGAGGTCTACTGCCACACAACAAACCACCCCAAAACTTAGTGGCTTAAAACGATGACTTGTTATTTCTCATGTTTCTGTGGGTTGATGGGGCTCAACTAGGTGGTTTGTGGTATAGCTGAGGTCACTCATACAGCCGCATCTTGGTGGGAGCTGGAACACTCACATTTGTCTCTTATCCTGCAGGGTCCTCTCCACATTGGCTTCCTCAGTCAGTAGCCTAATAAGGGCTTCTTTACACATGGCGACTGAATTTCAAGGAGTGTTCCAAGAGCACAAGCCCCACCGTGCAGGCACTGATCAAGTCTCTACTTGCATCATTCCTGCTCAGGTCGCATTAGCCCTGCCTGAGTCAATATGGAATGATATGAGGATGGGAAGGCCTGAAGAAGGCCCAGTTCACCAGGGGCCACCAGTGTCACAACCTATCCCAATCTGCCCTCCAACTCCTCATAATTCGTATCCACTTGCCAAATAGAGTCACCTCTGAAAATAAAACAAAGTAAAACTTCCAGAGTAACTTTCCATTCTGGCACCACACTCAGGCCTGAGGTCCAGGATCTCACCATGAATATTAGATCCAGGTGGAGATGATACTTTGAAAGTGTGATTTCTTGAGTACGGCTCCTTATGTTTGGTTTCTTAGGTGCAGAGACCTGTGAACTACAAAGACCAGTTATCACCCCAATATACACCTGACAAATCAAGGCAAGACAGAGACAGGAAAATATAATAGATAGTCTCTCATTCAAAAGTTGAGGAGAAAGGAAGACACATAATAATGACTAGCCCATAGCTACAACAACAAAAAAAATATTTCCACATACTCATTTAGTTGCATCTCATAAATTTGGGGGTTTTATTTTTGCTTTTTTTTTTTATTTTACTCATTTATTCACAAGAGACACACAGAGAGAGGCACAGACATAGGCAGAGGGAGGAGAAGCAGGCTTCATGCAGGGAGCCTGATGTGGGACTTGATCCCAGGGCTCCAGGATCCCATTCTGAGCCAAGGGCAGGCGCTCAGCCACTAAGCCACCCAGGCGTCCCTATTTTCACTTTAATTCAAGTAAAAATATTTCCTAATTTCATAGGTGATGTTTTGAGATATCATGTAGGATTGTGTTGTTTAATTCCCATATATCTGAGAACTTTTGGTTATCATATTGTTATAGATTATTAATCTTAATACCTCTGTGATTGGTGACTAATTTAATACCTCAGATAATATACTCTGCATGTTTTCTATTATTCAAAAAAATTTTAAAGATTTTATTCATTAATCTGAGAGAGAGGGAGAGAAAAAGCATCAATAGGTGAGGGGCAGAGGGAGAAGCAGACAGACTCCCCGCTGAGCAGGGAGCCCAATAGGGGGGTTCCATCCTGGGACTGCAGGATCATGATCTGAGCCAAAGGCAGATGCCTAACCATCTGATCCACCTGGGTGCCCCAATCCTTTGAAATTTATTGAGACTTGTTTTATGGCCCAGAATATGGTCTATCTTGGGGAATGTTATGTGTATGTTTTTTTACATAAGCATTTAGTTAATTAATATTAAATAGCTATTAATAGGGTTGGGTTTAAGTCTACCATCTTGGTTTAGTTTATTCTTTGTCCTCAAAGTTTATTTTTCCTCTCTTTATCCTTCTTTGCCATTCTTTGGGTAAACTGAATATCATTTACTATGCCATCTATCTCATCTATTAGCTTTTTAAAATTTTTCTTTAAAGATTTTATTTATTTATTCATGACAGACACACAGAGAGAGGTAGAGACACAGACAGAGGGAGAAGCAGGCTCCCCACAGGGAGCCAGATGCGGAACTAGATCCCAGGACCCTGGAATCACACCCTGAGCTGAAGGCAGACACTCAACCCTGAGCCACCCAGGTGTCCCTCATCTATTAGCTTTTTAGCTAAGTTTCTTGGTGGTGTTTCTATCCTTAATTTTTTTTTCTAGAAACTGAAACATGCATCTTTAACTTATCCATGGTGTTGTATTTAAGCCTGCCTGCCATGGCCCCCAACATCACTTACTCCCTGTGGACTGCCTCTCAGCCTGGAATCTGTTTATTCATGCATTCATCTATCAGATACACACTTCATGAGCACCAGGATAAAGCAGGAATAGGGTGCCAGGTCTCAAGCAAGGCATGAATAGAAAGAGAGTTGGCCCCTTTCACCTCCAGAAGTGACAAGGCAATGTAATCATTAAGACCAACATAAGATGATGCTGTCACTGTAGAAAGGGAGTCCTTATAAGGATAAAGCCAGACACTTTCTTCAGTCATCTCCAAAGCAGTTCTGGTCAGCTAGATCTGAGCAAGTTGGGCTACCTGCACAAAAGGCACAGCCAAAGTCATTGAACTAGAAAAGCCAGAAAGATTACCAGTGATATGGAGTCAATTTTCCACATTGGTGCATCTGAGGATGACTTAAGAGCATCTTGAAAGCATTGGTGCACAGGTTCAGTGTAAGGTTGTGGACAGAAGAACCCCTTTTTTTTTTTTTTTTTTAAGATTTTACTTATTTATTTGAGAGACAGAGAGAGGATGAGCAGGGGGAAAGGGAAAAGCAGACTCCCTGCTGAGCATAGAGCTGGAATCAGAACTAGATCTTAGGACCCTGAGATTATGACCTGAGCCAAAAGCAGACGCTTAACCAACCGAGCCACCCAGGCATCCAGAAGTACTTCTTATAATTGTAGAAAAGTTTGCAACATGAGGGCACTGATTAAAATAAAGTATGGTTAATCATATATATAAAACTATTTGGCCTTTTGAAATGATGTCTGTCTATAGATGTTGACATGGGGAGATATCCAAAATATATGGTCCGGTGAGAAAAAGCAAGTATCAGGACACAATGTACAGTGTGGTATCATTTGCATAAATGTGTTATGGGCTGTGAGATATATAATAGGAAGCACAGAGTAGAGACTGTGTCTAGTTTTAAATAATGCTATATTCCAGGATATAACACAGAGACTTGCACATAGTAGGCTCTCAATATATATTCATGGAATAAAGCAAGCACTTTGTTTAAAACTTAGAAAGCTAATCTTCTAGTTGCTAATAATAAAAAACTGGGCAATATTTTCTTTTTATTGTCCTGATTTTCTGCTTTTTTTTTCCTACAAGAAACGGGTTGAATAGAGGATTATAACCACTGCCTCAGAATTATCCCAGAATGAATACATAAATTCCTCTGTACACACTGGGTTTTTTTATTTTATTTTATTTTTATTTATTTTTTAGAGGGGGGAGGGGCAGAGGGAGAGGAAGAAAGAGAATCTCAAGGAGTCTCCACGTGGGGCCCAATGTGGGGCCATGAGGACCTGAACCGAAACCAAGAGTCAAACACTTGACTGACTGAGCCACCCAGGTGCCTTGCAAACATACTGTTTTTAGGTTTTTGTTATATGCGTTGGTGGCTGAGAGAGTTAGCATTTCCTTGACTACAGATTGGTCTTCTCAAGTTTGCCTCAAGAAAGACAAACCAGGGATCCCTGGGTGGCACAGCGGTTTGGCGCTTGCCTTTGGCTCAGGGCGCGATCCTGGAGACCCGGGATCGAGTCCCACGTCGGGCTCCCGGTGCATGGAGCCTGCTTCTCTCTCTGCCTGTGTCTCTGCCTCTCTCTCTCTCTCTGTGTGTGACTATCATAAATATAAAAATAAATAAAAAAAATAAAAAACTTTAAAAGAAAGACAAACCAGTGACTTTGGGTGTTCATTTGTCCCAGATCTATAGCAAAGAAAAAAGAAAAAAAAAATTCTAAAGACTCAAAATGCTTGGAATTCTTGTTAGAGGATTATAAAACTTAATGAGGACATGAGCTTCTGAATCCCATTCCACTACTCAGAGAATAAAGAGAAGTTCATAATAATTGTGTTAGGTATTAAGTAAACATCAGGTGGAAGAAGAGGAGTTTAGCAAGAATGCATAAGGATGAAAATTCTTTCCAACACAGTGATCACAGGAGTGGTGACAAAATGATTATTCTCAAAGACTGAAATGAAAACTGCAAACCCAATAAAATCCCTGAGCTTCCCAGATTAGAGGATATCACAGAGTTCAGTACAAGGATCCAAGTGAAAATATAACACTATAAATATTTTATATGTATCTTTGTTTTTACCTTTCTCTGACTAAAAAATAAAGAAAAAAACATTTAAGCTTGCTTACAAAATGTTCCAATAAAATACTTAAAAAAAAAAATCACAGGAAAGGGGTGCTGGGTGGCTCAGTTGATTAAGCATCTGCCTTCAGCCCAGGTCAGGATCTCAGGGTCTTGGGACCAAGCCCACATCTCATCAGGCTCTTGCAGAGTGAGGAGCCCACATCTTCCTCTCTCTTTGCCCCTCCCCTCCATTCATATGCACGCGCGCTCTCTCTCTCTCTCTCTCTCAAATAATCTTTTTTTATTTTAAGTCATTAGTAAGAAGGGAAAATTAGATTAGGTGAAATAATGTGGAGCGAGAGATAAGATTAATACATAAAATGTTTATCATGAAAATCCTCTACACTTGCTAGATATGGGCCACGATTTGACTCTGAGCTTCCTTGCAGCCCACTCAAAGAAAGAAACAAGGCCAGCCATATTACTCACAATGTTCATTAGATATAAACAAATCAGGTGCTTAATTCCAAGACCAGAAAGGAATTTCTTCTATATGCTTTCATACAATGGGCTTTCATAGGAATGCCTGGGTAGCTCAGTGGTTGAGCACCTGCCTTCGGCCCAGAGTGTGATCCTGGTGTCCGGGGATCAAGTCCCACATCGGGCTCCCTGCATGGAATCTGCTTCTCTCTCTGCCTCTCTCTCTCTGTCTCTCATGAACAAATAAATAAAATCTCAAAAAAGGGGGAGGGGCTTTGTAATACAGAGAACAAGGCCCTAAAAATATCCTTATTATAAATAAAACAATGAGTACCATAGGGTTGGCATCGACAGCTGCCCTTCTTTAAGTCAACGGCATGACTCCATGTAGGTTCAAACAAAACAATCCCAGGCACCTCAGGGCAGAGAGCATGTGATCATCCAAGAAGTAATATTCAATCTCAAATAAATGCTAACAAGGGCTAGAGCCCTCACGCATGACTGAATGTGTGACTCCCATTCAGACAAGTCTTCCTAAATGTTGTTTAATTCAACCAAATGTTTGCTAAGTATCAAACAAGAGTGAGTTTGAGGTTGCAGCTGTGATATGACAAGGACCCTTAATGTTCTGTGTTGCCAGTTAAGAGCAGACCTCATATTTAAACAGGCAGCTGAGCTGAGGGCACAGTTAACAACCTCTTCTGAAAGTCAAGGAGCCTGAACAGAGATCTCCAGATGTCCCCCCACAGAGGGGGGCTAGGTAGGACCAGGCAGGGCCACTTTGGTTTCACCCTCACATACAAATGACAAACACCTCAAATTCTAAGGCTAGTGTTCCAGATCTTTTCAGGTCCAAGAACTATTTTTAAGGCTCCCCCCCACCAAACATGTATAATAATTATAACTTTGGAACAGGCTGAGTCAAAAATATATAAAATGACAGACTCCTTTTTAAAATTATGCATATAATAAATGTTCATTGTAGAAAATAATTGTAACTATGTATGGTAACTGATATTAACTAGAATTATTATTTTGAAATATATACAAATGTTGAATTATCATGTTGTATACCTGAAACTAGTATGTTATGTGTCGACCATACCTCAATAAAGAAGAAAGAGAGAAGGGCCCCTGGGTGGCTTAGCAATTAAGCATCTGCCTTCGACTCAGGGCATGATCCTGGAGTCTCAGGGGCTCCCTGCATGGAGCCTGCTTCTCCCTCCACCTATGTCTCTGCCTCTCATGAATAAATAAATAAAATCTTTAAAGAGAGAGAGAGAGAGAGAGAGAGAGACCCAACTACATAGATAAGCAATGAGCAAAGATAAAAATCACCAATATTTTGGCAGCCCAGCCTCTATTCCTCTCTGTGGAAGTCAAAAGTGAATCAATTACTCTCTCATTCAGCTTCTTTATAACTAGGACATTGTCATGTAACATAAACTTAGCCAATTAGGTACTCCTGCTAAGGACTTTGAATTGTAAAGGAGTGATGCAAAGGTCCTGTGGTCAGCCAGGTAATACAGTGGCTGCAGCAGAGTTAAGAGTTTAACAGCATGGGTTCAGTCAGATCCCAGCAGCACCTGCAGTGGCTCTCATCTCTTCTGACCCTTTTTGCTATCTCCCTTTCGCTTCCGGAAACACGGCCTCTGGCGTGGCGGTTTCTGACGGTGTCATCAAAGTGTTTAATGACATGAAGGTGCATAAGCCTTCAACACCAGAAGAGGTGAAGAAGCGCAAGAAGGCAGTACTTTTCTGCCTGAGCGAGGACAAGAACATCATCCTTGAGGAGGGCAAGGAGATCCTGGTAGGTGATGTGGGCCAGACTGTAAATGACCCCTACGCCACTTTTGTCAAGATGCTATCTACCAGACAAGGACTGCCGCTATGCCCTCTATGACGCAACCTATGAGACCAGGGAGAGCAAGAAGGAGGACCTGGTGTTTATCTTCTGAGCACCCAAGTCTGCACCCCTTAAGAGCAAAATATTTATGCCAGCTCCAAGGATGCCATCAAGAAAAAGCTGACTGGGATCAAGCATTAATTACAAGCAAACTGTTATGAGGAGGTCAAGGACCGCTGCACCCTGGCAGAGAAACTGGGGGGCAGTGCTGTCATCTCTCTGGAGGGCAAGCCTTTGTGAGCCCCCTCCAGCCCCCTGCCTGGAGCATCTGGCAGCCCCAGACCTGTCCATGGGGGTTGTAGCCTGCCCCCTTCCTGCCAGACTGGAGGGGCTGGGGGGATCCCAGCAGCGGGAAGGCAATCCCTTCACCCCAGTTGCCAAACAGCCCCCTCACCCCCTGGACCTTCCTCCGCCCTCTATCCCTGACAGTTCTGTCTTTCTCAAACCATTTTTTTAAAAGATTTTATTTATTTATGAGCAACACAGCAGAGAGGAGAGAGAGAAAGAGGCAGAGACACAGGCAGAGGGAGAAGCAGGCTCCATGCAGGGAGCCCAATGTGGGACTCGATCCCAGGTCCCCAGGATCAGGCCCTGGGCTGAACGCGGCATTAAACCCCTGAGCCACCTGGGCTGCCCTCTCAAACCATTTTTGATCTTCTGATTCCTCTTGGGTTGAAGCAGACCAAGTTCCCCCCAGGCACCCCAGTTTGGCGGGAGCCTGTATTTTTTTAATGACACCCCAGTTCCCCACCTGTTCCTCCCTTTTCCTATGCTGCCAACTTCTAACTGCAATAGTGACTCTGGGCTTATCTGTTTAGTTCTGTGTATAAATGGAATGTTGTGGAGATGACCCTTCCTTGCGCTGCCTCCCCTTTTCCCCTGGTCTTGGCACTTATGGAAACAGGACCAGTAAGGGACCTTCAATTAAAAAACAACAACAACAACAACACACACAACAATTAAAAAAAAAAAAAAAGAGTTTAACAGCATAATCCTGAGGGGCCAGCAGCAATAATGCCAAAGCCAGCATACCGGGCAGACTGTTTTGGGGAGGATACTGCCATTGAAATAGTCTCTGATTTCAGCAGAAGGTCCCAGGGTGGCTTCTCTGATATGTCAGTTTGCAGCCCCTTGAATTGAATGGAGACTGGGTCCCCCTTGGGAAAAAAAAAAATAACATCAAAAATGTATTCTGCTTATCTTGCTCCTGCTTTTCCTACAGGGGATTTGACCACACATCAGGGAAACTGTGCCCTGGGGAAAGGAATGAACCAGAACTTTCAGGGGTTTTGGAATACAGCACAGACCAACAGTAATCCTAGGGGAACCAGAACACTGCCAGGCTGAGTGATAAATGGAGCTTTGGTGGGAGTCCTGCTCATAGGAGGACTGCTGGAATCCTGAACCTGTTACTTCTCCAGTGCCTCAGTATAAGCTTGGAATAGATATCCTAAACCTAAGCAGAATCCACACATTGGTTCTATGATCCAAAAGTAAGGGCTATTATGGGAAGGGCAAAGGAGAAGCCCCAGGAGTCTCCCTCCCCAACAAACAGTAAACTTGAAGGGAAATCAAGGCCCAGAAGGGAACATAGCTATTAGTATCACTGTGAATGAGTTGAAGGGGTGTGCGTGTGTGTGTGCATGTGTGTGTGCATGTGTGTGCGTGTGTGTGTGTGTATGGGGGGATGACACCTCTTACCATCCTACATAACTCTCCTCTCTGATCAGAAGCATAGGGAGGGAATGAACAGCAGTAAGTCTCCTCCATTTTGCTTCTAGACTTTGTGCTGGATGGGCCTTGACCATCTCGCTGCCCTACAGGGCATCATGCTGGTTCACTGCATTGATGACATTGTGCTTAGACTTGGTGAGGTGCCTCAGATGCTCTCATGGTTCACGGGTTCACTGAGTTTCCCCAAATATTATCAACAATTCATAGAAAGATATTGATTCCTGGGCCTTTCCCTCATCGTGGCAAGATAGCTGCTGCAGGTCCAAATATCAAATCCACACAACACTGTCCCGAACAAGAAGGAAGATGATGGTCTAAAAAGGCACCTTCCCTAGTCAGGCAAGAAAATCTTTCCCAGAAGTCTCTCCAGGGGACTTCCTCTTGTGTGGATTGGCTAGAATTGAGTCACATACCACTCCAAGACCAATCACCAACAAAGAGAGGCAGGAGTGTCATAGGTGGCTTAATTTACTAGTGATTCAACCCCTGGCCCTCTATAAAAGAAAGAAAGAAAGAAAGAAAGAAGAAAGAAAGAAAGAAAGAAAGAAAGAAAGAAAGAAAGAAAGAAAGAAAGAAAGAAAGAAAGAAAGAAGGAAAGAAAGAAAGAAAGAAAGAAAGAAAGAAAAAGAAAGAAAGAGGGATCCTTGGGTGGCGCAGTGGTTTAGTGCCTGTCTTTGGCCCAGGGCACGATCCTGGAGACCCGGGATTGAATCCCACATCGGGCTCCCGGTGCATGGAGCCTGCTTCTCCCTCTGCCTGTGTCTCTGCTTCTCTCTCTCTCTCTCTCTCTCTCTCTCTATCATGAATAAATAAATAAAATCTTAAAAAAAAAAAAAGAAAGAAAGAAAGAAAGAAAGAAAGAAAGAAAGAAAGAAAGAAAGAAAGAAAGAAAGAAAAAATCAGGCCTCAGTGAGCATGGAGTGGCAGTAAGGAGGGAACTAACTAATGTCTGTCACAGCCAGTACCCTTGTCCTGTCACTGTCCAGTTGAAAACAAATCTAAACAAAATTGTCAATGAAGGCACAGAAATCATCCTTGTAAGGGAACGGTAGCATAGCTTCTAGATTTGTGCTCCCCAATATGATAGCTACTAGCTATCTGGGGCTATTTAAATTTAACTTAGAATTAATTAAAATTAAATAAAAATTTAAATACAGTGCCTCGGTCACACTAGCCACATGGCAAGTGCTCAATAGTCACCAGTGGCTAGTGGCTACTGCTAGAGGCCCCCTTGCCTTTGCCCAGCACAACCTGAGAATGGGAAGCTGAGCAGCCTTGAAGCCAGTGATCCCAGAAGCTTTCTGACCTGGGGAGCCACATTCAACATACAGGTCTGGCAACGAAACCCTGCATTTTGGGGCACTTACCAGACCCATCCTGACTGAATCTTCCATTAATCTCTCTGGGCAGGAGACATGCTGGCCAGGAGCTGGTTTGAGCAAATAATGTTATCATAAGGTTAATATTTAATGGTTACTTTGTCCTACACCAGGTGGGCGTCCTCTGAAGAATGATCATGAAGTCACCCACGGCACGCATCCCCAAAACACACATTCTTTCTGTATCTCATCAGCCTCTCTAAGGGACTAAGGGGTGGCAGAGAGTATACAGATGAGACATATAGGTACAGGGCAGGGAGTCCATGGTGAGCACTGCCCCTCAGGTCCACCCCATGGGCACAGCCAATGTGCTACTTGATTGTCTGTCAAGGGGTGTACGTGCTGAGCCCTGGCTGAGGAAAGGTTATCCTGTGATAACCCTCTTCTGATCCACTCTAACCTCAAGAGGACTGACAATTAAGGTGTCACCTTGAGTGAAGTTGGTATATTCGGATCCTCAGAGAGGCAAAGGCACCACTCAGCTCTTAGAGACCACTTCCTGGCCACTCTCTGCCAGTGCCATTCTCCTGCAAGGCTGGGTCTTGGGAGACTCATGCTCACACTCTAACTTGACGTGGACAGGGAAATTTTAAAGGAGGACCAAGTTGAGTGGATTTGAGGTCACCCTATGTCATTGCAGCCTGGGTCAGCTGCTGTTTCCCTCCCTTCTGGGCCCGAGGCTCAGATGCCAGCAGATCCTCATAAAGTCACCTTGAGGCCAAGGCCAGGGCAGCAGGTGCAGACAGCCTCGCCAGGGTTGCCTGCTGAAGCTGCATTTCACCAACACTACTCTGGGCTGAAGCTTCAGACATGCTGGCAATGCTCAGGCGAGCTTGTCACCTGCTCCTGGATGCCAGGCAGAGCTGGCTGGTGTCCCTGCCTTTGCCTGGATGCTCTTTTATCTGTTACTCCCAGGTCTCCCACGTGCGCCCCTCGCGGGGGGGGTGATGGGGTCAGATGCTCAAGCACAGGCTCAGTGCACATTTCTGCAGATGGAGGATTGCCTGCCTGCCCAACTGCCTCAGCCAGTGCAGGTGTGCCCTGGAGGGCCTGCCCACCTCTCCTCCTGACACCAGGAACCCATCCTGGGCCCAGCAAGGGTATAGTAGGGATTAGAGCTAGGGCCTTTCTGCCTGGCCATCTTAACAGACCTCCATCAGACCTTCATTTACCTAAAGCTCAGACGAAACTGAGATGCCTGACCCTCATAAGAACACCAGCTGCCACGGAGATCTGCATTCCCAGTACCAGGAACCAGCCCTGGCCCGGTGGGCGATGAAAGGCAGCAGAATACATCACTCAGAAATGTGCCACTTTGGCATGTAGATTATTTGAGGGGAAAGCAATCAAGACCCAAAAGGCTCAGGAAAAGCTTTTTACTTCTTTAATGGACTAGAAGAATTGAGATAGGGAGAGAGAAAGCTGTTACCAGAGATTTTTTTTTTTTTTTTTCAGTCAGAGAGACTTACCTGCATGGCCACACCAATATCTGATTACCAAACATCTGCTCTTCTCATCTTCCTGTGACTTGTCCTCCTCCCTCTGGAGCCCCAGGCCCCTGTCCATTCCTTTTTTTTTTTTTTTTTCCTTTTAAGATTTTATCTATTTATTCATGAGAGACACACAGAGAGAGGCAGAGACATAGGCAGAGGCAGAAGGAGGCTCCCTAAGGGGAACCCGATGTGGAACTCGATCCCAGGACCCCGGGATCATGACCGAAGCCAAAGGCAGATGCTCAACCACTGAGCCACCCAAGTGCCCCCCTTCCTTAGCTCAGGATGGCATGTGAGCCTCAATTGTCCCGCTGCCTTTGAGTCTTACGTCTTTGTGGGTGTCAGTATAGATGTAATTAAATGCATTTGCTCCTGTTAATCTGCCTTATGTTAATTTAATTAT
Source organism: Canis aureus (assembly GCF_053574225.1). NCBI lineage: Eukaryota > Metazoa > Chordata > Mammalia > Carnivora > Canidae > Canis > Canis aureus. The sequence continues at coordinate 44,074,334 of NC_135634.1, forward strand.
TAGACCAGCCAAAGAACCTAGAAGGGAAGAAAGGAAGATGTTCCACCTTGACAACAAGGAAATGAAGTCCTGGTCCAGTGGTCCCCTCGTGGTCATCCCACAGCCAGGACACAGCACAGGTGGTGCTCCACTATCAGACCCAAGTCTGGAAACCTCCTCCTGCCCCTGCCTCTGGGTCCTGGGGACTCCCCCCAACTTCCTAACCCTTTTCATGGTCTTCCTCACATGTAAGATCTTTCTCTCCCTATTGGGCTTCCTCAGGAGCCCATACACTCTCCCCAGGTCCTACCGTCCTCATAGATCTGAAAACAATTGTTTTAGGGGAGAAGGGAGAGCAAGGAAAGATGTGAAGAAAGACGGGTGGGGAAGGGAAAAAAAGTGATTGGACAGGGCAAGGGAGAAGAGGAGGGGAGGGAGGTGCAGGGGAGATGGGGGAGGGAAGAGGAGGGGGGGAGGGAGGAAGGAAGGACAGCAAGAGAGACAGAGAGGAGGACAAAGGAGGTACCACCCAAAACCAGACCAAGATCACTCCTTTTTCAAATCAGCACTTTCTCATAACTCTTCCCACCAAGTTCTGCTTGCGGGACCCCAGGGAAGTAAATAGTTTCAGAAACCCCATTTGCACTTTGCATCTTCACTGAAAAACAGAGAAATTAGAAAAAGCCTGTTTTTTTATGATATTTTCGAGGGTGTGGACAGAGAGGAGGAAAAATGATCTTGGCCTCCCGCCTTTTTTTTTTTTTTTTTTTTAAGGTTTTCGTAGTTTCCTGTTAATTTAATACCTGAACCTTTGACATGTAAATAACACAGGTAAAGATCAACTTCACCGGCCCTGGACTCCGACCTTTGTTTAACACCCACCCTCTCTCTGATTAATCCTCCATCCCATCCCTGGAAGGTTGGGAATTGTTACCTGTAAATTTAATGCCCAAGAATCAATAGCTTGAGGCAGAGCACATTGGTTTTATTTTTATTTTTTAAAGATTTTATTTATTTATTTACGAGAGACACACACAGAGAGAGGCAGAGACACAGGCAGAAGGAGAAGCAGGCTCCGTGTAGGGTACCTGATGTGGGACTCGATCCTGGGACTCCAGGATCACGCCCTGGGCCAAAGGCAGCACTAAACCCCTGAGCCACCCAGGCTGCCCGCACATTGGTTTTAGACAAGCCTTGTAAGACAGTCCAAAACTAAGAGCAGTTGTCTGGACAGCTGCTGTGTCTTCCCCTCTGTCCTCAGAGAGGTGACCTTGATGGGGTCAATGCCCTTTCCATCCACTTGGTAGGACTCTCACCGGCTTTGCCACGGCTGCAGCTTATATGTATGTACCCGGGCTGTGCATTGCTGGCACCGCAAGGCACCATTTACTTAGACAAAAATGATTTAAACAAGTGATTGAATCTCTCCTACTATTGTTGAGCACACCTGTATTTATTTCTTTTCTTGTTGGAGTGTTTCCTCTAATGGTGTTTTCAAAGACGGGCTCTATGTGAGAAACCTGATCCTTTAAATACCTGATAAATCAGCCAGAAATCAAAATCTAGGTTCAAAGTTCTTTCTCTGTAATACTCGAAAAATATTATGCAACTATCATCTTAAATCCAGCATTGCTGTTAAGAAATCTGAAGTCAATCTGATTTTTGTTCATTCCTCAACCTTTTGCTATCTAGATGCCTGGAATACAGATGTGATGGCTGGTGCTTTCATAGCCAGTTTGGATTATGAAGATGAATTGGGGTGGGGGGGGCATGACTGGATTGAAACTAGAGTCCTCAGGGTGCCTAGGTGGCTCAGTGGTCGAGCGTCTGCCTTTGGCTCAGGTCGTGATCCCGGGGTTCTGGGATGGAGTCCCGCATCAGGCTCTCCACAGAGAGCCTGCTTCTCCCTCCGCCTATGTCTCTGCCTCTCCTTCTGTACCTCTCATGAATAAATAAAGTCTTAAAAAAAAAAAAAAAAGAAAGAAACCTGAGTCCTCAAAGAACTAGTGATACAAAGCTACGCTAATGGCCATGCCATGAACGGTCCACTTCCACACTTCTCCAAAAGGTTAAAATAAACTTACACTGTGTTTGTGAGTCTCTGCTATTTATTAGTAGCTATTATTTGGAGTCTGTGCTATTAGCATCAGAAATGAATCTTAATTCATGTATTATGTAAATCTGCTTTGTCTTAAACTTTCCAAAGTCTGGTCAGTTTTCCCAATGATCGATATTGTCTTGGATATCAGCTACCTTGGCTACCTAGAAAGAGGCTTAAGCCTAAATTTTACCTAGTATCCTCCCTCCTGGGGAGTTTAAAGAAGTGGAGGAGAGGCAGTGAGGACAGGGGAATTGCCTCTGGCATTACAATGCAAATTTGGCTACCCCCCAAGTGCCTCTGACCCCCCCAATATTTACCAGGCACCTTTCTCAGGAAACTTCAGGGCACTCTCCCCTGGCCACTACTCTTCTCATGAGCTGGGTCATGTGGTTGGAATGTCCTGACCCAGGCAGGGGGAAGAAGGGCCAGGACTGCTTGGGGCTGCCAGGTCTGGTTGTTCTAAGCTTCTTACCCCAGGCTGATGTTACCATTCCTGGCTAGCGCAACTCTTTCCTGCCTCGGAGCACCGTGGCAGTGATGGTGATAAGGCTGGGGCTGGGACTAGGCAATGATCTATCCAAGCCAATGTAGGCAGAAAAAAGCACATGTTTGTTATAAGACATTCACTGAGCCTATTCCCCTCTATAGCACCCAGCTCTCGTGTGCAAGGGGCTGTTGTTGGTTCCCACATTCCATGACTCAACCACCTGCTGCCTCTGAGGAGGTAGGAATGGGGGGAGGGGTGCAGGTTCTCAAGGTTTTTACATTCCTTTCTTAATCCTCATCAAGATGTGCTTCTGTGGAAAAAAAAAAAAAAAAGATGTGCTTCTGTGGCATCTTCAGGATTATACCCCCAGGAAGAGGCCAGCATCTCTAGAGGCTGGATTGTCGGCCATACACTACTTTTCTCATAGCACTGATCACCCATTGAAGCTGTTGTTTATGTGTTTATTTGTTTCTCTCTCTCTCTACCAGCCCTCACTAGACCAGCCCCTCCATGAAGGTAGGAATCTGGCCTGTTCCCAGCTGTCTCCCTAGCACTGGGCACAGTACACAGCAGAGATGCTCAAGAAATACAGGTTGGGGGCAGCGCGGTGGCTCAGCGGTTTAGCGCCTTCAGCCCAGGGCCTGATCCTGGAGACCCCATCAAGTCCCACATCCGGCTCCCTGCGTGGAGCCTGCTTCTCCCTCTCCCTGTGTCTCTGCATCTCTCTCTCTCTCTCTGTGTCTCTCATGAATAAATAAATAAAATCTTAAAAAAAAGTTTAAAAAAAATAAATACAGGTTGAGTGAATCACCCTGATTCCGGCCCAGGGCTTCTTGCTTCAAATCTTGGGTTTTTCCCCACCCAAGCCCCTGGATCTCTGCCCCGAGCAAAGACGATACATAGAGGGAAGAGGTTTATATTAACTAGACCTGCAACAAGGATATGGTGTCTTCACTCCAAACATTGGCTAAAACAACTGCTGGATAATTAGGCTTAAAGCAGGGCTGCCTGTATATCTTTAAATCCCCACTGTTTGCACACAGTTAGTGCTCAAAAAAAGGTGTGTTTTATTGAATAGACATACAAATTCTCCAGGAGGAGATATTTCAGCATAATTATAGAGGAAAGGAAATAGGGTAACTGAAGAGCAGATTGGGGGTGATATGGAGGAGAGAGCTGAGCATGAACATGCTCTTGACCCAAAGGGGTCATTGGTCTATCCAGTGTAACAGGGCACAAGTAAAGAGCTTTGACCAGCACTGTTCAGTGCTGCAGCCACGAACTGCATGCAGCTATTTACACTTAATTAAAATTAAATCAAACGTAAAATTTAGCTTCTCAGTTGCACTAACCAGATTTCAAGTAATAATAGCCACAGGGAGCTCCTGGCTACTGCATTGGACAGTATAGATAACATATAACGTGTCATCATCAAAGAATGTTGCATTGGACAAAGCTGACCTAGATCCTTGGAATTAACAGAACTTCATCTCTGCTTCTAACCTGGCCTACTGACATCCTCTTGTCACCCTCTACACACCCCCGCCCCCCAGGTCCCGGTACCATCAGCGCCCCCATCTGCCTTCCTGAGCTTTCTGCTCTACAGGAAGTGATACTGTCCTCCTGGTTTTCACCCCACAGCGCCCTGTGGGTAGTAAGTATTTGTTGAAGTAAGGAGCCCTCGATTAGCTTTTGCTAAATGCTTAAGGCCCAAGAGGTGAAGTCAGTGACAGGAGAGACCTCCCTGCTTCCCCTCTTTTCTCACCACCCTCCCCCCTCCCCGCACTCCCTTTCCCGGGGCCCCCACCAACACGCCAAAGCGGCACATCTGCAGAAGCTCCAGTGCCCAAACTACACGGATTCACGGCAGTGTCTGCTCCGCGTGTCCAACCGATCTAACTCGTGAAGGCGTCTTTGTTCCCACGATAATTTTCTGTCCTCCTTCACCTTTGGCGGCCCTGCACCTAGTGGGTGCTCAGGAAGTGTTCGTTAAATGTATGGATGAACCGGTGCGCGGACGGACGCACAGACGGACGACCGGATGGACGGCTCGGCGCCCCGCGGCCGCGGGAGCAGCCGCCCCCAGGCCCCCGCGCGGCCCGCGGGCCGGGGGGCGGGCGGGGCTGGGCCCTCGGGGGCGTGTCCTCCGGGCCCGGCGCCGGCGCCCCGAGAGGCGCGCTGCTGGCGCCGCAGGGCCCGGGCGGCCGCGGAGGGCGGGCGGCGGCGAGCATGGAGCGCGAGCTGGAGGAGCTGGCGGCGCGGCCCGCGCTCCCGGCCGGGCCGCCCTTCCAGGCGCTGGTGGAGGCGGCGGGCGGCCGCGGGCAGGTGCTGCTGGTGGGCGAGCTGTGGGAGCGCGAGCAGAGCCGCGCGCTGCTGCGGGACTTCGCCCGGGCCGTGTTCCCGCCCGAGCCAGCCGCGGGCAAGCCGGGCGGCGCGGGGGCCGGGGCGCCGGGGGCGCCGGGGGCGCGGGGGGCGCAGGGGGCGCCCGGGACGGCGGGGGCGCGCGCCATCCGCTCGCCGCTCGTCTTCGTGCTGTGCCGCGCGTCCTCGCTGACCGCCCGGGAGCCGCGGCGCCGCCTGCGGGAGATGCTGCGGGACGTGCGCGGCCGCCGGCGGGCGGGCGCGGCGCTGGTCGGGGTGCTGGTGGCCGAGGCCGGCCCGGAGGACGCGGCGGCGCCCGGCTTGCGGCTCCTGGAGGCGCTGCTGCGCGCGGTGTTCGGCCGCCAGGCGGGGGGCCCCGTGCAGGCGGCCGCCTACTGCCCCGGCCACCCGGCCTCCAGCCTGGCCGTCCAGGCGGCCGCCTGCAGGGCGCTGCAAGCCGCCGGGCCCGCGCGACCAGGTGAGACCCCGGGGCCCCGAGGGCGCGGGCGGGCGGCGGCTGGGGGAGGCCCCCCAGGCTGGAACTCCTTAGGCCAGCTTCCCTCCTCGCGCACCACGGGAAACTGAGGCCCCGGGAGGGGAGGTGCCTCACACGCGGCCTCCCAGCTAGAGCCGAGCGGGGCCTGGGCACGGGGTCCGCTCTGTTCCGGAAGGATCCAGAGAGCCTCAGAGACGCAGGGGCTTGGGAAAGCCGAGCCGACCAGCTCAGGGCAGGAAAGTTGATGGAGAGAGGGTGGGACCGTGCTGGGAGCTGGAGGGAGGCAGAGCAGGTGAGAAAGCCTCTGGAGGTCCGAGTTCCAAGGTGGGAAGGGGAACAGAACAGGGACCAGGGGTTTGGCGGTGCCTGGAGCTGCTAGACGCTGTGCAGCCAGGGATGCGGCGCTGGAGGCTCAGCGTGGAAGCACCACACAGGGTCAGAGGGAGAAGATAAGGAATAGATGCCAGGACTTGGAGGTGTGGGGAAAGGGTGTGGGCGACTGAAGGCCCAGAATCCTTCTTGGCCACCCACTCTGGTCGTGCACCCACTGCTGCTCTCCACCTTCTGAAGCGTGGAAGAGGAGAGTGAGGGGCTGTCATCAGCAGAAGTGTCAGAACTCTTCCACCCTGGTGCAGAAGGTTTCACAAGAGCCTTTCCGGATTTTAGGATTAAAATACTGACATTGAGTACAGCTGGATCTGGCAAAGCTGAGAGGAGCAGGATTGTTGTTGCTCTCCCAGATGTCTTCCCGACCCCACCTTCCCAGCACCTGCTGCCCTCCGCCCAAGCTCTCCAGCCTCCCCTTCTAACAGCTAAAGAGTTAAGGAAGGCAGAGACTGTGTTCTGCTCCTCTGAGCATTGGTGTGTTAACCAGAAACTGAGAGATGCCGAGGCTTTCAGGGGGCCTTTTCCAGCAAGGAGACCTGGTACCTCTGATGTCACAAACGTTCCAGAGCTACCAGCTAGCTTGGCCTGCCTGGGTGAAGACCATGCATCTCAGCCCTAGAGCTTGCCCCAACCTATGCACGACCCCCCAACCCCGCCCCATGCCTACAACTTTCTGTTGAGTCTGTGGTAGGAGCTAAACTTGAAACTCTATAACCAGTATCCTGAAAGACATAGGGCATGTCCTGAGGTGGATTGTTATTGTGATTGTTGCCAGCCCTTTCACTGACCCCGCCCTATGAGGGAAAGGAGGGACTTTAATACAACCAGATTTTCTGCTCCTAATGAGCTGGAACCTAGAAGATTGAGTTCTTAGTCTCTTAGTCCTCTCCCATTCTCTAGAAACATTTTTTTTTTAAGATTTTCTTTCTTTCTTTCTTTACTTATTTATTTATGAGAGACACAGAAAGAGGCAGAGATGCAGGCAGAGGGAGGATAAGCAGGCTCCATGCAAGGAGCCCCATGTGGGACTCAATCCCCGAAATCTGGGATCACACCCTGAGCCAAAAGCAGCTGCTCAACCGCTGAGCCACCTAGGCGTTCCTCTAGGAACAACTTTTAATTCCCCAGAGCCAAGTGTGCCCTAGCCTCCTTGTACACCTTGCAGTTGCCTTGAATAACAACCTGCTTCTCCCTCTTCACCTGACCAATCCCATCAAGAGATTTGGGACTGAACTTCCTCCTCCAGGAAGTCTTCCCTGGCCCTCCCCACTCCCACTTGTAAATTTGCGAGGGAAATCCCAGAACTCTTAACCACCTGGTTTTGTCACTTCCCTTTTGTGTGTTTAATCATTATACCCATTTCCCAACACCTTGCCCTGCATGCAGAATCCTTGCCTCCTTTTATATTTTTATTTTTAAAAGATTTCTATCTATTCATTCATGAGAGACACAGAGAGAGAGAGAGAGAAGCAGAGACACAGGCAGAGGGAGAAGCAGGCTCCACGCAGGGAGCCCGATGCGGGACTCGATCCTGGGACTCCAGGATCATGCCCCAGGCTGAAGGCAGGCGCCAAACCACTGAACCACCCAGGGCTCCCCTCCTTGCCTCCTTTTAAATACTAACACTTAGGAAATCTTAACACTTTGCAGAGGAATCATTCTCTACTTTTTAAACTCGTTTCTACTTTTATAAAAACATCCTTAACAACGTGAAACCTTCCATTAATGACCAAAAGTCATGAGTGTAATCATAACTCACTGTCCACTGGTTTCCTCGGGACTTTTGCAGAGTGGACAGCGCCATGGATTCATGTTGCTAAGGTTTTGCTAGCAACTGCATCTGGCTTTTTAAAGTTTTCCAATCTCTTTCCTCACTGCCTGCTGGCTGTTCTTTTAGGTTGCCGATCCTTGGCAGTGACCTTTTACCTAGTTTATGTGCTTAATCTGGTTGAGGATCCTAATCCTAATCCAACAAAGGATCCAGTTTTATTAGGAGTGGGTGCAAAGAAAGAGTAAATAGGTCCTGAGTGAGGATTTATGAACAGGACATTTTGTGTTCCAGTTGGCCTTATTCCAGAGTTGGGGCTCTCAGATGCTGAGTGGTACTATAATAAGGAAACTAGACTGAACATGTGATTGTTTTATAGTAATTATCAGAAAGATTAAATCTGTTCCCATTGAGAAACAGTTTGAACTAAAACTTGGGGAAATTTCTGCTCTTTGAGTATAATCTTTGGTCCTGTGTAATTATTACTGGTTTCCTGTCATTTTTGTCACTACAGCTTCCCCAACATGGTACCTATATCATAGGGTTTTGTGAGGATAAAGTATAGCAATCTTTTTTCAGGGTGGGGGTCAATTTTGGAAATACAAAAACTCCACCCCCTTCACAAATCAGAATCTTTGTTTTTTGACCCAGACAGTTGAAACTAGGGCAGTTGATAATTGAAGCTCTTGGATTGCTGAACAGAAAATCTCCCAGTCCTGTCAAACATGCTCACCTGCTGCGTCTGGGACTTTGTGTTCTTTCTAGCAGCAGGACCCGGGGAGAGACCGGGCCTCCCAGCACTGCTGGCATGCTTTTCCTGGGGTCCCTGGAGCCGGGGGAAGGATCCAGATGCCAGCTCCCCCAGTGACCCAGCTCAGGGTGAGTGTGCTGCCTTCCTGGCTTACTGGACCCTTGGTACTAGGTGCTTGGGATTCTGGGAATGGTCATGTGTACACAGGGACCTAAGGGATAGAGTTGACCAATATCCAAGGTGGAACACTTATCGTGTACAGGGTGTGGAGGTGAGTGATGTGAGGTGCTCTTGTACCAGGCAAAGGGCACACAGCCCCCCAGCAGGGCTCTAGCCCCATGTGTCTCTCACCCAATGAAGGCAGCTGGTGTGGGCAGGTCTGGAATGCAGGTGTCCGCCCCATGCATGCCCCAAGCACGGTGGGGTGCTTGGCGCCAGACTCATTCCATCCTCTTGTGAGGATCCAGGGAGTATCAGGGACAAGTGACATTGGAGCTAGGGGCTGGAAAATGGGAAGACTTGGAGAGGATGTGGTATGAACGAAGGCTTGGCAGTGGCATGATGTCACACTCAGAGAAGGAGCCCCTGTTGGGAGTGCTGGGGTTGAGGTACAGGAGACTGGTAGGGCTGAGGCTGAGGAGGAGAGTTGGGACCAAACCAGGACCCTGGATCCAAGTCTTTCCAGCATAGTGAGCTGTTGGCCATTTCTGAGCAGGGGTGACCAGATTGGGAGCATTTTGGAGAGGTGACAAGGCAGGGAGAGACAAGAGGCAGAGCCAGTGAGGAGGGCACTGTGTAGTCCCAGGAGGAACAGCAGGCAGCCTGGACCCAACGCTGGCAGTCTGGAAACAGAGAGGCAGGAACTTAGCCGGAAACCATTTTTAGGGGAGGATCGTCAGGCTACTAAAGGGAGAAGCAGGGGAAAGACAGTTGTTCGAAGTCCACAGGAGCACCCAGTAGGCATTGAAGCTGTTGTGACAGAGATAGGGATCCCTGGGGGAGTAAGTTGTAACCCGCTAAACGTGTGTGGCCCACACCCCCAAAGTGTACGGAACAGTACAGCTCTGTCACAGAAACAACGGGCAGTGTTTTAAAACAAACCTTTATTGTGTCCCTTATGTTTACAAAAATCATTAGGCGAGGTGTCAGCCTTCCCTCGGCACAGAACACGTTACTACAAACTCAGTGGCTTAAAACAACACCCGTTAATTCCTCTGGATTTCCGTGGGTCAGGAGTCCGGGCAGGGCTTAGCCGGGCCTTCTGTTCGGGGGCTCCCAAGGCCACATTCCTTCCTGGAGCGAGTCCTGCAGGCTCACGTGGCTGTGGGCAGAGTCCGCTTCTTCGCTGCCTTCCCGGTGGCTGTCAGCTGGGCCTGTGCCCTCTCTCATGGCCAGCCCTCCGCACGGCTCTCAACACAGCAACGGCTTCTTCAATTAGCGGGAGACTTGGTGGTCACCTACAGTGTCAGCCACAGGAGTGACTCACTTTTGTCATATATGGTACCCGAATCAAGGGAGTGACTATCCCATCATATTCACAGGTCCCATCCACACTGAAAGGAGGCGATTATACAGGATGAGCACGCCAAGGGGTGGAAATCTTAGGGGTCATCTTAGAATTCAGCCTATCACAGGTGAAAGCTCAAGAAATTTGAAAAAGGAGAACAAATATTAAAATCATTTGCTTAGGGATCCCTGGGTGGTGCAGTGGTTTAGCGCCTGCCTTTGGCCCAGGGCACGATCCTGAAGACCCGGGATCGAATCCCATGTCGGGCTCCCGGTGCATGGAGCCTGCTTCTCCCTCTGCCTATGTCTCTGCCTCTCTCTCTCTCTGTGTGACTATCATAAATAAAAATTAAAAAAAAAAATCATTTGCTTAATTCCGTCTCTCAAAAAACTATCATCTGTATTTTGGCACAGATCATTCTGTCCCTCTGTCCATGTAGCTCCTTGTGCTACTTAAATTGTAATAAATACACTTCTAGGGGCACCTGGGTGGCTCAGCAGTTGAGCATCTGCCGTTGACTCAGGTTGTGATGCCCGGGTCCTGGGATCGAGTCCTACATTGGGTTCCTTGCAGGAAGCCTGCTTCTCCCTCTCTGCCTATGTCTCTGCCTCTATCTCTGTCTCTCATAAATAAATAAATAAGAATCTTTAATAAATAAATAAATACACTTCTATATAATGCATGAGTCATCTGTGAAATGTGTCAGATATTTAAAACATTCAATTGCAAAAATGTTAACTTCAATCTCTCCATCATCATTTTGGATATTTCTGGAAACCGAAGGGAAAAAATAATAAAGTAAAGGAATCTTAAACAATTTTTAAAAAAGATTGTATTTATTTATTCCACACAGAGAGAGACAGAGAGAGAGAGCAGGCACAAGCAGGGGGAGTGGCAGAAGGAGAGGGAGAAGTAGGCTCTACTGAGCTGGGAGCCTGAGGTAGGGCTCCATCCCAGAACCCCAAGAACTGAGCTGAAGGCAGCCGCCTAACAGCTGAGCCACCCAGACTCCCCAGAATCATAAAAAATTTTGCATAAATCTTGGATAACTTCCCTCTCTGTAGTATACACCCAATTTTTCAAAGGTTTTATTTATTTAAGTAATCTCTACTTTGAGTCCCCAGGTGGGACTCAAACTCCCAACCCTGAGATCAAGAGTTGTATGCTCTTTGGACCAATACAGCTAGGTGCCCCTGTAGCATGTAACAAATTATTTACTCTCCAGTAGAAGTGAATGTATTAAAATTGCATTCATGGACTATGCATATGTATCCATAACATATAATAAATAATAGGATCATACGTACAGACATTTATATATACTGTTGTTTTTTTTCTTCTTTTTTTATATATACTGTTTTGGAATCTACTTCCTTCACATAACATTGTGAGTGTGCAATACTCCACGGCAGTAATTACATACCAATAACATCTTTACTCTTTGGGGGGAATGGTAGGTAATTGTAGATTTGCATGCAGTTGTAGGAAATCATACCAAGAGATCCTGTGTACATTTGCCCCAGTTTCCTCCAATAGTAGCATCTTGCAAAACTGTAGGATAATATCACAACTGGGATATTGACATTGAAACAACCCACAGATCTTGTTAAGATTCCCCCAGTTTTACTTGAATTTGTGTGTGTGTGTGTGTGTTTAGTCCTACAGAATTTTGTGTGTCTTTTTAAAAAAATATATTTATTTGAGAGAGAGAGTGTGAATGAGTAGAGGCTGGGGGCAGAAGGAGAGGGAGAAGCTGACTCTCCACTGAGCAGGGATTATGCATCATTTGTAATGCTTGACTCCCACCATGTGGGTGAGTCATTCAGTCCCTTCATTGGACACTAAATTGGTTAGGATGCTTCTAGCTGCAGGTGGAGAAACCATGACTCCAGCTGGCATAGAGGCAAAAGCATTCAGTATCTCACCTAAAAGATAGTCTAGAGGAAGAGTCAGCTTCAGAGCTGATTGATTCAGGAGCCCAGTGACCCCATCGGGGACCCAGGTTCTCTCTGCTGGGCCACCCTTAGTGTCGTTTCATCTGGGCTGGAAGCCAGGTGGCTGTAGCAGTTCCACTAATTATTCCTAATTATTTCCTTAGGATAAAATCCTAGAAGTGGAATTGGTGGGTCAAAGGGTATGTACATTTTTAAGGTTTTTGATTTGTATTTTACTGTGGTTTTTCAGTAGATATTGACTGGGGCCAACTTCCTCCCTTTCATTCCTAGCTTACTCCCTCATGAACTTGACTTCTGATTGAGCGATTCCTTCCCTTGTGTTTCAGATCACCTCCAGGATCCTGAGGAGGAGCTGTCACTGACAGCTATATGTCCCAACGGAGACTGTGAGGACCCCGGGAAGGGGTCGAGAGCCTGTGATGGACTTGTCCATACACCTGCTGAGCCCACTGGAGACCCGAGATGAAGGCTGGGCTCCTGGGCTACCCGCACTCTAACCTGCACACTGGGGACTGGCTCTTTCTCACCGAGTTCCCTTGCCTCTATGTTGACCTTGGAATGTTGTAACTACACAGAGGCCCCACCTGTCAGGGGCTGCTGCATTGAACCAGCTAGGGAAACTTATTTTCCTGGAACCTGCCCCCCACCTCAAATTTGCTCACTTTCTGATCACAGTGAGGTTATTTGGTCTTTCTGGACCTCGGTCTTTCTACACCATTGGGACAGATGGCTGTCTACTTTGAGGTTTTGTGGTGCTGTGGCAGCCCATGGTGTGTTGGCATGAGCATCCATCATTTCAAGTGCAACTGGAAAGAACTCTGGATCAGCTGTCATCAGATCAGGAAAGGGTGGGGAGCTTAGACCTGTCATTGAACCTTTGGGGCTTCTGTTTCATACACTTGAGGGACTATGAGCCCAGGGGCTCTGAACCCAGGGCCAGACTGCCGCTCTAGGTAGCACTGGAAGCTTGTGTATGCATGTGTGAGTTTGAAAGTATAAGTGTGTGTGTGTGTGTGTGTGTGTGTGTGTGTATTGGGAGGAGGGTTACTGTGACTGTGAGGTGCCCCTGGAACTTAGTGAGCTTCTCACAACGTACAGGACAGACTCCAACAGCAAAGACTTATTCCACCCAAATTGCTCATCATGGCACCTTTGAGAAACTCTGGATGAGCCAATCTCTTCTCTCTGAAATTCTAGGAAGTCCCCATCCCCCACCCCAGCAGAGAGGGTTGGGCTTCCTGAGATCTTGGCTGCCAGAGCAAGCTGGAATAAAAGACTGCACTGCTACCCTGGGGACCTATTGGGTCAAAGCCAAGACATCCACATGCTCTGCATGGCCTCTTTCTTTCTCATGTTGACATTGACTTTCTGTGCCAAATCCTTTGAGAATAAGGATCCTGGGAACTGCCTCCGGCACCAAACAAGAAAGGTAGGGGTATGGATTATAAGGATGTGGGCCTTTATCTCAATCTCAGGCCCTTGTCCAAGGTCAAAGCAGACCCAACCTAGAAGTGCCAAGTTCCTGAATCCTTTTTTCTCTGTTTATGAGTCAGACAGGGTCGATGATATTCCCTTAAAAACCAGGAAAGCCATCTGTTCACTTATAGAAGGAACTCTGCATTACCTCCCTTGCCTTCCTCTCCTGCCCCTGGAGAAATGCGGTCTTTGGAATGGCAAGAGCAGCTCCTGATTTTCCTTGGTAGGAAGCACTGTCTAAGGGAAATAGCTAGATTCATTCATTCGTGCATGATTTGCTCAGCAGACATGCAGTTGGGCTACTATCTACCCAGGATTCTATAAGGTGCTGCATACCTTCTAGTAGTTATGTTGGCTTTCATCTCTGATACCAAAATGTGGAATTGGAAACCTGTGGCTGAGGGGCCATGTGATATCAAGGAGGGTCCCTCCTGAGGGGCCATGTGATATCAAGGAGGGTCCCTCCTGGCTCTGTGCTTCAATCTATTCTTCATAATATGCAGCCGGGTTCTATCCTTTCTCTGCCTGGTGGGGATAGTGTGAAGGCAGGCAGGGTGACATCTTATTTGGGGTTGGTTAGTAGCAGGTGTCATTCTAATAATGCAAGGCTGTCTTACCAATAGGTAGACCTGGCTGACCTCCTACACATGAATGAACTCAAAGAATTACCACTGATTTTGTTTTAAAAATGGGGAAGCTGGTATTTTTGAAGCTGCTATATTTTTCTATTTCTCTGTTAATTTCTTTGTAATAATTGGGTTGGAGTCTTATTATTTGGTGGGGGGAGGGAGCTTTTATTAAGGTAGGAAATTATATAAGGCAGAAGTTACAAGGCACAGTCTCTGCTGTGTTTAAAATCCTTTTGTATTTGTTGCCAGTATTTGAAACTTGAGAGATTGCCTGTTAAAAAAGCTGGTTTTCTGGGTGGAGGATGGGGCATGCCATTAAGTCTGGTTTGCTGTAATCCCCCTGCCCTGGAACCCTCCTCCCACCCATCTAATCCACCCCACCACTGTACTTCACTCATCTATGCCACCTGCCTGGTCCTGGTGGACATTTGAGTTTACAAACCTGTGGCATAAAGGGTGGTATACATATTTTTCATTACTTTCAGTTTCTCTGGTGACTAGTTGAAGAGAGAAGGTCTTTACTGGGATTTGTGTTCTGCTTCCCAACCAGGAAACATGGGACTGAGATACTTTGGGACCCAGGTTGGCTTTTTCGACACATGGCAAAGATAAGCATGATCTTTTTAGGAATAATCTGGTTGATATTTTTTTAGCAGACAGAAGAGTTAGGTGCTGGAAGGGATGACCTTGGTGGTAGGTCTCTTCCCCAAGGACTCTCAGAAGGCATGAAGATTGGGGTGGGCCAGGCAAGGGCCTCCAGGCAAGTCACAGTCGGGGCTGGTGCATATTAATCCTTCTAACATGGCAGTAGTTGTGCTGCTTCTGACTTGGATCAATAATTCCTTGTGTCTAATAAAACCAAATAGTACCTCATTGCTGTCAAATCAAAACCAGAATGGATCTTCCCCTTTATTCCCACAAAGTGTAACCTGCAGGGGTCCTTGGGAACAGGACACCTGGGCAAAAAGCAGGAACTTCTGGAATAGTTTGGCCTAAAGGACTTCCAGTCCTGCCCTGGGTGACATCTCCACAACTCTATTGGCTGGAATGGGAAAACATGTAGCTCAAAAGTAAATGTTTGAAAAGAGATTTTTTTCAAAGATAGCTTTTAACTTGGTGTTTAAGAGGATGTGTGTGTGCGCACACGGACGAGCACGTTTAACGAGATAAAATGGCCTTGCCTAAGTCTCAGAGGGCCCTTCATAATATTTGTCTCATGTCTCTCCTCTCAAAGTATTTGTCTCCAAGATTGACCACACAAGAGGAGTCCCTTGGTTGTCAAACCAGGAACAGGGCAAACCTGCAAAAGGGCCAAGTGCCAAGGCCCCCAAACCTGTGTGCTCTAAACCAGCCCCCCTTGTCCCAGACAAAGAACCCAGGATGCAAGCTCGGAAAAGGTGATGACCGCCTTATTAATCTGACGGCAGTCTACCCTTCAAAGGTACCACGCCGCAGTGCTGGTTCCCTGTCCTGGGAGGCCTGCACTTTGTCCTGTTTGAATGGCAAACATAACCAGGGTGGTGAAGAGAGTCTTTTGTTTTGTACCCAAGGGCTGCACAACCCCCTTCTGACCTGGTTTTGTGTGTTAGTGGATCAAGGATTGGGACAGACCTTAGCTTGTGTAATCTTAGAGTTCAAAGGAAACCAGGTTCTAGGCAGGGTGGCTGACCAGGATCCTGCATGAATTCCTCAGATGCCTTCGGCCCCTGAGCCAGAGTCCTCTGGTTGTGTTGTACCTGGGGTTGCCTAATTGGGAGCAAAAACAGAGGCTACCCACTGGGCTATGCTGTGGTTCATGGTCCAAAGGGACCACGGTGTGGAATTGGTCAGGTCCAGAGTCGGCCCTGGGCACTAGGGTCGCTGTGGGTCCAGGGCTTTGGCAAGGGCAAGAGCCCTGTCTGGCTTCCTCCCTGAGCTCCCCAGCCAGCATTCCTGCTGCGGGTGCAGACCCAAGCCTGACTGGTGAAATTCAGAGACCCTCAGGTAGGAGTTCAGATGATCAGTCATAAGTCAGGCTTGTTCTGCTCTGCACATATTTGGAGCTTAGTCCTTGTGACCAAGCCCTCATTTTGAGTCCTGATTACCAGGTCTCTTGTCTGGCTGCCCTGTGTTTCTTCTTTCCTTCACTGGTTAATGAGGCCTTCTCAGATCATTACCTCAACTCCAGACTACCCTAACCACCTGCCATCCCATGTATACTGCCCACTCCAGGGCCCCTGGCTACCAGAGCAGCCACTTCAAGCCCCTTGCTTCCTGGCAGGAGGGGGTCTCACTGTTAGCCTCTGCCCCTCAGTCTCATCTGGTTCTTCAGTTCTTCATGTGCCAGCACCAAAGAGCAGGGCCAGACCTGAATGGGGAGGTCAGAGGGAACAAGGCCTCTGGGTAGGTCTAGACCGGTCCTGTCTATGAGAAATCTAACATCAGGCATATATGTAGGTTTAAATTTTCTAGTAGCCACATTAGAAAAAAATAATAAAACCAATGAAATGTAATTATTTTATTTAGCCCAGTATGTCCAAAATAGATAATACTTCAACTTAAATATACAAAAATTTTTAATGTGGGCAGCCCGGGTGGCTCAGAGTTTTAGCGCCGCCTTCAGCCCAGGGTGGGATCCTGGAGACGCGTGATCGAGTCCCATGTCAGGCTCCCTGCATGGAGCCTGCTTCTCCCTCTGCCTGTGTCTCTGCCTCTCTCTCTCTCTCTCTCTCTCTCTCTCTCTCTCTGTCTCTCATGAATAAATAAATAAAATCTTTAAAAAAAATTTTTTAATGAGACATTTTGCATCTTTGAAATCCTGTGAGACTTTTACCATAACAGCCTAATTCAGACACTACATTTTTATCCAAAATACTTGATCTGTATTTAGATTCCATGAAATTCATAGTTGTTAAAACATTCATATCTCGAGTTGTTCCAAATATACTTGAAAAGCTTCCCATAGCTGAATTGGGGGCCAGTCTTTAAATTTCAATGAAATAAAAAAAATTTTTTTGGAAAGATTTTATTTATTTATTCCTGAGAGACACATAGAAAGAGGCAGAGACATGGAGGGAGAAAAAGGCTCCCTGCGGGGACCCCCATGCGGGGACCCCCATGCGGGGACCCCCATGCGGGACTCCATCCCAGGCCCCCAGGGTCACTACCTGAGCCAACGGCAGACGCCCAACCATTGAGCCACCCAGGTGCTCCGAATTTAAAAATCAGTTCCAGGGGTGCAATAGCCACACTTCGAGTGTTCAGTAGCACCTGTTGTTAGTGGGTACCAGACGTGAAAGAATGAGTCTAACAGTGGAAAAGTGGGGGAGACCTGTCTTGAGGGTTCCATGTGGCTCTTCCCAGGCCCCCAGCAAGGAAAGGGCAGTGGCTTCCAGCATCCGCTTGTCAGCTTTGCGGTTGCCCACCGCAGGAGCTGTCCTCCTGGACATGAACCCTAGAAAGAAGTGAGTCCAGCATCTCGGATGGCTTTGAGGGTCCTTTTGTGCCTCAGTCCACCCAGGGCGATTCTGGCCCCACCCAGGCGTTTCCCTCCCACCAAGCTCCCCTCCACCAGGCCCCCGCCGCAGGCCCGCGTCACCTGCTGCCTTTGCGTTTCTGCAAATGAAAGCAAATGCTTTCACTCTAATAGCAGGTGTCCTGCTTGGTGTACGTGAAGCAGCCACCTGCCTCGGGGCCAGGCCCCGGGACGTAAGATCTGCGGTTTATGGAGCGCGGCTCTAAGCCAAACCCCGGTTAGAGCACCTCGCCTCACCTGCGCGTCCTCCACGCCCGGGCTCGGGCGACCGCACAGCGCCGCCTAGTGGCAAAGCAGGGGCTTGATCCCGTGTTTCCCGGCTCCGACGCCGCCTGCCCTTATCAACTGATAACGCTGCAGCTCCAAAAGCAGTCAAGCCGGATTCTCGGCGGAAGCGAGCGGTCCTCAGACCCAGGATTCAAACGCCAGGAGGCCGGCCTTTGCGGGTGGGAGTGCGGGCGGGGGAGGGCGCTGCTCGGGCAGAGCTTAGCCCTCGCGGGCTGTACGGTGGGCGGCCCTGGGCGGCCCTGGGCGGAGAAGGCGGGGAAAGCTCGGCGGGGGTTTCCTCCGTCCACCCTGCCCGAGGCCCGGCCCGGCCAGTACCTGTGTGAGCCCACGCATGACCTTGCTTGGGCTTTGAGGGCTTTTGTGTCACTCCTAAATTTGGAGGGAGAGAGTTGTTGATGAACAGAGCACTGCGTAGGAATTGTTTTGGTGATTTTGGTATGTCCTCAGTCTTGGTGGGTTTTTTTTTTTTTTTTAAGATTTTATTTATTCATGAGAGGCACAGAGAGAGAGAGGCAGAGACACAGGCAGAGGGAGAAGCAGGCTCCCCACGGGGACCCCGATGCAGGACTCGATCCCGGGACTCCGGGATCACGCCCTGAGCCAAAGGCAGTGCTCAACCACTGAGCCATCCAGGTGCTCCTCCATCTTCTGCTTCTCCCTCTGCCTGTGTCTCTGCCTCTGTGTCTCTCATGAATAAATAAATAAATATTTAAGCACACACACAACCCAAGGAAGACAAGGACTCTCTCCTCCAAGACTTTCACCCAACCCAGCTTATGCCCAATCTTTATGTCCCAGCACTCTGCCTTGGCATGCCAGGCTCCAGGCACCTGGAACTGCTGTGGCTCCCAGAGTGGCCATGCAGCATAAACCTTATCTCTGACCTTGGGACTTGCTCTTCCCTTTGTCTGCCTCTCCATCTCCTCCTCAGCTAACAAGCAGTTCCTCTTCCAGATAGGCCTTTCTTAACCACCCCACTACGTGTTGCCTTATAGCTGTTAGCCCCACACAGTTATTATCCAGTCTCCCTGCCCATGTCCCAGCTAGACCAGCAACTTCTCAAGGGCGTGAGCCACATCTTATTCATCTCATTATCCCCCATAGTAACTAGCACAGTGTTAGGCACACATCTTCTTTGAAGATACAAATATCTCATGATAAAATCTTGGAGAGGGCAAGGGTTTTAGAGATAGGCGCAAGTTCTGGCATTGCGGCAAAAACTGACCCTGCATTAATCCAACAAACATTTATTGAGCACCTAC
Organism: Canis aureus; assembly: GCF_053574225.1. Taxonomy (NCBI): domain Eukaryota; kingdom Metazoa; phylum Chordata; class Mammalia; order Carnivora; family Canidae; genus Canis; species Canis aureus. The sequence continues at coordinate 44,093,295 of NC_135634.1, forward strand.
TGTGTGCCAGTTCCAGGGGTGCAATAGCCACACTTCGAGTGTTCAGTAGCACCTGTTGTTAGTGGGTACCAGACGTGAAAGAATGAGTCTGTAACAGTGGAAAAGTGGGGGAGACCTGTCTTGAGGGTTCCATGTGTCTTCCTTGGGTTTTTTGTTTTTGTTTGTGTGTGTGTGTGTATGTGTGTGTGTGCTTAAATTTATTATTTATTCATGAGAGACACAGAGGCAGAGACACAGGCAGAGGGAGAAGCAGGCTCCATACAGGGAGCCCGATACGGGACTCGATCCTGGGACTCCAGGATTGTGCCCTGGGCCAAAGGCAGGTGCTAAACTGCTGAGCCACCCAGGGATCCCCTGTGATTAGAACTTTTAAGACTTGGGGCGCCTGGGTGAGTTAGTCAGTTAAGCATCCAACTCTTGATTTTGGCTCAGGTCATGGTCTTGGGTCATCAAATAAATCTTAAAAAAAAAAAAAAGAACTTTTAAACTTTCTCGCTTGGCAACTTTCATGTATACAATACAATATTATTACCTGTAATCACATTACATCCCCAGGACCTTTTTTTTTTTAATTGGAGTATAGTTGAAACACAATTATACATTAGTATTAGATGAACAGAACTATTTATCTTACAACTGGAAGTTTATACCTTTTGACTACCTTCACCCATTTCACCCAAGTTACCACCATTTAAAATTCAGAAGATTTCACATGAAATTCTGATTTCTGGCTTTTCTAGAAAAAGCATAAGCTTTCACAATCATAGTCCTACTTTTTGTTGTTGTTGTTAGTGAGCTGGCAGTCGGGGAAGCAGAGGGAGAGAGTCTCAAGGGGGCTCCATGCTCAGAGTGGAGCCTGATGTAGGGTTTGACCTCATAACCCAGACATCATGACCTCAGCCAAAACCAAGAGTGAGATGCTTAACTGACTGGGCCATCCACGCGACCTAGTAGTCCTAGAAGTCTTGCACAGCAACGCTGCAGAAGAGGAGTAGCCACCACTCTTTCAGTGGGGCACTCATTCTTCATTTTTTAAAAAAGATTATTTATTTATTCATGAGAGGCAGAGAGACAGAGGCAGAGGTACAGGCAGAGGAAGAAGCAGACTCCATGCAGGGAGCCCGATGTGGGACTCGATCCCAGGTCTCCAGGATCATGCCGTGGACCGAAGGCAGCGCCAAACAGCTGAGCCACCCAGGCTGCCCTCATTTTTCATTTTGGCACAGTCACCACCACCCTCTCCTGCCTCCCTGACACTTAGTTGGCACTCACTATCCTGCTGATCTAGTATCTCTATACACACTGCCTGCTCCACTCATTTCCATCACCTGTTATCATGTGTGATTCCTCTAGAAGTTTCAGGCATGCAGGTGTCTTCCTATGAGGGACTGGCCAAAGTGCCTCTGTAAAGTCATACTCCCAGTATTTGTTTATTTTATGTACACACCTCCCAGGGCAGGGCCTTTCAATCTGAGCTATAGGTTCATCAGAAGTGTTTAAGAATTATGTTTGATATATTTTAACAACCTTAGCTTTAGAATACTAATTTAAACACATTCACATGTACACTCCAATGTGTCATCAACCAAATTTTAATTCAACCACAAAATACTGCTTGCGCCAGTAGGTTACATTGTTTTGACAAGGCCTCAGAAATAATCTTTTTTTTTCCTTTCAGAAATAATCTTCAGTAATTGCTATCCAATTGATGAGTAGCTTTGATGTTGCAAGGCTAGTAGCTTAAAAATGCCACCATCTGTCTCTAATCTTTGTTAAGGCTTTCGCAGGACTATTAAACTAAATTGGCTTTTGAAGCTGGTGCATGACTGCAAATGGCCATCACACCTGCCATTTCAAATTAGACATAGGAAAAATCAAGAGGGGCGCCTGGGTGGCTCAGTTGGTGGGGTGTCTGCCTTCAGCTCAGATCAGGATCCTGGGGTCTTGGGGTTAAGTCCCATGTCAGGCTCCCCCCCTCTCGCTACCCTTTCCCCCACTGTGCTCACTCTCTCAAATAAATAAAATCTTGAAATAGAAAAAGAAAAGAAAAAAACCAAAAACCTGTTGCTCTGGGGGGAAAGAACTAGACTGGTGGAAGACAAGAATGGGAAGCTTTTCTTTTTCCTTTGGAACACTTTCACTGTGTATCTTTTCACACTTCTTTTTTTATTTATTTTTAAAGGGTTTTACTTATTTATTCACAAGACACTAGAGAGAGAGAGAGAGGCAGAAGCAGGCTTCATGCAGGGAGCTGGATGTGGGACTCCATCCTCAGTCCCCAGGATCACTCCTTGGGCTGAAGGCGGCGCTAAACCGCTGAGCCACCCAGGTGTCCCTGCCCCACACCTTTTTTTCTTTTTCTTTTAATAAATTTATTTTTTTATTGGTGTTCAATTTGCCAACAAATAGAATAACACCCAGTGCTCATCCCATCAAGTGCCCCCCTCAGTGCCCACACCTCTTTCAAACAACATACAATACTAATTCAGTACTAACTATTCCAAATGTTAAAAAAAATTCTAAAACAAAAAAAACTAAATAAAAAAATTTAAAAAAATAAAAAATAATAAAAATAAATTCTTTCAATTTTATTATAAATCAGTGATTACTTAGCGATTCATTATGATAAAACATTTGAGGATTTCTTTTGAAAGTGTGTTCTGCTTTTTTAAAAACGTCGAAACTCATTTTTCTTTTCTTTTTTTTTTGTAAAGATTTTATTTATGTATTCAAGAAGAAACAGAGAGAGGCAGAGAGGGAAGCAGGCTCCATGCAGGGAGCCCAAAGCGGGACTCGATCCCGGGTCTCCAGGGTCACGCCCTGGGCCAAAGGCGGCCCTAAACCGCCGAACCACCCAGGGATCTCCCAAAACACACTTTTCTAACAAAATGCCCTTTGCATTGTTCCTACCCCCAAAAGTTTGGCTGGAGCTGGGAGAGGGAGGGGGATGAGGGCCGGGGAGGGCGGGGGCGTAACTACGGAGAGTCCGCCCAAGCAGCAGGTGGCGCTGCGAGCACCGCGAGCCCCTGCCCGCAACACCCTTGCTCTGAGCAATGGCGGGTGATAATGGGGTCCTCTCTCTGGGGGTGGCTATTCTGAAGCCCGATCGCAGGTGCCCAGCAGTGTTCGCGCCGCAGCGGGAGCGCTGAACCTCGAGGAGGGTAAGAGAAAACATGACGCTCTCCGCGCACCCCGCGGCGAGGGCCGGGGCGGCGGCGGCGCGGAAAACCGCAGGCCGCGGCGGGGAGAGTTGGCGCCGAGCGGCAGGCGGAGCGGCGGGCAGCCCCGCGGCGGGCGGGGTCCTGGGAGAGACGCGAGCCGGCGGCCTGAGGAGGCTACTGACTGAGCAGCGCACCGGGGAGCGGGAGGCGCGGCGGAGCCCACGGGCCGGGAGCTGACAGACACACGGCGCGGCCGGGACGGCGAGCGAGCGGGCGGGCTCGTGCGGGACGCAGCCATGATCACTTCAGCTGGTGAGTGCGCCCGCCGCCGGCGCCCAAAGGGAGGAGCCGCCACGCCGGCTTTTAGCTGAGTCAGGGCCGGTGACTGGGCACCTCCCGGCGGAGCGCCGGCCTGCGCGGCCCCTCGCTGCCCGCCGCGCACCCCCGGGCCCGGGGGCTGCCTGTGTGGGCCGGCCTCCCCGACGGCCCCGGCGGTCACCTCCGGCCGGGACAGGCCGCCCACCCGCAGCGCGTCCCACCCGCGGTCACACCCCCGCGCCCGCGCCCGCGCCCGAGGGGCTCCTGGGCCCTTTTCCGCCCCCGGGGGGTGGGGGGGCTCCCTCGATCCTGTCGCTTCCGAGTTTGGCGCCGTGGGATCGTGTGATCCCAGCGCTTCCCCGCAGGTGGTTGGGGGGGTGGGGGGGGGCGGCAGCCTCACTACTCTGTAGGCGCCCGGACCTAACCCCAGCTCCGTTCTCCTTGGGGTCCAGTCTGAAGCGCACTCGAGGCGGGGTGTTTCTCGGGGTGCTCCGCTAGTGTTCAGCTCGAGCGCCCAGACAGCCCCCCGGAGCCTGCTTGATACTGATAACCTGTCTGTGGATCGGAGACTAGGTACTCGGTAAAGACTTCTGCATTGAGGGAAGAATTCTTGGGCGTGCGGTGCAAGTTGCAACGCTTCACCGTTGCCTCTGTAGGCTCGGGTGATGGCCTTGAAATGCCAGGAGCTGTGAAGATAGGCCCCCACCCACCCACCACCCACCACCCACCACCCACCACCCACCGCAGAGTCATTTGCATATAGCTGTCCACAGCCTTGGTGGTTTGATTTTTTTTTTTCTTACCTGCTCTCTCTCTCTCTCTCTCACACACACACACACACACACACATCCTTTCCTCGTCCTGTGTTATCTAGGTTTGTCCACAAGTGTTTTGCTGTAAACAGGCTAGCGGTCAAACTGACCTGTTAAGGAAGAGCTCAAACCCATATATCTGTGGAGGATTGCTTGACCCTAGAAACCTAGAAGTTACCTTCAGAGATTTCCGAGAGCTGTCACCTGTACCTGGAATTAGACTTTTGTCCCCAAGCGATGCAAATGAAGTGAATTTTAGCTCAAAGAGGACAGAGTTTTTCCAGTCATTGCTCCCGAAAGGTAACGTTTCTTGCCACTTGTAAATGTAGGCGTCCTTCTGTTTCACATCCATCCAATGCCACGGCTGCTTCTTATCCCAAGCCATCTTTTATCTTTTGTCTGGGTTACTGTGACAGCCTTAAGATTTTGTTTTTCCACCGTTATCTTCATATAGTCCGTTCTTCTTGCTGTATGTAGGCAGAGTAATTTTTTTTTCAAACTTTAATCACAGGTCTTTTTTTTTTTTTGCTTAAAATCTCTGGTCATTTCCATTGTGTTTAGAATAAAATCCAGACTTTTAACCAAAGACTTAAATGATTTGATTTCTGCTTTGTCTACTACTCTCTTTTTCACTCACTACATCCTACTGCTCTTTCTGTTCCTGAGTATGTCAGGTTCTATCTTAACCTCAGGACCCTAGCACCTTCTGTTCCCTCTATCTAGAGTCTTTTTCCTCAAGTTTTCCCTTAGCTTCTCAATCTTTAGTCTCAGTTTGAATGTTAGTCTTTCCTGATCATTTTGTTAAAATACGCTGCCTACCTCTCTTCCCCTCAGCTGTCCAACTCATAGTTCTGTGATTACTTTGTTTACTTACCTCATTTACTATCTGGTACAATTTTGGGCAGCAAAACTTGTTAATTCTTAGAGCACTGCCAAACAGATAGATGGCAGATGTTCAAAAGTGTATTTTTTTTAAAGATTTTATTTATTTATTCATGACAGACAAAGAGAGGAAGAGACTGAGGCAGAGGGAGAAGCAGGCTCCATGCAGGGAGCCTGTTGTGGTACTGGATCCCAGGACTCCAGGATCACACCCTGGGTCGAAGGCAGGCACTGAACCATTGAGCCATCCATGGATTCCCCCCAAAAGTGTATTTTGAATGAAGAAATCAGTCAGCTAATCAAATCTATAAATTAATCCCTAGAGTATTTTAAGTAGAGGCTGAAAAAGCACTTGATGGGAATATAATAGAATTTAAACCTATTCCAGGTGACTAGTAATGATCTTTGAGGTCCTACTCTGAGACTCCGTGGTGATACAGTATATTGGTGGTGAGGCGTATTTGTTACTATCATTTGTTACATTTAGTGGATCACTTACCAGCCTTTGCTCAGAACCTTTTGTCACCTTGTTTCCACGTTCTTTCCGCTCACAGTGTCTTAGGATCTGTTCCAGGTGCTTAAAGACTAGCCTCATGGTTCTGGTATGGATTCATCAAGTTATTCATTCATTTTTTTCTCTAGTCACTAGCTAAGCAGTAAGAACAGTGGTGAATAAGAGATGAACACGTATTGTTAAATTTTTCAAAAGATTCAGCAGCAAAAGGGAGTGGAGAGATAGAGATAGGTGGTTACAGGAGAGAGGTATGAGATTGAGTGGTTTTTTTTTAACATAATATAGGCACATAAAGGGAAATTATGCTAAAAAGCCTTAAAGCAGTAATCTCCCACTCCTCTTTTCTCTTCCTCATCCCTGGAGACAGCCATTGTCTTTTTAAGATTTTATTTATTCATGAGAGAGACGAGAGAGAGAGAGAGAGAGAGAGAGAGAGGCAGAGACATAGGCAGAGGGAGAAGCAGGCTCCCTGCAAGGAGCCCAATGCGGGACTTGATCCCAGGACTCCAGGATTACACCTTGGGCCAAAGGCAGATGCTAAACCACCGAGCCACCCAGGCATCCCAAAACATTCATTTTCAACTTTTAAGCTGTTTCTTCTGGAACGTACTTCCATATTTATAAATAACATCCAAATATTGCTATAACCTGATTGAAGAAGTTTAGGTAATATCTGCTACTTTTTATCATGGCAGAAGAGATTTTTCTAGCATCCTAAACTTTTCACATTCCTTGTGTATCTCCCTCTCCCCCCATCTGAAGAGAAGTTCTGTTTTGTTTTTAAGATGGGAAGTAATTGTGTAGGAGTGTAGAGTATTTGATTTAATTGTGTTCCATGAACAAAGGCTGCATTTCTAAGCCAGGACAACAAATTAGTCATAAGGACAACAAATTAGTCATAAATAATACAAAACAGGAGGGTGTAAGAGATTCATCACCTCTTTTGAAGCAGTTCAAACACACCACTGATTGATGATAGGCAATGAGTAGCATTTTTAGTATGTTTATGAAGTGTTCTGCTGTTCATGATCTGTTCCACAGTTTTTTTAAAAGATTTTATTTATTTATTTATTTATTTATTTATTTATTTATTTATTTATTTATGACACACAGATAGAGAGAATGGCAGAGACACAGGCAGAGAGAGAAGCAGGCCCCATGCAGGGAGCCTGACGTGGGATTCGATCCCAGGACTCCAGGATCATGCCCTGGGTGGAAGACAGGGGCTAAACCGCTGAACTACCCAGGGATCCCAATCTGTTCCACATTTAAAGGATTCTTATCTATCAGCTATCCCACATCACTAGTTCATAATCCACCCCACTCCCCCATTACATTTTTAATTTGTCTTCTCTGTTCTTTCAGTTTAGCCTTTCTGTTCTGGACTTCTCATACCAAGCTAGAGTACCAAGAAGTTCTTTTTATCTGCTCTTATGCTTTTAGAATAGTAGTATGCCCTAGCCAGCACAATGGTTCGTTTTGTTGGCTAAGTGTTGTATCCTTTCCTGTATGGCTCTCTAAAGACTGCTGGAACTACTTGGCAAACCTATACTTATCAATCAAAATGGCTACATCTCCTAAGTAAACTTATCTTGACACTTTTTAATCAACTCATAGTTTCAGTTCAGTGTTCCAGAATGATTTTAAGATCCATATGGAAAACATCCGAGAGACAGTTTAGTTTTGTGTGTTTTGTTTCTTTGAGATCTAAGGACAGTAATTCCCCATATGTTTTCTAATAATCCCTTTGACATATGACTATATTTCAAGGTATATTCTTTTGGAGAGGATAGTTTACTTTCCAGTGTTAATGCTAACACCTCAAGGTCATGTGGAGAACGCTGTACTTGGGTCATTTGAAGTCAGAACAAGTAAGATTGCTCATCATTTAACATACCTTCTCGGTTACTTGTGATACAAAGGAGGTGCCTTAATAGAGGCATCTTGAAGTAATTGGTATATTTTACTCTGTTGAGTTGATGACTTCACCTTTTTCTGTAAATAATTTCATAACTGTTGATTTATTTCGTGTGAATAAATTTATTCTAAAGTTGTCTGTGAAGGTTTCCCATTTTGGTCAGTTTGGCCAGAGATTTGCTCAAACTGTATTATCAGTATTACATGGAAAACTCATGGCCCTATAACTGGACCCTATCCCCACAATTTCTGATATAGTATAGATCTAGGAGAGGGCCAAGAATTTCCCTTTTTTAAGATTTTATTTATTTATTCATGAAAATACACAGAAGAAAGAGAGGGGGCAGAGATACAAGTAGAGGGAGAAGCAGGCTCCATGCAGGGAGCCCGACAAGGGACTCGATCCTGGGTTTCCAGGATCACGCCCTGGGCTGAAGGCAGCGCTAAACTGCTGAGCCACCTGGGCTGCCCAAGAATTTCCATTTTTAGTAAGTTCCGAGGTAATGCTAATCCTGTGTGTTCAAGGACTATACTTTGAAAACCAGTGAACTTGGCAAATGTAATTTTTGTGGTGTCATGGTGATTCGATAACATAATTCTTAAACTTCAAAATAGAAACAGTTACAGTTATAAAGAAAAATAATCATTCTTCTAGTGAAGTCACTCCTCAGTCACTCCTCAAAAACTACTTTTCTAATTGTGATATTTCTTTTTTAAAGATTTTATCTATTTATGCATGAGAAACACACACAGAGAGAGGCAGAGACAAAGGCAGAGGGAGAAGCAGGCTTCCATGCAGTGAGCCCGACGTGGGACTTGATCCCAGGTCTCCAGGATCACACCCTAGGCTGAAGGTGGTGCTAAACCGCTGAGCCACCTGGGCTGCCCTAATTGTGATATTTTTTAACTAAGTAATAGCTTCTATCTTAGCATATACTTCATAATCATGATATACTTTTTGTCTTATAGCTGGAATAATTTCTCTTCTGGATGAGGAAGAACCACAGCTTAAGGTATGAGTTGAAGAAAAATTAACTAGGGTTAATATGAACACTGGAAACTCTGAATTTAATGATATTTGTATATTTTCCATCATTTAAAAACACCATCTTAAACAGTCTATACCCATTCAAATCTAGCCCCAAAGGACGATATTTTGGCAGTAGCAATTGGTTTTCCCTAGAGTTTAACAAGGTTAAGGTAAAAAATTCTCAGTATGGCACCAGAACACTCCCCACCCACCCTTGTTTCTTTATCAGAGGAAAGCACAAAAAATTGTTCTTCTGTGTCACATATTTTTAAATTATTTTTATTTGACTAAACTTTGGAACATACTTAAAGTGGCTCTACAAACCTGAATTCATTTATATCCAGACTCATAATCAATTTTGTATATACAGAGAAGAAAGATGTTCGTTATATGGAATAACCTATGTCTAGTCTGATGTTTTATGATTGAAAACGGAAAGGAAATGTATAAACCCAAGAGAAAACAGAAGTCAGTAAATTTTTGTTATTTTTCATAGGTTAAACGTTTTAGTAAATATAACTGAAAAATTGGCCATTGATTTGCCAGAAGGTTTTTTTTCTTTTTTTGGTAAAAAATTGTAATGGTAAGTCTCTCAATGTTGAATTTTATTTTTATCTTCTACAGGAATTTGCACTACATAAATTGAATGCAGTTGTCAATGACTTCTGGGCAGAAATTTCTGAGTCTGTAGATAAAATGTAAGAAATTATTTTATTTCTATAAATTGGATTAAAGTAGATCAACTAATTTTCTGAGAAAAAAAAATTGTGGATGTGGGTCATATGGCTTATTAATTCGTTTAGGATTTTGCCGCTACTAAATATGTTTAGATGGGATTTTTAAGGAGAACCAGTTTGAGCTAGACTTACACTTCTGATTTCTTTCAGAGAAGTTTTGTATGAAGATGAAGGTTTCCGGAGTCGGCAGTTTGCAGCCTTAGTGGCATCTAAAGTATTTTATCACCTTGGAGCTTTTGAGGAGTCTCTGAATTATGCACTTGGAGCTGGTGACCTCTTCAATGTCAATGATAACTCTGAATACGTGGAGACTATTATAGGTAATTATTTTCCATCCTGGTAAAGCTTTATCTTGTCAGCTTCTTTCTTGCTGTGGTGCATATAAAATTTTTGTTTTGAATTACTACTTGCTGTTGCCAAATTTAATTTAATTATTTTTTATTTTTATTTTCTAAGATTTTATTTATTTATTTATTCATTAGAGACAGAGAGAGAGAGAGAAAGGCACAGGCACAGGCAGAGGAAGAAGCAGGCTCTATGCAAGTAGCCCAACGTGGAACTCGATCCCGGGTCTCCAGGATCATGCTCTGGGCTGAAGATGGCGCTAAACCACTGAGCCACCCGGGCTGCCCGCCAAATTTAATTTTAATTGGAAGTTCATAATCCTATAATATTATGCAAGCCGAGTTTTTAGATCTGCCTTCCAATTTTGTGATTTATTATTTTTTGACATAATGAACAGTAACATTAATAATAGTAATAATGAAGAAACTTACCTCACAAAACATTTTATGGAAGAATCTAAGAAATTATTCAGAAAAGGTCTAATCAACCTAAAGATAGTTATCTTAGATTATAGTTATTGCTACTCCAATGAGCATTCTGTTATATGAAAAAGTTAGATTATTATGAGTAACTAAATGACAGCTGTTTATAGAGTTATTTTTTTTCCTTTTTTTTTAAATAGAAGTATATATAGAGTTATTTCTAATACCAGAAACCATTATTGACTGTCTTCATTCTGCTAGGCACTTTGCTACTCATTTTTCATGGCATGGTTTATTCCACAGCTGCCCTGTGAGGAAGGCCATATCCATTTTACAAATGAAAAAACTTGAGTTTTGAGATGATAGAGACACATGGCTATTAAGTAGGCTTACTTCAAAATCCATATTATTTCTACTAGCAACCATCATTTTTTTTCATTTGTTTCTTTATTTTAGAAGTGGGGGTAGTATACTGGCAAGACTTTGGGCTCTTTATCTTGTAAATTAAACTATAACTAAGGTTTTGTTCAGCGATTTATAGCTTTTTTTTTTTAAGATTTTATTTATTTATTCATTCATGAGAAACAGAGAGAGAGAGAGAGAGAAAGGTAGAGACAGAGGCAGAGGGAGAAGCAGGCTCCATACACGGAACCCAATGTGGGACTTGATCCTGGGTCTCCAGGATCATGCCCTGGACTGAAGGAGGTGCTAAACTGCTGGGCCACCCAGGCTGCCCAGCAATTTGTAGCTTTAAAAAAATTTTTGAAAACTCCTGATCTAATAGATGAAAGAATAGACTGCATACCCTTCAGACAGTTCTATAGGAATATCAAGCTTTCAATCATAGTTACAGAGAGCACAAGGGTATATTCTTTCAGTAGTGTAGTATATTTTTTTGAATAGCTGATTTTTTTATTTTTTTTTTAAAGATTTTATTTATTCATGAGAGAGACACACACAGAGAGAGAGGCAGAGACACAGGCAAAGGGAGAAGCAGGCTCCATGCAGGGAGCCCGATATGGGACTCGATCCCAGGTGTGCAGGATCACGCCCTGGGCTGAAGGCGGCGCCAAACTGCTGAGCCACCAGGGCTGCCCTGATTTTTTTTTTTTTTTTTTTAAGATTTTATTTTTTTTTTAATTTTTTTAATTTTTTTTATGATAGTCACACACAGAGAGAGAGAGGCAGAGACATAGGGAGAGGGAGAAGCAGGCTCCATGCACCAGAAGCCTGACGTGGGATTCGATCCCGGGTCTCCAGGATTGCGCTCTGGGCCAAAGGCAGGCGCCAAACCGCTGCGCCACCCAGGGATCCCTAAGATTTTATTTATTTGACATAGAGAGAGAGGACAAGCAGGGGGAGTAGCAGACTGAGAAGGAGAAAAAAGCAAGCGCTGCGCTGAGCAGGGAGCCCAATGTGGCGGGCCTCTGTTCTCAAAACCTGGGGTTATGATTCTAGAAACCTGGGGTCATGACCCTAGCTGAAGGCAGCTGCTTAATTGGCTGAGCCATCCAAGCGCCCCTGAATTGCTGATTCAAAAGAGGTCTGGCTTATTCACCTGAACCCTTAAAAGGAGAAATTTGGCCTTCTCTTTCAGAAATTGGGAAGTGCTGCACAAGCTGCTTCAAAGGATACTTTCAAATGTCTGTGACGTTCTAACTAGAATTCTGCATTTATGATTTTAAAGTTTTTGCTGTTGCAAGTAACTTAATCCTGTTGGGAGGGGGGTCATTGAATTGGAATTTTCATCTATAATTCTATGGAAAGAACAAGTGGTTTTAAAGAATAGACCATAACATTTGAAACATGGAGCGCTTTCTCTATTGAGTTAGAAATGGGGAGTTAAAAACACATAGCCTCTCTTCTTTTATTTCAAGGATTTTTTTTTTTTTAACGAATACTGATAATTTTTTCAACAATGATGTGCAAGTGCTTGCATTGCTACTATTTTACAAAACATGTTTTAAACAGAACTGTTGGTCTGTAAGTGGCTATGAGGTGGTAGATGCCTTCCCTCTCTAAATGCTGTCCTCTTAGCTTGTAGAAGGCAATTGTTGATAAATCAACCAATCCTCTTTGCTTTTTTCTTTGTATGAAAGTGGGGGAACTTCTAGGGTTTTTTGTTTTTAAGATTTTTATTTATTTATTCATGAGAGACACAGAGAGACAGAGACACAAGCAGAGGGAGAAGCAGGCTCCCTGCAGGGAGCCTGGTATGGGACGCCAGGGTCATGCCCTGAGCCAAAGGCAGATGCTCAACCACTGAGCCACCCAGGTGTCCCTGGGGATTTCTAGTTTTTTAGGCACTGTTAAAATGGATCATTTTGAGGGTGCTTGGGTTGTGTAGTCCGTTGAGTATCTGACTCTTAGTTTCAACTGAAGGTCATGGGATGAAGCCACATGTTGGGCTCTGTGCTCAGCACAGAGTCTGCTTGAGATATACTCTTCCCCTCTATGCACACATGCTTTCTCTCAAATAAAAAAAAAAAAAGGAATGGATTGTTTTTTGTTTGTTTTGTTTATTGTATTTTTAAGATTTTATTTTTTTATTCATGAGAGACACAGAGAGGCAGAGACATGGCAGAGGGAGAAGCAGGCTCCATGCAGGGAGCCCAATGTGGGACTCGATCCCAGGACTCCGGGATCATGCCCGGAGCCAAAGGCAGATGCTCATCTGCTGAACCACCCAGGCATCCCAAGAATGGATTGTTTTGAACATCAGTGAAATTTGTGAGGGGATACACAAAATAGAATTTGGGAAGAACTTCCTAGGATCTTATTGAATATTATACATCCAGAAAATTCAAAACTAGTAAATTTTCTTGCTGTTATAAGAAGACTTTAGATGGGAATGAGACTAGATTCTGGGATATAGTTGTGATATAAACCTGGTAAGTAAAAGCGTGAATCTTATTTGAAACCTTAGAGGTATATTTTTCCCCTTCAGTTATAATTTAAGGAAAATCCCCCAGTTGTTCAATTCTGTTACTTTCTGATAAGATAGGTGTAATGTTTCATCACTTAACTATATTTGGTTCAAAAAACTCATATTAGGAACTGGTAAAGATTTTCTGCAACCAGAATTGTTTTAAGGTCTGCTTTTTGAGTGCGATTTTATTCTTATTAACTGTAAGTAAATGTGCATGGTTCTGCCTGGATGGACCCTGTATGTGATATATTCCAAATTACTAAAGGACTGCTTCTCCCAATATAGATCCATTTAACTTGAGCCATCTAGTGGGCCAGTAATTCTTTTTTTTTTTTTTTTTTTAAGATTTTATTTATTTATTCATGAGAGACAGAGAGAGAGAGAGACAGAGAGAGAGGCAAAGCATAGACAGAGGGAGAGCAGGCTCCATGCAGGGAGCCTGATGTGGGACTCCATCCCAGGACTCCAGGATCACACCCTGAGCGGAAAGCAAACACTTAACTGCTGCGCCACCCAAGCATCCCTGGGCCAGTAATTCTTTATGCTAATTCAAATCATTTGTTTCTCAGGGCTATAGTTTGCAGCTAATTAATCTTGCCCTTGTACCCTTTCTTCTTTTTGAAAGGGAGAATGACAAGTCAATGAGTTATAGAGAATATAACTATTGTATGTCATTCACTTGGGTATTTACTCATCTTCCTTATGAAGGTGGAAGAAGACTTAGGAAAATTCCTTTTATTGGTTATTCCTAATAAATTTAAAATGTGGTTGTAAAGTAGTGTGAGTTGTAAACAAATATTTCTCATCAAGTATGCTATTGGTACCTTTCAGTATGTTGCCCTATTCTCTCCATCCACCCAAATCATTGTGTAATGTGAAAGCCAAATTGTGCCTATGTATACCACTGGATTTTAACACTGGCAGTGAGGTGGGGGTGGGGGGCTGAGACTGGGGATTGTGTAGGTTTCACCCACCTTACTTTGGAACAGCATGTCAACAGATATGACAAATGCTGGAAAGGTTTTTGGAAATCTTTGGAATTGTCTTTAGAACCTGTGGTACATTTCAGATCTCACTATTATTTTACAAAGATGATTAGACATGGTCTTTACTGTCAATGAGCTAATAGTTTCACTAATTTGAAGAAGTCTAATTTATTGCTCTGTGATAATTGTTATAAGTGGTCTTTTTAAATATCCTCAGTAATAGCAAATTTTTGTTTGTTTTTAAAGATTTTATTTATTTATTCATGAGAGACAGAGAGAGAGAGAGAGAGAGAGACAGAGACAGGCAGAGGGAGAAGCAGGCTTCATGCAGGGAACTCAACCTGGGACTCCATCCCAGGTCTCCAGGATCAGGCCCTGGGCTGAAGGTGGCGCTAAACCACTGAGCCACCCAGGCTACCCCCAAATACTTGTTTTTGAAAGTGAAACAGTAGCTATTTGTAGCCAACTCTGATAAGCAATACAGTCAAGTTGAGTAATATGATTTTGGTCAAAGTATCATAGCAAGATAGAAATGTTTTGAATAATGTCAGCTTCATTAGAATTAGTATATAAGCCTCCCAGTGTAACTGTTATGAAGGGAACAATATTAGTTTGAAAGTATAACTTCTAGAATTTAAAAAGCCTGAAATTTGTTTATTACTCTATAGTTTTCCCAGAAGTTATGATTACAGAATGTGGGCATTTGTCTTTTCTAGTAGTTTAGTCCTGTTTACAAGGTGATTCATTGTTTTATTTTCTTTATAGCAAAATGCATTGACCACTACACCAAACAATGTGTGGAAAATGCAGATTTGCCAGAAGGAGAAAAAAAACCAATTGACCAGAGATTGGAAGGCATTGTAAATAAAATGTTCCAGCGATGTCTAGATGATCACAAGTATAAGCAGGCCATTGGTATTGCTCTAGAGACACGAAGACTGGATGTCTTTGAGAAGACTATACTGGAGTCGGTAGGTAGATAATGTGATTTTAAAGATTGTTATTGATGGGGAATCAGCAAAGCAAGTTATTTAAAAACCATGGATAATGAAAAGAAAATCTAATTTAGAAATAATAAGGTGCTCTTTTGCCAGATGTTTTATTTTTACATTTACATATGAACTGTGGCTGTGTTTTTTGGTCATCAAATACCTGCTTTTATCTTACCACATTCATTCCTTTAAATCTTGCACGGGGAAGATGTTTTAAATATCCTGCCCCCTCCTTTTTTTCCAAGATTTTATTTATTTATTCATGAGAGACACAGAGAGAGAGAGAGGCAGAGACACAGGCAGAGGGAGAAGCAGGCTCCCTGCAGGGAGACTGATGTGGGACTCCATCCCAGATCCTAGAATCAGTACCTGAGCTGAAGACAGACGCTCAACCGCAGAGCCATCCAGGCATCCCTCTCCTGCCCTTTTTAAGAATACTGTACTGATTATTTTAATGCATTTATTATGGCTAAACCTACAGACTTGCTTCTTGGTTTGAGGATGTTTTGCAATAATTATGACAGTGGTAGTAATTCTGTGTAAGAAAGTGGTCAGGAAGGTGCAAGACTGAGTTAAATGGACATTAATCTTCATGCCCACTTTGCCTGCCTTACCACCTGTCTTCGTGAGCTGGCTCTCTGTACTCCAGCCTCACCTCAGTTCCTACATGTACCCTGCCCCATTCCTCTTACCAGAAATAATGTCTGTGCTGAAAATATTCTTTTCTTTACCTCCTTTATTCCTGTTCAAGATTGAGAGTTCACTTTAACAGTCACTTGCTTACAGATCCATTGATTCCCAGCACCCATACTGTCCACTACCCCCTACTGCAAAGATTAGGTCCAATTCTCTTGTTAATTTCCGAGAGCCTTGTGTTTTTTTTTCTTATAGAGTCTACCACTATAGTAACTAATTAGTGGTAGGTAACATTTGTGTTTAGCAGCAGTGATAAGAGTTAAATGAGTAAATGAATGAGCGACCTAATATGATAGAATTGGATCTTGTTCTATTCTGTTTTATTTTGGGGCAATTTTTCCTTGTCTTCATGTTATAGAATTAAAATATTTATTTTCATTCACTCAACAAATGTTTTTTGAATGTTTGCTGTATGTCAGACACTGTTCTAGGCATTGGAATAGTGGCAAATGAGACCAACAACAAAGTTCCTGCCCAGATGGAGCAATCCATTGGGGGAATAGGTAATTGAGCAAATAAAAATATAAAGTAAAGGGGTGACAAATGTTCAAAAAAAGAACAGAGTAAAAAATGCCTCTTACTTTGCATCCTAGGGCATGTATATGCATATGACTTAAGTTTTATGAAACAGTACCTACTTTTGCTACTTGTGATAACTCTGATATTTTAAAATTGTATTTCACCAAAAATGTGGGTCCCATTAAGTTGATTTCATTATACAGTGATGGGTCACAACTTGCTTTTTGAGAAGTACTCCCATAGCTCTTCAATATGCTTGTATGTTGAAGGATTTTATAAGTTGGTATCTCAGATGTTGAATATGCTTTGGAGAACTATAAGATATACATAGACTAAAAATTTCCTCAAGGATAAGATATACATAGACTAAAAATTTCCTCAAGGAGAGCACCAGCTCTCTGCAACAGCACTCAAAACTTGAATCACTCAGAGCTGGAGAATAGCTCTATCGTACTGTGTTCCTGGCTATCAAGTGTAGACAAAGCAGTAAGACTTGGGGACTAACAAGATTGGGGGCAGAAGGATAAAGGACTTCAGTAGACATACTTGAAAAACATAGCCATTTGGTGTATGGACAGTTGTATATATCTTTTTTTAATAATTAACAGCATCACTCTTATAGTATTCTGTGTTCACATAGTGAGAATTCAGGGTGATCACTAAATATTGTTTTCAACCCATTTTTTATGAAAAGAGGAAATAGGTCATTTTAAGATTTTTATCTAAAATGTTTATTTTTAAGTTCTGTTTTTCAAGTAGGAGATAAAGCTTTGGCTGCTTAAAATAACTAAAGAACATAGATTAAAGTAATTTGATTTGTTTTTTTTTTTAAGATTTTATTCATTTATTCATGAGAGACCCAGAGAAAGAGAGAGGCAGAGACACAGGCAGAGGGAGAAGCAGGCTCCCTGCAGGGAGCCCTATTTGGGACTTGATCCTGGGACTCCAGGATCATGCCCTGGGCCAAAGGCAGGCGCTAAACCGCTGAGCCACCCAGGGATCCATCCCCCCATTTGATTTCTAAATAAAATAATGCTTCAGTAACCAGATAATGATGTGTCTTGAAATTTCTCTTTCAGAATGATGTCCCAGGAATGCTAGCTTATAGCCTCAAGCTCTGCATGTCTTTAATGCAGAATAAACAGTTTCGGAATAAGGTACTAAGGGTTCTAGTTAAAATCTACATGAACTTGGAGAAACCCGATTTCATCAATGTTTGTCAGGTACTTATGTTATGTTATGTTATGTTATGTTATGTTATGTTATGTTACCTTAACTTACATCACACTACTTTATGCTGCACTGCTGGGCTGCGCCTCACTACTTTACGTTACGTTAAGTTACTCTCATGCTTTCATATGTGTATCTCAGTTGATTTTCACAACAGCCCTGTGAAGATTAAGGTGTACACTTATATTTTTTAGTGGTAAGAAGCAATCTTACAAAGCTAAAAACCTGTTCTGTTATAATGCATCCTGTGTATTCTTTTTATATTTGGAAAGTATTCCAAATATTTAAGGAAATTTTGGAAACTAGGTCAAAAAAAGTAAAAGGTAGAAGAAGAGATAAAAACAGTACTTATGCTATGTCATTCTAAAATGAATTTCAGGTGTAAAAATGATCCTTGGCTTTAATACCCAGACACAGCCAAAACATTTGGGTATATTTTATCTCTTTCCATGTATGAATTTGCTTGTACATTTTTAAAACTTAAGATCATCCAGAAAATGAAAAGTGTATCTTTCCCTTTCCCTAGGCCTTTTCTCAAAGATAATGCTTACATTTTTTTCCCCCATTTATTAGCACATCTTTTTTTTTTTTTTTTTTTTTTTTTATTTATTTATGATAGTCACAGAGAGAGAGAGAGAGAGAAGAAGAGAGAGAGAGAGACAGGCAGAGGGAGAAGCAGGCTCCATGCAACGGGAGCCTGACGTGGGATTCGATCCCGGGTCTCCAGGATCGTGCCCTGGGCCAAAGGCAGGCGCTAAACCGCTGCGCCACCCAGGGATCCCTATTAGCACATCTTTAATGGCTGCATTGTATTTTGTTGACTGGAAGTGCATGAGTTTTCTTTTTAACAATATCATACTATATGAAATTTTGTATTCTGCTTAGAGCATAGCACTTTGTCATGGGTTTTGTTACTTTATCACTATAATGTGTTCTCATATATTTTCATCCTGTATACATTTTTAAAATTTAGAGTAATGCATCTTTTTTATATGCTTTTGAAGCAAGTTTGAAACATAGAAAAGCCTGGAAGAAAAATCATATCACTGAAAACCAACATTTTAGTGTATTTCTTGTCAGTTTTCTCTATATAGCTTTTTGGAGTTTTGTTTGCTTTTAGTTTTTAATAGTTTTTTGTTTTTTATTTTTTATTTTATTTTTTTAAATTTATTTATGATAGTCACACACAGAGAGAGAGGGAGAGAGGCAGAGACATAGGCAGAGGGAGAAGCAGGCTCCATGCACCGGGAGCCCGATGTGGGGATTCGATCCCGGGTCTCCAGGATCGCGCCCTGGGCCAAAGGCAGGCACTAAACCGCTGCGCCACCCAGGGATCCCAATAGTTTTTTAAAATATAAGTGTTTTAAAACTTATATGAAATCAGTAGTCCTCTGCTCACCTGTGTATTTCAGTTTTATTCCTCAGAGGCAGGTTTTGTTTTGTTTTGTTTTGTTTTTTTTAAGCTGTTTTATTCCTTGTTCCTTCAAAATTTTTTAACACTTTTACATTTTTAAAATACATTTTTTTGAACAAGTAATAGTACAGTTGCATGATTCAAAATTTAAAAAGAACCAAAGGGAATACAGTGAAGTCTTTCCACTCCTTCCTTTGACTCCTAAGTTCCTTTCTCTGATGGCAAACAGTATCAATTATATGTATCCTTCCAGTTTTAACATTTTTCCATGTTCTAAGTTTTCACAGACTATTGTTTCAACTATTTCTTGACTGTGTGATAATCATTTAGTGGATGCACTTTGCCTTAACCATTCTCTTGTTATTGATCATTTATTTTGTTTCCATTATTTCCTATTCTTAATTTGTAATAACTTTGATTAATGTGTTCATTTTGAAATTAACTGTTTGCTGCTTTGAGGAAACAAAATTTAATTTGAATTCTTAAAAAATAAAAATCCTAAACTTACTGGATAGTTTTGTTGAAATATGACGGATTATAAGAATAATAAGAGAAATACTTCAAAATGGTTATTTTAGTGCCTTTTATTCTGGCCTAGCATGATACAATGTGTGTTAAATGAATGACTCCTATAATATACGGTTAAGCAGAAAATTCAAATTAAGGAGCACTTGATAATAAAATACAGGTAAGATTTGAAGAAGCCAAGATTCATTCACCTACTAATTATCAAGTACTGCTAATTGCCAGGCACAATATTAGGAGCTATGAATATAAACTGTTGCTTTTCTTATGGAAAGAAGATGCCATTTTAGGAAAACTGCCTAGTGCCAGGATCAGAAATGGAATGCTAGAGCTGGAATTCAAATTTAAAATTAATCAGTTTTTTTTTTTTTTAAGAAAGAAATGGAGTATTAGAATATCTTATCTCCAGTTTGCCTGTACTTATATTTTAAGGTTTTCTGTATTATTAATTGTCATTGTCTAAATATTTTATTGGCAAAGTTTTCAATTATTATGTAATTGTCCCTTTATCTGCATTTCAGTGCTTAATTTTCTTAGATGACCCTCAGGCTGTGAGTGATATCTTAGAAAAACTGGTAAAGGAAGACAACCTCCTGATGGCTTATCAGATTTGTTTTGATTTGTATGAAAGTGCTAGCCAGCAGTTTTTGTCATCTGTAATCCAGAATCTTCGAACTGTTGGCACCCCTATTGCTTCTGTGCCTGGATCCACCAATACGGGTACTGTTCCAGGATCAGAGAAAGACAGGTATAAGTATCTTTTTCTGCATCAGAGCTAATTGAACAATCTTTATTTCATTTTGCAAATAGTTGGAATATTCATAGACTGCATAGTCTATGAAGAATTTCAAAATTAGCTTTCATAGATTGTAAAGTCTTACTAAGGCTATTGCTCTGTTTTGCACTCTGTTGGGTACATTAAAGACCAAAGAAAGGGACCCTTCTAGAAAGAAATGGAAGTGATTGATAGGGCCAATTGCGTATTGCTAGCTAAGCAAGTAAATAAAATTTCAGGTGGGTAGAGCACCTTGGTTGTTCAGTTGGTTGAGTATCCGACTCTTGATTTCAGCTCAGGTCTTGATATTATAATCATGAGTTCAAGCCCGTGTTGGGCTCCATACCCAGCATGGGGCCTACTTAAAAAAAAACTTCAGATTGGTTAAGTGTGCTAGAATTTAGATATTTGGAAAGTAAGAAACATTTCCGGCTTTTTGTGCTTTTATTAAAACTAAATATGTATTTATCTTAGGCCCATACAGTATTAGATTTTATTTTTTTGTAATTTCTTATGTATTTAGACCATTTATTAAAAATATTTAAATGTGTCTTTGCAATGGAGCGCCTGGGTGGCTCAGTTGGCTAAGCGTCCAAATCTTGATTTCTGCTCAGGTAATAATCTTGGTTGTGAAATCAAGCCCTGTGTTGGGCTCCTGCTCGGTGTGGAGCCTGCTTAAGATTCTCTCTGTCTTCAGATTTCACTGGCCTTCTAACTTGCCCTCAAAACACCAGAAATAGTCCTGCCTCAGTAAGGTTTTCTTGAATTTTAGTTTTTATTTTTTATTTAATTAAATTTTTTTTTTTTAATTTTAGTTTTTAGTATTTGTTTTCTTCCCTTATTTTTCTTTTTGGGGACCTATTGTTAAATGTAAGTTGGATTTTCTTTTCCTAGTCTTCTATATTTCTCACTTCCTTTTGAATTCTTTTCAGCTCTTCATTTCTTTTAATTGAATAATATTTTAGATATTATAAAATGCACATATCCTGATGCTACAGTTGAAGGAGTTCTGACAATATAAACACCCATATAACCATCACCTCTGTTATCATCCCAGAAATTTTTCCTGTGCCCTTTGAGGTCAACCCATTCCCCCTGAAGCAAACACTGGTTTGCTTTCTGTCAGCATAGGTAGTTTTGCCAGTTCTGAAGTTCATAAAACTGGGTCAGATAGCATGTCTTTTGTTTCTGCTGCTTTCACTCAACACATTTGTGATGTGTATCTGTTTTTTGGATGAATCAGTAACTGATTCCTTTTCAGTGTTGAGCAACATTTCATTGTATATACCAGGTTTGTTTATTCATTCTTACATTGATGGACATTTGGATTGTTTCAGAACATGACTATTAGGAACATTCCTGTATAAGTCTTTTTGTGGACAAATGTTTTCTTTTGGGTAAATATGTAGGATTAGAATAGCTGGGTCACAAGGTATATATTTAACTTGGTAAGAATCTGCCAAACTATATTCATCATGGTTGCCCATTTTACCCTCCCAGCAACAATGTATTAGCATTCCATTTGTTTGTTTGCCAACAGTAGATGTTATCTCTTTAATATTACTCATTCAAGTGGTAAAAAGTGATGTTTTGCTGTAATTTTAATACAAGTAATTTGTCAGATATATTGTTATGAATATATTCCTCTAGTCTTTGGCTTATCTTTTCATTTTATTGGTATTTTTTGATGAACAGAAGTTTTTATTTTTGATAATCCAATTTTCCATTTTGTTATCCCAATCTAAGAAATTCTTTGCCAACTTCATAATTGTAAAGATATTCTGCTACACTTTTTTCTGTAAGCTATATAGTTTTAGTTTTGTGTTTAGGTCTGTGGTAGAACTCAGCTTAACCCTTCATATGTGGTGTGAGGTAGGAGTAGAGTTTGTTTAGATGCATGGATGTCTAGCAGTTTCATTACCATTTGTTTATTATTTTTAAAAGATTTTATTTATTTATTCATGAGAGACACAGAGAGAGAGAGAGAGAGAGACACAGGCAAAAGGAGAGAAGCAGGCTTCGTGCAGGGAGCCCCATGTGGGACTGGACCCCAGGACTTGGGAGCACGCCCTGAGCCAAAGGCAGCCGCTCAACCGCTGAGCCACCTAGGCATCCCATTACCATTTGTTTAAAAGACTGCTTTCCCTTTTGAATTTCTTTGGAGCTTTTGACATGCGATAATGTTGATAGATTTCTCTATTCTTTTCCATTTATCTATTCATCTTTCCTTATACCAGTACCACAGTATCTTTATTACTAAAGCTTAAGTTAGTGGAAGTCCTGTAGTTACAATCTCCCTTTTTTCTCCCTCTCACTGCCAAGTTTTGGGTCTCTTCCATTTCTTACAACTCTGGGGTATTCTCATTGTAATTGTATTGAATCTCTTCAATTTGGGGCAAATTAAAATCCTCTAACTATTGATTTTATAATCCATAAGCATACTATTGTTCTTCATTTATTTAGATTTCTTTTTTTTTTTTTAAGATTTTATTTATTCATGAGAGAGAGAGAGAGAGAGAGAGAGGCAGAGACACAGGCAGATGGAGAGGCAGGCTCCATGCTGGGAGCCCAACATGGGACTTGGTCCTGGGTCTCCAGGATCACACCCTAGGCTGAAGGCAGTGCTAAACTGCTGAGCCACCCGGGCTGCCCTATTTAGATTTTCTTTAATATTTCTCAGCAGCATTCTGTAGATTTTAGTTCAGAGATTTTATACATTTTTTTCTTAAATTCATTCTTAAGTATGTTTTTTTGATGCTATTGCTAAGTGGTATGTTAAATTTCAATTTCTAAAAATCACTTATTAGGTCTAGTAAATTTTTTTATAGATCTTTTTATAGAATTTTCTACATAGAAAATGTCATCTGAATGGAAACAGTTTTACTTCTTCCTTTATAATTTTCATACCTTTTTCCCCCTCTTGTTTTTCTGCATTGGCTAGGATTTTCAGTGTTATTGGGCAGACCTAAGAGTGAACATCCTTCATTGCTGATCTTAGGGGAGTAGCATTTGGTTTATTTGTTAATTTAAATTTTTTCTTTCTTACTTTCTCCTTTATTTGTGTTGTGTTTATTTGCTTTTATGTACTATCTCAGTTAATGTTCTGAAATTATTTTTCTTCATTTCTAATTTTCCCCTAGTTTTATTTCATTTCTGAGTTTTCTAATTCTGATATGTTTTATTCTTTTATATTCTGTATAATTTTCTTTTCTTTTTTTTTTTTTTTTACTTCTTTTGAAATAAATTTTTTTTAAGAGAGCAGGGTGGGGGGATAGGGGGGTTGTGAGGGAGGGGCAGAGGGAGAGGGAGAAAGAATCCTAAGCAGGCTCCATGCTCAGTGCAGAACCCAGGGCAGGCTTGATCTCACAACACTGAGATCATGACCTGAGCTGAAACCACAAGCTTAACAGATTGAGGCGCTCCAACGCCCCATAATTTTTCTTTTCTAATACTGTATGGGATTTTACTTTGCTCCTTGTCTATAGCTTATGTTTACTGAAAGTTGTTTTCCTGACTTTTTGCAAGAAGGCTATTATGTTACGGAGTTTTAAACAAAATGGTGTCTTATGATCTGAGATTGCCTAACTGTTTACATTCTCACTTTTATTTGGGCTTCCTTTTTCCTTTGTTTCTGCCATGTTAATTTGTATTCTGTGCCCAGCATTTTCTTCTCAGTAGAGTGCTTTGACCTAGAAGGAAGCATTGACTGGTTGGTTTTAAGAGCTGTTGGGGTCCCAACTGCTTCACTTAAACTAGCATTTTGTAGCTGCTGATGGTGTATTTCTACCTGTTTTGGGAGTTTGAGGGATGCTTTGTCATCTGGTTTTGTTGTATTTGTTGTCCATCCTAACCTGGTTAGTTGCTTTGTGTGTTTTTATGAATTTATTTGGAAGAAATTAAATCCCTGGGCTTTCTCCATCTTATAGAATCTTGTGTTTCTTAAGGGAAATACTTAAGTAATTAAATATTTTTTCCTTGCAAAATACTTAATTTGAACATGATTCACACCTTCAATTTGGTAACAAGTTACCTATACATACTATTTAGAAAAGATTTATCAGATTAATAATTGTTGGTTCTCTTCATTTTAGTGAGTCAATGGAAACAGAAGAAAAGACAGGTAGCGTACTTGTAGGAAAGACACCAGAAGTGGTAAGTATGTTTTTTGAAGTTGAGGTTACCATTTAACATATATTCCCACAGTATATATTGTAAGTTATTTTAATATGTTATATATCTGCCTTTATGGAGGTTTAATATTAAGTTTAATAGCAAAATCATTTTATAAAAATAGATCTGTAAAGTAAAATTTTAAGGACTGACCCTAGAAAGCACTTAACTTAAAAAAAATCAAATCCGGAGATCCCTGGGTGGCTCAGCAGTTTAGCGCCTGTCTTTGGCCCGGGGCGCAATCCTGGAGTCCCGGATCGAGTCCCCGCCTCGGGCTCCCAGCATGGAACCTGCTTCTCCCTCTGCCTGTGTCTCTGCCTTTCTTTCTTTCTATCTCTCTCTCTCATGAATAAATAAATAAATAAATCTTAAAAAAAAATCAAATCCTTAGATGCTTACAAAAGATTAAACTCTGTCTAGAATAACTGTTTTGCTTGTTGCTAGGTGGGAAAAAAGTATGGCCTCTAACAAATAAATGGCGAGTTATCATAGAAGGGTGCACTTTAGTTGTCTTTGTTGTTTTTAATATTTATGGTGTATGGAAGAAATGGAGTAAGTATTTGAACAGTAGATTGTTGGATGTAAATGTTTCTTCCACCAAGAATTTTGACTTTTGATATACTCAGGTATATAAACTTCAGCTGTCTTTACCTGGATGACTTGGTACTTTATGAAATCATATATATGTGTTGATGAAGTGTGATTTTGATTTTCTAGTTTGAGTAGGGAGTTTTTCACCTTAAGTATGAATTGGTTCTGTATAAAAGCTTTCCTTGCAGATCATCAGTAATCAGTTATTCTTTTACATTTTGGGTTTTCTTTTTAAATATTAAAATATTTTCTATTGGAAGCTTGTTCAGAATGAATTGCATTCTTTCATGAAACTGGAGTATCTTGATAGTAGCTTTTAAAGAAATGATTCTTTCTCTCAAATAAATGATATATGAGTTTTCTAGATCCTACTATTAAAATACAAATTTTATTGTGTATATGGACTATGAATTTCACTGATCTAGGAATGTTTAAATAGAGTTGGCTTAGTGATTTTCAATAATATATGAATTTTCATTCTTGTTTGTTTTGGCAGAGTCCAGAGCCCAAGGACCAGACTTTGAAAATGATTAAAATTTTAAGTGGTGAAATGGCTATTGAGTTACATCTACAGTTTTTAATACGAAACAATAACACAGATCTCATGATTCTAAAAAACACAAAGGTAGGAAATTCATCTCTAATGGAGGCTTTCTTTTGTATTTATTTCTTTGTTGAATATTAATATGTATACTTATTTCTTATTGACTACTTTGTTGTATTTTATTTTGATTAAGAAAATAAGTTCTTAAAAAAATAAAAAAGAGAGAAAACCCTTGAACTTGTTGAGAAGAAAGAATTAATAGCGATTGAGCTCCTGTTTTTGTGTTTACCTTCGCTGGGAGGTTTAGTGGTATTTTTCTTTTTTTTTTTTTAGTTAACTTTTTATTTTAATATATATATGTAGCACTTGGACAAATGGCACGGATCAGAACATTAATACAGTTTATGTGTCTTTTTTCCCAATGAACTATAAACTCTGTGAGTGCAGCAGTTTCTACCTTGATATTATGTAACCTTTGTTGAGATATTGATCCTAATTACTAGTATTAATTTTGATCTTTTACTAGGTAATATACTCATTTGGTTCAAAAAAATTTTTATTATGAAAAAATTTATAATATGAAAAATCTTCACTTTTTTGTCTTAACTACCCAGTACCCTGTGTCAAAGTCATTTATTCTTCTTTTAGAACTATATATTCTTTTTTTTTTTAAGATTTTATTTATTTATTCATGCGAGACACACAGAGAGAGGCAGAGACATAGGCAGAGGGAGAAGCAGGCTCCATGCAGGGAGCCCAATGTGGGACTCGATCCTGAGACTCCAGGATCACGCCCCGAGCCAGAGGCAGATGCTCAACTGCTGAGCCACCAAGGCATTCCAGAACTGTATATTATTTCATTACTACATAGTTGTTTGACTGACACATGTACTTCTCAAACTTCTAATAATTACAAATGACAAATAGACACAGAATTACATAATTTTTATTTATAATAGTTATTTGAAGCTGATCTTTATAATATAGTTTCATTAAAAATAAGATCACTTTGGTGACTGCCAGAGGTGCAGAGTGAGAAGAGGTGCAGTGCTGCTCTTCAGGTTACCCTAACACCTTGGAGATTGTAGACAAGATGCTGAAAGGAAATAGCAAATGAAACTATTCAGAACCCCCCCCCCCCAAAAAAAAAAGAAAGAAAGAAATCCCAAATAGGAAATCTACTACCTAAATTCCTGCCTAAAATCTACTGATGTCAAGTTAAGACCACATATAAACTGTCTTGCTTAGTTTTATAAACTACCTGTTTAATTTTTTGTAAAGAAATATCCAAGATTCATGGTTTAAATAGCAGTTCAGTTTATTAATATTTTCACCACAAAACAGGGCCTCTGATTGTGTGTCTGCATGTAACCTTGCATATATATAAACACTTTGTCAGTGATAAAAATTGGTTTGTTTTTGCAGGATGCAGTACGGAATTCTGTATGTCATACAGCAACTGTTATAGCAAACTCTTTTATGCACTGTGGGACTACCAGTGACCAATTTCTTCGGTAAATACACTTGAAGGTTACCACTTTGATTTAAAATCATCTTTAATAGGGACTCTGTTGACATTGTTACATGGACATGGAGAGCTTCCCTTGCCTGCTAATCCTGAATTTTAAATTCTATTTTGTTACCTTATACATTTTGTTTTTCAAAGATGTATTTACTTATTATTTTAGAGAGAGAGAGAGAATGAAAGTGCAAGGGGCAGAGGGTGCAGAGGGAGAGAGAGAGAATCCCAAGTAGACTCCCCACTGAGCATGGACCCCAATATGGGAGCTCAGTCCCACAACCCTGAGATCATGACCTGAGAGCCAAAATCAAAAGCTGGACACTCAACTGACTGAGCCACACAGGCTCCCCTATACGTTTTTTATTGCATAAGCCTGCTTGTTTTAAGGTAAAATTAATTCCCTTTATTAATTGGCTTGAATTTAGGCTTTTACATAAAATATATTAATATAATTCTGCTTTTGTTCATAATGAAATCATGTATCATGCATTTTTAAAAATCTTCAAAATACTAAGAACTTATGAGGTAAAGAGAATCAGTAGTAACTCGAGCTCTGTAAAGTAAAATGATTTGTAATAGTTCAAAGTAAAATCTTAATGCTTTGACTTCAGTGTTATAAAAAGCTTTGTGGAATGCATTTCAGTAGTACTGTTGAATTTTCTTTTCTTACAGAGATAATTTGGAATGGTTGGCCAGAGCTACTAACTGGGCAAAATTTACAGCTACAGCCAGTTTGGGTGTAATTCATAAGGTAATATATACTAATTAGTATGAACAGAAACAGATTTTCTGAAGGTAAAAAATAAAAGTTACTGTAATTCATTTCCGAGTAGATTTTGTTAAATCACATGAGTCCTTACAGGAAAGAATGAAGTAAATAAGAAATTAAAATACATTTGTATATATATTTGTTTTTAATAAAAGGTAGAAATCCTTTTCCCATGAAAACTAAGCCATTTCTCAAAGGATGAATTGAAATAAGTTATTTGCATAGTCTAAGTCTAACCAAGGAAACTAAGTCTAAGTTAGTCTAAGTCTAACTTGGGGAAATGTTATAAAACGGGAAAAAAAACTGAAGCATTTGTTTCAAATAAGAATGCGATTGGGTCTCTTAAAATTCCGTCATTTAAGTTACGAAGTTGTCTAGGATAGAGACCTATTTTCTTCTCTTTTTAGAAAGTGAGCATTCTAGAGAAAAGATAATAATCCTAGAAAATATATCTTTTTTCTCTGACTTTCTGTTACTACACCTTTGTTGTGGCTCAAATTTACAGGGTCATGAGAAGGAAGCATTACAGTTAATGGCGACATATCTTCCCAAGGACACTTCTCCAGGATCAGCCTATCAGGAAGGTGGAGGTCTCTATGCATTAGGTCTTATTCATGCCAATCATGGAGGTGATATAATAGACTATTTGCTTAACCAGCTTAAGAATGCCAGCAATGATGTAAGTATTTGAATGAAAAACTAATTTCTGTTTCTTAAGAGTCCAGGAAAGCATTATATTTGCCAAATTCTTTTAGTGAATAGAAATTTTGTAGGATTTTGAAATTCTAAAAATAGCAACTTCTTACAGAATTATTTTTTTAAAGTAACTTTGCTTCCTTCTTTATAAACTTAAATTATACTTCTCAGTCTTTTAAACTTTCTATGTGACAAACAAAATAAAGTACCATATATTTGTAAAATACATATCATATTTCCACACTTAAGAGTTTTGGAATGTTGGGACACCTGGGTGGCTCGGCATTTGAGTGTCTGCCTTCAGCTCAGGGCGTGATCCCAGGATCCGGGATCAAGTCCCACATAGGGCTCCTTGCGGGGAGCCTGCTTCTCCCTCAGCCTGTGTCTCTGCTTCTCTCTCTTTGTGTGTCTCTCATGAATAAATGAATAAAATCTTAAAACAAAAAGTTTTGGAATGTTATAAGTGACTTTAGTGATCATTTAGTCAAATTTTGTTATAGGAAACTAAGAACTAAGTCCCAAAAAAATGCATAACTCTCAGGAATTGGAATTCCTGGTTATTTGATATTTTATAATTTTTTAAATGTAATTCTTTCATAAAAATTTATTAAACAAATTGTTCTTATTTTATGGAACCTTGAAGTAGGATTTTAGACTTCAGCTTTTATGTTAGATTCTTTTTTAGAAGGCTATTAGGAGAGTAGCTAAGTAAGCCAGACAACTTTGTCCTCCTATTTCAATGAAAATATTGAGGCCCTAGGTAGGATGATCTGTCTTAGTTAATAAGCTTCTCATCTACAAATATGATGTACATTTATTTACATCTTTGCCTCATTTCCTATGGTCTTGGGTAAAAATTTTCTTAACAAAGCTGTTTGGTTACCAGCATTAGAAACTTCCACTAATTGACTTAAAACAAGGAGTTTACCGGAAGTAGCTTATGTAATTAAAGGAGAAGTTGATAAACTAGCTCTCGTAAGAGTTAAGAGCTAGGACAGTTCTAGGGATCTAGATAACAGAAACTAATGGAATCATCTCTCTACAGCCCTCCTGCCAGGATGAATGAACTTGAAATGTTTTTGGTCCTTGGGTCATTTCACTGTAGAAAGATTAAAATTTCAGAGAAACAGACCATCTGAGTGGTCTGTTTTGAGTCACAGTCCCACACTTTGGGTAGGAGAAGGTGGGTGCTTATTAAATGGCAGTCCCACCAAGACTAACAATGGGAGAAGAGTATTTTCCAAGCAAGATTGGGGTGCTGTCACCTTGAAAGGAGACTGTGCACTCAAAAATGGCACATGACCACTAAGTGTCCCTTTTGAAATAAAACACAGCTTTTGCCCTTGACCTCATTTTTTCCCACTTCTTTATGTCCATGTTCTATTAAATACCCTTTCATCTCTCTTCAGCCTCCTTCCCCTCAGCCCAGAAGCATAGTTAGGTCTCACTTATCTTAAAATCTTTCTTTGACCCATGCTTCTTCCTCTTAGTTACTATAATTCTCCCCTTCTCATGTAAACTTATTGAAAGAGAGCTGTACTCTCTATCTCCACTTTCTTATCTTTCATTCGTTTCTTGGCTTACTGTTGTTTTGCATCTGCACGTACGTTTCTTTTGAAACTGAAAGTGCTAAGGTTATCACTGGCTGTCTAGTTCTCAAATATGTTGATCATTCTTACTGGGTCAACTGCTCTGCATGTTTAATATCACAATATATTTTTAAATTAGAATAAAATTTAAAAATTAGAATAAAAGCTTGGAATTTTATTATTTTTATTTATTTATTTATTAATTTTTTTTTTAAAGATTTTATTTATTTATTCATGAGTATACACAGAGAGGAGAGAGAGAGAGGCAGAGAAACAGGCAGAGGGAGAAGCAGGCTTCACGCAGGGAGCCTGATGTGGGACTCCATCCAGGGTCTTCAGGATCACACCCCGGGCTGCAGGTGGCGCTAAACCGCTGAGCCACCGGGGCTGCCCAAAAGCTTGGAATTTTAAGTACTGTGTTTCAAATCAGCAGAGCCTATGCTTTTTCCCTAGATCGTTCGACATGGTGGCAGTCTGGGCCTTGGTTTAGCTGCCATGGGGACTGCGCGCCAAGACGTGTATGATTTGCTAAAAACAAACCTTTATCAGGATGATGCTGTGACAGGTAAACGATTCTTTCCAAAGACAATAAACCAGGATTAACTAATGTAACTAATATTTATTTTCTATTTATATTTTGTAGTCTCTTAAAAATCTAATAGGTTACTTATTAGATAGATTCGATTATTAGATAATCCAGGGAGTGGATTTTGCCCTATTTGTCAAACTCATAAAAATAGGTTTTGTGATACATAGGTTTTAAGAATGATATATCCTATGTATCTGTCTGTATAACTGATTTTCGTAAGTAGAAATTTATTAGAGTGACCTAATTGTGGCTCAGCTATCTGTACTACTTGGTGATAACATAGAAAAGTGTCATCATGTCTCCTTTGAAATCACTGTAGGATTTATTGGTACATTCTGTCAAGATTTAAAAGGAAAATAGCTATAATTCAATGGATATACTTTTTATCCAATGGTTTGAAAAATTCTGTTAGAAGTCATAGTTGTTTTAATAGTTGATTATAATAAGTGCCACTTCCAATAGGATAGGTTTTATTGACTTTACACACATCATTTTTAAATTTCTACTTTTTACTCACTAGGTGAAGCAGCTGGCCTGGCCTTAGGTTTGGTTATGTTGGGCTCTAAAAATGCCCAGGCTATTGAGGATATGGTTGGCTATGCACAGGAAACTCAGCATGAGAAGATTCTGCGTGGTCTTGCAGTTGGCATTGCATTAGTGATGTATGGGAGGATGGAGGAAGCTGATGCTCTCATTGAATCTCTCTGCCGTGATAAGGTGAGATGATACATTATTTATCTTTTTCTCCCTGCACTCCCTCTCACCCTGGTTATCACCAACATTTACAGAAACACGTCCATTAGAAATTATCTGTGTTCCCATCAAAACGCCTAGCTACACTTGCTGATAAAACAACTTCTTGCAAGATATATAAAGCCTGAGACGCCTGGGTGGCTCAGTGGTTGAGTGCCTTTCTTTGGCTCAGTAAGTGATCCCGAAGTCCTGGGATTGAGTTCCACATTGGGCTCCTTGCATAGAGCCTGCTTCTCCCTCTGCCTATGTCTCTGCCCCCACCCCCCTCTCTGTGTCTCATGAATAAATTAAATAAAATAAAATTATATTATATTAAAATTAAATAATAAATAAAATCTTTTAAAATATATATATATATATATATATATATATATATAAAGCCTAATGGAATGTAGGAAGGGAGACCACTGATTAGACCAGGCGAACAGGACTAATTTGAGAATTTTAAATTTAATCATTAGACTTCAGATGAGTAATTTTCAAATGAGGAGATCCAGAAAAGTTCTTTAGAAATTTACAAGTTAATTTCTTTTGGAAATATTTTTGGAATCACTTCGTAATCATTTAATAAGATACGAAGTTTACTTCATTGTTTTTTCATCAAAAACCAGTGAAGTCTCTATGCTTATTTATTTGAGTGTGATTTTTTAAATGCCTTTTGTTTTGCTTATTTATTAAGATTTTATTTATTTATTCATGATAGACATGGGTGGGGGGGGCAGAGACACAGGCAGGGGGAGAAGCAGGCTCCATGCTGGGAGCCTGACACAAGACTCAATCCTGGGACTCCAGGATCATGCCCCGAACCAAAGGCAGGCACTAAACTGCTGAGCCACCCAGGGATCCCCATTGTTTCGTTTTGTTTTATTTTGACAATGGTATTGTGTATGGTGGGTAGTCAGTGGTAACTAATGCTGTTCTCTGTAGTCTGATACAAAGAACCACTGTTAATAGTTAAGTAATAAAGATGCTAATTATTTGCTCAGCTCTCAGACTCCATATCTGTTCCACTCAATGCTCAGTGCCTGATAATTAAATAAGCAAGTTACAATGCAAAAGTAGAAGCAAGCTTCTTTGTTTAATAAATGGAAGTTGAGTGTAGAGGGTAGTGAGTGTTGGTATTGAACTTAACATCCTAGTGATTGTAAAGCAGTACAGACACATTGCTTAGAGCATTGGGAATTAAAAAGGAGTTAATTCTTCCTGTATTAAAGTCTGTATTTCCACATTCATTTAGAAAACTACCAACCACAAAATAGTTCTCTTTAAGTTTCTCATTTCTTACCTAAAACCAACTCCTCTCCTACTGGATACAGCTGTGCCAGTGAGACTATAGAAATCACTGTTTGAAATGATAACTTTCAGTTGATGTAGATTGTTCTTTTTTAGGACCCAATTCTTCGACGATCTGGGATGTACACTGTAGCCATGGCTTATTGTGGCTCGGGTAACAACAAAGCTATTCGACGCCTGCTACACGTTGCTGTAAGTACTCTTTTCTTGGATAGAGGTGGAAAGGGAAGTTTGCAGATGAACACTAAATGTCTAGGTTGCAACAGCACCCACATTGCATGACCACCACGAGTGATCTTAGATTCAGATTCTCAACAGATCTCAAATTGACAGATTCTCAGTCAGCTATAACCTTAGCACCAGGTGTAGAGCAGGGTAACAGTATGTCAGGACAAATAGAAATCCTTAAAATCATTCAGTGGCAACTTCTGAAAACCTACTCCAAGCGGCACCCTCATTTGTAAGGGTTAAGACCATGTGAGTGTGTGCAGCCACCTTAGGATAGGGAAATCTCATGAACAATAAAAAACACTTCTTACAGCCCGTGAAGTTAGCTTCCAGATAGCCCCTAGGGGACATGCTCTATTTCAAGAGATCCCTTGCACAGGAAAGCCAGTGCCCATGTTTTCCAATAGGGTGTTCCCACTATAGTTTTCCAAATCCAGATAGAGTTTATGAACAATAATGTTGCATGGTAACACAGTGGAGATTGCACATACATACATTTAGTAGGTTTCCACCATCTTGATGCCAGGAGAAGGTAAACTTCAGGTCATCCTCTGATGCAGAAAGGGTTTAGTTTAGAACAATTATTATTTTCTTCCCAGAGATACATCCCACAGTATTTATTATTAATTTTTTTTTATCAATGTAGCATGTAGTATGTTAAAAATTGTAAATGTTTGTATTTTGCTTGAATTTAGGATGTACTTTTTTTTAAAACAACATTGAAAGAATGTTAGATTTTCAGTGTAGCCTGCAAAAGCTATAGTGCAGCTGAAATAATCTTTAGAAGCAGTCCTGAATCTTAAACTTCACCAAGCTTAAGAGGCTTTTAAGCCTTGAAATAAAAGGTATTTCAGATGCCTTTTTCCTAAATTAAGGGAAGACATTCTGATTAATGAGATCTAATTTACTTTTGAATGATGTGAGTCTCTCATTAGTTAACTCTAGTAATAGAATGCATAGTATAATATAATCATCCTTTAAAATTTTTCCTAGGTAAGTGATGTTAATGACGATGTCCGGAGGGCAGCAGTAGAATCACTTGGGTTCATTCTGTTCAGGTAATAATTTCTAATTTCTGGTTCTCTTTATAGTCCTTTTTTTTTAATAGTCACTAAACAGAAACTAAATATCTGAGGAATACATCTAGGTTCAGGGTGAAGACCATTTAACAATAAGATCAGTACTGTTGATCTGAAAAAAAAAAAAAGTGTGTCTTGAAAATCCAAGAATCTATTTGAAAAGTAGTAAAATGACTTTATTATTTGTTTATTTTTTCATAACATTCTGTGTATTTGCTTAAGTTTTTAAATCCAAATAGCAGGGATCCCTGGGTGGCGCAGCGGTTTAGCACCTGCCTTTGGCCCAGGGCGCGATCCCAGAGACCCGGGATCGAATCCCACGTCGGGCTCCCGGTGCATGGAGCCTGCTTCTCCCTCTGCCTGTGTCTCTCTCTCTCTCTCTCTCTCTGTGACTATCATAAATAAATAAATAAATAAAAATTATAAAAAAAAAAAATCCAAATAGCATCTTTAGTAGTCCTCTTTCCATACATATTGGTAATTCAGATGGGATGCTGTTTCTTACATAGGGTTGAAGCTCTTTAATGAGAATAAAAGGGAAAAAAAAAAAAATGAGAATAAAAGGGATCCCTGGGTGGCGCAGCCGTTTGGTGCCTGCCTTTGGCCCAGGGCGCGATCCTGGAGACCTGGGATCGAATCCCACATCGGGCTCCTGGTGCATGGAGCCTGCTTCTCTCTCTGCCTATGTCTCTGCCTCTCTCTTTCTCTGTGACTATCATTTAAAAAAAAAAAAAAATTAAAAAAAATGAGAATAAAAGGTAGAAGCGTGAAAAATTTACAGATTTAAGAAAATATTTTTGGACTTGAGATTTGGAAATGCCCTTGGCATATGATAGCTGTTATTAAGAGTACATACTCTGAAACCAGTCTGCCAGGATTAAATCCAGGCTCTGCCACTTACAAACTGAGTGACTTTGGGTTTATTATTATTAGCCTTTTCGAGCTTCCAATTTCTCATCTGTAAGATTGATATAATAATAGTACCAATTTAAGAAATGTGTTTTTTGGGGATCCCTGGGTGGCGCAGCAGTTTGGCGCCTGCCTTTGGCCCAGGGCGTGATCCTGGAGACCCGGGATCGAATCCCACGTCGGGCTCCCGGTGTGTGGAGCCCGCTTCTCCCTCTGCCTGTGTCTCTGCCTCTCTCTCTGTGTGTGTGACTATCATAAATAAATAAAAATTTAAAAAAAATGTGTTTTTGTGGTGCCTGGATGACTCAGTTGATTAAATGGCAGACTCTTTTTTTTTTTTTTTTTTTTTAAATGGCAGACTCTTAATTTCAACTCAGGTCATGATCCCTGGGTCCTGGGATTGAGCCTCAACCAGGGCTCCCAGCTCAGCAGGGAGCCTGTTTCTCCCTCTCCCTCTGCCCTTGTTCACTCTATTTTCCTAAACCACCCCCAAAATAAATCTTTTTTAAAAAGAAGTGCATTTTTGGATAAGTAACTGAATTAATATCTAAAGCTCTTAGGGGCACCTGGGTGGCTCAGTGGTTGAGTGTCTGCCTTTGGCTCAGGTCATGATCCTGGGATTGAGTCCTGCCTCAGGCTCCCCGTGGGGGGGCTGCTTTTCCCTCTGCCTGAGTCTCTGCCTCTCTTTGTGTCTTTCATGAATAAATAAATGAAATCTTTTAAAAAAAATCTAAAGCTCTTAGAACAGCATCTGGCACTACTACTAAGTGTTATTTAAGCTATTTAAGCATATGATAGTAGGAGCAACTATAACGGTGGCAGATGCAGTAGTACTTTTCTTGCAGTTCTTCTACCTACTTATCTCTAATCTTAAGAATCATTGTTTCTTTTGGCTAAGATACTTTATATTAAAATCCAGCAAAGGCAAATTAAAAGTACTTCTTTTAGCTTCTTTGGACACTGCTTATCATACCTTATTTGTGATGAAATTATACAAAAAAAAAAGTTTTCAAGGTACATGTTAGATGAGTCAGTTAGATGAGTCTCACTCATGCCCTTTTAATCTCTGGAATAGATTTTCTCCCAGGTTCCTGGGAGTGAACCTTTGTTGTAAAGGTCATAACATAATTCAACAAATACTGAACATCCACCGTGAACTGGTTATAGGAACATCTTCATAACATTTTAGATAGGAAGTTAATCCATTTATCAAAAACTTATCCAGATAGGCTGTAGACTACTTTACTCCTCTGTGGATTAATATGCTGAATAAAACAGCAGAGTACAGACCCATATAACATACTAATTAGGTTTCTCCTTACACCAGTTTTGTTGAATAAGGTTGTTCAGCCGCATACTAAGTTCCTTCATTGTGTTGTCCTCTAACACTCATTTGTTCAACTTGTTCACAAAGATGCTAGAGAGCCTTCACTAAATCTAAAGACATAATATTTACATAGACCTATTAGTCTGGTACCTCCAAAATAGGATACATGATTAGTTGTTATTGTTTTTAGTAATTCATAGAAGTGTCAGA
The DNA here is from genome assembly GCF_053574225.1 of Canis aureus. Lineage (NCBI taxonomy): Eukaryota > Metazoa > Chordata > Mammalia > Carnivora > Canidae > Canis > Canis aureus. The sequence goes on from NC_135634.1 coordinate 44,129,768, forward strand.
TACTCATTGATTCTTTTTCTAAGGTATGACAAAACTTATGTGCATTAAGCTATTCTTTGTATTTTTAAAAAATCTGGAATAGACTTCACACTTAATTTCTTGAGTCCTCTCTTTTCTCTTTTTGAACATCAGAATATTTAGCCACTTAGAGTCTTTTTGTATCTTTGCCATTTTCTTTTTTTTTTTTTTCTCAAATTTGTCAGCAGTGGTTCCATAATTAGAACCACAATTTCTATTTAAAGGAAGTGATTCATTTAGCTTACAGAGTTGAACTCATTTAATGCAGCCAGTCTTTTCACCTATTTTACATTTTAAAAAAATATTTATTTGAGAGAGAGCACAAACGGGAGGAGCACAGAGAGAGAATCTGAAGTAGACTCTGTGCCAAGTGCAGAGTCCAGTCTGGGGCTTGATCTCACCATCCTGAGTCACGACTTGACCTGAAAAGAGTCATTACCTTAACTCTGCCACCCAGGTGCCCCTTACCTGTTTTACATTTTGATCAGTCTTTACAACATTACTTTTTATCTTTCTGTTTCAAAAATCATTCTCCTGGGGGGAAAAATGGAAGCAAATAGAAGTTCAATAGTTTTATTTTCTCCCTGTCCATTTTTGGGTTATTATATTAGCCAAGCTGTGACCCTAACCTTTCACTGGTTTAACTCTAGAGTTTAGATTGTGGGGAGGGGAGTGGGTATTATTGCCATCCAGAGGGGGCTTTTTGTTTTATTTTAATTCTTATCAGAGAACTAGATAATTTTGATAGGAAAGTATATTTTTCTAAGGATACTTTTAGTAACTGTTGGTTTATATAAACAATCCTATTCATGATCCTCTCTTTGTTTCTTTGTTGTCAGTTGTTAATTCTTCCTGGTGATTTTATATTTTGTATCCTATGAATCAGTGGCCTAGTGTGTAAATTCTACTACATAGGAAGTTGAGCTTCATGAACTGTTTTTCTACCCTTTAACCTGACAGCACTTTGCTCTTCAATTAACATTCATTTCTGCCTTTGCATTTCCTGGGGCTCACTCTCATGCTAATTTCCCAGTTTCAGCAGCAGATGTCTCCTGTGAGCTGCTTTTAGGCTTTGCTGAGATCTCTGCTACCTAGGATAGTCATACCCAGCTAATGAATGGTACTGTGTGCTTTTTATTTCTAAGGGACCATTCTGAATTTTGTTTTCATAGTGTGACTCTTTATAAACAGAAGAAACTGGAAAAGACTTGAGATGATTTGTCTGAAAGTTACTTTATAGATGAAGAAAATTAAATGTAATCAACTTGTCGAAGGAATTGCAGTTGAGACCAAATTCTTTAAATTTTAGACTAGTACAATTTTCCTGGAGTGAGAATTTTTAAAAGTGAAAGAAACTTAGAAATATTTTTTTTAAAGAGAAGGAAATTGAATTCCAAAATAGTTAATACAATTTTTCATTGTCATAGAACTAAAAAGTAGAACTGAAATTCAAAACAGATCTCATTATAGATCAAAGCTTTTTACAACATGCCTTTCCATCAGTACTATTTTCCTAAGTGATTTTCAAATTTCCTCATTACTTTTAATATTTGGAAAGTTTCTATCCTATCTCCTAAGAATAGTAAATGTTTTCTGGTGTGCCATTATTTACTTTCTTAGAATGTGCTCCATTTTATCATTTCTTCCCTTTTAGATGTTACATGTCACCTTTAAAATAACTGCAGACATTTGACCTTCTTGAACCATATTTTAAGAACTTATTTCTTCTTAATTTTTTAAATCTTTTTTTTAAGTGTACTTACTAGCTATGGATACTGAAAACATGCATAAACATATATTTGTACTTCAACTAAGATGAAATTGTCTTGTGGGAAACTAAAAATTCTCACATGTATTATCTTCTTTACTCGCAGGTAGTCCAGGGAGTTACAGTATTTTCACTCTGTTATTTTCTCTTGATATTTGTGTGTTATATGATAAATATTGAGAATTAAGTTGAAAAACATTTTTGTCAAGGTGAAATGAACTGAGTACTTTTTTTTTTTTTTTTTTTTTGCTTTTCCTTTTTTATTTACTGAGTACATTTTTTTGTGTAATACATAGGTGATTATCAGGCCCATTGTTATCTGTCCAGTAAGCAGTTTTTATTATAACAATTCTTTGTACAGTACTGTGCTTGGCATTGACTGAAACTCAGTTGGAACTGAAAGTAATCTGAATTATTTTAACTTGACATTGGAAAGAAAAGTGAAGAAAAAAGTCAAAAGAAGCATTGATCTTTACATATTTGTTGAAATTAAAATGCTATAATGATCTGATATAGATCTTTTTTTTTTTTTTTAAGATTTTATTTAGAGAGAGAGCATGGAAACATGAGCAGAGGGAGGGCTAGAGGGAAAAAGAGAGAGAATCTCAAGCAGACTCCGTGCTGAGTGCAGAGCCCAATGTGGAGCTAGATCTTATGACCCTGAAATCATGACCTAAAACACCTAGGTGGCTCAGTGGTTGGGTGTCTGCCTTTGGCTCAGGGTACGATCTCGGGTCTGGGGATCGAGTCCCGCACCTGGCTTCCTGCAAGGAGCCTGCTTCTCTCTCTGCCTCTCTCTCTCTCTCTCTGACTTTCATGAATAAATAAATAATCTAGGAAAAAAAAATCACGACCTGAGCCAAAATCAAGAGTCAGACTCTTAACTGACTGAGTCACCCAGGTGCCCTTGTTATAGACTTTTCTTAAAATTAGATAATCCTGGAGGTCCCAGATCATCTTTGCTCTGACTTAAGCTATTAAAATATAAAATTGGATATTTCTCAGTGTATGTATTAATATGCTTTCAGATATTGATGGATCTTGCAAGATGTGAGGGAGATTCCTGGTACATTTTTTTAGACTATAAAAAAATGGTCCTTGAGTATAAAAATTGTGCCATCATGGATCCTTAGAATTTGAAAGAACCCCATTAGTCAGCTAGTTACTACCAAATGCAAGAATCATCTTTACAGTATCTCCATTCACAATTTTGTATGTTTGGTATATACTCTGTATTCTGCCTCAATGTCCTTGTGTTTATGTTCTTGATGTTATAACTTCCTTAATTTTTGTCTTTTTTTTTTACTCTTTCTTTACTTTGGTTTTCCCCTTCATTAATTAATAATAAATATGAAAACAAATGAAAGGTTTTTTTCAAAATTATTTTTCTAAAGAGGTACAGTCTACTCTTTGAAGGGAAAACTAGCCTTTGTTGTCATAGGTGTGGTTAACTTCTGAAATTTGCTTTAAAATTATAGATTTCTTTTTTAATTTTTTTTTAAATTATAGATTTCTTTAAAGTATTCTGAAATCAAAGAATCAGATCAGAATGGTAAAAGTTTGTGCTCTGTTGTACTTTTTCAGAAATAGTTTATATTGGAGTTTTTATTTTCTAGAAGTAGCAATAGTAGAATTTCTCGTTAGCTAGAGAAAGATCTCTCAGCTGATTATAAGCAAAGATTTTTTTTTTTTCCAGGAATTGAAGCTAACTAGTTTAAGGGTCATATAGTTTATTTTGTAGGTATCTGTAGGTTTAAGCATATACAAAATTTGGAGACAGTATAGAGCATGTGAGAAGGTGGTCCATTTAATCTAGTTTGTCTCGAGGTAGAGCCTTGGCATTGTGAGTGCCATCTCTAGTATTTAGATGTCCTGAAACAGTTACATATACCTTCAGATATATATGATGCAGTTTGGAATACTGTTAAAGTAACTTCAGAAAACTTAATCTTATGTGACTTGGCAAGAATATAAATCTTAATATATGTCATACTTCATCATATTAGAAACTAGAACCAAAATAGATAATAATTTTTTTAGGAATGTAAATTATTTTGCCTATCTGAAATGGGCCACCCTTCATGCTCTTAAGAAATCTTAGACTGATGGGGGAAAGTGCCTAAAACTTTGAGATTTAGGGATTAAATTTGTAAGATATATACTCTGTGGCAGATGACATAGAGCCCATAATATCTATTTTCTATGTTCTAGGGAAGAATTCTCCCATTTGCACAAGAATATATACCTGGTTCACTTTTGCTGAGCCTCTCCATAGCCAACACATTTCTCGAAGTAATTTTCTTTTTTTCTTTTTTTTTAATATATATTTTATTTATTTATTCATGAGAGACACAGAGAGAGAGAGGCAGAGACACAGACAGAGAGGCAGGCTATTGCAATCCAATGTGGGATTCGATCCCGATGTGAGATCATGCCCTGAGCCAAAGGCAGAAGCTCAACCGCTGAGCCACCCAGGTGTCCCTCAAAGTAATTTTCTTAAACTTAATCATTTGGAGAAGGATAGCACTAGAACAATAGGTTGAGACATAAGACATAAGAATGGTTCAGCCTATAAAGAAAGATATTTGCTGTTTTCACTGCAGACCCTCACCCTAAATTTGTTCACCATTTATGAGAATAGTGTAACTATTAAATATCTGATATAATTAGAATTGGCTACTATGGACAGACTGCCCACGTGTACTCATTCTCATAAGAACCCTATGAAATGTCGATGAGAAAATTGAGGCTCAGAGAAATTAAATAACTTTCATGTATTTAGTCAGCTAGTGACAGAGTTTGGACTTATTCCTAGATCCAGCAATACAAAATGAAATAAGGAAAGGGTGAATAAAAAATGCCAGAAGTTAACCAAGTTTTGGGGTCATTATGAGGTCATTGAAGTTTAGATTTCTGAATCAAGATCCCATGGTTCCAGTTTGCACATGTTCTTTACAGAACAAAATGAGGTTGAGGTACCCCTGAGTAATGTCATTTGCTTCCTCCTCCTTCTCTAAGTTTAGACTCGCTTCTGGTGAGTAGATACTTGGTATCAGCCACTTAACAAATAGCTCTTGTTCTGAGATCCTGTTACTTTGTGTGGTAGCCAACAACTATCCTCCCTTCCCCTTCCATCAAGACAAGTTTCCTGATGAAAGCAAAATCATGACTATGTTTAACTGAGCCAGACTGTAAATGACAATCTTGGTTTACCTCCAGATGGTGTAATTTTACGCACTCACTTTAAGTCTTCTGTGCCTGTAACTGTTGTTCTGTGTTATGCATTATGTTCTTAAGGTTTTTTATTTTGTTTTGTTTTGTTTTGTTTGTTTTTTGTTCTTAAGGTTTTGAAGAGGTTTTTTTTTTTTTAATTTTTATTTATTTATGATAGTCACACAGAGAGAGAGAGAGAGAGGCAGAGACACAGGCAGAGGGAGAAGCAGGCTCCATGCAGGGAGCCCGATGTGGGACTCGATCCCGGGTCTCCAGGATCGCGCCCTGGGCCAAAGGCAGGCACCAAACCGCTGCGCCACCCAGGGATCCCCAGGTTTTGAAGAGGTTAATGCTTTTTTTTGTCTTGTTCTGTTTCATTCTTAGCACAGATTTGCATACCATTAGAAACAAAACAATTCATTTTATGTTATTTTATTTATTTTTATTGGAGTTCAATTTGCCAACATATAGCATAACACCCAGTGCTCATCCCGCCAAGTGCCAAAACAAATTCTTATAATGACATTGTTTGTTTTTAAAACTAAAATTTGGTTGATTAATTTTATTTCATTGAATACCTTAACATTTACCCAGAGTGCTGGATTTTTTTTTTTTTTTTTTTTTTGTGGCTGTACAAAATGATTTTGAACAGCTGCAATTTTGTACTCCAGAAATGGAGTAGTTTTGTCCAAATAAAGAAAATTGCATAATCTTAATATATAACTCTTATATTAAAGAGATTACTTGATAGATGACTTAAAGCTTTTTATATAATTCTTGGTACATTTCTATCTGCTTTGTCACCCTACTCATCGTTATATTAATTAGGTGAATACCTCTATTCCTTCTTTTTTTTTTTTTTTTTTTTTTTTTTAATTTTATTTATTTATTCATGAGAGATACAGAGAGAGAGAGAGGCAGAGACACAGGCAGAGGGAGAAACAGGCTCCATGCACCGGGAGCCCGATGTGGGATTCGATCCCGGGTCTCCAGGATCGCACCCTGGGCTAAAGGCAGGCGCTAAACCGCTGCGCCACCCAGGGATCCCACCTCTATTCCTTCTATACATAACTGACTTGCTCTTCAGTTTTGTCACCTTCATTTTCTGTGATGAGAAGTGTATCTAGTAGAATGAGGAAGCGTGAATGGTTGAACTGCAGAGCCTCATTGGGCTCTGGTACGTGGCAGGATTAATACCATTTCGCATTCCACGTTTCATGAAAAACTTTGAGTTCTCTGCCATTTCGGAAGTAGTTATTGCTGGAGCATTTTCTGACAGTTTTTACTGATTTCATGACCTGGTAATTGCAGGTAATATATCGGCCAAATGCATTCCGAAATGTTTTATTGAAGAGGGTGTAAACCAAAGGATTTACTCCTGAGGAAACATAGCCTATCCACACAAATACCTCCAGAAGCATATTGAGAGTAGTCTGGTTGCAGGAATCACACAAAACTAAAGTTACATTTGTAATAAAAAAGGGACACCACATAAGCAAAAAGAGAAAAAAAACAATCCCTAGAACCTTGGAGGCTCTCTGTTCGTTGGAAATGGTCTGCATGGACTTTTTTCCAGCTGTGGACATTCTTCGCATAAGTAGGTCATCACTTGAGCTGGGCAGAGTTCTGTCTTTGTGGGAACCATCCAGCATTGCCACCTTTTCAGGTGACGAGCAAGGTGTTTCATTCCTTCGGAAAGCTGTAGACACAGTCAGCCATGTTAGGCATGGAGGTGGCTTGTTTTTGACCAAGGAAGCTTTCTTCTGTAAAGCACGGATAGTGAGAAAGTAGGTGACAATCATGATTGCCAGAGGTGTAAAAAAGGCAGCCAGTGAGCCATACAGCATGAAGTTGCCAAAACGATCCTTTGTCAGCACACAGGTGATGTTGCTTGGGTTACTCCGATCAGTTTCTATCCCTCTAATAGGGACTGGAATGGCAATGCCTAAGGAAGAGAAAATAATATAAATGAAGTTAATTTTATGACCTTTGACTCTTAGAGTTTATCTTAGTGACTTTTTGTGGTTACTGTATTGTCATTCCTAGTACACACAATGTGGAATCTCAAAGCATTTAATCAAGGGAAGATTTAACAACAAATGAAAGCTAAGTAAGCAGACCTGCTGTTTTTAAACAGATTGATTGGTCATTTTAAGTTTATAATTTAAGCTTCCCTAAAGCTGTAGTATATCCATGAAATAAGACAGAATGTCTTCACTTATTCTCATTTCTCATACTCTGTGTTTGTTGCTCTATCCCAGGTTAAGGGAAAGGAATTCAGGAGAGAATTTGCTTTATTTTTATAATCGAATGTAGTTGATTTAAAGGGAGTACATTCATGCAGTATCTTAATTCTAGATATATATCTATTATCTTTGAGGCTACAGAGTTTCATTTGACAGACATTTTTAGTTTTTGAAGTTTATGAATGTCTTAATCTTTTCCTCTGATGACTTAGGGAAAACTAAGGGGAGTTCATTGTTTTTTTTTAAAATGCTACTTAAAAATTAATAAAATTAATTTTCAAATTGAAGGTTCCTGTAACAGATATGAAAGAAATGTATCTTGTGCTAATTTTCTAATACTTTAAATATCATGAAGTGGGTACTTAAATATGATCTTGCGTAGTGAGTTAGCTTATTAGAAAGACAAGCACACAAGTGTCATCCTAAATCCTTTCCCTTTGAAACAGCAAATTCTTAAAAAGAAGTCTGAATTGACTGATCTTTAAAAACTTTTAGAATCCTTGAGTTTTTTATGAATCTCATAGCACTACAGCCTTTTTATGGTAGCTGAATAACCTTTGACAGAAATAATTTCCTCAGATCCTTTCTAACAGGGAGGTTACTGCCTTTTCTACTTTTCCTCAAGACCACCACCAGAAAGAGGATTCTGTATACTTACTGTTCTATGCTAGAGGTTAGCACATTATAGCTTGAGGGCCGAACCTGGCCTGAATTCTGGTTTTGTAAATTTTGTTGGAACACAGCCATACCCATTTGTTAACAAATTGTTTATGACTGCTTTTACTCCACTGCTGCAGTGTTGGGTAGTTGTGACTGAAATCATTAAGAGCTTGCAAGCCCAAAATATTTACTATCTTGCCCTTTACAAGAAAAGTTGGCTGACCCCTGGACTACCCTGTTCGTTCGTTCGTTCTTTCTTTCTTTCTTTCTTTCTTTCTTTCTTTCTTTCTTTCTTTCTTTCTTTCTTTTTTTTTAAGATTTTATTTATTTATTCATAAGAGACACAGAGAGGCAGAGAACAGGCAGAGGGAGAAGCAGGCTCCATTCAGGGAGCCCGACGTGGGACTCGATCCTGGGAGTCCAGGATCATGCCCTGGGCCAGAGGGGCAGGCAATAAACCGCTGAGCCACCCAGGGATCCCTACCTTGTTATTTCTAAGAGATCGTTATGCTGTTCTTTCCCCCCAGAGCCCTTCCCTTTTGAGGTCTGTTTAATCTGCTTACACCACTCTGTTTTCCATCCAGGACATCTGTTCATCTTCCTCAATGGATTCAGCACCTTGCTATATAGCCTTCCTTTGCACTGTTCCACTGCTCTTACCTTCCTTGACTTGATCTCATTGATGACCCTTCTGACACCTTCATTTTATGTCTGTTGAACTCCACTCTAATTTCTCTTATTATTTTTAAAATTTTAATTCCAGTGTAATTAAAATACAGTGTTATTAGTTTCGGGTGTATCAGCCCTCATTATTTTTTGTATTCGTGAAGCCATCCATAAGCCCTCTTAAAACTGTCCCATATCTAAAACCATGAACTTTGATTTTTCCCTTTCTTGTCCTGCTGCTCTCCATTACTGTGAGACTTCTTTTTACTATCTTGACCTTTAGTCCATTCTTCCTTCTCTATTTTCACATTCCATTAATCTCTTTCAAGACTCACATTACCTTCTCAACCAGCTTGGTGGTCCGTAAATAACATAAGTATTAGTTATATATAACATAAGTATAGTTAGTATATCAAGTTTTCACTGGTACTTTTTATACCCTTATCCCCTTAATCTTTCATTCTTTACTATTTGCCAGGGCTTACCTAGGATAACTAAGTCCAGAAGAAGTGAGCTTTTTTTTAGCACTTTGCAGAATTTAAAAACCGAACTAACCCTAACATCTGCTTTTTCTTTTACAAAGTTACTAAATTGTCTCTGGTCCTACAAAACAAATGTGATGAAAGGAACAGTGTTGATCTTGACCTTGGTGCCAAAAAGTTGTTAATAATCTTTAAGCCAACTATTTAAAACCTCTAGGTTTCTTATCTATAAAAGGAAAAAGGAAAAAGTGAATTTATAAAATCCCTTCCAAAGCTATAAATCTGAGGTCTTCTTTTTATTCTTTTCCTTCTGCATACTAACACTTTATATTAATCTAATTTATTATCTGCCTTCCTTGAACATAAAAACTCTTTATTTATCTTTATATTCCTGTTTCTTAGTATATCATAGGTAATCAACAAAGGCTTGATCTGTTTATGAATTCATGGGATCTAGCCTTAATTGAGGCATCCCTTCTAAGACTGTTTATTGGCTTGAACATATTCATGGTTTCAAATGTCTTAGTTCTTAAGGATCATTTCTCCTGTCTTCTCTCTGCCTTTTCCTCATTTCTCCCACCCTACCCCAAAACACACACTCACACCCACACCTCATACTATCTACCCTGTCCTCTCCCTTATGTCAGTGAACTTACCAAAGATATGGGACTTTTGGCATGAGCTATTCTAGTTTCCCTCCTTTCCACTCTACGTTTTGGTGACTATTAGCCATTATCTCCCAAGCTCTTTGTCTGGCTTCTTTTGGGGGGGGACTTCTGCTCTGTCAGTGTCTACCCCCAAAACTAGCCTATCTCACTGTTTGCAAATCTGTTCATTTTAAATAGACTTTTCCTTGACCCTACTTTCTTCCCAAGCCAGAGTAGTAACACTCCTTATTTTTACCTCCCTGGTATTATTTCAGGAATATAAAAATCACTCATTATCTTGCTTTCCTTGTTTTCCTTTTGTATTCCAGATCTCTCTTAATTTTTTTTTTTTGGAAGAAATTAATCTGCTAGTCACACTATTAATGATCATAGTAATTGTGAATCTGTTTTTCTAATATTAGCTTATAAGAAGTTTGGGTTACTTACGCTGTATTTCATGCTAAGATACTCTATTATAGCAGCTATCTTTGAGCATTAAAGATGGGCACAGGGGCATAAGACAGTTTAGAAGAAATAGTATTTTTCTTCTGTAAATCATTTCTGAGTATCACTTGCATCTCCCTTAAAACCTCTGATTAAACATCTATCTAAAACACTTATGTAGACACTTACTGCCTTTATTCTATACACATATTGGCCTCCAAGATGAATTTATGATCTTTAATACCTGCATACAAAATGTTTGGGTTTTTTTTTTTTTACTCTTTTCCTATCTTCTTAAGTGTGACCAAAGATTTTATTTTATTGTTACTTTAATATAGTTTTGAGATTTTGGATGCTGCCTAGACCTTAATGATCTGTTGACAAAAATGAAAAGTGTTTTTAGGCTTAGTCTTTTTGCATGTCAAGATCAAAGCAAGAAGATATCTAAGATATCTCAGTAAACATTGTGAAGATGGTTCTTTCTGAGGACATGAGCTTTTTGCTTTTTTGCATGTGTTGCTGATAGTATGGTTTAGAAGCTATGTGATGACGTGGCATAAGGAGCTTGTGTTGGTATATCAGTAATCTGCCTTGACCTCTCTTGTTGAGTTTCACAGACTACCAAGCCTGGTATTTTTCTTACCCAAAAGAAACCAAAAGCTATTTATTTACCCCACTCCACACCCTGCTGTTCCCCACATACCTATTGAAATTAACCATACCACTGTAATCTTGATGAATGCTGTAGCTCGTGAGTTACTTTGATTGGCCTGGATTGGCTTTTTGATGGCTATATAACGATCCACAGAAATGGCACAGAGATGCATGATGGATGCAGTAGAGAAAAGAACATCAAGAAATAACCAGGCAGGGCATAGAACAAGTGGGAGGGGCCATATAGTCTCTGAAAAACAAAACAAAAACATTCTCCTGCAAAATGACAGTCTTCAATCTGCACTTTATTTTTAAAGTGATACATATTTTTATTATTGTTGTTGTTTACCTGAAATTTTATGACTTAGCCTCCACAAGACATCCAACTTAAGGTAATGGAGTTAGTAATATTAAGTATATTTCTGTAAATGATACCTTTTAAATACATTTTCTATTTTGTATAATAATCACAGTGCCCTTTTTCAAAATCAGTTTAGCATTTTTAGCATTAATTTGATTGTTGCTCTTTTGTCTGTTTCTTTTGTGATCTTTTAAAATTTTTCACATAGTTGCAACTGGAACTTAACCTTGCTAGTCAAATAAAATTAATTTTTAAGCTGCTTTTGTATGAAAAGAATATATTTTACCATATAGAGGAAGCAGTGTAATGTGGCAAAAAGTATTAGAATGAGAGTTTTAGTGAAACCTAGGATTTGGCTCATTTCTACCAATAACTGGCAGCATGATCTTTATTTATAGCAGACTCTCATTTGGTGAAATAATTAAGTGGAATGATTTGACTTTTCTTTTTGACAGAAGTAGTTCCAAAATAAAGTTTGCAAAAGGAATGGCTTCAGATTATTCTGAAGACAAATGGATTGTTATCCTTTCATATTCCATAATTCAGTCCTGTCACTGGGGACCCAGTTTAAAGAGCAAGTCTCAAGATTAAACATACTACTTACTTTATGTAACAAACTCTTATAAAAAGAAAGTATTTATACTTCATACAGTCTTATTAAGTACTTGAGAAATACTGACTTTGAAAAATTTAAGATTTTGGATATGATACTATCCTACATAGCTTTCCAATAAATTTATTTAGACAAGTATCTATATACATATGGGTTAATATATTGTATATTATTCATAACCCAGGATATACATATTGCAGTTCTAAAACAGCTAAAATTTATTTTAGGGTTTGCCCTAGAATATTTCAGTTAGAATCCACTTTACTAACACACACACACACACACACACACAATTTTAGACCTTGCTATAAAAGCAAATTACCTCTGTATAGAACAAATGCTATATATGTGAGATTATCTAAATCCTTTTTACAGTTTAATTGTATGTTCACTGACAAAGTATAAACTACTTTTCCTGGTTTTTGCATGTTTATCTGACTTTGACAGGTATAAAATCATTGGGTTGATTGAAGAAAGATCAAGATGTCATTTTAGGATTTCAGAACACCAAGAAACTCCAGTTGTAAACTGTTCGAATTCAAGAAGCCTGGGGGTGGAGAGAGGTTAGCATCCCAGACCCCTCCCCCACAAAAAAAAGACTATCACTTAGAGAGTTTTGAGATTGACTTGAATATGTTTTTTTCCAAAGTATGCAAATAAATGAGGAGTATTGTTTTAGAAGACTGGGAAACATTGTGTCTTGGGTCTTAAAAGATACACCTACATTTGTTCACTGGTGTAGGATAAGCACTTAGAAAGCTTCATAGAAAGGAATATATGAGAGACATCTCAAAATAAATCTATGGCAGAGAAATCTTTAGAAAGAATCTAATCCAAAAAAAAAAAAAACCAGAAAGAATCTAATCAATTAGATTTTTCTTCCTCTTAGTCATAGTTTTCAGAGTCTCTGTTGATAAGTAGAAAAGGACTTTGGACAGTGAAAGGCAACAATGGACCTCAGCTTAAGCAAACTAACAGTTCAAGTAGAGTGAAAAAAAAAACACATGATAGCATTTCGCAGTGGAAACTACTTGAAATGAGACTACATTTCTAACTATCCTGCAGTTCTACATTTAGGACTGAGCAGAAGATAGAAAAATACTCATCTCTAGAGCTACAAGAGATACTGATTATAGTTTTAAACTGGCATATTTAGCTTTTCTAACTATGTTTGTTTTTAAATTAAGATCTCAAAAATTTTAGTTATAAATCTAGTAGCCATGAGCAGGAAGCCACAATAGAACTCTCATGTAAGAAGTACATGTCTTTGGAAAATAGTATGACTTATATATTCCTAATTGTGGGCTAATAGAGAAAGCTCTTTAGTGCTCTTTAAGCCTGTGAAGCTTGATTAGGCTTACTTTCCAACAGAATGAGTTTAGTTTATAAACTCCCAATTTTGGGATGCAAAGTAGATTCTGAAATTAATGCAGATTACTAGAATTGTATTATTTTGGTCAGTACTTACTGCTAACAGTAGAAATACTGAGACATGATAGAGAATTTTCTTTTCTTTCTTCTTTTTTTTTTTTTTAATATTTTATTTATTTATTCATGAGAGACGCACAGAGAGAGAGAGAGAGAGAGAGGCAGAGACACAGGCAGAGGGAGAAGCAGGCTCCATACAGGGAGCCTGACATGGGACTTGATCTTTAAGTAAGGAGACTGTGGTATGAGGTTTAGGATTGAGAGAGATGGATCTTCATGATTAACCTTTATAATTGCAAATTTCGTGAAGATACTAGTCAATAGACTTTTTATGAAAAGAACATAAAAGTAATATAACTGCATTAAATTTATAGAAACCTTTTCTATAAAACAAAACAAAACAAAAAGCTTGTCTGCCTAAATAGATTGAGGTAATCTAAGAATTTATACAAATTAAAAACAGTTCTAGACATTCTCAGGTTATAAAGGGATTTTCCCTAGTCCAGATACTTTCATTTCTATAATTCTTTTCAGTTAGTATTAATTTGATAGGCTCAAGGTCAGAAAAGTTTCTTACTATTCAGAATAACTAAAAAAGGTTTAGTTGGTTTGGTGTGAGTAGGGTAACTTTCCAAAACTTTGTTATTTTTATTAGGAGTTTTTTTTTTTTTTTTTTTCTTTTAAGATTTTATTTGTTTGTTCATGACAGAAACACAGAGAGAGGCAGAGACACAGGCAGAGGGAGAAGCAGGCTCCATGCCGGGAGCCCGATGTGGGACTCAATCCTGGGACCCCAGGATCATGCCCTGGGCTGAAGGCAGATGCCCAACCACTGAGCCACCCAGGCATCCCTTTTATTAGGAGTTTTAATTGTTTTAAGGATTTAAAATTTCATTTATTTGTTGTAATGTATTATGTCCAGCTTATTTCCATAAGAGTTTACTATACTATTTAAAATGGACCAGTTACAAATTTATATAAAAAGAAAAGTATATACCTTTCTCATATATATGAGAGTCAGTATAAGAAATAAGTTATCAGGTACGTGAACTAAATTAATTACTGCTGTTCTGGGGCTCTGAGTTTTGTTTTTTGTTTTGTTTTGTTTTTTTCATAAAAGCTAAGACAAAAAAAGGGAAAACTATTAAATTATACATAGTATTTGTTGTCTCACAGAAAGTACACAAAATTTCTTTGAAAAACCTACTTCAGGGCAGCCCCAGTGGCGCAGCGATTTAGCGCTGCCTGCAGCCCAGGGTGCAGTCCTGGAGACATGGGATCGAGTCCCATGTCGGGCTCCCTGCATGGAGCCTGCTTCTCCCTCTGCCTGTGTCTCTGCCTATCTCTCTCTCTCTCTCTCTCTCTCTCTTTCTCTCTCTCTCTCTCTATGAATAAATAAATTTTTAAAAAATGAAAAAAAAAAGAAAAACCTACTTCTTCCTTTACCTTCTCCCAAATTAATCTTTTTTTTTTTTTTTTTAAGATTTTATTTATTCATTCAGAAGAGACACCAGAGAGAGAGAGAGGCAGAGACAGGAGAAGCAGGTTCCATGCAAGGAGCCCGATACAGGACTCAATCCCGGGACTCCAGGATCACGCTCTGAGCCGAAGGCAGATAGACGCTCAACCACTGAGCCACCCATAAGTCCCTCCCAAATTAAAGAGGAATTTAATTTCAATAAGATTTGAATAATAGCACTTCTATGACTGCCTGAAATAATGACAGATCAGTAATTATAGGAGGAAAACAAATCTTGTGAGTCTTGGGTTATAGATCATTATTTATCCAAAAAAATTAATAGCACAAATGTTTTGTTGTTAAAATGAAAACTTGCATGCTTCAGGTACCACCATACATAAAAAGTGGTAATTTTGCCATTCAGTTACATCACTTTCTGTTTGTCTCCAGACAGGGTTCAGCAACTTCATAGGCATGGGCCTAGGTCCAATATCTTTCTCAGCAAAGAGATCTTGCAATCATCTCAAAGAGTCATACAAGTACTGGTTAAGAACCGAGTATTCTGTATCATTTAATATGAAATATAACTTTAAAAAATATTTTGTTCTGCCTTGTCCCAAGAGAAAACTCTATGGCTGTCTTGTTAGGTAGAGTTATTTTGAGGTAAATGTTGGCTCTTTGCCAAATATGACTGTTTTGGTTGATATAATTTCTCATTCCGATGTCCTCTCTTGTAAACTAGGAATAATGATGATGATAACCAATTTTATAGGATTGCTTTGAAGATTAAATGCAATAATATAAAGTGTTTAGAACAATGTCTGGCATAGAGAAAGCACTCAATAAATGTTAGTTCTTATTACTAATATTGTTTGACAGAAACTGGCCAACTAGCCGACCCATTAAAACACTCCTACTTAGAAATGTTAAGTCATATTATCACTGCAAAATCAGTATGTTTGACCTCCTGCCCACTGTAGCAAGAATGCATGTATCCAGTTGAACTTGAAGTTGTACTCTTTTTAAAAAGGCATGAAAACATGTTTATCTTTTAATTTGTCATGAAAGTATGCCTTTTACTCTTTCTTTATATATATACACATAAATAGCAAACATAAATATCTGTATGTATTGCCATGCTTGTCTTTTTACTTTTTAATTATTTATTTTGCTGTCTTTTTAACTGATATAAAAACCTGAGTTTTTTTAACCAGAAACTCCCATTTCTTAGTGAGATGGACTCATGTGATCTGAAACCTGCTTTCTCTTGGGCAAGTTTTTAGTTTGAAAGCTGAGTAATGTGATTAGTTCAGAAAATAATTAAAATTGGTCTGTAAATCTGAGACCTAAGATATTTGCCTTTTGAGGATTTAAATGACTGTATTTTTAGCTATCCTAAGAGAGTTGTGCCTGGAGTTTACCAAGGTAAATGAATATATTAGAGTAGGACAAATCCTAAATAGCTTAATATCCAAAAAGGACATAGTTCTCAAACCGCCCCCCCCCCCCTTTTTTTTTAAGATTTTATTTATTTATTCATGAGAGACACAGAGAGAGAGGCAGAGACACAGGCAGAGGGAGAAGCAGGCTCCATCCATACAGGGAGCCTGATGCGGAACTCAATCCCAGGACTCCAGGATCACAACCTGAGCTGAAGGCAGACAGACGCTCAACTGCTGAGCCACCCAGGCGTCCGTCCCATGCCCATTTCTTTTCATCTTTATCTTCCAGAAAAAGAGACCGATCAGTGCTTCGGTTTTTATTATCAAGCTTCTGTTTTCTTTTTGTTGTCGTTTTCCCATTACATTTGAGCATATAAAATATTTTGGGAGTAAATGTCTAATATGATAGTGTTTTAAATGTTTCAAGTGATTAATACTTAAGAAATTGTTTTCTTGATTTTTTAAATTTCTACTTTCCAAAAAGAAGTGCCTTTAATTGCTTTTCTCCCTTATTTAAGAATTGTAGAGCAGCATTTCACTGCTTAAATAACTGATTTTTTTTTCTTTTACTGCTGTACATGTTTCATCTCTGGTCAGACTCACATCTAAACTAAATCATAGGGATCCCTGGATGGCACAGCGGTTTGGCACCTGCCTTTGTCCCAGGGCGCGATCCTGGAGACCCGGGATCGAGTCCCACGTCGGGCTCCCGGTGCTTGGAGCCTGCTTCTCCCTCTGCCTATGTCTCTGCCTCTCTCTCTCTCTCTCTCTGTGACTATCATAAATAAATAAAAATTAAAAAAAAAAAAACTAAATCATATATACTCTTTTTATACTCTACTAATACTTGCCAGTCATTAGTGCCTATTATGTATTGGGCCTTAGTTGACCATTTCACATTGCATAGCCTGCAATGTGTAAGATTCATCATACCTGTTTTACAGACAAGGTGATTGAACCTGATGTGTTAAGTGACTTGTCTAAGCCAGCACAGGAGAACCAGGATTCAATGCCTGCAGTGTCTTGATTCAGACCTCTATCTTTCAGCCACTTTATTTTATACACCCTCTGCCAGCGCTACCACAGATGCTGTTTCAACTTTAATCCTGAAACATGGATTAAAACTTAAGTTATAAATAAACCAGTAATGACCAAACACTATATTTTCTCCTTTCACATTTTAATCATTTATTTAATGAGAGAAGGGAAAGTTCAGAGAAGTTCTTAAACTGTGAACATCCTGTCTTTTTTATATTGGCATATGCTGTTCTGTTTTCCTTTGCATCCTACTCAAGTATTTCTCAATGCCTTCTGAGTAGGCATTTTCGAGCCTTATGTTATAAGCTACTAACTTGTGAATTTTCGAAATTATACATAAGACAGTTAAAACTAGACCTATGAATAAAGGTTAGGTCTAGTGCTCCCAGAGTGAAAGAAGTGACAGAAAAACTGACACAGATATCAGAGTTCATTTGAGAGACCATGTTAGGCCTCTTATCATAATCTTGGTAAAAAGTGGAAATTCTGTTTTTAAAGTTATACTGCTCTTTTTTTAAAACTTAACTTTATTAAAACATTAGCTTATGTAAAGTTTCTTTTATTCCTTTCATTAAATTTCCCTGAGATCATTAAAATCACTCATACCACTCAGTGGTAGTTAATTTTTTATGTTTACAGAATCAGGGACACTTTTGTTTGTTTGTATAGACTTCAGAAGTTCATAAGATTATTTCTATAATGAGATAAAAAGATATAAAATCTCCTGCCTTTTAAAGTTATCAGAAATTCTTATAAATGCATTAATTTAGAAAGTCTTTGTATTTGTTAACATGTAAAGGGCTTTAAACCTTAGTATTTGAAGTTAGTATGAATTTATAATATATGCAGTTCTAGTTTATGAATGCTTCCTTTGGACCTTTTTAGAGGGCAGAGTATGCAGTTTTTCATAGAAATAGGATAATGTTTTTAATAATGAATTTAATGCAATAATTTTTAAATAGTGGTTAAGTTCCCAGGTTATTTTTTAAAAATTGAATCCCCCTGTAGAGCTTAGTTACTGATAGTAAAAGTGTTTGGGATTATAAAGGATTTTATTTTATTTTATTTTATTTTATTTTATTTTATTTTTAAGATTTTATTTATTTTTTCATGAGAGACACACACAGAGAGAGAGAGAGGGAGGGAGGGAGGGAGAGAGAGAGAGGCAGAGACACCAGAGGAGGGAGAAGCTGGCTTCATGCCTGGAGCCCGACGTGGGACTCGATCCCAGTACCCCAGGATCACGCCCTGGGACGAAGGCAGGCACTAAACCACTAAGCCACCCAGGGACCCCCTGGCCCCAGACTCCCAGCTTAAATATAAGCTTAGTTGTCAGCTCCAAATACCTACTCTTTTCCTGTGGACTACAGGAATTATCTCTCTTACCTGTTTTTGTGTTTTATTAGGTCATATCATGTTGTACCAAATTATTCAAAAAGTTATAAATTTATAAAAGAGAAGAGGATAAATAGTACTATTAAAGAGACCATTAAAACTATAGATCCTTACTGCTTGTTCTGCTACAAAATTTATTTATTTATTTATTTATTTATTTATTTATTTATTTATTTATTATTTTTTATTTTTTGCTACAGAATTTAAAGCCTGGGTTAGATGTTAATTTAGAATGGAAAGTTTCAGCCTGTCACCATCTGATATTTGGGGATTCAAATACTTAATTTTAGATATCATTCTACACTTAAAAATCTAAGATTTAAACCTAAATATAATATTTTTATTGGAGTTTTTGTTTTCCTTCTAATATGTATTCTAGTTAAGTAAACTTTATTTCTGTAACCTGAAATATTTTTTTCCTCACCGTATAAATTTCAAGAAGCCCTATCTTCTGCAAATAATCATTTTTCTTAAGCAGTTAAAGAATAGAATATCAATTTTTGCCGAGCATTGACTAAGTATCCTCTTACTGCTTATTCTTAGAAACCCTCATAATTTATCAGCAATTATTTGTATTTACCCAAATTCTATAACTAGCAAGAATACACATAAATGAAAACTACTTAATTTTAATATTATCTTTTTTTTCATTATCTTTTTTATTATAACAAAGCTATATATATCTTGATATTGTATATCAAGCTACATTATTATAACTCTGGTTTCGGTCACTTGTTTTAATAATTTTTAATAAATTATTTTTAATAATTTTTTTTAGGTCAGTTTTCTTGTATCAAGGACGTGAATGGTTAGAAATCATAAAAATTAAATAGATGAATCATCTCTTAGGACACTGTGAACCAGACCATTTCCTTTAGCAACTAAACATAATATTTTCTTAATATGACACATATGTAAGAATTAGGTTTAAGTTTAAAGTACACAAACAATAAAGGAATATAACACATTTTTAGGACAATTCCAATTTTAAATTGGAGTTTAGTGATTCAAATTGGAATTGAGTGATTTCAAAGATTTTTTTCGTTAATAAATAACCCAGAGCATACCTGTCATGGGAGTGTCCTAGTTGTTGCTTTATCAAGGGGAAAAAGTATTAATAATGGGAAAGTTAAAGTATAAGTCCATTCTTCACTATAATTTTTAAGTGACGAACACAGAATCTATGAATAATGTTAACCTGGATAACTTTTTAAATGGTTAGATGACTGATTAGACTTTCATTAGATGAGTAGGGAAGGAGTAGAATTGTTTCTAAGAAATTATTTTTTGTTCTTTAATACATTATTAACTATAGAAAATGATGGAAACAAAGGACTGTTCACTCACTGTATCTTTAAATGGTCCATCTTTAAAGACTGAGTATTCATTTCTCTAATAGTATATTTTAGTTCTCTGGTTTGATATCAGGAACAAAGTGAAATACTTACCAAACATTATTGTCAAAAGGGCAATCGGCATCACAAACAATCCAACTAGCAGATCAGCCACTGCTAGGGACATTAGAAAATAATTGATAGCATACTGCAGCTTTTTTTCCAGTGAAATAGCCAGAATAACCAGGATGTTCCCACCAATTGTGGGTATTATCACCGTGAGTATCAGAAGAGCTGCCCACTGTGGTTTCTTTCCCTGTTGCTCACCAGTCTGTTTCATTTCCTCTGGTATCGATTCTGTTTGTAATCCAGACCAGTTAGCAAAGATTAAGTGATGAAAGGAGCTCTGCAAAATGTGCTCAGGAATTGTGCTCTGTTCTGATATTCTATAAGAGATGGCCATTCGCTGTTTTTGTGTGATATGATCCACTTCTGGTCAGCATGGTCGATAGCTAAGCTGGTCATCTGCTTTTTAAAGACATTGTACCCAGGCCAAACACTCAAAACCAAAGTTGACTCCTTCTTTTAAAAAAATTTTCAGGTTCTCTAAAATGAGAGCGTGCATGCATCTGTTCTTTTCTGTAGGTAAGGCCCAAGGGTTTAGCCTTCTGCAGACGCTCTGATTTCAGAATGTTTAGTGAAAGAAACTGGTAGCTGTGAAAGAAAAACTGTTTATTAGTTTCTCTGCTGTAGTGGTAGATTCATGTTTGAATTTGAATGCCAATGAGTCCCAAGAGTTCCCCCTAGATATAAAATATGTAGATTACATTATTTTATTTTGTTATTTTCAAGAAACAGAAAAAAACACTTGAACTTAGAGTAGCCCTTCCCATCTCAATAGATCTCTTTTGCATTTGTGGCAATGCAACCTATTTCCGCAATCATATTCCTGATATGTCTCAGGTTACGAAACGAGATATATTTATTTTTTCAGTGGTTATTTAAAAAAAAAAGTCTAGGTATTTCCTGACCCTCGAATGTCTTTTTACCTTTACCTTAGAATATGTATAGAAGAATAGAAACATCAAAGCACTAAATAGTTGTGAATAGAACATTTTGGTACATGCTGGTTACCCACTTAGAAATTCTTCAAGCCCAGCTAAGGTCCAAATAAATTATTTACCAGCTAGTAATCTTTATTTGTAATTGGGTTTTGTCTGATCAGGTTTATCTTAATACTGATATAATTGCCATTTTTATACATTTTAAAATTCTTTTAGTTTGAGATAAGGAAAAAAATAGGTATTAGTAGGATCCAAATAATTGTTTTTTGGTAATTTCATCTTTCAAAGAAAGCCTATACCGCCACAGATATTTTCTAAATTTATCACTTTATGCCAAATTTGAAACAGTTCCTTGTTTTGCTTTAAGTAATAATCATTTTTTTCCTTAACCTGCCCAGTTTGGTGGGGAAAGAGTATAAGCTAAGAGGAAGATTAAACCATTTAATCATAAAATCTATAAATCCCATATTAAGTATCACTCCTTTAACATTGGTAAAATTTGGGATCCCTGGGTGGCGCAGCGGTTTGGCGCCTGCCTTTGGCCCAGGGCGCGATCCTGGAGACCCGGGATCGAATCCCACGTCAGGCTCCCGGTGCATGGAGCCTGCTTCTCCCTCTGCCTGTGTCTCTGCCTCTCTCTCTCTCTCTCTCTGTGACTATCATAAATAAATAAAATTAAAAAAATAAATAAAAAATAAAAAAGTTAAAAAAAAAACATTGGTAAAATTTTTGTTTTGATCTTTAAACTACTGAATAGAAATAAAAGATTATGGTAGCAGTTTTTTTGAAGGAAAAAAAATGAGATTTACTTTATATTTATTTGTTAAACACTTACCTCTTATTGTTAATCTCCCAAGCATGTGATTTTGTATGCTCAGTAGACCTGCTTGCTGCTCTGACTGAAGAAGTCCTCCCATTGACTTATTCAGTCTCCTGCTCTGTTGCTTGAAAGCAATGAAACAAATGTGTCGTATAGCTGCAAGCATGCCAATGAGGTTATTTCCTCTTTGATACATTCATTTTTAAAGAGTAGCAGCATTCATTATAATTCATAAAACTACCAGTTAAGTATGTTGAACTAGTTCATGACCCTATTTTGTTGTATTCTTAAGAGCTCTCTTTGATATTTGAGGGACTGAAATAAACTCTGCCATTTTTAGCTTAAGATAGTTTTGCTTTGGATTAACACTGAGCTGTTTCTCCCACTTGAAAAAAATAAGATATAATCTAGAGATTCTAGAGTTTTCATTCTGTGAAGAATGTGCCCAGTGAGCCTTATGGTGATTCCCAGAATTTAATTTCAGAACAAGATTCTTACTCAGCTTTTATGTGTTTGCTGTGGAGCACAATTAATTCCCTCTGGTTGCAACCTTATATAGAAGAGCACAGAAAGGTCTGAATTCTACATGTATACATAGGTTTTAGCAGAAACTTTCATTGCTCATTTTTAAACAGATGGCTTCTGGGATTGAGGGGGGTTGGTTCATTAGCAGTTTTGTTTTGTTTTGTTTTGTTTTGTTTCACAGATATATTGGGAAAAGTATACAGGATGTAATGAAAATATATTTCTGCCTTACTTCAGAAAGTTGGTATAAAAATTTTAACAGCTATGCTAAGTTTTTTCCTAAATTGTAAGACTAGCTTGGCATTAGAACATCATTTCTAAAATGTCCTTTTTGAAAGATCGTAGATCACTTTTTTTTTTTAGATTTTTCTTTTTCTTTTTTTTTTCTTTTTTTTAAGATTTTTCATTTATTCATGAGAGAGAAAGAGAGAGAGGCAGAGACACAGGCAGAGGGAGAAGCAGGCTCCATGCAGGGAGCCCAACATGGGACTCTGATTCTGGGTCTCCAGGATCACACCCTGGGCCGAAGCCTGCGCTAAACTGCTGAGTCACCCGGGCTGCCCAAACTAGCTCACTTTTAACAGGTCCCACAGCCCAGCTCAAATATTTCTTGGCTTTTTTTTTTTTTATTCCTTTCTTACTCATTCTTTTTGACAAGATCAGTGAAAGAGTTAAAATTCTAAAAATAGCTCTTCCAAACTTAATCTTAGACTCCACTCACTCTCCCCTCATGACTGATTTTTACCTCTATTTTAATGAAAGATTTAGACCAATCTGAAAATGCTACCACCTTTTGCCTTCTCAAAATGTCTTTCTTTTCATCCATCCTACCCTTTGTTGACATTACTCTTTTCCACAGCTTCAAACATATTGTCAGTTTACCTAATGTGATTCTTTCTTCTGTATGCCCAGTTCTGCTATTGAACACACTCTACTGAATTTCTCATTTCATTTATGTTTTTCAGTTCCAGAATTTGTTTGGTTTTATTTATATCTGTCTGTCTGTCTATCTATCTATCTATCTATCTATCTATCTATCTATCATTTCTATCTCTTGATTTTCTTGAGTTGATAAGGCATTGTTCTGTTTTCTTTAGTTATTTGCCTTTCTTTTTTTTCACTTTGAATATATTTAAGATAGTTTAAGTTCAATACCTGGGCTTACTCAGGGACTGATTCTATTTCTTTTTTCCTGTGAATAGGCTATACTTCATTTTTTTCTTTGCATGATTCATAATTTTTTGTTGAAAACTGGATGTTTTGAATATTACAATGTGAGAAACAAAGGAAATCAGATTCTCTGCCCCCTCCTGCTTCCAGGGATTTATATTGCTGCTTGTTATGGTTGTTTGGTGACTTTTTGTTTTTATTTTTATTTTATTTTATTTTATTTTATTTTAAGATTTTATTTATTCACTCATAGAGACACATAGAGAGAGAGAGGCAGAGACACAGGCAGAGGGAGAAGCAGGCATCATGCAGACAGCCTGACGTGGGACTCGATCCCGGGTCCCCAGGATCACGCCCTGGGCTGCAGGCAGCACTAAACCACTGCGCCACCGGGGCCGCCCTTTGGTGACTTTTTAAAAGAAGCTTTATAAAGTCTGTATTCTTTCTCATGAATGGCCACTGAAGTCTGTGTTACATTAGCCTAGTGGTTAGCTAGTGACAAGAGTTTCCTTAAATGCCTGGAGCCAAGGAAAGGGAAAAGGAAAAAGACTCTCTCCGTCTTTGCAAATTGTGTTGGAACACTCCATTAGCGCTCAGCCAGGTCGTTTATCACTGTGCTTTAGCCTTCACTTCTTGCGTGTGCTGAGGCTGAAGTGAAAGTTTAGTCTTCTTAAGGCTTTCCTGAGCGTGTGTCCAACCTGAGTATTCATGTGGTATTCTTAATTCCCCCAGTATATGCAGCAGCTTTTAAAACCCTTATTAACTACACATATCTCCTTTCCTAGTCTCTTTTTTTCCAAGCTTCTCTGTCTGTCCTACTGACTTAGCCACCCAGACTCCCGTGCTTCTCGGTCTGCTTATTGCCTAGCCAATTAATTAATCCTTGCCCCAGGCTCCCATGGCCAGTACTTTTTTGCCTTTTTTTTTTTTTAAGATTTTATTTATTTATTTATGAGAGACACACAGAGAGGCAGAGACACAGGCAGAGGGAGAAGCAGGCTCCATGCAGGGAGCTGGACGTGGCACTTGTTCCTGGGTCTCCAGGATCACGCCCTGGGCCGAAGGCAGGCGCTAAATGGCTGAACCACCCAGGCTACCCCTACTTTTTTTGCTTCTAAGTGTTTTTGACAAATGTCACTTGGGAAGTTGCTCCAACCCTGGGAGTACTCTAAGTTTGGTGAAACAAGGGCAGACTATTGCACTGGTGCTTCAGGGAACCACCAGATAGGCTGAAGCCCAATTTATTCTCAGTACTGTGAGAATAAAGTCTGTTTTGCTCCTGCTCATTAACAAGTGTTTAGGACACAGACTGCCCTCTCCACTGACACCACCAGTCTCAGGAGTAGAGAGGTGGTAGATGGGCAGTTTAAAACATCACAGCACTCTCTTACAATGCTTCATTAAGCTGTCCCCTGGTTGTTGTGAGTTTTTGTCTAGATTACAGACTTCTATAAAAGTTGATTCAAAGATGCAAATATTTGATGTAAGTTTGCTCAGCTCTGCAAGTCTTCAGTAATTACTGTAATCAGCTTTAAAGGTAAACTTCTATTATCAGGATACTTATTTAAATATCAGAAATGAATTGAACTTTCTGAGAATTGAAGTATATTTATGTTCATTTTATAAAATCAAGGAAATATTGATACTTTAATAATCTACAAGTTGATAGCATCGCACTCATACTATAAGTCTTTCCTTTGTTTGCTCATTTTAAGGAATGATGGGAAGGAACATGCTAATAATACTATTATTTTTTGAAATTTACAAATTTGAATATTACAGATTTCTCTAGATCCAGGAATGCAATTTGATATATTTTTTTAAAGATTATTTATTTATTTATTCATAGAGACACAGAGAGAGAGAGGCAGAGACACACAGGCAGAGGGAGAAGCAGGCACCATGCAGAGAGCCTGACGCGGGACTCGATCCAGGGTCTCCAGGATCATGCCCTAGGCTGCAGGTGGCGCTAAACCGCTGCGCCACTGGGGCTGCCCCAATTTGATATTTTTAAGAGCTATGTTTTTTATTAGGGTGAAGTAGAGTTCTTTATATAAATCTTACGAATCTACTTTCTTCTCACCTTTTGACATATTTTCACCCTATTTTGGTAACATCTAAAAGAAACAATCTGTTTGGAAATAAAGCAAAAACTTATCTAAAACTGGCTATTTTTAGTTCTATGAAGTCTAGTATGACTTCAAAATATTTATATTAGGGCAGCCCCGGTGGCGCAGCGGTTTAGCGCCGCCTGCAGCCCAGGGCATGATCCTGGAGACCCTGGATCGAGTCCCGCGTCAGGCTCTCTGTATGATGCCTGCTTCTCCCTCTGCCTCTGCCTCTCTCTGTCTCTATGAGTAAATAAATAAAATCTTTAAAATATATATATGTATGTATATTTATATTAAAGGTAGGACTAAATTTGTACAATTTAGGGCAGGATCTGTGTAATTTTGTTTTGTTTTCTTAATGGTACCTTACATGTAGTTGATAGATTAAATTGAGCAAGTGAAAATTCATATGTAGCAGCAGCTTGGGATACAGAGGCTCGTGGGATGAAAGTACACTGGGCTGGGATGCCTGGGTGGCTCAGTGGTTATCTGCCTTTGGCTCAGGGTGTGATCCCGGAATCCTGGGATCGAGTCCTGCATCGAGCTTCCTACATGGAGCCTGCTTCTCCTCCTCTGCCTATGTCTCTGCCTCTCTCTCTCTCTTTCTCTCTATCCCCTCCCCCTCATGAATAAATAAATAAATTTTTTTTTTTTTTTTAAAGAAAGTACGCTGGGGAAACAAACCTGTCTTCTTTTTCAGTTATTTTCCTAATGATGAATATTTGATGCATCTCATTTATATTGTAATGAAAATAACATTCAGAAAATATATCTCTCACTTTTTAACCTAATGATATTCACTTTTTTAGTTTTACAAACTAGCCAAAAAATGAATAAGAAAGTTGGTACAGTTCTCACCACATGTAGTAGCTCCATTGTTAAAACAAATGTGGCTAGCACATTTATAATTGTCCGAGAAAATATACTTTTAAATTTAACATACCAAAATATAAATACATGGAAAAAGTTGTCATATGTAACGCATTTTATGCTAATACAGTGGTTTCCAAACTATTGAATTCCTTGCTTACTACCTCTCCCTATTAAATAAAACAAAGCATACTATTTTCCTGTGACTTGATCATTTTAGACATTTATTTTTTCTAAACATGTTCATGGAGGGGTGCTTGGGTGGCTCAGTTTGTTGAGTGTCCAACTCTTGATTTTGGCTCCATTTGTTGTCTTGGGTCATGGGGTAGGGGTAGGGGGAATCCAGCCCTACATCATTGGCCCCATGCTCAGGAGGGGTCTCCTTGTCTCTCTCCCTGCGCCTCCCCTCATTCACACATGCTCTACCCTCCCCAATAAATAAACAAATAAATAAAATATATTTATAAATAAATAAATATGGGATGCCTGGGTGGCTCAGTGGTTGAGCATCTGCCTTCGGCCCAGGGCGTGATCTGGAGTCCTGGGATCGAGTCCCGCATCCGGCTCCCTCTGCCTATGTCTCTGTGTCTCTCATGAATAAATAAATAAAATCTTTAAAAAAAAAATATGTTCATGCAGGTGCAAAGATCATTTATTGCAGATCAGGGATTAGTCATTTAAGTACTTTGTTATAAATGCTAATCTAAGGGAGTTATATCAAATGATGAATTATTTTTGTGATATTATCTAAGAGATAAATGTTTGCATAGAAAAGCTAAGATTCAAGTAGTGTTAGAATTATCTAAAATAAGTGAAAGGAAGCTTTATGGGCTATTATTAAAGATTTGGTGTATTTTCTTTTAATCTCTCTTTTTCTTCACCTCTGTTTGTTTCCACCTTGCAGTTTATTTGTTGAAGAAACCGGGTCATTACTACTGTCTAGTTTGCACAGTATGGATTTTACTAATTGCGTGCTATATCCCTATGTGTAGTATAATATGTTTTTGGTCTTCTGTATTTCCTGTAAATTGATAGTTGGATCTTGAGGCTTGGTCACGTTGAGGTTCAATTTCTCTCTTTCTGTCTCTGTTTTATGGAGAGGCAGGGTTGGCAGTGCATATAAGGTCTACTTGTTTCTATTTTTATTATGTTAGCAGCCATTGTAACAATTATGCTGAGGTCTATTAATTCACTTCAAGCCTCCAAGTGATGGCGATAATTGTTTTGCCATTTATTCACTTATTAATAACTGTTACTTTAAAATTTTTATATTTATGCATACATTTTATGTGTGTTACATGTTTAGACAAAGATTAATGTGCAGAAGCTTTGCTTTCAGTGAATATTTACATTCCAGTCATTGCTTAGAAGGACTCTTTTGTCCTTTTAGAGCTACTTGCTAAGAATTAGAGTAAACATAGAATATTCTGGTTTTATTGTACTCTTGAAGAAGCTGAATGTCTAAGCTAATTTATTAAATAATTTATCATTTCTTGTCTTAACACTTTACTGAAGAATGTGTCAGCATTGGAACTGTTATAGACTAAGAAACTTAACAAGAATTTTTTTTATGTCCTTTGAGTTTAGAGCCCTCACAACCTATTTTAGTCTTTATGGTAATCAGCTAGGTAAAGCTCTGCATTAAGCTCCCAGTATTTATGTTCCCTGGCAAAATTTTCGCTGAATCTCATGAAACTATTAATCCTATTTGAAGTATAATACTTTTTTAATAAGTGAGCATCATAAAATAAATGAAGCTTTAAGATATATTTAGAAAAAGCTTTTTGGTGTGAGTCAGTTTTCCCTAGAATGTCCTGCCCTTGCTGCTGCTGAGGGACAAGTGGGTAAGTGTTCTGTGTGCCATTAGCTTCTTAAAAAGTTGGTGAGGAGATCTGGAGGTCAGGACCCTGATTATAGCCAACTTTCTAGGTTTAATATCCAACTCACTTTATATTATTTTAAATGAATGTTTGGGCATGAGTTACCTTTCCTTTTTTACAAAGAACCCAGGTATGTCTGCCTGGGTGGCTTAGTAGTTGAGCGTCTGCCTTCGGTTCAGGTCCTGATCCTGGGATCCGGGATCAAGTCCCACATCAGACTCTTATGGGGAGCCTGCTTCTCCTTCTGCCTATGTCTCTGCGTCTCTCTCCTCCCACCCCCCGTCT
The DNA here is from genome assembly GCF_053574225.1 of Canis aureus. NCBI lineage: Eukaryota > Metazoa > Chordata > Mammalia > Carnivora > Canidae > Canis > Canis aureus. The sequence goes on from NC_135634.1 coordinate 44,158,361, forward strand.
GTCTCTCATGAATAAATAAATAAAATCTTTAAAAAATAAAATATAATAAAAGCCATAGAATTGTAAAGTGGGAAAGATATTACAGAACTTCTAGTCCCATTCCTTCTTTTTTCATACATAGAAAGGGATCCCAAAGTCTTTGCTTCATTGAATCTTGTCTAAATTATCCCAGCTATTTAGACACAAAACAAGAACTGGAACATGTGTTTATGACTTCATGGCTTCCTCTTATATAATGTATAGTTATGTCAGTGTGCATTAACAGAAGGTGTATATTATTACTACATTTTCAGTTATTTGCTCATTTTGTTTTTTATATTCCAGCAAAAGAGTCAAGAAAAGTTATTAGGAAGCTTAGTCAAACTGAGAATATTTTCAAGAAAGAATGATGGACTCTGTTGTAAGGAGGAAATCCAACCTTCTCTTGTAGCAAAATTCCATTTTTCAGGACAATTTTCATAAATTTGGCTCTACTCCATTTGAAATTTGAATTTACTACTTACTAGAGTTTGAGGCTAGAGGACAATTCCAACAAAGAGCTACAGATTTAAATTGGTCTGTAGGTAATAACTGCTTTCATTCACAACAAGAAAGTCTTTAAAAATTTTTTAAATTAAATGTAGTCAGGGGGATCCCTGGGTGGCTCAGCAGTTTAGTGCCTGCCTTTGGCCCAGGGTGTGGTCCTAGAGTCCCGGGATCGAGTCCTGCGGCGGGCTCTGGGCATGGAGCCTGCTTCTTCCTCCTCCTGTGTCTCTGCCTCTCTCTCTCTCTATGTCTACCATAAATAAATAAACAAATCTTAAAAAAAAAAAAAGAAAGAAAAGAATAAATGTAGTCAATAGCTAGTTTTTTCCTTTAAGTTTTTATTGAAGCGTAATATACATCCAAAAACATGCACATAAAAAAAAACAAAAACAAAAACAAAAACATGCACATAATTAACCTACAGCTTGATGAATTTTCACAACTAAACACACACTGTGTAACCAGCAACCCAGTTTGAGATCTTTGTCAGCCACCCTCACACTCCTCTACATTCTCTTCTAGTTTCTGCCCCCATTCTGCTGCCCCTAAGGAGTAACCACTATAAAGATGAGGTCAGGTACTTCATTAGTCAACATTGCCCTGGTTTTTGTCTTTGCTGAAATATGAAGAGGTTGAGAAAATAACAATTTCTTGGGTACCTTCCTGTTCAGTTGGTTGAGCATCCTACTCTTGATTTGAGCTGGAGTGATGGTCTCGGGGTCATGAGATTGAGCCCCATCTTGGGTTCTGTGCTCAGCATGGAGTCTGTCCCACTCCCTCTGCTTTTCCCCACATTCGCACTCACTCTCTCTCTCTCAAATAAATAAAATCTTTTTTAAAAAAGAACAATTTCTGTTCTTATCAACACCAATAATTGCTAAAGAAAAAAACCAGAATTTTTTTATTATCAAGGCATATTTACCAATTTGATATTGAATCAGAGTTATACTGGGTGATTCAAATCTTTTATGTAGCTTTGGAAACATGCCGGAGTCTCTACATCAGTAGATGTAGAGATGTACGTCAGTTTCTGTCTTCTGACACAAAACACAAAGTAAGTAAGAAAGATAAGAATTGATGTAGGGTATTGTGTGCCTCCCACACCGTCATGGTTATTACTCACTATGGAGGAGGCACGAGGGAAGGACTATAATGCAAAGCTGTGGTTGAGGAATTACTGATATATTCTGCTTTGTGTATATTCTCTGAATATTGAAGATAGAGTTTTAATATCAATAATTAGAATTCCATGGGCGATTTTTAATTCTCCAACTTCTGGGGATCCCTGGTGGCTCAGCGGTTTAGCGCCTGCCATTGGCTCAGGGCGTGATCCTGGAGTCCCGGGATCAAGTCCCGCAGGCTCCCTGCATGGAGCCTGCTTCTCCCTCTGCCTGTGTCTTTGCCCTCCCCACCTCGCTCTCTCTTTCTCTCTGTCTCTCATGAATAAATAAATAAATAAAATCTTTAAAAAATAATAATAATTCTCCAACTTCTGTGTGAATATATCTGTTATTTCCCATAAGTTTAAGAAAATAGTTAAAATTCTTCCATCTTGATTTAAAATATTTTACCTATAACACTGTCTTCACTTTCTCTATTTCTTATCAGGACCCCTGAACAGTGCCCCAGCGTTGTTTCATTGTTGTCAGAGAGTTACAATCCTCATGTGCGTTATGGAGCTGCTATGGCCCTGGGCATCTGCTGTGCTGGTACAGGAAACAAGGTAAAGCCCAAAGCCAGTGGGGTCCGTTCTTTCCTGGCACCACACTGTTTTCCTTTGTGGGAAAGTTTATACAGCCACTGTAAAAATGCAAGTATGGTGTGATCTATAAGAGTTAACTTGCCTCACAAAGCTTCTCAGAACTAACTTCCTCATTTTACTGTGCTGGGTTGCTCAAAGCCAGTTAAGAAGAACGAACTACCACATTACATGGGTGATTCTAATGAAAACAATGCTGTTGAATTTTTCTTTGAAAGCGTTGATTTCTTTAAAAAAAAAGATAAAATATTCTTTTTTCTTTAAAGAATTACTCTGTTCCCTTTACATGGTAATTTACATGTTTAATTGACATGATTAGTATTGTGGAAATCAAGATTCTCATATGAGACCACCAAAATCAATTAACTTTGATTGTTTTGTTTTAAGCAAATCGCCTGCTATTTGCCTGATCTCTCCTCATAAACGTAATAGACAACCTGATATTTGTTAAGTCCTCAAAAGTGACAAAACAGGGGCACTTGAGGGTCTAAATTGGTTAAGTGTCTGCCTTCAGCTCAGGTCATGATCTCAGGGTCCTGGGATGGAGTCCCATTTGGGTTCCCTGCTCAGTGGGGAACCTGCTTCTCCCTCTCCCTCTGCCCCCTGACTTGTGCTTGCTGTCATTCTCTATCTCAAATAAATAATCTAAAAAAAAAATGACGAAGAGTTGGGTTCCAAATAGATGATTGGAAAATACAGTTCATCATGAGATTCATAATGAAATGTTCTGTTGCTTAAACAAGTATTCTTGATTCACAACAATGACATAATCATCACGTTTTTGCCTTTCATGGCACAAATGCACACCACTTTGACCACCCCCCAAAATATGAACTTTTCTTTTAATAGTGCATGTGTGCATGGTTGTATGTATGTGTGAGAGAGAGAGAACACAAACATAATGAGAATGAGAACATAAAGAACAAGAGCATAACTAAGTTTTGCTCCCAGTGTTTTTTCATCAGAAGAGTAATTTTTTTAACCTCTCATCCAAAATAAAATAAAACATTTATTGCTTGAGTCCAGGAATTAAATTTTAATTTGCTTAATTTTTTCTAGTCACATAAAATGTTACTGAAGCTAAGAATTAAAATAGACATTTTCACTATTTGTGATAAAAAGTGCATAAAAATTTATAGAGACATCCCCTTTCAATATTCTCATTTGTTTCCCTACCCTGCTTTTTTTTTTTCTTCATAGGACTTATCACCACCTGACATATTTTTATACCTATTTATTTATTGTCTGTCTCCTCTGCCCTGAAATGTAAGGTCCCTAAGAACAGAATGTTCACTGCTAGAACCTGTGTCAGGACTGCCACATAGTAGGCATTCAGTAAATATTTGTCAACTCAATGGTAGCGGGGGAAGATCATTGAAAGATATGATAGTGAACAAGTTGGGCATACTCTCTGTTCTCACAGAGATTTGTTTTTAAAGTGTTTTCTTTTGGAGGGAATTTCTTAACATGAGACTGTATCTTTAGTTTTGTTAGGAATATCATTGGGTATATAAAATACAGTTTATGTAGAAATTGGCTGTCCATTTTTTTCTGGAACACATCTGTTCTGTAAACAAAGGTAAATTATAGTTGAATGTCTTATGAGGTATTTTCCCCTCAGGTCTTCAGTAGACATTTATGTCAAGCCTCATAAGTTAAATGTACATTAGATTTTTTTTTCCTTCCAGATTATTGTAAACTTAATATGATATCTAGGAGCAAGTGTTCTTTGAGACACAGCATTTGAAAAGTTAATTCAGTAAAAAATTTTTGTTACTCATACTAAGCAAATCTGCTTAATTTCTAGACAGTTTGTGTGATCTACATAACAATACCTATCTGACCAAGGTTTGGTGCTTTATTTTTTTTTTTAATTTTTTAAAATTTATTTATGACAGTCACAGAGAGAGAGAGAGAGAGAGAGGGGGGCAGAGACACAGGCAGAGGGAGAAGCAGGCTCCATGCACCGGGAGCCCGACGTGGGATTCGATCCCGGGTCTCCAGGATCGCGCCCTGGGCCAAAGGCAGGCTCCAAACCGCTGCGCCACCCAGGGATCCCGGTGCTTTATTTTTATTTCTTAAAAACCTAAAACTTTTTTTTTATTCTGAAATTTATCTTAAGGTTGAGGTTATATCACATACTTCAAAGACCAAGTTAGTGTCTTTTTTTTTTTTAAGATTTTATTTATTTACTCATGAGAAACACAGTGAGAGGCAGAGACACAGGCAGAGGGAGAAGCAGACTCCATGCAGGGAGCCCGATGTGGGACTCGATCCTGGAACTCCAGGATCACGCCCTGAGCCAAAGGCAGATGCTCAACCACTGAGCCACCCAGGCGTCCCAGTTAGTGTCTTTTAACTTATAACTTGGAAATTTGGTTATATTTTTTATCATGACTACCTCATAAACAATATTGACAATACTATGAATAGTGTTTGAAAACTCTGCACAATGTCATGGCATTTTTCAGTGAAATGGGGAGAAAGAATACACTTATCTGGTATGTATATTATCTGTTACCAGCTCTGATTTTTAAAATAAATAAATCCTCATGTAAAGCAATCTGAAGCTGTTTTCTTTAAAAAAGGATGCAACTTTGTCTTTCCTTGTCCTTGAAACATAGGATATTTAAGAAATGGCATATCGTGTTAAGAAATAAATTTGAGGGGTACCTGAGTGGCTCAGTGGTTGAGCATCTGCCTTTGGCTCAGGTCAGGATCCCATGGTCCGGGGATCAAGTCCCACATTGGGCTCCCCACAGGGTGTCTGCTTCTCCCTCTGCCTATGTCTCTGCCTCTCTCTGTGTGTCTCTCATGAATGAATAAATAAAATCTTAAAAAAAAGAAAGAAATTTGATAATCTTGTAAGCCCATTCTCTGTTCCTCTGGATTTATATGTACCAAAGACCTTATAAGGAATGTTACAAAGTGGCACTTAAGAAAGTTCCTGTATGTCCTTAACAGAAGTTATATAGGACCAAAGAGTTCTTGGTCAAATACAGTGAACAGGTGGTGGGTTAAGCAGAGTTTGAGTGATTTCTTTAATAAGGCTTTCTGGATCTTTTGCCATAATGTATATCATTATCAATGATGTATAGCTTATCAAATTCTATATATATTTTGAATCTCTGAAACAAGGTGTTACATAGTACATAGGAACTACCATACTTATTTCATCAAGGAATCCTTTTTTCATAGAACTGATTATTCTGAAGAATGTGTTACTGGGAAAATCCTGTTAAATGTCGATTTAATTTTTTTTTTTTTTATGTTAGGTCTTATAAAATCATTGAAGCCATTACTTTACCCTAGTATTTGAAGGAAGTTGGATAATTAATCCAGGTTTTAGGGTCAGATTGGCCTGAGTTCTCTACTTGTCTGACTTTGGATGAATTTCTTAACCTGTTTCTTTGTTTATAAAGATTGTTTTATATTGTTATTTTTGTTTTTGTTTTAGGATTAATAGAAATATATGGGATATAACGTATAAAATACATGCTGTGCCTGGAAAATAATAGTTGTTATCAAACATTAATCTCATTTTCTGTTACTTACTTTTATCTCAAGACAGGAGCACTCCTTCTACAAGCTTCCTTCTCACTTACCATCAATTATATTGAAACAAGACATACTCAGTTGCAAGTAGTCTTTAATGAACTTACTACAAAGTTAAATGAAAATACTGACTTAGAATGATAGTAACTAATTTGAAAATCCAGCTATAACAGCTTAAAGTTTTGTTTTTTTTTTAATGCTTTCAGGAAGCAATCAATTTGTTAGAACCGATGACAAATGACCCTGTGAACTATGTGAGGCAAGGAGCTCTGATAGCTTCAGCTCTCATCATGATCCAGCAGACTGAAATCACTTGTCCAAAGGTGAGCAAATAAAAAAATTCTCCAAAAGAGCTAGTTTAGGCTTTTCTTTAGTAACTTATCTTCTTTTAAGGACATTTTTACCCCAAATGTGGTGGGCATTAAACTCACAGGAAGCAAAAAAGTGGGAGAAAGAGATAACTTTATAATACTCTTTAAGTGCATTTTTTTTTACAGATTTTTAGTCACTTTGTTAATTCAGCTATTTAGCCATTCTTGAAAAATTAGAACTTACAGGTTGATGGGATCATAAAAATGAACTTTAATTTTTGCCTCTTGCTGTCCTCTTAAAATGCATTTAGTAGGATAACTTGTTCCCATGCTACAGGATGTGAACTCAGGCAGTTCGCGACTTTTTTGATCCATCATTCTGAGGTAATAAAATGTCCTACGTTCACTTTACATGGTATATACATTCTCAGTTTAGAAATGAGTGTATCCAGATTCTCTGTTAGAATGTCACTGCCCTCGGGGGTGATCTTTTGGGCAGGGTTTCACATGGCTCATGGACAGCTTTCTTTCCTTTCTAGCCCACATCTGTTCACAAAAGTGGTCCTGCATATTTTGCCCTTGTAGCTAGGAGTATAATATGTGGTTCTCAATGCAGCTTTATTGGCCCCGTCCCTCTCCCTTTTCCTGTCTTCTCCCTACTCTCCTCCATCTCCCTCTGCTTCTCTGCTAGTCCTGCAGTGGATATCTAATGCCTCTTAACTCTTCGTGTCAGATGTCAGTGCACAGTGACAATCGATCATATTAACTTCTCTACGTGGTCCCTCTGAAGCCCAGATTTCCCCCACAGAAATCCCCTTCACACATCCTTCTGCAAGTCCACTTCTCACAGATGCCCTGTGGATGACTCCCAGCACAGATTTTGAGATAATCTATTTTAAAATTTCCTTGTGACAGTCTCCCAGACATCATGTTAGAGTATGATATCTAATGTATCTTGGCATCTCAGCCAAAATTTCTCATTTTGTTGAGAAACAGAAAATGCATAGATCTTATTCACATGTACTAAAAATTACCAGTTTTGCTATATTAAGTAGATGTGTGTAGCTAAGGCAGTAATTTCAGAACTTTTTTATTCTTAACTTGAAATTGGGGCATTTAATAGTTTTGTATTGATTTTGCTTCTGTTTGAGAAACAGTCAAAAAATTGACAGTTGGAAAAACCATTAGCATACTGTCTTTTGCCTCATCAAACAAATGTAGAACATCCTCATTTTCAGCAAAGTAGATTGATGGGAGGGTGGAGAAGAGAAGAATTTCCAGAACTCATTGATTATTCATTCTCATTTTATGGAATTTTGTTTAATAGAGTCCCATTTCTAAATAGTCGCTATCATTTTTATTTCATTAATCCAGTGCTGCTCACTCTGTCAGAATCATCTGTAAGACTTCCAAAAATTGGATTATTGCCAAAAATAGAAGCCTAGCTTCTCATTCTGTTTTAATAATATATTCATATATTATATCTTCTAGAACATAAACATCTTTTCAGAGAGTCCACATTTCTTTTTGGCCTTTGTTTTTAAATATAGCAGTTGTAATATGAATAGCTTTTGCATTTATTTCTGCTTTTGATCTTCTGAGCTTTATCAGCTGGAGGTTATCCACTTGAGTAATGTCATTAAAGAAGGATGTTTAGGCCATGGAATGCACCTCTTCTAACAATAATATATAGATATTTACTCACTTAGACCTCACATGTTGCTTTCATATTATTTGTATTGTGAATAAGATAAATTACTATCTTTCCATCCCTCTGCTGTAGGATTTTGTTGATTTTTTTTTTTCAAGCATGAACTCTGCACCAACAATGGCAGGGTCCTTTGGAATGGGAGTGGAGTAGGGTAGGCTGTGTAGTTTGAAAAAAACAGTCAACTCTTTATTCTTTTTTTTTTTTTTTAATTTATTTTTTATTTTATGATAGTCACAGAGAGAGAGAGAGAGGCAGAGACACAGGCAGAGGGAGAAGCAGGCTCCATGCACCGGGAGCCCGATGTGGGATTCGATCCCGGGTCTTCAGGATCGCGCCCTGGGCCAAAGGCAGGCGCCAAACCGCTGCGCCACCCAGGGATCCCCTCAACTCTTTATTCTAATAAATAAAACTTTTTCACATTTAGAAAAAGTGAAAAAATACAGAATTTAAAGAATTATTATTTTTTAATCATTCCATAAAATGCTGTTGAACCAAGTCCTAGCTGATGTGAATTCATGGGTTGCACTTCCATCTTCAGGTTATATCAGAATCTTGAGTATTAATTTAAAATGTTGAAATGCAGTTATTGCTGCTAGCCATTGCCATTAACATAAACTCCATGGAGAGACTTAAATGTATATCTTACCAACTATGAGACTAAAACTGTGTACCAGTGTGTAAAGTTCTGGTATTTTTTTTAGGAAACACTATTCCTTAGAGGGAAATTGTTACTCAGCTCATGAATTCTTAAAAGTTTGAGTTCTGTTTCATTGTTTTCTGCTGTTAAGCATGCAGTAAAGACTTCTGTGGACTGTCATTTATATCCTTTGTCTTTTATCTGATAATTGCTAAAGACAAGATATTCTTTTGGAATGGTATGTGACATTTTGCTGAAAAGAAAAAGCTATTAACAGGCTGAAGAGGGGCACCTGGGTGGCTCAGTCCATTAAGTAAGCGTCTGATTCTTGGTTTCAGCTCAGGTCCTGAGCAGTCATGGGATCGAGTGTGGAGTCTGCCTTAGATTCTCCCTCCCCCTGTGCCCCTCTCTGTGCACATGCTCACTCTCGCTCTCTCTCTCTCTCTCTTTCTCAAATAAATAAGTAAAATCTTTAAAAAAGAGAGAGAGAAGTTTGCAAGACTGCAGAGTCCTAGTCACAAGGTTGCAAACTGGTACATGAAATCAAGTGGAAATAAAATGGAAATGAAGTGCTCATTTCATTAAGACTATAGCCACTCCTCAGAGGAATCCAAAAGGGACATTTCTCAGATAGTTTGTAAAACTCACAGTAGAAAGTTCCAAAGGAAATATTTAAATAAGCATGATGTATGTCACATCCTTTTACAGAATGCTGTCTTAATGCTTAGTTCTATACACTATGGTCTTGGTTTAAGTAATTCCATTGCATCTTTGTTTTTTTATTATGCCAAGTTTTGCTCACTCAGTCTCAACAACGTAGATCCAGGAACATGTATATGTCCCTGGGTGATTACAAACCCAATTTAGAAAACCCTTATACCAGAGATTCAGAACCATTTAACTAGAATAATGTACTTTTTGTAGTTACTTGGAACTACTTTCTCTCAAGAACCCTCTCAAGATCCTTTATGAAGGGTCTGTCTTTTGTTTCCTTGTTAAATGAAATCCACCTTTAGCATTTTTGAACATGTACATAATTATATATAGAATCGGATAAAAATATTACAGTGTAAAAATAAAATCTCTGATGCTCCTCCTTGCCTGATATCATCTGGCTTAAATTTACCTGCTGTAGGTAGGTAACCACAACTGACAGGTGCTCTTTTGGCAAAAGGATCATGTTTGGCCAAGCTTGATAAGCTTTTCTAGTTTTAAAATCACAATTTGAGTAGATTAGGCTTTTGTGAGCCATCATGGTGATCTAGAAGTATTTCTGTGGAGAAATCTTTGAACTTCTATAAGATGAAATTACTAAGAATGAAATTTTATATTATAAGGTGATAGTTTATAGTATAACACATTTATAAATGGTAATCTATATTTCCATACTATTGCCTTGAGGTAGGAACTTTGTGCCAGTGATAATATAAGAAAGGGCTGCAGGCAACTACCATAAACAAAATAATACTCAAAACTGAAAGGAAGCTAAAAATATCATTTGGTATATTGATAATGGGGAAATCATGATAACATTGACAATATTTTAAAAGAAGAAGAAAGATAATTTTTTTTAAGCCATGTTGAGTTTGAGATGATAGCAAGTCAGCTGGAAATCAGATGAGTGCATAGGGAAAAAAAGTCAGAACTGAAGATGGAGCTTTGGGAACGAACCACAAAGAAATTGTATAAGTCCATAGCCTCTTATCTGCAGTTCCAAATCCAAAAACCTGTGAAAACTAAAAAGAGATTTGTTTATTTTTAAGTACTCACTTGGCTATAAAACTTGACCATTATAATATGAGCTCATTTATAACCTGTATCCCAGTTAGTGTTAATATTCAGTCATTTTGCTGCCTCTGAAATATTAATTTGTTTGATTATAGGTTATTGCCCCCATACTTCATTGAGAATATTGCATAATGTATGGTATATGGACCGTGTTATCTTTATAAATTCTGAATTCCAAAATTCATCTGACCTCAAAGATTTCGTGGTAGGAGTTGTAGGCCTTTAGCTGAAGTTATAAGAGCAGATTTGTAATGGCAGAGAAAGAGAAAAAGAAAGACAACTTAAAGTGTGCTCTATATGCAGGAAAATAGAAAATTTAAAGGAGATACACTTAGGTGATAAATACCAACAGAAATGACCCCAAAGAACTTTATTCCCTTCTCATTTTTTTTCTTTTTTTTTTTTTTTATAGATTTTATTTATTTATTCATAGAGACAGAGAGAGAGAGAGATCAGAGACACAGGCAGGGGGAGAAGCAGGCATCATACAGAGAGCCTGATGTGGGACTCGATCCAGGGTCTCCAGGATCATGCCCTGGGCTGCAGGCGGCGCTAAACTGCTGTGCCACCGGGGCTGCCCTCTTTTTTTTTTTTTCCGAGAGTGGTTTTTTCCCCCCCAGCAGTATAAGGGGTAGAGTTAAAAGTATGAATGTTAAAAATGCATGAATTTGGGAAAGTAGGTTTTTAGATAATAATAATGCACAGCAGAATGAATCCATGGATTACAGGATTGCCTCAAATTTAATTGTCTTTTCTGTGAGACTATCATAATACAAAATGGGAAATAGTTTTTCCAACAAATTGTGCTTTATATGAGGGTGCCTTACTGTTCATAACTGAAATTGAATCAGGAAATCATGATCCTCACCATGATTGCAGTTAGTTGTTTATGGACACAAACAAGCCACTCATTTCACCTGTCCTACTTCAGTTTCACTTCTGTAAAATACAGGGAGTACGTGATCTCAAACTTGCCTTCAAATATAAGATACTATCCTAACCTACAAAAATAATGATTCTTTACAAAGAATCATAAACATGAGAATTAAGTTACTGCTGCATAAGTAATAAAATGTGAGGAAAAGAATTATTTTTTTAAAAAGATTTTATTTAGTTATTCATGAGAGACACAGAAAGAGAGAGGCAGAGACACAGGCAGAGGGAGAAGTAGGCTCTATGCAGGGAGCCTAACATAGGACTTGATCCCACTACTCCAGGATCACGCCCTGGGCCAAAGGTGGCACTAAACCACTGAGCCACCCGGGCTGCCCCAAAAAAGAATTTTTAAATGATAAACAAGAAATAGCTCTCTAAAGTAGTTTAATTAATAGTAGTTGGATAATCCTATTACATATTTGTACTGATTTTTTTAAATCCCATCTTTCAGTTTCACTGAATGTTTTCCTGTTGTTCTGGGCACAATTTTATATTTAAATTCTTCCTCATAATGTACATACACTGCTTTGTCCACTGTTTTCTTTTTATAAGTTCATGACATATTTCACAAACCTTTAAGCACATAAAATTTCCATCCTATATAAGGTAATGTAAGTGTTCATCTAAAATAAGTTCAGAATCAAAGGAATTTGACCTGTTGAACCAGTTAAAGCATTAAACCTTAGGATTTTTAAACCTAGAAGGGAATTTTATGATGATCTAGTCATGCTGGTTTTATAGTTAGAGAAAGTAAGACTTAGAGAAGTGGCTCACTAATGGTTGGTTATATGCTAGGTAATGGCAGAGTGAGTTCATTGGTTTCCCCATCACATTTTATTAGCAGCGTTAAGTTACAGAGATAATAGTCAAGGGGGACAGGTGGGGTTCTGCCATAGTATGGTAGGATAGCCATGCCTATTGAACTATAAAATGTCTTTTGTACATTACATTACACATACACTGCATCATATTACAGCAGCTCCATAAGATAGGTGCTGCAATTCCTGTAGGGATGAAGAAACTGAAGCTCATAAAAGCTAAGTAATTTCCCTAAACAGATTATTGGAGCAGAGATATTTGTAAGCCAGGGTTGTCTGATTCTTTATTATCCTGCACTGTACAGCGTGGCCTCCAAGACCAAGACAGGTGAAGAGGGGAAGAGATTCTGAAAGAGTATGTCATGCAAATAAGGTCATTATATGAGGAAACTCAAATTCGATATTTTCTGCTTCTGGCAGATTTGGGGAGCTCCATGGTCATGTGCCTCTTGAACAAGCAGAATTATTCCTGGGTACTTCTCACTTGAAAAAGCGCTGTTGGGGAAACTGAGAAGTGTAAGACATGGAAGAAGCGTACAATAGTTCCCTTATTGTCTCTCAAATAGTTTTAAAGGAGTCACAGATATCTTGATAACGTGTATTTTATAAGTTTCCTTTCCTTTTTTTTTTTTTTTTTTAAAGATTTTATTTATTTATTCATGAGAGACACACAGAGAGAGAGGCAGAGACACAGGCAGAGGGAGAAGCAGGCTCCATACAGGGAGCCTGACATGGGACTCGATCCTGGGTCTCCAGGATCACACCCTGGGCTGAAGGCGGCACTAAACTGCTGAGTCACCCAGGCTGCCCTAAGTTTTATTTTCTAATTATAAAAGGAATACATATTAGTTTTAGGAATACAGAAAAGAATAAAGAAGCAAGCAAAAATTACCAGTCATCCCAGGCTGGTACATGTAAGTTAGGACATGTTCCATTTTGGTATGTTTTTTTGACAAGTGATTATCATCACATGTTCTCAAAACATTAATACATGTGCATAAGGAAAATCTTGATGTGAATATACATTAAATCCAAAATATGCCTCACACATCTTCAGTAAAGGATAGTTACTTGAAGATAGAATTGAAGGATTACGTCTGCTAGGAAATCCGTAAAGGTGGTGGTAAGCAAAAGAGATGTTATTCACAGTACAATGAAAGCCTCAGCATTTGCTTGGACTGTTTACGCCTACTGACTAACAGTAGTGCGATATGAAATCGCATTCAACATTCCCAAGAGTCTGAATCATCCACCGTGGAATGAAGATTGAAAACAGAACTGGTGCTCACTCCCACATCAGAAAAGTCATAACACCCATGATTTCAACCATGGAACTTTTCTGCCTTCAAATCTGGTTTATATCGCTCTCTTTTTGAATGTTGTGAAATTCAGAGCTCAAGTTTCATTATAATTTGAACAATCTGTTCCCTGATCTGAAATGACACCACAGATAAATATGATATGTCTGTAATTCTTTTGCTTGTTCCTTCAGGTGAATCAGTTCAGACAGCTGTATTCCAAAGTCATCAATGATAAACATGATGATGTCATGGCCAAGTTTGGTGCTATCTTGGCACAGGGCATCCTGGATGCAGGTAAATGTTATACTTCTAGATGCATTTATCTACCTAAACTAATGAAGTAACTATTCTGCTTTAACTATATGACATAGTAGAAATTGAAGAAATTATTTGGGGAATTGTTGGGGAAATTTTCTGGGGGGAGATTATTTCTGGGAGAAAATGTGGGACCTACAGTTCGTAGAAAAATAATTTAGTAGAGTTGTTAAGTGTGCAGACTGTTAAGTTTTGAGTCCCAGTCCCTTTATAGTACTAACTATAGAACTTTGAGAAGTTTTCCCCTCTCGGTATTTATTTTCTTCTAAAGTCTACGTTGTGGTTTTTGAACAGTTATAAAGGCATGTAAAGGGCAGCCTAGGTGGCTCAGTGGTTTACTGCTGCCTTCGGTCCAGGGTATGTTCCTGGAGACCCGGGATGGAGTCCCGTGTCGGGCTCCCTGCATGGAACCTGCTTCTCCTTCTGCCTGTGTCTCTGCCTCCCTCTCTCTGTCTCTCATGAATAAATAAATAAAAATCTTAAATAAATAAATAAATACATGTATGTATGTAAAGCTGTGAGAACAGTGCCTGCCACTAAATAAAAGTGCTCAGTGAATGCTGGCTGATTTTTTTTCTTTAGTTTTCTTAGTATATATCAATTTTAAACAGGTTGACATTGAAAATATTTTGAAGCAAAAAATAGTTTTTTAGATAATTTCAAGCAACCAAATCATCTTAAAAATAAGATATATGGAATATTTACCTAATAAATACATAGTATACACTGCCTGCCGTTTAGCTTCTGAATTCACACTACTCACCACTACATTGTGATTTATTTTTGAGACAGGCTGCCTTTCCAAGTTGAAAGGGTGTGCTCTTACTGCCTTGAACCTGGGCTCATTAGACATATTCTTTAACTGGTATTATTGGTGACATCCCAATAGGTAGAAGAAAGCAAGCATATTTATTTCATTTTTCATGTATTTTCTCTGTTTACCCTAGCCATATAGAATATAATATTTTTATGTTAATCTTTGCTAATTTGAAAGATGTGAAGAATAATATCTCAAGCTTTTCATAATAGCTCTATTATTCAGTGAGCATTTTCTCAAATTTATTAGCCATCTGATTTCTTCTAATAAAAATACTCCTAGCCATATTTATCGCATTCTTTTCTTGGTCAACTAGAAATGTATGTCCGTTTCTAGTGAAGGAGATCAGGAAAAGAAACTGTATTTTTTTTATATCTTTAAAGTTCTTCTTGCTAAGAGGGGGGTTTTTTTAACCATATTGAGGTTTTCAGTGTCTTTGTCTTCTTAGTTTCAGATAATCTCCTTTGTGGCTTTTTTTTTTTTTTAATCTCTATCATCTTTCTAATTTGATTTATTGTATGTTTTCCTTGAGTATATTAGAGATTTCTCTTCTTGTTTATATGCTGATGCTTTTTTTTCTCCCTAAATTCTTTCATCTTGCTGGAATCTTTTTCTGCCTATTTCTCTCTTTTCTTAGGATGTTGGCTTTTTTTTCCTTAAATTTTTGAAGCACATAGTCTTCTCTCTCTTTTTAAAGATTTTATTATTTATTCATGAGAGACATCAAGAGAGAAGCAGAGACCTAGGCAGAGGGAGAAGCAGGCTCCTCGCGGGAAGCCTGATGCAGAACTCGATCCCAGGACCCTGGGATCACGCCCTGAACCAAAGGCAGATGCTCAATCACTGAGCCACTTGGGTGCTCCCATAGTCTTCTCTTTTAATCCATTGTCTAGTGGGGGTTTTTCTTTTGTTTTCATTTTCAAGAGATTGAGTTTTTTGCTTAAATTTTTAGAGTTAAGATGCAATTTAATTGCTTTTTTTTTTTTTTTTTTTTTAAGATTTTGTTTATTCAAGAGAGAGAGCACAAGTCAGGGGTGACAGGGGGCAGAAGGAAAGGGAAAAACAGATGTCTTGCTGAGCAGAGAGCCTGACTCGATCTCTGGACTCTGGGATCATGACCTGTGTCGAAGGCAGACACTTAACTAATTGAGCAACCCAGGTGCCCCAAAAACTTTAAATAAATAAAGACATTCCCTGTAAGCTGTGTATAAATAAGGTAAATACTCCACAGGTACTTGAATAAAACATTTCAGTTCTCAGTGATATTGAGTCTCTCCTGTATATAAACAGTACAGATATTCACATGTCATAGTTTCTCCTTCCTCATTCTACACCACCTTCTAGTATTTTTGTATACATTTTTTTTTTAAGATTTTATTTATTTATTTATTTGAGAGAAAGAGAGCATGAGCTAGGGCTCCATTCCTGGACCCTCAGATCATGACCTGAGCTGAAGGCAAGATGCTTAACTGGCTGAGCCATCCAGGTGCCCCCACCTTCCAATATTTTTATATTACGTTGTCATGATTTATGACCTTTACATTCTTTTGTGAAATCCTCTCACAGTTTAGTCTTCATTTCATTTTTAAATGGATTCAGTGCTCATCACCATTTCTTTTATTGCTGCTTATTTTTCTTGAGTATCTGTACTAAGACCTGACACTGAATTGGCTGGATTTGATCAGTCCCTAGTTTATATTCAGGTTCACTTGCTATGGATTTTGACAAATGCTTAAATATATACCCACAATACATCATAGGCACTAGTTTCGCTGCCCTAAATATCCTCTGTGTGCCACCTTTTCATCTCCCTCCTTCCCCACAATCCCCTGGTAACCACTGATGTTTTTTTACTGTCTCCATGGCTTTAGTTTTCTCCTTTCCAGAGTATTATACAGCTGAAATCATACAGTATGTAGTCATTTTAGATTGGCTACTTTGGGTAATTGGTTTTTAAATAGGATTTAGGAGTAACATTTTACTATTCCATGATCTTCTGTTTATTTCTTTTAGCTGCCAGTTTTAAGTTTGTAGTTTTACGTACAACACTTTACTTGTTCATTCAGTATTACTACAGTTTTTTGCTGGTTTCTGCTATATTAGTTATTTGTTAAGAATTAGGGGAGGAGGATCCTTCTCTGTTTCAGCTTTATTCTACCATCATCATGAGAAGTCCTCTCTCTCCCTTCCTTCCCCTTTCAGCCCCTTTCTCCCTTCACTTCCTTTTGGAAGTTATCTCTTTGAATTGCTGTGGACTAATCAAGTTTTGATGCTTCTTTCCATTTCTTTTTTTATTTATAATCTTTTTTGCCTTATTTTAGTGTTATTATAGTACATAAAAGTTCTGTACTGTCGTGTTCACTATTATAGGCATAATTTTTCTCTCACTCGTTTTCACTTTGTCAGTATCCTGTCCTCCTACAAACTGCTGTAACTGCATTAGAAAAAATATGTAGTCCTGCAGTCTGGCTCCCAGAAGTTAGTGTTAATGGAGGAAATCTGGAGGGCAACTTCAAAGGAGTGAGTGAAGTTGAAGTTTATGAAAATTCATTCAGTGATTTGTTCTCTTCAGGGAGAAGAGCCAAAGATTAAGGTTTATGATCGAGGTTTGTAAAACTGTGTAAACACTATCAATAGGATAAACTCTTTCTTGTTTTGTATTAAATCACAGACTGTTGGAACAAAAGGCTAGTTTAGTTTCTAAGTCTGAAGAAAATGGATTTCATTGGAATTAAAGGGAATTCAGCTTCAAAACTTAAATCAAGTATCACGTTCTCTGAGCAGCCTTCCCTCTCTCCTGCCCACCCCGCCTCGCCCCGGGTTAGTGCCCTGCTTAGCTGTATGTTCTCACCAGTGCCCGGGTTTCCATTCTCATAATGCTTGTGTATGCCCTAGTTTAATTATCTAGTTATCTGTTTTCTCCACTAGATTAGAGGCTTCTTGGGATCCCTTTCAGTATTTTGTTCAAAATTCAATATATAGTAAGCACTCAGTGAATGTGGAGGTTAGAGTACAAGCAGACAATAAATGCATATATAACTCAGACCTGTTGCAAAAACAAAGTATACCTGAATTTTTCCAAATAAAATCTAGATTATTTGGTTAAACAGTAGAACCCTGATTCTTACAAAAAATTAAAGTGCTTTTTTAGTTTAGTGAAATTAGTACTCCGTGACTAATGTAGAGGCACCTAGGAGAGATTAAAGTTAAAAGAAGTAAAATGTGGGGCGCCTGGGTGACTTAGTTGGTTAAACGTCTATCCTCAGGGATCCCTGGGTGGCTCAGCAGTTTGGTGTGTGCCTTTAGTCCAGGGCATGGTCCTGGAGTCCCGGGATCAAGTCCCACATCGGGCTCTCTGCATGGAGCCTGCTTCTCCCTCTGCCTGTGTCTCTGACTCACTCTTTCTCTTTCTGTGTCTCTCATGAATAAATAAATAAAATCTTTAAAAAAAATAAAAAAAATAAACGTCTATCCTCAGCTCAGGTCATGATCCCAGGGTCCTGGAATCGAGCCCCACATTGGGCTCCCTGCTCAGTGGGGAACCTGCTTCTTCCTCTCCCTCCGCTATTCCCCCTTCCTGCTTGTACTTGTGTGCACACACACGCTCACTCTCTTTCTCTCTCTCTCTCTCTATATATATATGTGTGTGTGTGTGTGTGTGTGTGTGTGTGTGTGTGTAAAATCTTTAAAAAAAAAAAAAAAAGCAGTGAAATGTGAGCAATAGGGATCCAGAATTGGAATTCAAATTAGGATGGTGGAAAAAAAAAAAAACAAATTAGGATGGCAACGAGGCACAGACAAGCCCCGTTTTTATAGGCTGTCTTGTATAAACTAAAAGATTGGTGTCTTTGAGTTCTGGGCTCCTGCATTAACACTTAAATAGACCAGAGGGTGCAATAGAGCAGCCCATGTGCCAAATCAGATTTAAACATGTTTGCCTGCCTCACAAATTTTGCAAAATTTTGGACAAAATCCAGTTTAGAGTCTGCTTTTAAAAACAAAATTACCTAGTGACACTGAATCTACCTACACCCTTAGTAGCATGTTCTCTTTAAAAACAGCATGAACTTTCCAGTTGCTTCAATTCCCCACTGCCTCCAGACCAAATGTTCTCATTTGTTTGCCTGACTGGTGCCTAAAGGCATTCAAGTTTGCAACCCCTAATAGCCTCCTAGAAACTCAGCTTTTCTTGGGCCCAGTAAAGATCCAGTTGTCTAACTGATGCTTAGATCTTAGCTCTTATTCAACTAGTTCTCAAACTGTGTTTCTCTGCACTCCCAAAAGGGATAGTCGAGGGGATGTGGCAGGAGGTGGGTGAACAAGACAAGCTGAGCCATTCAGCCAACAGCCCAAACTTAAAATTAAATCGAATTAGCTCTGATTTCATTGTTTCACATATTGTGCTTCTTTAAAAAAAAAAAAAGTCATTTGAATCAAAGATCGGAGATTAAAAGTTTTCTTTTGTTAGTAGTGTTCTAGTTCAAGTGCTCAAGCCTAAACCCTCATTTTATCAATAGGAAAAGAGACTTTTTTACTGGTAAAGTGATTTGTCCAAGTCCACAAGGCTAGTTAATGTTGGAGCTGCCTGCATTTGGACATAACTAAAGCACAAAGAGTAAACTAAGCAAATAGTATCTACCTCTTGCCTCTTTGCTGTTGTTTGCAAATATGATGTGTACTGAAATTTTACTTTTTGTTAGCACATTAAAAACCCCGCTGTATAATATAGATTAATATTTAATTCAGTGTTCAGTTTTGATATCCTCTAGGCTTTGTTTTTGGAAAATTCCTACTTATGTAGGAAGAAGTCTAGATTTACTGATTCCAATTAAAATACAGCACTTCCATTCTTGGAGACTCTATTTAGTTCACTGGCTAACAAATTCCATCTACTCCGTATCAGTTTTATGAACTGTATGCTTAAAATAATCACCAAATGTTTCCTTAGTGTAATACTTAGGAATCTTTATACTGCCCTACTGGATTCATGTTCATGATTTCTCTTTTTCTACAGGTGGTCATAATGTCACAATCTCCTTACAGTCCAGGACTGGGCACACCCATATGCCTTCTGTAGTTGGTGTTCTTGTCTTTACCCAGTTCTGGTTCTGGTTTCCTCTTTCACACTTCCTGTCATTGGCTTATACCCCTACCTGTGTCATTGGCCTTAACAAGGACTTAAAGGTATGTTTGTGACACCTTAGTTTTATAGTGTATCTTCTTCACTGTATCCTAAACACCCACTCACAAGGATTTTTCATGAAATTTTAAAGATGAGTTGGCATTTTACCAGTTTTGTGTTTCCCCTTTAAACTGAGTCATCACCTTGTTGAATGGGGTGTGTCAGTGGAAGTTTTGAAAATTAAATCTCCTTACTAACTGTAACCTTGGATGAAGCAATTGAGAGGGAATGGTAAGAGAGAGGGCAAATACAAAAATACGAAAAGGCTTTATATACCACTCTCACCAATTTTATTTAATACTGAAGTTCAAAACAAGAATCTTTAGATTTCCCAATCCCTAACCTTTAACATTGTGGTTAAATGTCCTATGTGATCTATAGGGACTTTTTCCTATAGCACATAATTTTCTGATCTCTATTTATATTCTTTACAAGGAAAGTGGGATGAAAGAGACAAGATTCCTTATCCTAGTAAATGTGATGCCTGTTACCATTCTCTATCAGTGTGAATTGGATAAATAGAGAAGAATTCAGACTAGTGTATTTAACACCTAGTCAATTAAGTAATATGAAACCGACTTTTTCATTAGGCTCATGTTAGACTCTTAATATGGAGGAATCATGATGTGGTGTAGAAACTGTACAGACTTGTGTAGGTTGGTTGGAGTGGCATAAAGTTAGGTATTGAGGTTAGATAAATAACACTTTATAAAGGACGTAACAGTTGATCAGATACTCACACATGAGTGGGACTTAATCCACTGAAGCAAGGTGCACGGCCAGTAAAGATGAGATCAAGGGGTGCCTGTGAACAAACACAGAGCTTTAGGAAGGTTTAGGGTGCTGCAGGTAGTTCTGTAAAACACCTCATAACAAATTCAGAGTAAGAAGAGAGATACTCATAAGGGAGTACTGTAAGAGAACATTTAGCCTGGATTGAAACTTCTGACATTCCTTTGCATTGTCAAAGACCATAGAATTCCTTTTTTTTTTTTTTTTTTTTTTTTTTTTTAAGACCATAGAATTCTTAAATCTTTATTTGGCTTCTTTTAACCTAAGGAGAAAAATTCTTTTATTTCTTCAGATGCCAAAAGTTCAGTATAAATCAAACTGTAAACCATCTACATTTGCATATCCTGCCCCTCTGGAAGTACCAAAAGAAAAAGAAAAGGAAAAGGTAGGTTTGTGTTCTCTTGAGCAGCATTTATACTTACACATAGAAGCTACTTAGTGTTTTACTTGGGTTTGTTTTAAATATTTTTGTGTTTTAAATTAGATATTTTCTTCTTTCTTTTTTTTTTTAAGATTTTATTTATTCATGAGAGAGAGAGAGAGGCAGAGACACAGGCAGAGGGAGAAGCAGGCTCCATACAGGGAGCCTGATGTGGGACTCGATCCTGGGTCTCCAGGATCATACCCTGGGCTGAAGGTGGCGCTAAACTGCTGAGCCACCTGGGCTGCCCTAAATTAGGTATTTTCAAAGTAATACTTCTTATGGTAAAATCTAACATTATACAAGAATATAAAGTAAAAGCCTTTTTTCTCTCCTGGTCATCCAAGTCCCATGTTGCAGGAATCATAATTTGTGAACATCCCCCCTCCCCCGATGTTTTCTCCACACATATCAATACTGTTTATACCACAGATAGAATTACTTTTGGTGTACTATTCTGCAGCTTATTGTTTTTACTTTAACAGTTAATCTTTAGGGCACCTGGATAGCTCAGTGGTTGAACATCTGCCTTTGGGTCAGGGCGTTCTCCCTCTGCCTGTGTCTCTGCTTCTGTGTGTCTCATGAATAAATAAAATCTTTTTTTTTTTTTTTTAATTAATCTTTAAGGGACATCTGGCTGGCTCAGCCAGTGGAATATACAACTCTTGATCTCAAGGTTATGAGTTCAAGCTCTACATTGGGCATGGAGCCTACTTAATATAAAACAAACAAAATAATGGTCTTTAAAAATGTCGATGTAGGGACACCCTCTGCCTATGTCTCTGCCTCTCTCTCTCTCTGTCTCATGAATAAATAAATTAAAATCTTAAATAAATAAAATTTTTAAAATGTCAGTGTATATGGATCTCGTTTTTTGCTGCAGAGCAATCCCTCTATGTATATATACCATTATTTTTCTTCTCGATTCCTCCTTCATCTGATAGACATTTTAAGTGATTTCTATTAATTATTATTACAAATGAGACTACAGTAAAAGGCTTTTTTATACATGTATATTTGTGAACTTGTGCAAGTATATCTATAGGTTAAATATTAGATATGATAAAAAATAATGTACATTATTTATTTTCATAGGTATTAACTAAATTTCCTTTCAAAATACATTTAACAACTTCTACTCCTCTATCAGCAATGTATGAGAACACTCATCAGTGTATGTTAAATCAAACCATAGTGAATTAGCCGCACTCCCCCCAATGTTTTCTCAGTAAAATTATCCTTTCTGATACTGTATATTTAGAAAAATGCTTTTTTTTTCCCTCAAGGTAGTGTTCCATATTAGCCAGTTGTTGATTTTTTGCTATAAACTTTGTAAATGGGGAAATTTATATAATTGACCAAATTTGAGGGTGGTGGATGATGAATATCCTGTGACAACATCTCATTTCATCAGCTCTGTTACAAACTCTCAGCTTTTGGATCAGAAACAAAATCAATACTACCAGTCTTTCAGAGTCCCTTTTCACCCTCAATTTCAGTGAGACCCATCTGGAAAGGTAATTCTACACTAACCACTCACTCACTGTGTGTTACAACTGTAGGACATCTAATTCAGTAAGAATGTATTTATGACCAGGTTTGGAGAAAAGTTTTATGTTCTCTAGTACTTTCCCTATGAAGTAAAAAAGGGTGCAGCACCTATATATATCAGAATCTCATGATCGCAAACTCACATCCAAGGTAGGCTACAAATTAAAAAAAAAAAAAAAAAAAAAAATATATATATATATATATATATATATATAGTGATATGCTGACTCAAGCCTCTAGGAACTCAAGAGTCACCTGAGGACCATAGTAGTAAATAATGTAAATAAGTGTGCTACTTGCTTTTCCCATTTATTCCCTAATAATTTTATTTTTTATGATACTTATGCCAGGAAACAAAGCAGTACTGTAGAACTGAGTTCTTTTTGGGCTTGTACCTTCATATATAGGTAAGGGATTATGATATACTCTGTTCACTTCCTCTAGGTTTCCACTGCTGTGTTATCTATTACTGCCAAGGCTAAAAAGAAGGAAAAAGAAAAAGAGAAAAAAGAGGAGGAGAAAATGGAAGTGGTAGGTATAATTTGGTGGCCATGTGGGTTGATATATCTATACTGTCATGGTCCAGATTCTTCCTGAAGTGAACATTACCATACCTTGCTCTTGGCTTCCTTTAAATAAGTATCCCATTGCAAGCGTAGAGATTCCTCTAGTTTTAATGGGAAGATACTTGAGTTCTTGGAGCAAATGACAACTAAAGGGCAGTGTAGAATTTTCAGATAGTAAGATAATGGTGGGAGGAAAAAAGGCCCTTTCAAGCAAAGAGAATATCCTCTTTTTCTGGTCTCTTCTGGTTAGAAAAACCTCATGCTTTAAAACCAAGTTAGTTATATAACATTCTCATCCCTAAGCACAGTTATCCTCTCCATCCTCTGAATCTAGTATGACTTTGGTTGTACTTTCATTATATCTAATCCTAGCTACCTTTTGTACCTAAGAGTTGCTTAGTAAACTTGTAAAACATTATTCAGTGATATGGAAGAGAAGTGAACCTTTGTTGGGCCATTTTAAAATATTTTCCAGGATGAAGCAGAGAAAAAGGAAGAAAAAGAGAAGAAAAAAGAACCTGAGCCAAACTTCCAGTTATTGGATAATCCAGCCCGAGTTATGCCTGCCCAGCTTAAGGTCCTGACCATGCCAGAGACCTGTAGATACCAGCCTTTCAAACCAGTAAGTTATCAATGGCCCTTAGCTATATACTAGTGGGATATTAATTCATGGGACAGTGGTATATTGACAGAGGATAAATATCCAAAGCAGTGGAGAAAGCTCTTTAGTACAAATAAATCTCTTAGCAAAAGAGTATTATTCCCTTCTATTTCATATAGATTTGGAAGAGATTTTTTTTTCCTGTGGGTAACCCTACAAACATCCTTTTATCTACCAGAAGCTTACACTATAGAAGTTCCTAATAGAGCATCATGATTAGGAGCATAGACGCTGGGACCAGACATCCTGAGTTTGAATCCTGATTCTACCACTTACAGCCTTCATAATCTTAGGTCTGGTACTAAACCTTTCTCCACCTCAGTTTCCTCTACTGTAAAATAAGAATTATACCTAACTCAGGAATGTGACAAAGAGGGATCCCTGGGTGGCGCAGCGGTTTGGCGCCTGCCTTTGGCCCAGGGCGTGATCCTGGAGACCCGGGATCGAATCCCACGTTGGGCTCCCAGCATGGAGCCTGCTTCTCCCTCTGCCTGTGTCTCTGCCTCTCTCTCTCTCTCTCTGTGACTATCATAAATCAATAAAAATTAAAAAAAAAAAAAGAATGTGACAAAGAGTGAACAAGGTAATACAGTTAATACACAAGTACTTGGAGTATTGAATTTTACAATTTGAATCTTCCTGACATTTAATTTTTTTCTAAGGAAGAATGTTTAAGGTTAGAAACAAATGCTGATCAGTAATTTGAGAAATCAGTAATTTCTATGTTCTTGAAACTGGAAAACTAAAAAGCCATTAGTAAGCACATTTAATACATCCAGATCTTGGACCTGCCTAAAATGTCATAGATGAGATTTCTTTAAAAAGTAAACTATTCTTATCAGAAAGTGGTCCCTGATGGTGGCGAGTGGAAGGCATCTCTCACCTATACTTGCGAGCCAGGATCTTACCTGACTAGATTATCAGCTAGAGAAGACAAGGACAGAGATGGAATATGGCTGTATTTAGTGGTGAAAAGCTAGAGTTAGGTGGAACTGAGTTTATATCCCAGCTCTACCATTTCTTAGCTATATTATTGAGGCAAGTCATTTAATCTTTTCATATTTCAATTTTCTCATCTATTAAATGAGCCATTGTACTACCCACATCCTAGGAATGTTGTAAAGATAAAATAGGTCATTATATGTAAAATACCTAAAACAATGTCTGGCACATGGGAAATCCTCAATAAATATTTCTTGATGGTGATGGCAAGTCACCACACATCTGTAGGTAGCAAGACAACTAGGCCAGGAAGGCAAGAACAGCTTGAAGATCTTTTCTCACCTCCTATTAATTCTGTTGTTGCAAGGACCTAATACTGCTTCGTCTGTAGTGTTTAATGAATGAATTGATAGAATCACCAATGGATACCTTAAATGTAGTCAGTGTCTTCTCTGGAGCCTAGTTCATCCAAGTGGGAATGTTTACAGAGAATGTATCCTAACAGTGTCTAGAAACTGCTTTTGCCAACTGAAGTGGGGTATATTGAGAATAGATATGTTAGTGCACAACTAGTGAATACTTTAAGTGTACAAGATACCTGATGTTTTTGACAATTATGAAGAATTAAAGACAGCAGAGTATATGCTACATATCATGAGGCCATATGAGACTGGTATGTTTTGGTTGGAAATTAAATGTTAAGCCTTTGCTCAGAATAAGGAGACACTGTAACAGTTATCTCTCTATAAGTCAAAAGACTGCCTTTGTGCAACAAGAAGTAAAGGCTAAGGAAGAGTTGCCAGCTCCCTGGCTAACTGTTGAATGTGTGCTTCCCTAATACACACACAGCCCCTCAGCAAAGACTGAGAGACCTTTTGGTTCCAGGTGTTCAAGGAAATCCCTGTCCAATCATAGTTGACCACTCAGTTGAGTAGCGACTTCCATGGACACAAATAGGAGAAAATACTGACTTTATACAAGAAGTTCAGAAAAGTCACAAAACAAACCAACAACAACAAAGGTGGGGAAGGGAGAAAACCTGATTTCCAGAGTTGCCACACTATATTAATTTAATGTCCAGTTTCAACAGAAAATTACAAGACATCCAAAGAAATAAAAACCTTGACTTCATAGGCAGACTAAATCACCCATGTAAAATATGTTCATAGGCCTAAAGGAACTATGTCTAAAGACCTAAAGGAAAGTATGAGAATGTTGTATCAACAAATAATATCAGCAAAGAGATAGAAATCATAAAAAATGATCAAGTAGAGACTGTAGAGTTAAAAAAATCCAGTAACTGAAATGAAAATTGTTAAAGGAGCTCAGCAGCTGTTCTGAGCAGACTTGGGCAACCCTGAAGATAGGTCAATTGAGGAACAACTTAAAGAAAGGGTGAGGAGAAATGAACAGAGCCTCAGAGACATGTAGAACAATATTAGGCATACCAAGCCACCTAAAATGGGATGGTGGGTAACTGAGAAAAAAAGAGAAAAGTGTAGAAAAATATTTGAAGAAATAATGGCTGGAAACTTAACAGATTTTATGAATAATAGTAATCTACATATCAAAAATGCTCACTGATTAACAGCTGATTTATTGCCAGAAACCGTGGAGGCCAAAGACAGTAGGATGACATTATTTGTAGTGCTGAAAGAAAAGACACTTCAGCCAAAACTTCTCTATCCAGCAAAACTATCCTTCAAAAATGAGGGTGAAATTAAGACCTTTCCAGATAAAAAAAATCAGAATTTTTTGCTAGCCAATCTGCCATACAAGAAATACTAAAGTGAATGTTTCAAGTTGGAATGAAAAAACACTAGACAATAATTTGAGTCCACAATGAAAAAACAAAGAGCACTTGTAACAAATATAACTATGTAAGTAAACTATGTGAAAGATAGTATAAATGTATTTTTGTTTGTAACTTTTCTGTCTGGTTTAAAAGACAAGTGTATAAAGTGTATAAATCATAAGTTGATGTGACACACTGTATAAAAATGTAAAGTTAAAATATGCATTAAATAATGTCAAGGTTCTGGCTGCTGTAGCAGATTGCCACCTACCATTTAAAACTGAAGGACTAAAAAAAAAAAAAAAAAAAAAAAAAAAATTAAGGACTTAGGGACACCTGGGTGGCTTAGCAGTTGGACATTTGCCTTCTGCTCTCAAGGCATGAACCCAAGGTCCTGGGATCAAGTCCCTTATCGAGTTTCCCATGGGGAGCCTACTTCCTCTACCTGTTTCTGCCTCTCTCTATGTGTCTCTCATGAATAAATAAAATCTTTAAGAAAATAAAACTGAACGGCTTAAACAGAAGACATTTCTCACAGTTCTGGAGGCTAGAAGTCCCAAGGTTAGGGTGCCAACACAATTCGGTTCTTCGTAAAGGCCTTCATCCTACTTTAGGGATGGCCTTCTCATTGTATCTTCATGTGGCAGAGAGGAGAGGGAGAGAGAGAAAAAAAAACAAGCTGTTTTTGCATCTCTCCTTATAAGGGCACTAATTTCATTATTAATGAGGTCTTTACCCACATGACCTAATTGTTTCCTAAAGGCCCACTTCCTAATACTACCTCTTTAGGGGTTAGGATTTCTACATATGAATGGCAAGGTGGAGAGACACAAACATTCAATCCAGAACAACACAAAGGAGTAGGGAAACACAGCTATCTTAAAGTGTGGTTTTTGTATACTGTTGAAATTAAGTTGCTATTTTTCAGTGAAATTAAGATGATGTTAATTGTTACCCAAAGGTAACCACCCGACAAAATAATTCAAAAAACAGGCTAAAAGAAACCATAAGGAAATTAAACTAGTACACTAGAAAATATCTATTTAATACCAAAGAAGCCAGCAGTGGACAAATTGAGGAACAAAAATATAAGACATGAAAAATCAAGAGCAAAATGGCAGGAGTAAATCTTAGTAATCACATGAGATGTCTTTTCTGGAATAAGCTCTAGGCCCACCATGGGCCTAGAACTCACGACCCCAAGAGAAGAGTCTCATACTCTACCAACTGAGCCACCAGAGGCCCTTAATCACATGAGATGTAAATGAACTAACCACACCACTTAAAGGGCAGAGATGAGTCAAATGGATAAAAAAGAAAATGATCCAACTATATGCTCTCAACCAGAGACACACTTTATGGGACACCTGGCTAGTTTAGTCAGCAGAGCATGCAACCCCTGATCTCCAGGTTGTAAGTTCAACAGATTACTTAAAAAGTAAAATCTTAACACACACACACACACACACACACACACACACACACACACCCCTTAGATTCAAAGATTGAAGTAGATTAAAAGCAAAACGATGGGAAGATATTCCATACAAACAAGTAACTAAAAGAGAGCTAGAGCAAGCTGTACTAACATCAGACAAAATATACTTTAAGAGAAAAA
This sequence comes from Canis aureus, assembly GCF_053574225.1. Taxonomy (NCBI): domain Eukaryota; kingdom Metazoa; phylum Chordata; class Mammalia; order Carnivora; family Canidae; genus Canis; species Canis aureus. The sequence goes on from NC_135634.1 coordinate 44,186,362, forward strand.
TTGTTGCTGGAGACAAAGAAAACATTTTACGATGGTAAAAAGGTCATGAGCACCTGACTGGCTCAGTCAATCATGCAACTCCTGATCTCTGGGTTGTAAATTCAAGCCCTATGTTGGGTATAGAGATTACTTATAAAAAAACAAAAACTGAACTATGTAGCTATAAGGCTCTTTCCTTATGTTGTTTATATTGCAGGATTTGAGTTGTATTATTTCATTCCACTTGTTACAACCTGGAACCATCTGTTTCCAAAAATATAGGAAGTCCTTTTTGTGTACATAGGTATATCTTCTGTTCTGGTAGATCATTCATCTCCGTTTGGTCTTTTATAGGCTCAGGTAAACTTTTAGGCCATGGAGGATTAGGACAGTGGCCTTCTACTGTGATTGCTCTTGAGTGAATATTGGTAGGAAAGGCGGGTCCATTCATAAAATGGCTCTCTTCAAAGAAAGCAGGAAAGAGTTAGAAATTAATGTGTATGGATATGTGTGTGTTGAGAGAAGGGAAATAGCGCAGAAATTCATGCAGGCATAGCAGTTCTATAGCATGGCAGGACAGAGTTCCAATGAGTAAAAATCAGATTAGGTTTACTGCAGAGCTATTTGTATATATATGAATCATTTGACTAATGTGCTTATGCTTCTTTTCCTTCCCAGTAATTTGCTTTGGTAGAAATAATGTTTTTCCAGATGTGCCCTGCCACTGTTGACTGATTTAATTACAAAGAGCAGCTTTCCATTTCCTTTGACACAGGCAAGCAAATAGAATAAGATTAGCACACAGAGATGGGTGAATAGTTTGGTGTGTGAATTCCTGCTAACATGTTTGGGAGAGGGCTTACAAAAATTGCTTCTACAGTCTAGTTCTTTTTTGGCTCTCATCTACTACCTCATCTTGTATCACAAGGATTTGTAGATTAAAGTAGAAAACATTGGGTATATCTGTGATATTTATATTGTTCACTCTGTCATTCTGAATTCACTGGAGAGAAATTGGCTTTTCATTTGTAGATTATCTTTTGTGTCCAAAATGATAGTTATCTCACAAGTAATAAAGTATCCATTAGAGTAGTGTGCTTCTCAAAAATTTTTTTTAAGATTTTATTTATTCATGAGAGACACACACAGAGAGAGGCAGAGACAACAGGCAGAGGGAGAAGTAGGCTCCATGCAGGGAGCCTGACGTGGGACTCAATCCCAGGTCTACAGGATCACGTCCTGGGCTGAAGGTGGTGCTAAACCACTGAGTTACCCAGGCTGCCCTGCTTCTCAAACTTTAATGTGCATACATATCACCTGTGGATCTTGTTAAAGTGCAGATTCTGTAGATCTAGGTCCTGCTATGTTTTCTGCATTTCTAACAAACTCCCAGGTTATAATGATGCTAGTGATCCAGGAACACGTGTTGAGTAGCAAGACATTAAAATGCCATATTTGGACAGTAAACATTCTCCCTACAGTCAGACCAAGGCAGTGCTGGACATACTATTCCCCATTTGGGATGCATCATCTAAATAGAACAGCACCACATGTTCCACCATCCAGAGCCACTGGGTTAAGTTTATAAATATTTCTTATAGATTACAATTTTCTTTATCTTTTGTAATGTATACTGGTGTTGCTTTCGTCATCTAGTCCTCAGACTAACCTGAAGGAGTGGAAGAGGAAGATCTTACTAGCCGCTTCTCACAGTTGAACAGTTGGTCATGGGTGTAGCGTCACACAGGAACACATGCCCAGGTTTCCTTGTCTTGTCTAGTGAGGTGTAGTTCTATTTCAGTTGTTTCCTTCCAAATCATTTAAGTAGTATTAAGGTATCATTTAATAAATATGTACTCTAGATTCTGGAGCAGTCTGAAAATATGAGGGGAATTTGTGCTTCTTCATTCCCTGCTCTGTATTTACAGCTTTCCATTGGAGGCATCATCATCCTGAAGGATACCAGTGAAGACATTGAAGAGCTGGTGGAACCTGTGGCAGCCCATGGCCCAAAAATCGAGGAAGAAGAACAAGAGCCAGAACCTCCAGAACCATTTGAGTATATCGATGATTAAGAACCAGAGGTATGTGTGGAATGAAATTGTATTATCAAGGGAAATCTGTCAATACATCATAAATGGCCTTGTGTTACTTTTTCCATTCTTTGTGCTTAAACCCTGTGTACCTAAATGGTATTAAAATTTCCCCTCTTTTTGACTTCTTCCTGCATATATAACCTTCAATTCCTTTTTCTTTTCTCCTTTGACTCTCTCTCTACCCTCTAGTGTTTGACCAGTGCTATTCAAAGTAGCTAAAAACTGTTCTCCTGAGTCCTTGAAGAGGTAGGGAGCTTGCTCCAAAATGTTAGTCTACTTTTTCAATGCTTCTTTCGTTGAAAAAACTGGCTTACTCCCTCACCGTAAAAAAAACTCAACTGAACTGACAGTTTGCTCATGATAGAGTTGATTTACACTTTGACATGAGCCCCTTATTATAGATCAGTTACCTTTATGGCCAGTACTAGTTTATGGATCACTGACTCATCTCTCTCTCCTTTCCCTTTGGTGGCAAAGGCTTTTGGCACTAAAAGCCTTAATAGCCATTTATTCACTGTAGCTATTGAACATGTAATGTGTGTAAGACACGGTGCTTAAAGGTACTTTGGAGTCAGTTAGACTATAAAGCTTTGTCCAGTTGAAAAAAATTTTTATGCCAGTGTTCTAACAGTGTTCAAGTAGGTCTTTCGATGCAAAAGATTGGAATAATCTAATGTCATAAAATTGTCGTTCTTATTTTCACCCATTTTTTGAATAGTCATCACATATTTGAAGATGCATATAAACTATATAAGCAAGGTTTTCTTATTCCACCCTTTTACAAATATAAACAAAAAAGAATTTACTCTTCTACTCTTTAAAGAAAATAAGAATAGTATCATTTATTACATTATGACAAAAGAAAAATACATTTAAATGCTGGGCTGAAAATCTAGCACCTTGAGTGTTACATACTGATTAGCAATTAATGAAAGCTTTTACAGAAATCTCAGATAAGTATTCAGGCAGAAACCTTGCCATTAGTAGGAAAATGTATTCAAGCCTCTGAAAGTGTTTGGACCTTTGAGAGAGGGAGATTTTTTTTTTTTTTTTTTTTTTTTTTTTTTTTTGAGAGAGGGAGATTTATACTAACTTTCTCTCTATGTAAAATTGCTTTTGAGAATTATCTTTAGGCCTTTGATGATTTCCTAAGCCTTACCCAACCAGTACATGGTGGTATCGATACATAAGCACTCAGTCTCTATGTGCAACTGAACAGACTCACATTGGCCCCCCAAACCTTTCACCATTCCTTACTGCAAACCCCCTGATTAAGTCTTTCAAGGCAACTAACTACAAGATGGCTTAGAAGTAGAAATTGGATTTCTTTTTTAAGTAAACTCTACATCCATCGGGGACTTCTATTCTCAACCCTGAGATTAAGAGTCACATGCTCTCCAACTGAGCCAGCCAGGCACCCCAGAAATTGGATTCTGATTAATTTTCAAAAGGATAAAATATTCAGTTTAGTAGGAGTGTAAAAACTATAATTTGTCTTAGCAAAGACTGGCATATTAGGACTGCATAGGCAGGGTTAGGAGCTAGTTTTAGATTTCAACAGCTAGTGATAGAAGAAAAAAAAAAATTTTTTTTAACAAAGAATGACCCTAGCTGTCCCCCCTATTTCCTTCCCAAGGATCTCATTGCTCATCTGAAGAAGATTGTCCAGGCCTGTACTGGAGATGCTTGTGAAGAAATCCATGCTGAGACCTGCTACTCACTGCATGTACCATTGCCTCTGCGCTGACCCGAAGAACCTTGTCTCCAAGTCTTTGGTGAAGAGAAGATATATGATTATTTAGTGTGCTCTTTCACAGAACTTGGTTTTCAAATAAATATATTAAAATCTCCAGATGGACAAGGACTTTTTCATTTGCTTTTCAGCCTTGATTTTAAATAAATGGACCTAATACCCTTTCTCCTTCACCATGAAATGCCTAAACCCAAGGAGCTAAATCCTTGATGGCTAGGATGAGTGGACATGATTTTTATATTAATGAAAAAAAAATAGTTTGTCAATTATTTGAAAAATAATGGGAAAAAATAAAAATCAACACTTTTTTTTTTTTTTTTTTTTTAATTCATGAGTGGCAGAGACATAGGCAGAGGGAGAATCAGGCTTCCTGCGGGGAGCCCAATGCAGGTCTCGATTCCAGGACCTCAGGATCATGACCTCAGCCCAAGGCAGATGCTCAACCACTGAGCCACCGAGGTACCCCTCCCTTGTTCTTCACTCCAAGAGTTCTCTGCAGTTTTTAAAATTGGACTGAGGGCACAGGGTGCCATCATTTACTGAAGAAGTCCCTGTAGTGCCCAAGGGAAATGTCTGTTTAGGCAGCTCGGAAGCATTATTTAGAAGTCAGCTTTGCCTATTATTTCCTGCTTTTGACCCTGTGGAGGACAAGAGATACAAAATTGTTTAGCTACAGCATTTGATAATGTGCCCTTTTTTTCTCTCTCTCCTTCTATCTCTTTTTGCCATGTGCTTCTTAATTTGAGTTATAACTTAAATATAATAATGCAGAGGCTTGAAGAGTATACAATTTGATGAGTTTTGACAAATACAATTTTGATTTCTGTATTATTAGGCCTTACTTAAATGTTGGGCTTTTGAAATAAGCAGACCAGGTCATTATTCTGACAACCACCCCATCTCTTGTTCTTGGCATATGAAAGTAGATCTCTCATGTACTAGGACATAGCAATAAGAGCTAAATTTGAGGAGTTTGGGGGGTTTTTTGTGTGTGTTTTGGTCTTCATGTAAAATAAAGGTAGGTTATTTCCAGCATTTATACATGAATGGTTCTTTGCTCTAGCCTTAATCCTTATACTTTTTAATTTAGGCTATAGCCTTCTGAGTCTGTGGGGGAAGAACTATTGTTAAAGGAAACCAGCGCCCAGATAGATTAGCCCTACTATAATCATCCACCACAACTTTTTTGCTAGGTTCAGGTCCAAAGGTTACTGATCCCAAAAGATGGTTCCATTCATTGGTTAATTTCATTGTATCCCCTCCTTTGCAAATTCCTGTTTCCTCAGTATCAGATGATTCTATAAAAGAGATTATCTCATTTCCTAGTTTCTCATTAGCTATGTCCTTCCTGTTCAAGCTCTTAACATTGCTTGCATTTCAGACAGTTATCTCTAACATTTCCCTTAATATATGAAATGTTGATAAAACAGAAGTCTCTCAATGATGTCACTGTCCAAAATTGAGCAGTTCAGGAGAGGTGGTACATTCACGGGCCTCTGGCCAAAGTGGTTAAATTCCTTCCAAACTAGCATATTGAACTTCAGGGAGCAGTCGGCCCTAGTTCCTGGTAAGCAGTGCAATTTAGGATTTGTAAATGGGTCTGAAATACTGAGGTTATAACTCTAAAAAAAATGTAAGCTATGAAGTAAAATGGCCACTTGGATCAGATTATGATGAGACCATAAATTGAAAAAATAGTTAATTTGAGCATTTCTCCATGCAGGGATTCTTGGGTTTTTGGCAGGTCCCACTCCCTCTGACTGCTTTGGAGCTTCAGCCTTCCTCAGAATTGGGTCTCTGGTCTTCTCAGTCAGCCCACTCTTCAAGCAGCCCTATCCATCCCACACCTTCATCCACTTGATCCACGCGACTCCCTGATCCACATCCTTTCATCTGAGCTCCTGGCAGGCAGGCACATCCAGCCACTCCCTGGGCATCCCCATTCGGGTGCCTCACAGGTGCTTGAAACAGTATATCCAACGTACATCCAGCCTCCTCTACTTGGAGCTAATGACAACCCCTCCGTCTGATAATTTACACCAGAAACTCACGCTTCACCCTTGACTGGATGTTTAGCCTCAAGTATCTCCAGTTCATCTACCCTCCCTTACCCGAACAGGACTGGTTCCTTCTGCTTCCCCAGTGCCCTGCGTTGCCCCCTGCTGTCCTCCTCACACTAATCATACACTGCCGAGTTGACTTATTTTCCCCCTCATTCGTACTGCTTACTTTTATAACCTTAGCACATACAGAATGATCATATATTCATTGACTGCCTGTGTTGGGAATGGTGAGAGCACTAACAACAATTGGGACAGAGTCCATGAGCACATCAGAGGTGATTAATTCATTGGAGTGATTGGTGATTATCTGTCTCAGAGCTGCTTTCTCTGGGGATCTATAATTGTCTCTTCTCATTCCTCTTCTGCAGTGACAAAGCATTTCTACTAAGGACCATTTTTCAATTGTTTTATTCTTGGAAAACCCAGGCTTTGGGTGTATAGGGAAGATCGTGTCTGAAATCTATCATTGCCATGAGACAAGAAGAAATGAGCCTGGGCTCATGCGCCAGGGCAAAGAAGCTTTTGTAGCTTTGTCCCAAACCACTCCCCAACCTCCTTATCTTTATCATAAATGAGACAACACTTCCACTGTCCACAGAAAATTCTTTAGAAGGTGCTTAGCATGATATTTTCTAAAGTTCAAATTCCTTTTCTATTCTCTCCTTTGTTACAATTAAAAGCCATAGGGGCCCTTCTGAGCCAAACTGCGTAACAGGAAGATCTTGGGCTCTGGCTTCAGGCTGGTTCGTATCCTGATCTTATCCCTTAGTGGTTTTCTTATCTGTACAGAAGAAATAACGTTCACCTCAAGGTTGTTACAGGGATTAAATGATAATGGCTAACTATTACATCCTTACTAGGCACCAGACACTTAAGAATCACAAGTATTGATGTACTCATTCCTCACCACCACCCTCGGAGATAGATGCTATTATCTATATTAAACATAGATCTTAAATGTAGATCTATATTAAAGAGCCTAGCACTTTTTTTTTTTAAAGATTTGATTTATTCATGAGAGAGAGAGAGAGAGAGAGAGGCAGAGATACAAGCAGAGGGAGAAGCAGGCTCCGTGCAGGGAGCCTGATGTGAGACTAGATCCTGGGACTCCAGGGTCACGCCCTGGGCCGAAGGCGGGCGCTAAACTGCTGAGCCACCCAGGGATCCCCTAGAGCCTATTTAAGTAGGCCTTAACTAAATTTTAGTTGAATTAGAACAGTATGGCCTAACCCTTTATTTCACACATGAGGACACTTGTAACAGTGACATGACCTGTTCAACATCAAGACCCATTTGTATAGTTATGTCTCCAGTTCACCTTTCCACTAAGCTAGTCTCCAGCCTATTAATTTTCTGGCCTTACCTTATTTGATCCAAAGGGGCAACAGACAGATGGCAAATAGCCTTTTTTTTTTTTTTTATGCCTATCCTATACTCAGATTCTGTTCCTAGTTTGTGTCCTCCACATTCTTAAGCTAATACACCTTTTCAGAAAGGTTGTTTTACTGGCTGGTGTACTTTTGTCAACAAAAGCAATATTTTCTTCTTTTAAGTTTTTATTTAAGTGCCAGTTAACATATAGTGTAATATTAGTTTTACGTATATAATATAGTGATTCAGCATTTCCATACAACACCCAGTTATCAACACAAGATCATTTTTAACTCCGATCACCTCTTTCCCCCCCATTTCCCCACCCAATTCCCCCCTGGTAACCATCAGATTGTTCTCTATAACTAAGAGCCGGTTTCTTGGTTTGTCTTTCTTTTTTCTCCCTTTGTTCATTTGTTTTGTTTCTTAAAATCCACATATAAGTGAGATCATATAGTATTTGTCTTTCTCTGACTTATCTCACTTAGCATAATACTGTAGCTCCATCCATGTCAGTGCAAATAGCAAGATTTTGTTTTTTTATGGCTAAGTAATATTCTATTGTGTGTATACACCACATCTACTTTATGCATTCATCAGTTGATGGACACTTGGGCTTCCATAATTTGACTGTCGTAGATAGTGCTACAATGTATGAACATCAAGGTGCTGGTATCCCTTTGAATTCATGTTTTCATTTCTCTGGTTATATACCTAGCAGTGCAATTTCTGGGCCATAGGATACTTCTGTTTTTAACTTTTTGAGGAAACTCCATACTGTTTTCCAGAGTGGCTGCACCAGTTTGCAGTCCCACAAACAGTGCTAGAGGGTTCTTCTTTCTCCACATCCTCACCAACATTTGTTGTTTCCTGTGTTATTAATTTTAGCTATTCTGATAAGTGGGAGGTGATAATTCATTGTAGTTTTTATTTCTTTTTCCCTGATGATGAGTGATGTTAAGCATCTTTTCATGTGTCTGTTGGCCATTTGGATGTCTTCCAAAAGCAGTATTTTCTAATACCCAGAGACTCTACAACACAGCCCACTATTGATAGACATTTCCCATCCATTTGCTTGGATCTAGGCAGCAGCTTTGGTGCATGCATTCAGTGTTTTCCAAATCAGTAGGCTATGTATTTATAATAAAATTGCATCCAGGAGATAATTACCTTCAAAGATCTCAGGCATTAATATAGAGCTGGGACTTGGCCAAAAGTTGAACAAAGATAGTTTCCCACCAAGTCACATTCCCATGACCTGGAGTGAGCAGCCTCTGACTCTTGTGCCATTCTCTCGGAAGCCCTGATTCATGTTCTAAAGATTTAAGAGGTTTACAAGCATCAAAAGCTTTCTGCTTATGTTGAGTATAAATCAGCCTGTCTGAAATAAGGGCTGCTGATGCATCCCTAAGCAAAGTCCTTCCTTCGTTCTTGGATTAGAAGATTGTGGGGTGGGAGGAGAGGTTATTCACTTACACCTCACTGCCAGTCCCAGTAATCAGTCTCTCTTCCAGTCAGCTCTCGGGCATGTACACCACAGGGTTAGCAAGGCGATTTGTTTTTCAGTGGTTTGTAGGATGTTTGTTTCCCAGCCAGTCTATAAATAAGCCCCTTAAGGGCAAGCCTCAAAGTATCTCCCAAAGTCCCTGTTACAGTGTTTGATAAATAAAGCGTATTTGTTTCTGATTGAATAATTCTTTCATTATAGGGCGCCTGGGTGGCTCAGTGGTTGAGCATCTGCCTTTGGCTCAGGTCGTGATCCTGGGGTCCTGGATCGACTTCTGCATTGGGTTCCCTACAGGGAGCCTGCTTCTCCCTCCGCCCATGTCTCTGTGTCTCTCATGAATAAATAAAATCTTTAAAAATAATAATTCTTCAATTATAATTGCTTTAGCTTGGGGAGTCTGGTGATTCTAATTTTTCTCCATGGCACTTACACGATTAGCATGTAAACTTGATGAGGACAAGGGGCTTATTTTTTCTGATTGCTGTATTCTTGCTGCCGAGAGCAGTTCCTAGTTCATTGAAGGCACTCCGTAAGTATTGGATGATTGGATAGACGGACAGATGGTGGCAAACCTGTATTTTTCTCCTATGGGCTAGGCACTATATTTAGCACTTTATTCACCTTGCCATTTTTTAATCCTCACTGCTATATTGTGAGGTAAATATATTACTATCCCCAGGGAATGGGGCCTAGAGAGGATAAGGATACATCATACGTTATGAGATGGAACTCAAACCCAGATCTGGGTGACAACAGAGTTTGTCTTTTCTTTTGCTTTTGCTTTTGCTTATATTTTCATCACTATGGCAATGATTCAGTAGATCTGGAGTCCAACTAAGAATCCAGCAAGTTTAGCTCAGACTCAGATGACTGTGATACAGGTGGATATGGGACCACATTGAGAAACATTGTCCTGTACAAAGCTGCCCCCCAAGGGGAAGACCAGCATCCCCTTGCCATTTCAAAGGAGTTTGGATACGGGGATAGTATGGACCCCTCCCAGCAGCATAGCCATCAGCAAAAGCCATCCTGAGGAGATGGAAGTCTCCAAGGGTAATGCAGGACCTTGTTATTGATAGAGTGTGAATATACCTAGAGACAGAATGTACTCCCCAAAGGAAAAGTCCTCAGAAACCAAACCAATGGACCAAGTGGCAGAAAGCAGTAATGCTTTCCTGCAATGGTCCCTTGGATGGGTCTCTCTTTGTAGTACAAGTGCTATATAGTACCAGGCCCACTGGCTTCCTATCTCCAGCTCTCCTACACGCACTATTGCAATTGCTATTCACCATCAAAAACGACTCGGGATTTGTCTAACTGGTAGTAGTCCATTTTTATGAGACCCTTCTTGCTCTCTTTCCTAGAAACTTTTGAGATGAGCATATTGAGGAGCCAAGAGGCCACTTACCCTGGGAAATACCCCACTGTGGCCCCGAGCCTGAGACAGTGGCTTGTGGTGACATCGCATGACCTGACAGTACCTGAACAGACAGTGCCTATGAGTAGATGCCATCCAGGCGATCCTGACCCTGGATTCTCCAGGCTGCAGGCCGGACCCACAGTGGCCTGAACACAGGTACCCCAGCCTCTCCTCTCTCGAGTGCTCTCAGGGGCCCTGTGATCATTCAGTGATCTAGCACCTCAACCAGTGGCCAGGGGGAAAGCAAGAGGATCATGCTCCAGGGTCAGGGGAGGCCGGCAGCACCAGATTTCCCATCACATGCTAGACCCAGCCTAGCAGAGGCCCAGGACAAAATAATTCCATTTTTCTTAAAATAATTCGATCAACATGTAGTTGAAGCAGTCTCACGGGAAAAATTAGTAAGTTGTTAAACTTCCTTCCATTTATTTTGTGGCTTAGAAATGTTTTTTTATTTTTAATGAGGGCAAGGAAAGTGGTGGGTGAAAGCACCACAACCTTTTTAGTGCTTGGAGTCTGTAAAGGTCTAATCCAGGCCCAAATGGGAGCATGTACTTTGTGCTTGGTCCCTTCATATTCTCAAGCCTCTGCTTCAAAATTGTCATGCTCTAGTGGTGGAGCTGATACTAATAAGGAATACAGAAAAGCACTGCATTTGAGAGGAGGCCAGTGTGACCAAACCAAACTGTGGAAATTAAATCTGTAAATGACCAGATTTAGCTCATACTTCTACACCACATGAGAGAAGATCGGAGAAGCCCATCCACTCATTTATCACCCATCCTCTAGAGAACTTCTATAAACTTTGCAGCCCAGCCACCACTTGCATTCCTTCTGGTAACTGGTGCCTTTGTCTTCATTTCTCCTTGAGGCTAGGGCTCAGCCCAGACATCAGGCAGCACCCTCCACCCATGGCCATGGTGACTGGGTCAGGGAAAAAGCCATGACTCACATCAGGCCAATCCCAGCCAATAAGACCCAGTTCTGGGACATTTGCTCCAGCTACTGGGAACTGCTCTCCCTTCCACTCCTCATGTGGCCTGAAGATGATGTCAACCCAGAGAAAGCCAAGCTAAGAGGCAGCTCCAGATTTTGAAGTTCCATGAGCAACAAGTTTTCTTCTTGTGTGTAAGCAAAAAGCAAGCCACTTGGAGTTGAATTTGGGGCATATGACACCAAAAGAGTACTTCAAGAGGAGATATGTTCTTGTCACAGCAGGTTTTAGCTCCTGGGACTGGACTTGGTCAATTCACATTCATATGCTGTCTACTTCCATGGCCTAGAGCCATGGTTTTCAGAGTAGGGGCACAATTGCCCCAAGGAAGGAGGCATTTCACACATTGGTGGGGGCATCTGGCATTTCCATAATGGTTGGGGAACCCAAGAGGCATTCCTGGTGGGACCATGCCACACTGGATGTCCTGCAGTGTGTGTCTGGGATAAGACTGGTCTTGGTCCAGTTCAGAACTTGACCAAAAACTGCTCATCATTTTGAAAACTCACATCAAAGATGGCCTCACCACCACCAGCAATACTAAGTTGCTAGCGTGGCACACCTGGGCCAGTCACAGTGGCTGCCTTAAGGCCACACCCATCCAACTTTTAATGTCTCCCGGTGTAGCCAACCCAAGTGCTTACATATGGAAATAGATTTATTTTTTTTATAAATTCCTTCCCTTTGATCTCTTCTTTTTATTACAGTTAGGGCATTATAACGATTATTTTAAAATCATGTGGGTAAGTAGGTTATATTATCTGGAAATTTCATTTTAGGATAGAAAAGAAAGTATTAAAAAAAAAAGGAGGGGGGGAAGGATCCCTGGGTGGTGCAGTGGTTTGGCGCCTGCCTTTGGCCCAGGGCGCGATCCTGGAGACCCGGGATCGAATCACACATCGGGCTTCCGGTGCATGGAGCCTGCTTCTCCCTCTGCCTGTGTCTCTGCCTCTCTCTCTCTCTCTCTCTATCTGTGACTATTGTAGAGAAATAAAAATTTAAAAAATTAAAAAAAAAAAGAAAGAAGGTATTACAAAACATGTGATTAAAGAGGGAGTCTGGGAAGATGAAGACTCATCACCCAGGGCAGCTGGGCACCCTCAGCAGGGAGCCCCTCTGAGGCCTCCCTGTCTGTTACTCCCAGCAGCCTGGCCTCCGCCGCTGGCTGCATTGGCTGCAGCCTCTACCCTATAAGGACATGTGAGGGCTGAGCAGGCAGAGAAAATGAATGGGCCCTTCTGGCTGGCGCCTGCAGCTCTCACAGCTTCCCAGAAGGAGGAAGTGGGGGCTATGGAGGTTGAGGGGCCATGCAGCCTCCCAAGAGAAGGCCCCTCCCAGAGCTTGGGCTCCACTGTGCCCCTGGCTCTGGGAGCCTCTAATTAGAGGATCCAGAGCAAACCAGACTTCAAGTGCAAGTAAAGAACATTGCGTGTCTACAGCCCCTGTTACTTACCTCCAGACAGATGCACACACATTTCCAGGACACAGATGGTTCTAGGAAATATGAGTTAGGACAAACCAGAGCCCTAAGGGCTCTTGGGGCCAAGATGGTGGAATGGGGTGGGGGGTTGGGGCAAGGAGGGAAGTCTATCCCTGTCTTGGCTCCTTCCCAAGACCTGTGTTTTGGGTTTGGTGCCATGGTGGACATGCAAAATTCCTGCTTAGGAAGTTGTGTGGCCGCAGCTGGCCTGGCCTCAGACCTGGCCTTCCAAAGACCTGAACAGCTTAGACTGGAGGGGTTTTGGGGACCAGACAAAGGCACACTGCAGAGGAGGGCTGCCATAGTGCACCATCATCCAGGAGTACCCCTGGATTCAGTGGTGGGTTACCCAGCACCCCTACCTTCCCAGAGGGAGGCCACTCCCCAGGCCCCAGCATTCTATCGGGGCACTTCTGGGCTAGCTCCAGGGAGAAGGCTGAGAAGGAGCTACCCCTGCCCCCTTTTTCTCCAGCTGTTCTCAGAACCAAAAATGCTTATTTCCCAGCCTTTTGGTAGTTCCTCCAAGGAGGGATCTTCATGGGCAGGCTAAAGGGGAAATAGAGGCACAGGACAGGGTGGTGATTCATCACAGGTCATCCTGCACCTCCTTACCCAGTCCGACCATGTGTGGAAGCCCAGGTCCAGATCATGTCAAAGTGAGCCTCACTTCCAGAAGTCAGTTGGGCCCTGCTCACTCTCCAACCCCTGCTAAGCACCTCTGAAGATGCTGCTCTTGCAGCCACCAGAGAACTAGGGATCTAGGAGTCTTTGCTGGACCACCTCTGGATATGCCTTGACCTTGGTCAAGACTGACAGGACAGGCAAGGTCAGACTTCCAATTCCATCCTTACAGCTCAGATGCAGAGCTGCCCCCGGACAACGCTCTAGCACCTGCTGTAGGTAGAGTGCAGTGGACAGGCTGTGTGGGCCCACTCACCTCTAGGTGAGCTGGTCTGTGTGACTGGACAGGCAGGGCACACACTGCTGCCCACTGGGCTCCCTGAGAGCCTGGGATGAGGACAGAGACCTTGAACCTATGTCTCCCCCAGGGTCATGCATGGAGAAGGTCAAAGAACATTGTGGGGCCATGTGGACTGGAGTGGGCAGCAGAGACAGAGCTAAGAGACCCCAGAGCCCCACCATCTCCAGGGCAGCCAGGTCCCTGAGCAGCGCCAACCTCCTGGTGCTGGATGCTCCCAGCTCCCAGGACAACCCCTCCCCAGATGCCACCCCTGGCACTCACCCCCTGGATGCTTGACTCCTTTGCTAGTCCTCTCACACCAGAGCGCTCAGCACAGGAAGTGCTGCTCAGCACATATGTCATCCAGGCAAGTGTCAGCGCTCCTCCTCCTCAGGCTCCAGCAACCAGGCTCTCTCAGTTTTTCACCTTGTCCCTGATTGTAAGAACTCAGCGTCCCTTCAAGTGCCCCACCCATGGATCCCCCCTCAGAGAGATGTGTAGATGGCACAAGGGGTTCTGAGGGGCTCCCTCAGAATTAGAGGGAATTAAATTTGAATTAGCATGAATTAGATTTGACCACAGATCTCTGAATGATCAAAGTGACAGTGGCTTCAATAAGGAGAAGCCCCTTTCCCTCAGTTCACCATGTCTGTAGCTAGTTAGTGCAGGGCCGGCCTGGGACACCGCGGCATCAGGGCCCCGTGCTCCTTCTATCTTGTTGCGCCCTGTATTGGGCTGAAGGGTGTCCCCACAACATTCACGCCCACCCAGAACCTCAGAATGTAACCTTATTTGGAAATAAGATCCTTGCAGATGTAACTAGTTAAGACAAGATCAAAGTGGAGTATTGGGAGGCCTCAAACCCAGCGGTGTCCTTACAAGAGGAGGAGAGGGCACACAGAGACACAGCCACAGAGGGAAGACCATGTGATGACGGAGGCAGAGGTGGAGTGAGGGAAGCTTCTACAAGCTGAGGTGTACCAGGGATGGCCGGCAACCACCAGAAGCTAGGAGGACGGTTCCAGAAGGAACCAGACTTCTGGCTTCCGGAACTTCCTGAGAGAATGCGCTTCTGAGAGAGAGAGAATACGTTTCTGTTGTGTTAAGCTGTCCAGTGCGTGATAACGTGTTATGGTGGCTCCACCAAACTAATACGGCTTCGATGGCTGGACTCCTTTCCCAAGGTCACCTCCGGGTCTCACGTGGTGCCTGCGCTTCAGACGATCCATCTGCATTCCAGCCACAAAGAAGGAGGAAGGAAGAAGAAAACAAAGACACAACTTTCCCCTGACTGACACATCCCAGATGTCGGGCCATCGTTTCTGCCCTCATCCCCTTGGGCTGTAGATGAAGTACCGAGGAGCATGCGGCCAGCTAAGAATGCTTTTATTGCTGTGGGAAAAGACGAGAAGGGTAATCGGGCACAATACTGCTCATTTCAGGACACACAATCTGCCTCCCTTTGCCTCCATTACATGTTTCTGGCCCCCAGATGCCCCATTGATGAAGCCAGACCACCGTCCTTTCCCGGAGCAGCACCCTGCCCTGCTGGCTCCCTTCCTTCCCGGCTCCAAATACGCTTCTCTGCCAGGTCACTTCAGGTCAGCCGCAGCTCCCCCTTGAACTGCACAGCCCACACCCACTTCGGTACTCAGACGCAAAGGCCCTGGGGCCAGCCCCCAGATTCCTGGGAAGGTGCACACTGAGACCGGGGGCTCCTGTCTGCTCCTCACCCCACCAGTGTGCTGAAGGACTTATCCAAGTATTTCTTCCAAACCAGTCCAGTGCTCAGCCTACTAGAAAACCTACAGAAAGAAATTTCCTTCGTCTCCATACAAACGGGACTGTGTCAAATTTCCAGCCTGGCTGTGGTTCGTTGGATGTCACCACACATGGCCCAGGTGGAAAACCTCCAAATTCAGAACATCTACCCCTCCAGGCCACTAGCCAATAGGCCTGGTGTCCAGAGGGGTTGGATTGAAGGGTCCCTTGGCAGCAGGAGGTCCCCCTCTCACTCTCCATGTGTTTTTCATGTGGTTTCGTTGACTCCCGAGCCCCTACTCAGCAGTCCTGGAGAGCTCTGGCTCCAAGACTCTGGGACTCTGCCGTTAAAAGCCCCTCTCGGAGCTGGGGCCTGCTGTATTCTGTAGGTTGCCAAGTGTCACCTGCAAAGTGGAGAGCACAATCTTGACGTGTTAGTCTCTGCTGCTGGGATACGGAGGGGAGGGGAGCAGCTCCAGAGAGCAGCTGTCCAGGCCCCTACTGTGTGCACCCAGTGTCCTGGCCTCAGCTTCCTGGAACTACCACTGCCAGCTCTGCCCTGACTCCTTGTTTGGGCCATATTTGCCTGAGCCCAGGGGATGGACAAGGTTCATGTCACTTTTCCTGGACAGCTTTTCAGCCCCTAGGCGCTGCAAATACTCAGGGGGAGGGGTGACTTAACTCTATTTACCAGAAACTTCTGAGCCCAGACAAGATATGTACACACTGCACCATACTCCACATCTCTGCCTGCTTTGACACCTCCCCCCAGGATCTTGGCAGGATCCTGGGACCTGGCCCAGGGAGTCAGAGACCCAGGCCATTCCCCTGACATGCTGAACCAGGGAAGAGGGGGGTCACAGAGCCAGAAGCTGGGGCACGTATCTGTGCCCCTCCACCTCTCCTCCTTGCTGGAGAGTTCTCTCTCATGGGCAGGCCCGGAGGCCTGGGATTGAGCCCTCACTCACTGCCCAGCGAGCCTGTGTGAGCCCAGACTCTTCGATGCTAGCAAAGCGACCAGCGTGCACATGCTCAGCAAAGAAGGGGCCTTTACTCTATACTCGCAGAGGTATTTTAGAAAGCCCAGGGCAGCGTGTAGCCACCCTGGGAGGACTGGAATCAGACCCTCAGGGGGCACCCTGCCCTGGGGCTTAGCTCTCTGCAGGCCACCCATTCCAGGCCTGGCCACTGAGGGAACTGACTTCCAGTCGCTCCCTCTCAGAGCCACAGGCAGAGCCCAGAGGAAAAGAGCCCCAAGTGCGGAGCTGAAGGGTTTCATCGCTGGAGTCCTGCAGCTCTGGGCGAAGCCAGCTCCTCCTCTGCCTTAACCTGTGATGTGAGCCAACGAAGTCCCTTTGCCTTAAACTGTTTAATATTTCACTTATTTATTTATTTTTGAGTAAGCGCTCCACCCTACGTGGGGCTCAAACTCAGGACCCAGAGAGGCGCACGCTCCACCGACCCCGCCGGCCCGGCGCCCCTTAGGTAAGCTATTTTGAGAGAGGTTCCCGGCACCGGATTTGAAGGCGGGCCCCGTCTGACTTGGGAGGGAGGGAGGGAGCCGAGGCAGGAGGGAGAAGGCGTTTCAAGGGCACCCGGGCAGCTCGCAGCGAGGCCGGCCTGGCGCGGTGCAGAGGCAGTTCCAGCTTTGCCCCACTCCTTCCCGGGCTGCGCGGGCGGGGGTGCGCCTCCCCCCCCCCCCCCCCCCCCCGAGCGCGGGCAATTTCTGGGAACCTCCGCGGCGCTGGCACCGCCGGACTCCGGGGGCCTGGAAGTGACCGCCCGCGGGCGGGGAGGCGGCGGCCCGGCGGGAGCCAGCTTTCCGCCCCGCCCGGCGCAGGTCGGGGGGTGGAGGGGACCGCTGCACCCCGCATGCCCCCCCTCGCACCCCCGGGCGCTCTTCGCTCCGCCCCGCCCCCTGCGCCCCCTGCTGGCCACCCAGGGGCGCCCCCCGCCCCAGTTCCGCAGGGCAGGACCTCGCGCCGCCCCCCACCCGCAGATCATTCAGCGGGGGGGGTGGGGGTGGGGCTCTGAGAATGTGCATTTCTTTTTTTTTTTTTATTTACTTATTCATGAGATATACAGAGAGAGAGAGAGAGAGAGAGAGAGAGAGGGGCAGAGACACAGGCAGAGGGAGAAGCAGGCTCCATGCAGGGAGCCTGACATGGGACTCTATCCTGGGACTCCAGGATCATGCCCTGGGCCAAAGGCAGGCGCTAAACCACTGAGCCGCCCAGGGATCCCCTCAATGTGCATTTTTAAGCTTGCTTAGAAGCTGGTGATATTCCTCACTAAAAACCTTAAGTGTCTGTATCTCTGTATCTATGAACATGACCAGTGGAGAGTCCCACCAGTCTCTTGCAGAAGTATACTTGGTTTGGAAAGATCTCAGTTCCATGAAGCACCTGGCTGGCTCAGTTGGTAGAGTACATGAATTTTGATCTTGGGGTTGTGAATTCAAGCCTCATGTTGGGTACAGAACCTAACTAAAAAAAAAAAAAAAAAAGATTTTTAGTTCCAAATTTGCTCTTCTGGAAGTCCATTTTAAGGCCTGGATCTTTTTGGCAACTTCATCCAGGCCACAGAACAATTGGGGGCTGTGATGTGACTCACATCTCTCACAAACAAGAAGGATGGCACTTGAGGCCAAGATGGACTCTGAGACTCTGGCCTCCCCCATTTTCAGGCCTCCCCTGCTTTCCTGCTCAATGATAGCTCCCCTGGGGGATGTGTCTTCCCACCCAGGTATGCTCTCTTTTCATGAAATCAAGCAGCCCCTGGGAGACCAAAATCCAGTGCTTTCACCTCTGCATGGACTCTGAATTGGGAAAACAGATGGATCTGAATCCCTCACACAACATGAGATTTGGACAGTGACCAGAACCCAACTTTCCTGGTAGGACTTTTTTTTTTTGTCTAGGCAGCGTCTTGCAGCAGTCCTTCTTTTGATTTGTGCCTAGTATTCCAGTATGTTCCTCCTCCTACCTGCTGATTAGATCCAGGCCCTGTGCTTCCTCAGAGACATGCTCTTGGTCTGAACTCCTGTAGGAGCTCTAGCGATAAGCTCAGTCTAGCTGGCTGCCAGTTTTGTCTGAGTGGGTCGGCCTTAAGGGCTTTACCCTCTCATCCAACTCATTCTTCTGCGGGATTTTTACAGTGTTCTTTCTGTGTGGTCTCAGCTCTTCGTCCTTCAGTAGAGATAGTGGCCAGACAGTTGCCTGCTACGGCGGCAAGGATGACTTCATTTGAGAGCTGTTTCCCTTTTGGATCTGTTTCCCCAGGCAAGGGCAACAAAAGCAAGAATAAACAGATGGGACTGTGTAAAAATAAAAAGCTTCTGCACAGCAAAGGAAACCATTAACAAGACAAAATGGCAACCTATGGAATGGGAGAAGATACTTACAAACTTGACAAGGGGTGGATATCCAAAATATATAAAGAACTTTTACAAATCAATAACAAAAGGGCAAACAACCCTATTAAAAAATAGGCTGAGAGGTCCGTGGGTGACTCAGTCGGTTAAGTATATGACTCTTTTTATTTATTTATTTATTTATTTATGATAGTCACAGAGAGAGAGAGGCACAGAGACACAGGCAGAGGGAGAAGCAGGCTCCATGCACCGGGAGCCCAATGTGGGATTTGATCCCGGGTCTTCGGGATCGCGCCCTGGGCCAAAGGCAGGCGCCAAACTGCTGCGCCACCCAGGGATCCCAGTATATGACTCTTGATTTCGGCTCAGGTCATGATCTCAGAGTGGTGAGATCAGGCCCATGTCAGGCTCCACTCTCAGCAGAATCTGCTTGAGGTTCTCTCTCTCTGTCTCCCTCTGCCTCCACCTCCCGCCCCCACTCATGCTCTCTCTCTCTTTCAAATAAATAAATTTAAAAAATATTTTTAAAAAATGGGCAGAGGACCTGAATAGGATTTTTCCAAAGAAGACATACAGATGGTTAATAGGCACAGGAAAAGAAGTTCAACATCACTCATCATCAGGGAAATGCAAATCAAAGTTATGATGAGATGAGATACTGCCTCATATGTCAAAATGGTTATTATAAAAAAAAAAAAAAACAAGAAATATCAAGTATTGGCAGGGAGAAAAGGAAACCCAGGTGCATCATTGGTGGGAATGTAAAAGTTAGTGCAGCCACTGTGGAAAACTGTATGTTGGAGGTTCCCTCCAAAATTGAAAAAAGAACTGTCATATGACCCAGCAAGTCTACTTCTGCATATTTATCTGAAGAAAATGCAAACACTAATTTAAAGAGACATATGTACCCCTATGTTTATTGCAGCATTTTTTATAGAAGCAACCTAAGTTTTCATTGACAGATGAAAGGATAAGGAAGTGATAAGGAAGTGACCATATATATATATATATATATATATATATATATATATATATATATCAGCCAATGGAATATTACTCAGCCATAAAAGAATGAAATCTTGCCATTTGTGACAACACTGATGGACCTGGAGGGTATTATGCAAAATAAATAACTCAGAGAAAGACAAATATTCATGATTTATGATTTCACTCATATGTGGAGTCTAAAAAACAAAATAAATGAAGAAACAAAACAAAACAGAAACAGACTCATAGATACAGAGAACAAACTGGTGGTGGCCAGAGGGGAGGCAGGTGGGGAGATGGGCCAAACAGGTGAAGCATTAAGAGGTACAAAATTCCAGTTATGAAGTAAGTAAGAGGGATATAATGTATAGCATGAAGAATATAGTCAATAATATTGTAGTAACTTTGGGGCTGCTGGCTGGCTCAGTCAGTAGGGCATGTGACTCTTGATCTCAGGGTCATGAGTTTGAACCCCACATTGGGTATAGAGATTACTTAAAATTATTTATTTAGTTTTATTTTTAGATTTTATTTATTTGCTCATGAGAGACACAGAGAGAAAGGCAAGAGACACAGGCAGAGGGAGAAGCAGGCTCCCTAAGGGGACCCTGATGTGGGACTCAATCTTACTTAAAATTTTAAAAAAAGTATAATGTAATAACTTTGTATGAGTAACTAGACTTACTGTGGTGAGCATTTTGTAATGCATAAAAATATCAAATCACTATCTTGCATATCAATTATAAATCAATAAAAAATAAAATGTTTGAAACTGAAAAAAAAAAAAAAGAGAGAGAGAGAACTACATAGCATGCCACAGAGATGCATGGCCTCCCACCATCAAGGTGCTCAAGGACTGAGGCCCAGAGAGGGCTGTTGACTTCATAAGATTCAGATTTGTCCCTTGAACCTGGAACTCAGCCAGTCCCTTTTATTTCCAGGGAAAGCCTGGTTAGATCCTCTGAAGTATTGTGCATATTCCAAAAATTGAATTTGAGGTTGAGTTTTCCCCAGCAGCAAGATTTTCATAATCCTAAAATCTGAGTGATGGGTTTATGGAGATTTGTGTTTGAAATTTTCATGCTTAAACGTTTTAGAAAGTCATTTTGGGTCCATCTTGTCTCTGGGAAAACTGGACTTGCCAAGCAAAAACCAATGGGGTGCTTTGGTAAGCCTAAGAGATGGGAAGGCGAGGCAGTTGGTTCAGTGTGCTGCTCTGAACTTACGAATCTACTGAGCAGAGTCAGCTAGGTAGGGCCAAGATGAAGCTTCAGATAGAAGCAGTTTGCGTTTGTGACAAAAGTAATCTTTGTACCTATCATGACATATCAAATGGGTTAAATATACTGAATCTGATATATTTTTTTCCAGTTTAATGCTTGTATCCCACAAATGTTCAAGGATTTGAAGGAATTTTTACACTATAACTAAAGAATGATGGCAGTTTATTTACTAACTTTATCAAGAAATATCTACTTGTCCCAGCATCAGCCACAATCACAAAGATGTTACATGTCAGAAACCAACCTAAGTGTTTGACAACTTAAAGTACTGGTAAGAAGCTACCTCTGGATTCTAAAATTAATGTAACATTTTAAATTAATAATAAACTCCATTTTTAAAAAAGGTTTTGTTTATTTATTCATGAGACACACACAGAGAGGCAGAGACACAGGCAGAGAGAGAAGCAGACTCCATGCAGGGAGCCCGATGTGGGACTCGATCCCAGGACTCCAGGATCATGCCCTGTGCTGAAGGCAGGCACTCAACCGCTGAGCCACCCGGGCTGCCCTAAACTCCATTGTTGAAGCTACTTTTAGTTGATATGACATATATAGAAATTATGTCTACAATAATTCTCTGGGGTGCAAGTGACAGAAACCCAACGTGAATCAACTTAGATAAAAAAGATGGTTGATTGGAGGGAGGTATGGTTTACACAAAGGACAGAGCTGCTGCAGAAATGAGAGCAGCTCCATGGAACTCAGAATCTGGGCCCAAGGATTTGATACCCCTAACAGGCTCTCTTTGCATCTCTCTGAGTGACAGCTTCATTTTCTTAGGTTTTTTTTTTTTTTTAAAGATTTTATTTATTTATTCATGATAGTCACACAGAGAGAGACAGAGAGGCAGAGACACAGGCAGAGGGAGAAGCAGGCTCCATGCAAGGAGCCCGACGTGGGATTCGATCCCGGGTCTCCAGGATCGCGCCCCGGGCCAAAGGCAGGCGCCAAACCGCTGCGCCACCCAGGGATCCCCTCTTAGGCTTTTTTTAGTTGATAAAGGACATGGTTACAAGGCTGCCCTGGAGTTTCATTTTACAATAATCTGAACATACTTCAACAGAACAATCCCAAGGTAAGACTCACTGGCTCAGCCTGAATCACATGCCCTGGGCCAATCACATGATCCTGGGCCAATCACTGTGGTGAGAGAGATAGGGTAAGATTAGTCCATTCTGGGCTGGGTGCCTAGCCCTATGGTCAGGTTTATCACCAGGAGAGAGGTGATGGGCAAAGATAATCACCAGCACAATGACCATAATCCTGGCAGTCAGGCAAATGCCCTCAGAAGGCAGAGCAGGAATGGTTTTGTTTTGTTTTGTTTTTTTAGAGAGACAGAACAACTGAGAGGGGCAGAGGAAGGGGGAAGAGGGAGAGAGAATCTCAAGCACTGTGCTGAGCTTGGAGCCCAATGTGGGACTCAATCTCACCACCTTGAGATCATGCATGACCTAAGCTGAAACCAAGAGTCTGATGCTTAAACGAATGAGCCACCCAGGTGCCCCAGTTGTAGTTTTTATCATAGCTAAGAGCCCAGGGCCCAAAGGCACCAGGGCCTAGATTCAAATCTGGTGCCACAACCACTCCCCAGCTGTGTGAACTCTGAGTTCTTAACCTTGCTGTACTTCATGTTATTTACCTCGTCAAAGACAAAACCTGGACGGGTAAGGAGATTGATTTCATTCAGGTTACAGCAATAGGGAGAGCATCCCAGTTCAGACATCAACGTGCACATTACCTCAGGTAAAGCACAACATTGTTAATCTATAAAATGCTGAAAATACCCATCTCATAGATGTGATGTGAGTTAAATAATCTATGTTATCACTTAGCACAGTGCTAGGCACATACAGGGTTGTCATATTCAGCAAATAAAAATACAGGACAATATAATGTTCTGTATTCGCCATACAATAAGGCAATATTTGGGATGTCCTTATATATATTTTTAATTTTTATTTATTTATGATAGTCACACACACACAGAGAGAGAGAGAGAGATAGGCAGAGACATAGGCAGAGGGAGAAGCAGGCTCCATGCACTGGGAGCCCGATGTGGGATTCAATCCCGGGTCTCCAGGATCGCGCCCTAGGCCAAAGGCAGGTGCTAAACCGCTGCGCCACCCAGGGATCTCAGGATGTCCTTATATTAAAAACTTATGTGAAATTCAAATTTAAATATTCTAGGGATGCCTGGGTGGCTCAGCGGTTGAATCTGCTTTCAGCTCAGGGCATGATCTCAATTCTGGAATCGAGTCCCACATCGGGCTCCCTGCATGGAGCCTGCTTCTCCCTCTGCCTATGTCTCTGCCTCTCTCTCTCTCTGTGCCTCTCATGAATAAATAAAATCTTAAAAAAGAAAAAGTAAAAAAACCCACAAATTTAAATGTTCTATATTTTGTCTGGCAACTTTTGGCACACAGTGAGGTCACAAATGTTAACTTATTGGAATTGGGGAGCTTCATTTTTTTTTTTTCATTTTCAATATATATCACAAAGACAGGATTTCTCTTCCTGCTAAATGGCAGGGTTTTTTTGTTTGTTTTCTTTTTTTGAAGACAATCTCAAGTCCCAGAAGAGTAATGGCAGCGCTGGGAGCTAGGGAGATGGTGGCCACAGACCATCTTAGGGCTTCTTCGGGGTAAAGCTCACCTACTTTCTCCATGCTCTCTTCCCTGACTCTGGCCTCGGGTCATCTTTTTGCTTTTTTTTGTTTGTTTGTTTGTTTTGGGTCATCTTTTTGGAAGCACGAGGTGGTAACACAGAGATTGCCACTCAAGAGCCTCGGTCTCTAAGGTACCGCCTCGAGGGAAGGTGTGGTCTCTAACCACCTCCCCGACCTCCCGCTGAATTGGGGGGGAGGACTGGCAAGTCCTCTTTCAGTGCCGTTGGACTTGAGCTCCCAAGCACCGCGTGCAAGGAGAGGGAGGATCTGCATTCCTGAATTATTTTTGAAAACCAAAATCTCGGGTGTTTCGGAGAACGAAATTTCTGTAAAATTCCAGGAAACTGCTAGCTGCACCAGGGTGGACGTCTGAGGCCTTCGGGCAGATTCTGGGCGACATCGCTCGTTCTAAGGTAGCTCTGGGTCGCTCCTGTAAAATGAGAATAACAAAATTCAATCAATCAATCAATCAATCAATCAATCAATCGAACCGAGAACAACAACAGCTAGGCGTTTCCACGACCACCAGCCTGTACGCTGGCCTCCTGCCGCCCTCGGCTCATCCCCAGAGCCGGGCACGGCGCCAGGCGCGTCGTTCGGGGCATGAACGACGGGGAAGTCGCGGTGAGGAAGCCAGGGTCGCCTCCCCCGCCCAGGACGCGGCCCGCAGCGGCCACCGAACCGCAAACCGCAGCTTCACTTCCGCGCCCAGGAAGCGCCGCGGCCTCAGCGCCCCGAGCGCCCGCCTTTCCTCCCAGCATGCTCCGCGCCGGCGCGTCCCGCGATTGGCTGCGCCGCCCCCACGTGACGCTGCGCCGGCGGCGGCGGCGGTTGCCGGGGCGACGGCCCGAGAGGTGGCGGCCGAGCGGGTTCGGCGCGGATGCCCGCGGCGGTGCAGCAGGTAAGCGCGGCCGCAGAATCCGCAGCTCCGGGCGGGAAGCAGCAGTGTGGGGGGCCCGAGGGCCGCAGGAAAGCCGGCGTGGCAGCCGCCCCCCGACACCCCCGTGTCTGGTCCGCCGCCCTGGGCCCGAGGCCGCCTCCTGGACCGACGGAGGAGCGGCCCGCGGCTTCCCGCAAGCCGACCCGGATCTGTGCCTCAGTGGGCCAAACGTGAGGGGCCGCGTCTCCCCGCGGGGCGAGCGGGTGGCCTCCGTTACCCGCATCAGCGCCGCCTCCCCAGACTTCATCCCACCTGAGCCAAAGTAGGATGCCAGCCATGCATGCTCGTCCTCCAGGCAAATCCCATAGCCTTCCCCTTCCCCGCCAGCTCGTCGGTCCTAGAGCCCCTCGTGTAGAAACGAAGCCGCCACACTGCAACCCCCCAAGAGTGGCTGAAGTTTTCTCTAGTTCCTGCATCAAGCAGTAGAGCAGTGCTTCGCAAACTTGCGTGTGCATAGAAATCACCCCCGGGGGGCCACCTGGGTGGCTCAGTGGTTGAGCATCTGCCTTTGGCCCAGGTCGTGACCCCCGGGGTCCTGGGATCGAGTCCCACGTCCGGCTCCCCGCATGGAGCCTGCTTCTCCCTCTGCCTGTGTCTCTGCCTCTCGCTCTCTGTCTCTCATGAATAAAGAAGTATTATCTTAAAAAAAAAAAAAATCAGCCGAGCAGCTTGTTTAAAACAGTTTCTGGGCATCATGCCACCCTGGTGTTGAGTAAGATCACGGTGGTTCTAGGAATTTCATTTGCACAAGCATCCCGGGTGATTCCGATTGAGGTGGTGCCCGCATTTGGAGTAATGGTGTGTAGTGGTTAACAGCGGTCTGGATTTAAATTCCGGCTTTTGGCCCTTACTGGCTGGATTATTGGGAGCACCAAGGTCTTCTTGAGCCTCAGTTACCTCATCTATAAAAGAATATAAATCATATTCACCTCTCAGGTTTATTGTGAAAATCAAATGTGAAGCATTTTGCACGTTGCCTGGCATACAATAAATTCTTAATAAAGGGGGCAGCCCTAGTGGCTCAGTGGTTTAGCGCCGCCTTCAGCCCAGGATGTGACCTTGGAGACCCAGGATCGAGTCTCCCGTTGGGCTCCCTGCGTGGAGCCCGCTTCTCCCTCTGCCTGTGTCTCTGCCCCCCCGCCCCTGTCTCTCATGAATAAATAAATAAAATCTTTAAAAAATCTTAATAAATGAACTTTTATGATATAAAGGTTTAGAGAGAATTCTGATTTCTGAGAATGTCAGAGTAATGGGATACCCAACAGTGGCTCACATTCACTGATAAGGGCAGACTCTTATTCAAATGAAGGTCTTGAAGAACTTCTCCAAGGAATTGATGTTTATTAAGCACCAGGGTTAGCCACGTGAAAAAAAGAGGAGGAAAATGGTGCAGAGAGAAGAGTATGTGCAAAGGCCCTGAGGTAGGAAGGAGCTTGAGTTCTCAAAAAACAACAAAGTTTTCTTGTTCTAGGGTCTTCAGAAATGCTGTTCTTTCTGCTTGGACTTGATCTATTTGTAAATATCTTGGGTGTCTATCATGCCTTCCAGGTGGTTAGTTAAATAAATTTACTTATTTAATTGTATTTATTTTAGAGAGAAAGAGTGCATGAGTAGGGGGCTGCTTGGGGAGGGGAAGAGGGAGAGGGAGAGTCAGAATCTTAAGCACATGCCACACCCAGTGTGGAGCCCAAGGAAGGGCTCAGTTTCACGACCCTCATATCATGACCTGAGCCAAAATCACGTCAGCTTAATCAACTGAGCCACTCCGGTAGCTTAATCAACTGAGCCACTCAGGTACCCCTGGAGGGATCACATTTAAATCTACCTCCCTGCATTTGTAAACAGGGTAATAAGTGTAGCAGTAGAAGTAAACGTAGAGTTCAGAGAGGAGGAGGAGAATTGCCTTGATAGGGAAGGAAGGGAAGGGGTTCGTGGAAGACCTGAAGGAGGTCAGTTCTGGGTTAAGTTAGCACAATGAGTGAAGTTTGTGGTGGGGCGAGTACATCAAACAGAAGTTTTGGGATTTGTGAAAGAGCATGCGGTACAGAGGAATGCTGGGGGTTTACCACTGGTGGGCCTCATGTGGGGAAGGGGTAGGGGCAGCAGTGAGAGGGGCAGGGGTGGTGTGGATCCAGAGAAGGGCTGCAGAGATGGTGGTCCTTAACAGCAGGCGGCCTTTCTTCTTCTGTATCTGGCAGGTCTGCAGGTGCCAGAAGGGTAGGTGTCCTCCCTGCTACTTGCAGATCACTGCCTTCCTTCTTCAAAACTCCCAGCTCCATTGAAGTGCATACCCCAGTCTTGACCACTTGCTGCCCCACCTTGAGGCCGACACCTCCTGGGAGTGCAGTTGTCACCCCGCGAAGGCTATAGCGCCTGGCTGCCTGGCTTGCTGTCTACCTCTCCACCTCCTCTACTTCATTTTTAGGGATTTCACCATCCTGGCTCCAGTTTCTTCATCTTTTAGGCATCTTTTTTGTCCCATTCTCTTTACTCACTCCCATGATCATGAATGTTTTATTACTGGATCACCCCCTAAATCAAGCACCCATTCCACTCTGATCATGCTTTTTATCTTTCAAGCGCCCGTGGATGTGCCTCTGAAGCAGATCTTAGGCCCAGTGCCCTCTTAGGCAGGAGTTTGACACTGTTGCTTTTTCACTGCCCAACAACCCCCCATGTGCTTCCCCTCCTCTCCCTTTGCTGCTCTATAACTGTTGCACTTGTCTTCTCTTTCCCTTGTCTTCTGGAAAAACCTCACCCTGGCTAGCCTAACTCAGAGAGCTGAGAGTGGCTGGAGAAAGACTACAAAATCATGCAGACTGGTTCCATTTTGGATTTTAGTCCATGAGTCTTAAGCAGACTCTCAATACCAGAAATCCTGCCACGTGTCCGTAGGCACTTTGGTTCCTCCCTTCTCTTCTCTTTCGGCTGTCACATGCTTCTGACTGTCAGCTCATGACATTGTTTCTTGTTTTCCTCATCACTGAGTCTGTCTGTGTCTTTGGTCAGTACCCATGTCCTCTGCCCTCCCTCTGTATTTGGGGGGTGGACCATCCCTGCCCTATCTAGAGCCTGGCCCTCCAGTGGGACTCTGGATGCGGCAAGGACCTAGCTTCCTTACCCATCTCCCCTCCTCTGCCTCAATTTGTCCTTCTCTAACTGGGTCATTCCCATCACTTTAAAAACCTGCTGCTGTAACATCCTCCACCTTAAAAAACCTCCCATCTCTTTCCAGCCACCACTCCCCCTCCTTTCCTCTCCTTTTTGTGACAGATCTCCCTGTCTGTCCTTTGTTACTTCTCTTGCTCTCTTTAGTCCTTTCGAGGCAGGCACCTCTCATCACTGCTCGTACCTCTGTGTTGCCAAATCCAGGGCTTCAGTCTTCTGCCTTCGTGTTACTTGACCACAAGTAGTCGCAGTTGATGTGGGGACCACCTTCCTTGGCTTCCAGGTGCTACAGTCTCCTGGTTGTGTCCCACCAACGGGTCACTGCTCTTGCTTCGTCTCTTGCTGGCTGCTTCTCTTCGGTCCCTGAATGGTCCAATGCTCAGGCCCAGGCCTTCTCCTTAGGAGTCCTGTTTGGGATCCTTGTCTCCTGAAATGCCATCTTTATGCTGACAGTTCCCAAATGCTTGCCTCCAGCTCCTGCCTTTCCCTTTACTCTGGACTCACATGCCCCGACCTTCTCAGTACCCAGCTCAGATGCCTCATGGGCCTGGGACTCTTGTGACTGGCCCAGGACTCTTGCACTGGCCTCTCAGATGCACCCCCCCCCCCATTTTTCCCACCTCAGCAAACGGTATCTGTCTCAGCCCTAGCATCGCCCTTCACTTTTCCCCCTCACATCATCCACCTCTGGTCCATCAGTGGGTCACACCACCTCCCTTTTGCATTTGGAACCCTAAAACCCTTCACAGAGTTCCTGTTGCTCCTCCAAACTTCCCTCATCACCAGCTTGGGCTTTGCAGTGGCCTCCTTACCACCGTGTTCCCTCAGGCTTCCCCATGCAGCAGACCCTGCTGTTAAGAACGTAGATCTGATGGTGGCAGGCCCCTCCCAGTCCCCTCTCCAGGCTTCCTGTCACCCTGAAGCTGCTAGCTCACAGAAGGCCTATCTGACCTGCTCTGGGCCCTCATGGCCTCCATGCCTGGCTTCCCTCACCACACCTCTGTCCCTCAGCACTCCACCGCCTGAGTACTTGCAGCTCCCTCTCCCCCAGACCCAGAAGTGCTCAGGTCCTCATGTCTCTGCCCATGTGGTCTCAAGGAGGCCTTCACCCACGTCATCTAAAGTGACCCTATGCCATTCTTCTCCAAACTGTCCCCTTCCTTGCTTTATTTTCCCCGTATCTGATATTACTTCCATCCAGTAAGTATTTTTGAGCAACTATAGCATGCCAGGCACTGGCCATGCCAGGGAAATGGAGGTTCCTCCTAAATCCACAGGGAGCACTACTTAATGTAGGAATGTTCAGTCAGGTAGTGGTTAGTGCTGTTGAGAAAAATAATGCTGGACAAAAGACTAGGAGGTGATGGGGCTGACCCCTTACAAAGGGTAGTCAGGGCAAGTCTCTCTGAGGAGGTGACATTTAAGTGACCTGAATGAGATGAGGGTGTCAGGAGGGTGTCTGCAGTAAGTGCAAAGTCCTCGAGAGAGAGAGGACAGGCATGTGCTGTGGACATCCAGTGAGTGCAGCCACATGGCAGCCACTGTGGCTCAAGTTAACAGAGCAGAGGAGAAAGTGTGGAAGGGAAGGATCACTTGGTAATAGGATAGAAATTCAAGTGGAGATAGAAGGGATGGAAGACTGTGTCCCCGTACCTTGGGGGAGATGAAGCCACAAATGATAGTGAGACAAAGAGAATGAAAAGGAGGAAATTACTACTTTTAATCTCCCTGACTTGTGCTCAAATAAGTCAATGGACTCTAATGGGCAGATCAAATGTAATGTTACAGAATCATGTTCCTGTAACCATAAGAGATCTGATGATTCTCCACTTTTTGCATGTGAAAGAGGCCCCAAGTTTTAGTGACTTGCCCCAGACCAGGTGCCAGTGAATGGGAAGGTTAGTATTAGTGCCCAGACCTTTTCATTCCTCTGGTGTGATGGGCAGCTAGTGTGGGTGAAGAGCCTGGGAGTGGGGCACCAGGAGTAGCTGCTTTGGGCACACCTGGGGACAGAAAAAGTAGGAAGTGCTTTTTAAAAAGGTTCGCGAGGGATCCCTGGGTGGCTCAGCGGTTTAGCACCTGCCTTTGGCCCAGGGCACAATCCTGGAGTCCCAGGATCGAGTCCCACGTCGGGCTCCCTGCGTAGAGCCTGCTTCTCCCTCTGCCTGTGTCTCTGCCTCTCTCTCTCTCTCTCTGTCTATCATGAATAAATTTAAAAAAATTAAAAAAAATAAAAAGGTTCGCGATATATTTTTTTAAGATTTTATTTATTCATGAGAGACACAGAGGGGCAGAGACACAGGCAGAGGCAGAAGCAGGCTCCATGCAGGGAGCCCGATGTGGGATTCCATCCCGGGATCCCAGGATCACGCCCTGGGCCGAAGGCAGGCGCTAAACTGCTAAGCCACCCGGGGATCTCCAGTTCGTGATATTTTATCTATTTAAATGTTTGGAAATGTATATAGATGTTGTCCATCCATAAATATAACTTTAAAAAACTTGACTGTGGGGCTCCTGGGTGGCTCAGTCAATTAAGCATCGGACTCTAAGTTTTCGGTCAGGTCATGGTCTCAGGGTCATGAGATTGAATGCCCAGTGTGGAGCTTGCTTGAGATTCTCTCTGTCCCCCTGCCCTCCTCCTCCACTGCCCCCTCCACCCCCCCCCCCCCGCACAGCTTGTGTGCACACGCTCTCTCTCTAAACAAAAAACAAAAACTGACATAATGCATTCTCTGTTGCATGACCGTATGTATGTTAACACTTGTGTAAATGGACACCACTTCCTCCCCCATTATTGTAAGGCTAAATGATTGTGGTCTTTGGAAAACATTAAAGATTTCTTGCAAAAAAGTAGTATCTCATATCTTTTTGTGAATGGTTACTATTTTTTTTTTTTTTTTTTATTTATGATAGTCACAGAGAGAGAGAGAGAGAGAGAGGCAGAGACATAGGCAGAGGGAGAAGCAGGCTCCATGCACCGGGAGCCTGACGTGGGATTCGATCCTGGGTCTCCAGGATCCCGCCCTGGGCCAAAGGCAGGCGCCAAACCGCTGTGCCACCCAGGGATCCCCTGAATGGTTACTATTTTTTTACTTGGAGGTTCTTTTCATTTCTATCAGATTAATTTTAATGCATATCCTTCTTTAAGGTAAACGATTGAACCCTATCAAATTCTGTTTTGTTCTAAAATGCACTTTGTGGTCTTGACTGTTTGAATTACGCATAACATGTTATGGCACATTAGAAAACCAAATAAGAAGAATAATCTTTCCCGGTCTCACTACAATCCTCGATTCTCATTGACACCACCTTCTAGCCATGTTCATATTCATTTTTTTTTCATATTCATTTAAGTAGTTGTCAAGGAAGAAGGAATTACTTTGGACATTAGCCTCCATCTTTCCTAGTGCTGCTGTGATAAATTACCATCAGATAAGTGACCTAAAACAACACAGATTTTTTTTTTTTTAAGATTTTTATCCCTTTATTCATGAGAGACACGGAGAGAGAGGCAGAGACATAGGCAGAGGGAGAAGCAGCTCCCTCTGGGGAGCCTGATGCAGGACTTGAGCCCAGGATCCCGGGATCACCCCCTGAGCCAAAGGCAGAAGCTCAACCACTGAGCCACCCAGGTGCCCCAAAACAACACAGATTTATTATCTTATAGTTCTGGAGGTCAGAAGTCCAAAATGGGTCTCTCTGAGCTAAAAATCAAGGTGTTCACAGGGCTTGTTCATTTGGGAAGGCTCCAGAGGAGAATCTGTTCCTTGTCTTTCTGAGCTTCTAGAGGCTGTCTGCATTCATTTCTTGGCTTGGGACCCTTCCTCTACCTTTAGGGCAAGCAGTGCATCCACTCAGATAGTGACCCTCTCGCCTCCTTATAAGGATCCCCGTGATTATGCTGGGTCCACCAGATAATCCTAGATACTCACTCTCCCTATTTTAAGGTCAGCTGATTAGCAACCTTAATTCCACGTGCAACATTAATCCCCTCTTGCCATTCAACGTAACATATTCACAGGTTTTGGGGATTAGGATGGCGGCCATTCAGCCCACCACAGCCACCTTTTTATGATTTCACAGATGGTTGAAATGAAAGCTTTTCTCTTATACTTTTGCCTTGTTCAGATTTCTGCTGTGAGAATTAACAGTAACAGTTCAATATGGGGGATATCCTGGCTCATGAATCAGAATTACTTGGACTTGTGAAAGAGGTATGTTCTACAAAACACAGGTTGCAGAAAAAGAGATCTTGAAAACTTGTGTTTTAAAATACAACAAATTTTATAGTGCCTTATAACGTGTTTTCTATCCTTATCATATAGCATGATACTTTTTAAAAAATTTTAACTTAATTGAAATCTTAAAGCCCCTTGTAAAAATTTCTTTAAAGAAAATTGTAATAGTAACATATGCTCATGGTAAAGATTCAAACAATGTGGAAGTATGAAAAGTTCATTTCCCTGTTCCACTCCTGCAGTGACCACCATTAGTGGGTTAATCTATTTTTCCAGACTTTTTTTTCCCCATGAATATTTAAAATATATTTACACATCTATAATTTGTTTTACAAAATGGAACAATGCTGCACACATTGTTCCAAAACTTGGCTTTTCTCTATCAATAGTATAGTGTGAATATCTTCCTGTGATCTGCCTCATACTCTTCAATGCTTTAGAATTTTCATTGAGTGGCCGTATCTACTTAACTTGTTGCCTGGTGGACATTTAGGTTTCCTACGCTGAAAGCTTTTAAAGGACAGGACCCACACCTTATGCTTGTTTATATTCTCTACGTACTTTTTAGCACATAGTTGGTGCTAAAGAAACTGCTGGTGCTGTTTTTTAGTCTGTGACTAGACCATTCACCAGGCACTGTGAGCCGTGGCAGTGGAGTGAGGCATCTACCCTGGAAACGCAGCTTTGGAGTTCATTGTTGTGATCGTGAATAAATCCTTAAAGCCATCACTGCAAAGGGTTGGGGACAGGGCCTGGGGACATAGGCCACTCGGAGGAGGTGGAAACCAAAAGATGGGCCTACCACAAACAGAAGGAGGGCGGGAGAGCATGGGGAGCATAAGTAGAGTGCATGGTAGGGAAAGCCAGGGAGAGGGTCTTCCCGGGACAGGTGGTGAGCATGAGTGCTGTGCTTAAGGATCACCAATGATGGTACCTGTCTCTTAATGTGGCGTGGCTTCTGTCCTTAAGGACAGGAATTCTTTCCAGTGCCTGTTTCAGCAGCAAATTCCCAGAGACCTAGCAGACCCAAAGCCGGCCTTCTGAGGATCACTTCTGCCTTTTCCAGACTGCTGAAGACATCAGTTTATTTCCATTGATAAATGAGTCATGCAGCTCACATTTTCTTTCTTTTCTTTTTTTTTTCACATTTTCTTTCTGAAAACAAATTTATTTTCTGTAAATAAGCATTTTCTGTGATTGCCTTTCTAGGCTTTTGGTATGTGTGTCAATTAAGTAAATTATAAGCTGGATCCCAGGTTCTCCCAAAGATGACAGTTCATTAACCCCATTATAAATTGGTGATAACACTGAGCCTGTACAATTACATCAAAGACAGTTGCTTTGTTGATGTTAAAATAGAGAAATGTATATACATTTATGTTCTTTTTTTATAGTACTTAGATTTTGCCGAATTTGAAGACACCTTGAAAACATTTTCAAAAGAATGCAAAATGAAAGGAAAGCCATTATCTAAAACAGCAGGTGGCTCTTTAAAGGACTCCAAATCATTGATCATCCAGGTAACATTTTGCTTTTTTTGATCTCTGTCAATAATCGAGATGTTCCCAACTTGTAAGAAATGCTATTACAGAATATTGGAATTGTTTCTGGTAACTTGGTCAGAGTGACTTTTATTTTATTTGTTTTATTTTTTTTTTAAGATTTTATTTATTTATTCATGTGCAACACAGAGAGAGAGAGGCAGAGACACAGGCAGAGGGAGAAGCAGGCTCCATGCAGGGAGCCCGACGTGGGACTCGATCCCTGGTCTCCAGGATCACGCCCTGGGCTGCAGGTGGCACTAAACCGCTGAGCCACCCGGGCTGCCCTTATTTGTTTTATTAATTGATTTATTTTTAAAATAAGCTCTATGCCCAATGTGGGGCTAGAACTCACAACTCTGAGATCAAGAGTCACATGCTCTACCAACTGTGAGCCAGCCAGGCACCCTCCCAGGCACCCCCAGAGTGACTTTTAGATACTCAGGTGTTTTTGTGTGAATTGGTAATGTCATTCTTTTTTTTTTTTTTTTAAAGATTTATTTATTTACATTAGAGAGAGGGAGAGTGTGCAAGCAGGGAGAGGGGCAGAGGAAGAGGGAGAGGCAGACTCCCTACTGACCAAGGAGCCTGCCTAGGGGCTCTATCTCACGACCCTGAGACCATGGCCTGAGTTGAAATCAAGAGTCAGATTCAGGGCAGCCCCCGTGGCGCAGAGGTTTAGCGCCGCCTGCAGCCCAGGGTATGATCCTGGAGACCCTGGATCGGGTCCCATGTCGGGCTCTCTGTATGATGATGCCTGCTTCTCCCTCTGCCTGTGTCTCTGCCTCTCTCTCTCTCTCTGTCTCTATGAATAAATAAATAAAATCTTAAAAAAAAAAGAGTCAGATTCAACCAACTGAACCACCTAGGCGCCCCAGTAATGTCATCTTTAATCTGAGTACCTTCCCTAGGAAATGTGTTGTGACATAGTATCTTTAACATACATGCATTTCTGTTTATTTTACTTATTTTAATTTTTTATTTTATTTATTTTTCAAGATTTTATTTATTTTTAAAAAAAGATTTTACTTATTTATTTATGAGAGACACACAGAGAGAGAGCGAGGCAGAGACACAGGCAGAGGGAGAAGCAGGCTCCATGCAGGGAGCCCGATGTGGGACTCGATCCTGGGTCTCCAGGATCACGCCCTGAGCCAAAGGCGGCACTAAACCGCTAAGCCACCGGGGCTGCCCTCAACCCTAGCTCTTAATGATCATCATTCTACCTCTGTTTCTATGAATTTGACTGCTTAAGATACTTCATATTAAGTGGGATCATACAGTATTTTTCTTTTTGTGACTGGCTTATTTCATTTAACATAATGTCCTCAAGGTTTATCCATGTTGTTGCATGTGACAGTGTTTCTTTTTAAAGCTGAAGGATATTTCATTATCTGTCTATACCACATTATGTTTATCCATTCCTCCACCAATGGACATTTGAGTTGCTTCCACCTCTTGGCTATTATGAATAGTGCTGCTGTGAATGTAGGTGTACAAATGCCTCTTTGAGATTCTGCTTTCAGTTATTTTGGATATATATTCAGAAGTGTATTACTGGATCATATGGTACTTCTATTTTTAATTTTCTGAGGAAACTTCATACTATTTTCCACAGTGATTTCATTTTACATTTCCTTCAACAATGCACAGGGATTATAAGTTCTCCACATCCTTACCAATACTTGTTGTTTTCTGTTTTGTTTTTTTTTGATAGTAGTCATCCTAATGGATGTGAAGTGATATCTTGTGGCTTGGGTTTACATTTCTCAGATGTATTCAGGTCTGTTTTTCTTTTTTTTTTTTTTTTTTTAAAGATTTTTTATTTATTCATTCATGAGAGAGAGAGATAGAGAGGCAGAGACACAGGCAGAGGGAGAAGCAGGCATCATACAGAGAGCCCGACGTGGGACTCGATCCAGGGTCTCCAGGATCACGCCCTGGGCTGCAGGCGGCGCCAAACCGCTGCGCCACCGGGGCTGCCCTGGGTCTGTTTTTCTATAACTTTAAAGACCTCGAAACTTTCTGATTGCCACAAACATATGTTTTCTGCTCATTCAATAAATAGCTGTGCCTACTATGATAGCTCTTCTGAACAAAAATACCTGAAACAGCAGCTTAGCAAAATATCGTGTCAGTGGCACTCAACAAATGGAGAATTTCCCTAAGCACAGTTCTGTAAGATGTGTGTGTGTGTGTTTATAAGTTATTTTTGATAGTGTGTAAATATTCTAATCTTGGTGACTCTGGCTGGGATCATGTTTTATATTAGAGAAGATCACTAATATTTCTGACTGTATGAGTTATAACACTGGATTGCTTTGTATGTCGATATTATTTTAAATGCAGTGATTTTTCAGGTACAGAATATGAATCATAAGTTAGGATGACTTTTATTTTTTAATTTTTAATTTTTTAAAAAGATTTTATTTATTCATGAGAGACAGAGAGAGAGAGAGAGAGAGAGAGGCAGAGACACAGGCAGAGGGAGAAGCAGGCTCCATGCAGGGAGCCTGACGTGGGACTCGATCCTGGGTCTCCAGGATCATGCCCTGGGCTGCAGGCGGCACTAAACCGCTGAGCCACCCTGCCGCTGAGCAGGCAGCCACCGCTGCCCGTAGGACGGCTTTTAGATGTGATTATAATGATACAGGGAAGGTTTGTGGTCCCAGGTCTACAAATGAAGAATTCAGAACAAACTCTACATGGTCCATTTGAACATGTGGACTTTGCCAAGCCACATAAGAAAATACCTTGACTCGAAGCCTTAAAATACTTAATACTCAACTCATTCACACAAAGAACTCTTGGTCACTAGCCCTCTCTGGGGAGAGTGGCTTGCAGGGATGGCAGGGTTTGCTTAGAGTTCAGCAGAGGTGAGCCTGGAGTGGGGTCAGGCCCCAGCAGCACTGCCACTTGGGAAGATCCCCTTCACCTTTGTATCAGTCAGTAATGGGGTTTCTCCTAGTTCTTCAGAGGTGGCAGTGCTTGACTGTTTGTACTTTATTTGGGCACCTCCCTTCCCATGGTTGTTGACAGGCTGTCCTTTACTTCTTCCAAGACTGAGGAGCCAAGACCTTCCAGAGTAGGGTAATATTCAGTTGTTCTTGATCACATGGTAGAAAACATTTCTGTAATAATCACAGTTAAAGATTCTTGACTCTGAGATCATGACCCAAGCCAAAACCAAGAGTTGGTCGACAACTGACTGTGCCACCCAGGCACCTTGAAGATTTTTTTTAAAAAAGATTTTATGTATTTATTCATGAGAGACAGAGAGAGAGAGAGAGGCAGAGACACAGGCAGAGGGAGAAGCAGGCTCCATGCAGGAAGCCTGATGTGGGACTTGATTCTGGCACCCCGGGATCACGACCTGAGTTGAAGGCAGACGCTCAACTGCTGAGCCACCCAGGCGTTCCCCCGAAGATTCTTTATTAATGAATGTTTTTAAGCATAACCAGACACTACAACTTTGTGCGGTACGTTCCCATTTTATAATATTAACAAGCTTATTTCTAAAAAACCTAAAAAAAAGGAGGAAAACTATAAAGACATCTAAAAAAAGTATAAAAGAACAATGACCAATTAGTGGTGATGCATAATGGCCTTGTGTGTGTGTGTGGGGTGGGTGTGGATTGGAGGTTCTACAGAAAATCCAGTCCAAGAAAAGCTTTTGCAAATGAACACAAAATGTAGGTCTTAGTATCTTGGGCATATGATACAGTAAGGAAAATAATATGGATCACATGGTTTGGGATTGTTAGGATGTTCTGTCCATTTTGCCTTAACACCTAAATCTGCAAAATTATGCAGCAGGTATTTTCAGTGGGTCACTTATCATTCTTGTTGTGAGGCTGGTGGCATGACAGTTGCCCCCTCCTTTCCCCAGAATTCTCTATTTCAGCGTTTGCATAGTAAGTTTGGAAACTGCCCTGCATAGTCAGGCTCACAGAGCCCTGAGGTTGGAAGAGTACCAGGCCTTTGCTCCTTCCTCCATCTCCAGCCTATGTGTCCCTGTTTCTGTAATTGGTGGACATAGACAGTCCTGTATGGGTGTGTTGGGATCTGTAATCATTTCCCAAGTGCCATCTTGATGGGACATGCTTTAACGACAGGGAGCAAATGGCAGCACCCACCACCCAGGCCTGGGATTGACTGGAGCTGTCACTCCAGGACTCAGCTGGGCGTCAGCAAGCTTCTGTATGTGAGGTGAGTTCTGCTGAGGCCTGGCTGTGCTTTGGGTCTGGCCTGGTTTTTATCGATCACAGGCTGTGGGTCAGCAAGTCTATTGGGGGACTTCAGTGTGTTTATGTGCCTTTGAGTTTTCTGGCCTCAAGTCCTTGGCCTATGCCTGGCACCTTCCACTTCAGAGACTTAAATGTTTTATCTCTTCCTTGTAAAGCCGAGACTTGTTTTTGCAACCAGGGTTGGTTTGTGGGAATCTCAGCCTAAGATACTTGAAGCCATTGAGCTCTATGTTTTTCTGTCTCTTGTCTTGAGAAGGAAACTGAGTTTTCATCACACTGGAACCATGCATGGAGTGTGTGGGGTATCCAGGGTATTGGGTAGACTGTGAGAATTTGGGGTGTTGGGAGAATGGGCATCTCTTATGACTGGGGCTCAGACTGATATCTTCTCCACAGAAGAACCTCGTTACTGCATTTGACAATGGAGACCAGAAGGTGTTCTTCAGTTTGTGGGAGGAGCACGTTCCCAGTTCCATCCGAGATCATGACTCCCTTGCCCAGAAGTTGGAATTCTATCTTCATATCCATTTTGCCATCTATCTTCTGAAACACTCCATAGGGAGACCTGTAGGTTCCCTTTGTGATTTGGGTGGGTCTGAGTGGTGTGTTCAAGGGAAATGTTAGCTTTGTTTTGTAAATGAGCATTAATTTAGTTTTGTGGCCATTTTATCATATTGTATCCAAGGAGTAGACGTCTTGTGTTCTGTGCATGATTTTCTGTCTCATTCCCAGAAATTTATTTTCTCATTTATATGGAAAGTTAATAATTTCTGTACTGAAAACTATATGGTTTTCCTCAATGCCTCAAATTTTTGAAAACCCAGCAAAATAGTTTCCTTATTTGGCAACTTAACATAAATACATGTACATGTATTAACATAAATACATGTCTAAGAGAACACCCACTGAGACCACATATTAGTCTGTTAGAAGAGAAATGTAGGCTTAAGCTGTGGAGATGTGCCTGTTTGTGAAGGTCTGTCTGACGGTGGGCTGAACGTAGCCTCTGCAGTCCTTCCACAGAGGTGCAGCAGGCACGGCTGAGAGCACCTGCTGCTGTGGCCGCTGAGCCTCCAGGAGCAGAGCAAATGAGAGAAGGGAACAGGGCCATGTTGACATTTGACCACGTACATTTCTTTAGTGGCTTCTACTGGCATTAGCTACTGCCCCCAAGCACCTGTTTTCACTTAGTAAGATGTTGGGGGGTGGTGCCTCAGAATAGGTCAGTGGTGGACAGAGCAGCTTCACAGTATGTCATGGTAGCCATTCCTGTTCTTCAAGACAGCGGTCATGAGGAGTGAGATCATGGGGGATTTTCACTTTATTTATTTCTGTTTTCTAATTATTTTATTTTGATGTAAGATTAAAAAAAGTCAATGAACATCATGTATTTTTTAAGCCTGGTGTCCAGAAGAGGGCTTCACATTGTAGACGGGGTGAGCTGTGTTGATTAGAAGAGCATACATACACAGGGTGCCCATATCTGGTGCAGCCAGGTAGTCAGGGAGGGAGAGTGCCTGATTCCAGGCTGAGCAGCTCAAGTCCTCCGACCTCACTGAGGCACAGGAGGCAATCAAAACCTGAGAGGGGTTGAGTGGCCTCAGATCACACGTGGAACCAGTGAAGCCTGCAAGATCAGTCCTTAGTTAGCTTTGCAAAGGAAAGGAGGAATGCTATGGAAGCTTCTGTTTCAAAAAACTATAAAGGTCCACCTGTTCACCCGTAGACACTTCTCCTGAGGGAGTCCTGGGAATGCAGGCTTATGTTCATGACCTGTGCCAAGTGGAAACAATGCACATGTCTAGTACTGGGGGAATTGGTTTAGTGAATTGTGATAGACCCACAAGGTGAGATTTTGTCCTGCCAGTAGAAATGATGTTTATGAAGAATTTTAAGGACATGAGGCCATGCCAATTATAAAGTAAAAGGACACAGATCGAACAATTTATCTAGTTCTCTGAAATTCCTGACAAAATTTGGGGTGAAATCAGGGGCGGTGTTAGAATGACTGGAGATAGCGTGCTTGCTCAGCCAGGTGGGGAGGATACCAGGCACGTGGTTGGAACTGAAGGAGCCTCGGAGAGAGGGTGGATAGACAGGGGACTGGGCATCCAGCAGGAGACCCCAAGTGAGCATCTTTCCTTCTTTGCAGGACAAAGAGGACCTGGATGAGAGGATTTCTTATTTCAGAACCTACCTGGAGACCAAAGGGGCAGCGTTGAGCCAGACTACGGAGTTTCTTCCTTTCTATGCTCTGCCTTTTGTTCCCAATCCCATGGTACACCCCTCATTTAAAGAGCTCTTCCAGGTGAGTGATGGCCTCTGAATCTTGGATCGGACCCTGGGCGGCATTGCGGTTTCACCTTGTCAATGCTAGTCGTTTCTGAATGATGCTGTGAAAAAAATGAAAAATTGCTTCTGTTTTCAGATAATTTTCTTTGACTAACTTTGCTTGTGCCACAAAATATGATTTTTTGGGGTTGTATTAAGACTTGTTAATCCAGACTAATGTAACTATTTTTAAATGTCCTTACTTCTTAAAACCATTCCATGCATACTTTTTCATTATCGAAAGGATAATTTTTATTCAGTTTCATTGAAAATTGGTAGCCTGGGGGAACCTGGGTGGCTCAGTTGGTTATAGGCATCTACCTTTGGCACAGGTCATGATCTTGGGGTCCTAGGATCAAGCCTACGTTGGGTTCCCTGATCAGCAGGAAGCATTGCTTCTCCCTCTGCCTCCCACTCATGTGCGCGCTCTCTCTCTCTCTCTCTCTCTCTCAAATAAATAAATAAATAAATAGATAAATAAATAAATAAAATCTTAAAAACAAAAAAAGGGAAGAAAATTGGTAGCCTGAAAAAAAACTAGATTATTTTACAGACTTGCTGGCCATGCACATTTTATTTTGTATTCAGAATCTCACTTGGCATATGTCTGATGATCTGGTTGTGTACTATTATTACTTCCTTCAGACTGCTTGCCTGGAGCTCCTTTAATTGTTACATTTCACCATCATTGACATTTCAGCATACTATTTGTTATCAGTGTTTATCCATTCTGGTAATTTTTGTGGACTTAATAAAATTAAGATGTCCCCTGAGAAGTTTATGAAAATGTGTTTAAGAGACTGAAATAATTGTGATGCAGTGGCTTTTTCTAAAGAAAGATCTCACACTGTTTCCAAGCATGTTTGGAGAGTACTCCTGTGCCACTGAACAACAGATGCACTTATCTTTCCAGACCCGGTATATCTCCGTCCCCTATTCCGTTATAATTTAGTCAAACACCTGTCAGCACTCCTGAATAGTAGCCACTAAATTGAAGTCCAGGGAGTTGGCTGATTTCATCACAGCAGGTTTGTTGTAGATTAGCCTAAGTTGAATTCTTTTTTTTTTTTTTTTGAAGATTTTATTTATTTATTCATGAGAGACACAGAGAGAGAGAGGCAGAGACACAGGCAGAAGGAGAAGCAGGCTCCACGCAGGGAGACTGACATGAGACTCGATCCTGGGTCTCCAGGATCACGCCCTGGGCCAAAGGCAGACGCTCAACTGCTGAACCACCCAGGCGTCCCGCCTAAGTTGAATTCTATGCTTGATTTTTTTGCCCATCCAAATTTAGTTTTGCTCCCTTCCTCTCTGAGAAGGTTGAAAATACATCATGGTTAAGGAAGGCGGTGAAACTTGAAAAGAAATGTTGGATTTTCTCATCGTGATGGCTTCTGTTTATGAAGATGATGGCACAGCAGTGTGGCTGCAGCTGAGGTCAGGCGGGGTGCAGGTGCCAGGGACAGTCCGACCCAGGTTGCAGCAGGCAACTCGCCTGCTCTGGCTTGGCATTCCAAGTCTGCAGAGCTCAGTACTCATGGGGAGTCCTTTTATTCCATTTTTTCCCCTTTTTGCTACTCTACATTATGTCCTTTCAGTGGACATGATAGATACTTGAGTATGTGTGCAAAATAAGATCTAAAGTTCGTGTCTTGGGATCCCTGGGTGGCGCAGTGGTTTGGCGCCTGCCTTTGGCCCGGGGCGCGATCCTGGAGACCCGGGATCGAGTCCCACGTCGGGCTCCCGGTGCATGGAGCCTGCTTCTCCCTCTGCCTGTGTCTCTGCCTCTCTCTCTCTCTCTCTGTGTGACTATCATAAGTAAATAAACATTTAAAAAAAAAATAAATAAAGTTCGTGTCTTCCTCCTCTTCCTGACCATCACAAGGACCATAGAATGCATTCACCTCCTTCATCCCCTTCCCAGCTCACCTGCTGTTCTTGTCAAGTATTCAGTTATATACTTTAACCCCACATGTTACAGATTCTTACTATTTTATGCAATCTGTGTATGTATGGATTTACTCTTCTATGTACCCATAACTGTGCTTGCTGTTCTATCTTGCATTAAGGACCTTCCATCTGTAATCATTTTCTCCTCTGCTTCACATACATCCTTTAGAGCCGAGCCTCCTGTAGCTGAAGATCTCTTCTTTCTGTCCTCACCCGTCTGAAATGTGTCTGTCGCTTTCTCAGACGGGTCCAAAGTGATAGATTTATACCCATTTTCTTTCTTTCTTTCTCTTTCTTTCTTTCTTTCTTTCTTTCTTTCTTTCTTTCTTTCTTTCTTTCTTTCCTGTTTCTTTCTCTTTCCTTCTTTTTAAAGATTTATTTATTTATTTTGCGAGAGCGATCGAGCATACATGCATGTGTGGGAAGGGGCAGAGGACAGGGAGAGAGAGAGCATCTCAAGGAGACTCCATGCTGAGCTCGGACCCCACAGTATGGGCTGGATCTCACAACCCTGAGATCCTGACCTGAGCTGAAACCAAGTTTTGGACGCTCAACCGACTGAGCTGTCCAGGCGTCCCAGACAGCTATTTTGTTTTATGACATTGAAGGTGATGTTATCACCTTACTCCCATTGTTGTTGTTGGAGGTCAGCCATGAGTCTAATCACCGTTCCCATGTAGGTGATCTGTCTTGTTTCTCTGACCTTTGAGGTTGTGTCATTTCACTCTGGTGTGTCTAGGGATAGATTTCTTTTCTTTCCTTTTCTTTTTAAAAAATATTTGATTTATTTATTCATGAGCGACACAGAGAGGCAGAGACATAGAGGGAGAAGCAGCTCCCTGCAGGGAGCCTGATAAGGACTCCATCCAGGACCCGGGGATCACAAGCTGAGTCAAAGGCAGACGTTCAACCACTGAGCCACCCAGGTGCCCCTAGATTTCTGTTTTTACTAGAGATTTGTTGGGCTTCTGACTGTGACTTCTTGTGTCTTTCAACAACTCTGGAAGATTCTGTTTTCTCTTCATATATTGCCTCTCCCCCATCCTCTTTATTATCTTTTTGTAAATGTCTGATTAAATCTACATTTAATCTACATATCTGATTAAATCTACATTAGATTTGTTTCTTCTATTTTGTCCATTTTTTTTAATTTAAAAAATTTGTGATAAAATAAAATATACCATCTTAACCATCATGAACTATACAGTTTTGTAGAGTCAGGAATGTTCACAGTGTTGTGCCCTCCATGTCTCTTGCCATCCTGTATTTTCCATCTTGTGATCTCTGCCTCAGCTGTATTCTGAGTGATTTATTCATACTTATTTTCTAGTTCTCAAGTTCACCTGTCAAACTATGTCTAATCTGTTCTTTAATCTCCTCATTGAATTTATAATTTCATTTATTAGCTTTTGTTGAGGGAAGTTCTTTTTGTTTTTCATTCAAATTTACTGGGTCAGGGGGATCCCTGGGTGGCTCAGTGGTTTAGCGCTGCCTTCGGCCCAGGGCATGTTCCTGGAGACCCGGGATCGAGTCCCATGTTGGGCTCCCTGCATGGAGCCTGCTTTTCCCTCTGCCTGTGTCTCTGCCTCTCTCTCTCTCTCTCTGTGTCCCTCATGAATAAAGAAATAAAATCTTAAAAAAAAACAAAACAAAAATTTACTGGGTCATTTTTATAGTCTCTTATTCTTTGCTCATATTTTCAAGCCTCTTTTAAAATTTCTTTACCATATTAAACATTTGTGTTATATTCTTTATCTATTAATTTTAATATCAGGGCCTTTGTAGATTTGATCCTGCTGTGTTTTACTTCTGCTGGTTCTCATTCACGGTGCCTTATATCTTTTTTTTTAATTTGTTACTTTGAGTTTTGACAATGAGTTTATTTTACTTGGGACCTGTGAGAGTTTTTTGAGGCCCGAGTGGAGTTTGGTTCTTTCAGAGAAGATCCTCATTCGCATCTCTCTAGGGCATTACCAGCCCACGATAATTT
The DNA here is from genome assembly GCF_053574225.1 of Canis aureus. Classification (NCBI taxonomy): domain Eukaryota; kingdom Metazoa; phylum Chordata; class Mammalia; order Carnivora; family Canidae; genus Canis; species Canis aureus. The sequence continues at coordinate 44,230,460 of NC_135634.1, forward strand.
TAAATTAAGTATCTTTGCTCAAGGCTTTGGGAAGCACACAGATAGTGTCAGTTTCAGTTACAGTCTTTAATGGGACTAGTTTGGGTTATGAAGTTTTTTTTTTTAAGATTTTATTTATTTATTCATGAGACAGAGAGAGAGAGAGAGAGGCAGAGACACAGGCAAAGGGAGAAGCAGGCTCCATGCAGGGAGCCCGATGTGGGACTCGATCTCAGGACTCCAGTATCACGCCCTGGACTGAAGGCAGGTGCTAAATACGCTGAGCCAGCCTGGGATCCCCGGGTTATGAAGTTTTAAATGAGATTTTTCCTCTCCTCTACCTAATGTTAAGGTCAAGACAGGTCAATATCCCTAATGTTAAGGTCAAGACAGGTCAATATCCTTGCTGTCACCTTCTAGGCAGTGAATTGGTTTGTCTTTGACTTTTTCCTGATAGTATAGCCCTTAGGGCTCCCAGTTCTGTGCTAAGGTCCCCTATTAGACTGTTCACTGTGAGTAGATCCTGTTGCTTTCTGTCGTCTGCACCACAACAACTCTTAGAGCTTAGGAGGTGTGAGGTCTTCTAGTCTCCAACTTGTCCTTAGAGGAAAAACTGTCATTTTTAGTCTCTGCTTTTCCTTTCTTGGGGATGTGTTTTAAAAGATGGTTAACTTATCCAGCTTTTTTAGTTGTTTTCATTGCTCTTTCAGGTTATCTTTTCTGCTGAGGTGTCAGGAAAGGAAATTTCTTTGTAGAGATAGTAATGAGCTCTTTTCAGCAAAGTGTTTGTCAGTGAATATCTTCTTGCAGAAATGTTTAGATACTTCTCTAGTTGGTTACTTCCAGAAAAACTTTTGGGTGCTTAGGTGCCAAGGACCAAGCCAAGCTTAATTAGTGAAAATTGAAAGAAGGAATTCTCGTGGGTTCTGCAAGAGAGAGAGAGGAGGCAGGGGAGTCAAGCATGGAGCTCTCCCCTTCCTCCACAAGAATACCCTGTTTTTGTTTTTTTTTTCATTTTAAAAAGATTTTATTTATTCATGAGAAACACAGAGAGAGAGGCAGAGACATAGGCAGAGGGAGAAGCAGGCTAATACAGGACTCAATCCCAGGACCCTAGGACTTGACCTTAGCCAAAGACAGATGCCTAACCACTACATTTTTGATGATTATGAGCTTAACAAAAGTTTCCAGATACCAACTCAATACACAAAAATGATTATATTCTGTATAGCAGCACCATTTACTAAATGTTATCGCTGTGTATACGTACATATATACCACATAACAAGAATACCCTGCTTTTATTCATTTCATCTATTAGGGTTCTGGGCAAGGTTTTGCTGTTGGAAAAACAAGTCAGACAATCACTCATGGAAAGTCATGTTCCACAAGTGGAGAGACTATGATATAAAGAGGGTGAGTGACTTCATGCAGGCAGTACAGCAGGACCAGCCCAGTGCTTCCCCTATCCCATGGGATCTGGGCAGTCATGTGTCTTTCAGACTTGGGAAATGTTCTTGTTCTAAAGCTGAAAGCACAGAAAAATAAGAGCAGTCAAGAAAAATATAAGGGATTCATTGCCCAGAGAGGTTTTATCCCAGTCTTATTCTTGTTATTAGCAGAACATCATAAGGTAAACAGTTAAATTGAAAAATAAATACTTGCTGGTTATACAAAATAGTAATCAGCAACAGCAATTTAACTGGAAGTCTACATGTCCCAAATATTTTGGTTTGTTTTTTAAGATGTCTTCCTTTATATTGGCCAACATAGTAGTCCTTCCCTGCAATTTTTTTTTTTAATATGGCTGAGCGTAGAATACTTGAGCTGTAGTGTTTCCCAGGGCTGCTGTTAACAAAAGGCCACAGACCGGGTGGCTTAAATAAGAGGAACTTACTGTCTCGTTTAGCTCATGAGCCCAGAGGTCTGAAATCAAGGTGTTGGCAGGGCCATGCTTCCTGCCAAGCCTCTAGGGGAGGATCCTTCCTTGCCTCTTCTGGCTTCTGGTAGCCTCAGGTGTACCTTGGCTTGTGGCAGCATCACTCTAATTCCCCGTCTTTACAGGCCCACCTTCTCTCTGTGTCTGTGTCTAAATTTTGTTTCTTGTAAGGACACCAGTCATGTTGGTTAAGGATCCGTCTTTCTCCAGTATGACCTCATCTTAACTAATTACATCTATAGCAACCCTGTTCCGATGACCTCACATTTCAAGGAGGCTAGGACTTAAGCATATCTTTTTAGGGGACACAATTCAACCCATAACACACACATTATAACTAAAGCTGTCATGCCATGTCAGGGAATTACACAATCTTTTAAAAATATAAGACAGTATTTTTTCCAAAAGCCAGATGATGCACTGGATAGAATGGGTGGAGTGGGAGGTGTGGATAAGGACACAGAACTGGGGAGGGGAATCAGGGAAGGACAGGGGAAGGATGGGGGCCTGTTGGGGTGGGGCAGGACCTAAGAGGTAAGTAGGCAGGAATATTAGAGATCTTGCTGATCTTGCTGATCTTGAGAAACTGCTTGGTTTGGGTGGTAGATATTTTTATATGAAGTCTGTGAGGAAAATTGTCCTGTGAAAGATAATTGCTTGTTACTTTTTTTTTTTTTTTTTTACTACTTAAGTCTTATTTTTTCCTTTCAATAAGCATTATTTGAGATAAGTAATGTTTTATTAAGGGACAAATCAAACTGAAAGTATATCATAATTCTTGATATGATGGAGTTTTTAAAGCAGATAACAGCTTCTGTCTTTTTTTTTTTTTCTTATCTAGATGAGGATTATGGAAATGAGTCTTTCTCTTTGGGAAACTTTCAGTAACTTAGTGATAACTATGTATGCCTGCCAGTACCATGTATGCTTCAACGCTGCTGAATTCTTTTTGGCATTCAACCTAATAAGGTTATTTGTTATGCTTGTGTTTAAATCACATGAAATATTCAAATCATGTACAAGATTCTTTTTTCCTTGTTTATGAAAGAACTCTGTTCTTTCCTCCTGCTGTGGTTATTTGAATCTTTTATAAATGAATTGGTCAGATGTCCTAAAACCTATTTTTCACAGCATCACACCACAGGCAAGGCATCTTGCTTTTGATTTCAATAACTGTGTTAGATAGGGTTATTTAAACCAAAGACCACAATTTGACAATGCTGTTGGCATTTAATGATCTAGAGCTTTTATTACTTTTCTTTTTTTATTTCAGGATTCTTGGACTCCAGAATTAAAGTTGAAGTTGGAAAAGTTTTTGGCTTTAATTTTTAAAGCTAGTAACACGCCAAAGCTTTTAACATTATACGTATCCTTTTGAAGCAGATGGAGACCACCTGTGGTGCTGGAGTAGCACCCTGGCTTGGGCTGCCTCATGGATAGAGGATGATTGTTAGTGTTGCCTTCATATTGATGAGATAAATTAAGCATTAATAGGAGGGTGTGTCAAGGTCCAAAAAGAGAATTCCAGGTAGAGGGGACAGGTCATGCAAAAGGACTGAGACAGCATATTTGGGAATTCAATATTGCTGGAACAGAAGAATAGAGAGAGTCAGAGACTAGGCAAGGCCTGGACAAAAAGGTTTGCGTGAGGTCTTGTAAGTCAGGAGCAGCCTGTGACACATTTTAAGCATTTTAAGCACATTTTAAGCATTTTAATACCGTGCTCTTTACATTAAAAAAAAAATCACTCCTTTTTATTTGTGATTTTAAAATTGATCATATTCCTCATAGAAAATTTGGAAAGCATAGAAATGCACTTTCTGTGTATGTACACATACATATACCCAAAAGTATGTAATGTTTAAACAGATACCTGTACATTGTGTATTTTTTAATATTTTTTTATCAAATGGAGGGAGCATTTCCCATACCATTAAATATGCTTCAAAAACAATTTTTTGAACTCAAAAGTTTAAACATAGAGTTACCATATGACCCAGGATTCCACTCCTAGCTATATACCAAGGGAACTGGAGCCATATGTCCACACAACAGCATTATTTCAAAACATCCAGAAAGTGAAAACAACCCAAATGTCCACCAAGGGATGAATGGAGAGATAGGATGCAGCATATCCATAAAATAGGATATTACTTGGGCATGTAAAGGAATGAAGTCCTAACACATGCTGCAACGTGGACGAATGTTGAAGATGTCATGCTGAGTGAAAGAAGCCAGACATGACAGGCTGCTTATGATATCATTTTATTTGAATGAAAGGTCTAGAATGGGTAAATCAGTAGAGACTAATCAGTGGATTAGTTGTTGCCTAGGCCCAGGGAGGGTAGGGAAAATGAGGATGACTCCTAATGGGTATAGAGTTTCTTTTTTGGGGTGATAAGAATGTTCTAGAATCGATTGTAGTGATGGTTGCACAACTCTGAATATACTGAAAACCACTGAAATATAAGATTGAGATGAGTGAGTTATATGTGAATTATATCTCAGTAAGACTGTTACCAAAAAAAAAAAAAATTAAGAAAACCCAAATCAACCAAGTTAAGTATTTTGCCTTTAGTCATGTGGCCAGATGTGTAGGAGCTGAGATTTAAACTCAGGCAGTCTGGCTCTAGAGTCTATGGTCTTAGCTACTGTGCTTTGTTGTCACCATTCCAACCTCAATTTCCTTAGGATAGAGCTTTAAAATTGAGGTGACAATTCACTTCAATGAATACCTTCAATGAAAGGTATGAGTTCAGTTTGCATTTTTAGTAGAACATTTGGCAGCAGTGGAGAAGGTCTTTGGAAGGGGGTCAGGAGGCCACATAGAGGCCTGTTGAAATAGTGTAAGAGTTGCACACATGCCGGAGTAATTGAGCTGGAGAGGAGAGGATTCACTTGAGAGTGAACCATCCAACTACTGAGAAGTCAGTAATAGTCTCAGCTCTTGATAGCAACATTAAGAAGAGGCTTTTATTGCCCTGAGAAGTCTCTTTTGTACCTTTCTCAGATTGGTCCCACAATGTGAGGGACCCTGAGGGCTTTATCCTCAATGCCTGTTTTCCTCAACTTCTTTCTCATCCCAGAAGGAGAATGGACAAAGTAACAAAGGTAAATCATCCAGATTAACATTTTTTTTTTATTTAAAAAAAGGATTTATTTATTTCAGTGGGACTAGGAGGAGGAGGAGAGAGCAAGCAGGTGGGAAGGACCGAAGGAGAGGGAGAGAGAGAAAATCTCCAAGCAGATTCCGACGAGCTAAGCACGGAGCTTGATGTGGGGCTCAATCTCATAGACCCTGAGATCACAACCTGAGCCGAAACCAAGAGTCAGTCATTTAACCGACTACGCCACCCAGGCACCCCTAGATTAACATTTTTTTTTTAAAGATTTTATTTATTTCTTCATGAGAGACAGAGAGAGAGAGGCAGAGACACAGGCAGAGACAGAAGCAGGCTCCATGCTGGGAACCTGACGTGGGACTCGATCGCTGGTCTCCAGGATCACGCCCTGGGCTGAAGGCGGCACTAAACCGCCAAGCCACCCAGGTTGCCCTAAATTAACATTTTTTATTTATTTTTTATTTATTTATTTTTTAAAAGGTCTTATTTGTTTATTCATGAGAGACATGGGGAGAGAGGCAGAGACACAGGCAGAGGGAGAAGCAGGCTCCACCCAGGGAGCCCGATGTGGGACTCAATCCCAGGACCCCGGGATCATGCCCTGAGCCAAAGGCAGATGCTCAACCGCTGAGCCACTCAGGCATCCCTAGATTAACATTTTTTAAAGAACAATTTTGCCAACTCAAGTTTTGAGTAGTGAGATAGAAACAGAGATGGAGGGGATGCCTGGGTGGCTCAGTGGTTTAGCACCTGCCTTCGGCCCAGGGCGTGATCCTAGAGTCCTGGGATCGAGTCTCACGTTGGGCTCCCTGCATGGAGCCTGCTTCTCCCTCTGCCTGTGTCTCTGCCTCTCTCTCTCTCTGTGTCTCTCATGAATAAATAAATAAAATCTTTAAAAAAAAAAGAAAAAGAAAAAGAAACGGAGAGAATTGGTGCACTTGGTGAACGAAGGCTCTAAAAGTCTAAATTTTTTTTTCAAAAATTAAAAACCAAAATAAGTATTTATGAAGCACTTTGCAATCAGATTTGTGACTCCTTGAGGCCCACCCTGCAGAAGGGCTGGCGTTAGCTTCGTCTTGCAGATCAGGTAACCAGCCTGTGGAGCGATGATGGGAATCGAAACCATGTCCCAAGGGGATGTAACTGCAGCAGCACAGCCAGGGGACACCGTCAGGGTGGGTGGGGCAAGAAGCATTTTAGTATCTTTCACTTTACCCTGCATTAGTCTAGGGCGGTCTAATTTCCGTAGCAATTTGGAGCACCCATCTTAGAAGCATTTCTGTTTTTTTGCATTCAAAGCAGGAATTCCAACATTAAGTTTTTAGAATAAAATTATGGTTTTCCATTATTAACCATTTTCTACCAGAACTGTTCATTTTTCAGTCAGGTGAGAAAAACTTTAGTTACTGTCAAGTCAATTGTGATTCTTTGTCTGAGTTTTGGCTTTGATGCTCTATTATGAAACCTCTGAAGCGTTAGCCTTCTGTAGATTCTGGTGGCGTAATCCTCAGTCCCCAGCAGGTGGAGTTTTATCACATGAAACAGCACAGTTGCCCTTCCCACGGCAGGGTAATGTTAGAGAGGATCTCAAAAGTTCCTGCCATTGTTTTTCTGTTTTTTTTTTGTTGTTGTTGTTTTTAAGATTTCTTTATTTATTCATGAGAGACACAGAGAGAGAGAGGCAGAGACACAGGCAGAGGGAGAAGCAGGCTCCATGCAGGGAACCCGAGGAGGGACTCCGGGATCACACCCTGGGCGGAAGGCAGGCGACACGGGACTCCGGGATCACACCCTGGGCCAAAGGCAGGCGCTAAACCGCTGAGCCACCCAGGGATCCCCTGTTTTTTGGGGTGTTGTTCTTTTTTTTAAGAGAGTTAAAGTTTTGTAAAGAATGGAAGCGTTAGTAAATTCTTTAGCTCTTTGCTTTCCAGGATGTTGACAGAGGAGCGATGCTTTAGATTTGACATGCAAGGACAGAGGCAATAGCTTCAGATGCAGAAAGTCTGAATGTTTCCGCCTTGTATAACCTTGCATTTCCCCAACCCAGCAGTTCTAAGTGTGTGAATGGCTCTGCCGGCTGTCCCACCCCCGTAGCTCAGAGGGACCGGCCCCACTGAGCCTTCATGGGGAAGCATCAGTCCTTGCCTGAACGTGGAGGAGCTGGGCTATAGGTGTGGTTTCATGGGGTCCACGTGGAATACTCCAAGGGTCACCAGGCTATAGCCTTGGAGCTTGCTGAGGCTGCTCTGCCCCCACTATAGTTATGTCTGAGGATAAGTCTGAGCAGATTTCTTCAGCTCCTCAAGTATAATTCTTGGGCCTTGGCTGGGATAGGTCCTGTGCCAGTGTTCTCATATTCAGAACAGTGGCAATTTTTTTTAAAAGCAATTTATTTATCCATTTTGAGAGAGAAAGATCACAGCAGGGGGAAGGATAGAGGCAGAGGGAGAGAATCCTCAAGCAGACCCTGCACTGAGCACCGAGCCCAACATGGGGCTTAATCCCAGCCCCCTGAGATCATGACCTGAGCTGAAACCAAGAGTCATTGCTTGCCCGACTGAGCCACCCAGGCACTCCAGAATTCCCCAATGGGAATTCATAAACTGTGCTAGGCATTTGGGTCCTGCACTGCAACTCCTGGAAATGCACCTTTGTGCCACTATTTCTATTTCTTTTACAACCTAGTCTAGTGTCTCAGCTCAGTGGCATAAAGCAACAATGTCCATTTATTATTCTTGCCATCATCTTGCATGGTGTGGGGATCATGTGCTCATGTTCTCCCTCGGTGTCTCGTGGAGGCACATGGAGCCTGGTGGAGCCATCTTCGAGGCTTCCTTGCCCACCTGCACAAGTCTGGTGGCCAGTGCTGAGGCCCTTGACAGGAACACTTATGTGGCCTGGGCTTCCTCATGGCCTGGTGGCTGGGTTCCAAGGGTGAATGTCCCCACATAGAGCCAGTGGAAGCTGTGTCACCTTTCCTAAGCCAGCCTCTTAAGTAACTCACTGTCATTTTTGCTACATTCTCTTCATTAGAAGCTATTCCTAAGGCCAACTTACATTCAAAGGAAGGAGAGTGACCTTCTACCTCTTGATAGGAAGGAGTGTCAAAGATGTGGCAGTCATTTTAAAACCACTATCCCACCCGCATCCTTTGAGTCTCAGAAAATCACCTTAGTTTTTGACTGAATCTGTGTAGTCCCTGTTCAGATTCGCTTTTTGATCTTGGTGCTGGCAGAGAGAAAGTGGTGGAAACCTCCCTGATTCCTGAGTCTCAGCCAGTCCTTGTCACCCCAACATACCCTGCGGCTTTTAAGGATAACTTTCTGCTAGGATCCAGTCATGTCTCTGAGAAGTGGCCCAACTTTACAGATAAAATAAATCTAGGAGGGGTAGTACAAAGGGAAGAGCCTGTGTTTTTTTATGTATCTTTCCTTTGGATTTCACCAAGGAGACCAAGGAGACCACGGTGTTTGAGCCTTCTTTAGGTTTGATTTTAATTGAGTTTTCTGAGGAAGCCAAGCAGAATGTCTGTGGAACTGAGGCTGGCAGGCACAGCGTGTGTCTGTGGCTGAATAAACACCCCTCCCCCCCAGCAATGCAGAATTGCCATGGAGACCAGAGATTAGCACCGGGGGGCACACTGGTACCAAAGGCTTGGGCCCAGGCCCCTCCCCATGCTCTCTCAAATAAATAAATAAAATCTTTTAAAAATATAAGGAAAGAAAGGTTGAGCTCTTGCACAGCAAGGGATTTTGGCTCAGTTGTCCTTGTCTCATAAAATGTTTGAGAAGGAAAGAAGAGTCAAAATCCTTTTTAACGCTCAGAAATAAAGTTGAGATCTTGGAGCTGAGACCCCAAAAGCTTCCAGTAATGGTCAAGTCCTGTTTGTAGCCAGCTAAGGTGTTTACAAGGTGATGTGTCTTTATACAGCAGGCTGTTCTGCTAAATGGTGTATTTGAACTGGTGGCAAGTATTCCACCCCAACTGCCCACTTCTCTCCTTCCTGTGGCTGCTGGCAATGAGGCCTCTTTTCCCTCAGGTGTACCATACTTTGAAATTGTCATAAATTCCAATTCTGGGTTCCTGAGGCCGAGGTGCCACCAGTAGTCCCTTACATTTAGTTAATTGTACAGTGAGTTTCTGAGGGGATATGTTCCTTGGTGCAGTCTCCTTTCAAGAGGGACTACTTTGGTGACTTTTATATTGATGATTTCTGAGGTCATTTGCCCCAGTTAATGGGTTTCGGTACTTCATGCATCATCTGGCACTCGATACACATTGAGAAAGTCCATACAGATGCTCTTTAATATTCATTACCACAAAATGAAATTATGAACCATCCTGTAGAATTTTCATCATTGGAAGTTCTAGTTAGGTAATTTAGAGTTTTGTACATATAAAAAGCTTTAATATTTAGCATGGGGAGCACCCTATGGGGCTCAGTGGTTAAGCTTCTGCCTTTGGCTCAGGTCATGATCCCAGGGTTCTGGGATCGAGTCCTGCATTGTGACCTCCCTGCTTCTTCCTCTGCCTATGCCTCTGCCTGTTTCTCTGTGGCTCTCATGGATAATAAATAAATAAAATCTTAAAAAAAAATAATATTTAACATAGGAATATGGTAGTGACTCCTTCTCTCTAATGGTATTTAAGAAAAAATTCAATAAATGATTTCCAGAGATGTTCTCCAAAGCTTTAAGTACTGGATATAAGTTCATGCCAGAAGAGTTTTTATTTTTTTATTTTTATTTTTTTAAGATTATTTATTTATTCATGAGAGACACACAGAGAGAGAGGCAGAGACACAGGCAGAGGGAGAAGCAGGCTCCATGCAGGGAGCCCGATGTGGGACTCGAGCCTGGGACTCCAGGATCACGCTCTGGGCTGAAGGCGGTGCCAAACCGCTGAGCCACCCGAGCTGCCCCCATGCCAGAAGAGTTTTTAAAGTTAACTTTCAATACTGAAATTTGAAGGATGCTAACCAATAATTTTAGTTCATTATAATGTGATATTTGGGGTCTTAATAATTAAAATATTTTACTTTTCTACACATAATCATGAAACAGGTTTTTAAATCTAATTTGTGCATGATCTTCACGAGGAACTGTCCTGCAGGTACTTACAGTTCCCCAGATAACTTCACACGGCAAAAAAAACGAACAAAACAAAACAAAACAAAACAAAAAAAAAAACAAAAAACAAAAAAAAACAGGAAAAGATGCAGGTGTGGTTCATCCAGTCTGTGGGCTGACTGTAGAAACACTGAGTTTGTTTGTTGTACATAGAACAAACTGAAAGAAATTGTGTGGAGCTCAGTCAAGAAAATAGATTGTGTGAGGAAAACCAATGATGGTTCAGTTGAACAACCAGAGACAAGAAATTGAAAATCAGTGGTCATTAAGCACTTGGTAATTAAATGTGTCAAGTTCAAAAAGGGTGTTGCCTGTGTTCTCCTCTAGGATTTTGATTGATTCTTATCTCACATTTAGATCTTTCATCCATTTTGAGTTTATCTTTGTGTATGGTGCAAGAGAGTGGTCTAGTTTCATTCTTCTGCATGTGGCTGTCCAATTTTCCCAGCACCATTTATTACACGAGACTCCTAATTCTGGGAAACGAACGAGGGGTAGTGAAAGGGGAGGTGGGGGGGATGGGGTGACTGGGTGACAGGCACTGAGGGAGGCACTTGATAGGATGAGCACTGGGTGTTATGCTATATGTTGGCAAATCAAGCTTCTATATATATATATTTAAAAAATTAAATGTGTCAAGAAATAGCAGCCAAGTGTTAAACACAAATAATGTCAAGCTCATCGTCATAGCAAAATCTTCTGAAAGGAGACAATGATCCTTGCTTGGGAAGAACATCATTATTTTTTTATGGGGTTTTCTTACTGTTGTTTTGTTTTAATATAAATTGTCTTCCTAGAAACGTCACAGCAGCTCCACCAGCAGCTGGTAGAAGCTGAGCGAAGGTCAATGACATACCTGAAGCGGTACAATAAGATCCAGGCGGACTACCACAATCTCATTGGGGTCACAGCAGAGCTGGTAGATTCTCTGGAGGCCACAGTCAGTGGCAAGATGGTAAGGAAGATTCCCCAGTTGCCGGTGTGTCTGGAGCTAAAGAAGTGTTAAGAGCATGGGGTGTGTTGATAATGGGATTCCTGGCTGCTCACAGCCAGTGACACCTGCCCCTGTACTTCACAAAGCCTAGTGCAGAAAGAAGACCACACTGACATTCCACCCCAGTTATGGTGCTGCTTACAGTATTTTATCCATTTTTCCTCACATACTATTGACCACATCTTTATTTCTCTACCTTATTCTTAACATTAGCGAAGAATAAATTGTCTGGCAACAGGAAAAAATAATATGGAGTGGCATAAAAATGAGGGGGAAATAAGCTACTGGTATAAAGGAAGTTACAGATTTTCACATATTGATACAACTACTCTTCTGAACTCTTAATCTGATAGATTCTTTTGATTGATTCTCCTGTATTCTAGATTGGCAGTCATAATATCCTCAAATAATGATATTTTTGTTTTGTTTCATTATTTATAATGACTTTTCTTTTTTTCTTAGCATACTGGCTAAGACTGTGGAACATTGTTGAAAAATATGGTCATGGGCCTCCTTGACTTATTCCTGACTTTAATGAGAATGACTCTAGTGTTTCACTTACTAAAAAATTAGAAATTATAATAAAATTTCTCTGTGGAAATATACATTTTCTTTAAAAATGGAATAATTATAGGTTGACATGCAATTCTAAGGAATAATGCAAAGAGTCTTTGCACACCTTGCACAGTTTCCCCGAATAGTAACATTTTGCATAACTATATAGTACAATATCACACAACCAGAACATTGACATTGACCCAGTCTATTGATCTTATTCTGATTTCTCCAGTTCTTTACTCATATACATATATTAAGTTCTGTATTATATTATCACAAATGAGAGGTAGTGTATTTAAAATTGTTTTTAGTGGGGTTCCTAGCTGGCTCAGGGGGGTAGAGTATGTGACTCTTGATCTCAGGGTCGTGGGTTTGAGCCTCATGTTTGGCATAGACATCACTTAAATAAAATAATTTTTTAAATGACTTAAAATATGATTATGAAATAATATGTATTATAGAAAATTTTAGAAATAGAGAACTATGCAGAAATAAAATTACCTGTAATTGTGTTACCTAGTAATAACACTTGTTAACATTCTGTGTTTTTTTCAGTGCTTGAATATACCTGTTTTACAAAAATTGACTCTATTTCACCCAAAATTTTCTAATTTTTTTTTTTTAAGATTTTGTTTATTTATTCATGAGAGACAGAGAGAGAGACACATACACACAGGCAGAGAGAGAAGCAGGCTCCTCTCAGGGAGCCTGATACAGGACTCGATCCCAGGAGTCCAGAATCACAACCTGAGCCGAAGACACTCAGCCACTGAGCCACCCAGGTGCCCCTAACTGGCTTGTTTTTAATGTAAAAAAATACATATTTGTGGTAACAAATTAGAACAAGTCTGAGTAATGTATAGTGAAGAGCAAAAGCCCCTTCCCGTACAGTTTGTTAGTGTCTCTTCTTTAATAGCATTCAAGATTAACTTTTCTTGCATATTATTTCCAAAAATTTCTATGCATATGCATGTGTCTGCATGCAGCTTACATATACTTGGGATCCTATGACCCACTATTCTTCTGAAACTTGCTATTTTACTCTCAGTATATCTTGGAAATCTTTCCACATGACCATACTACCTTCGTTCTTTTCTAGGCTTATACATTATGCCATTCTAAGGGTGAACCATAATTTTTTAGATCTCTGATGGTGAACATTTAGATTTTTTGTTTGCTAGAACAAAAAAAATGTTGCAATGAACATTCTTGTATATAGTGTATACTTTTGAAAACAAGTAAGGTAAGATCCTAAGAGTGGACTTGCTAGGTCAGAGGTTATAGGCATTAACATTTTGATAGATGTTGACAAATCATTTCTCCCAAGATTTCAAAATTGTTTACCCAAACCCCCCAGGAGTTTACCCATATCAAGGTGTTTATTTCTCCACACACTTGCCAACATCAGACACTATTATATTTTGAACTCATTATACTTTGAACCCTTTCCTGGCTTGGTAAGTAAAACTTGGTGTTCTAAATGTTTCAATTTGCATTTCTTTAATTATGTATGAGGCTGAATATGTTTTCATGTTTGTTGGCCATTTATATTTTGCTTTTTAGTCTACTGATTATGTGTGTCCTTTCCTCATTCACCTGTTTTAAGCAAGAAAGTGACACAATCAAATATGCTTGTTAAAGATATGGTTCTGGTAGCAGTTCCAGAAGTCAAAGGAGGAAACAGTTTGAGGAGTAAGAGGTTGATGTAGAGTCTCAGAAGCCACAGAAAACTTTAAAATGCTAGAACTGAACAGTGTCCAATGATTTTTGACATTGAGATCAGTGGTGGTGGCCTTTGCCATGGGAACTATGGAGTGATGCAGCTGGAAGCCTAACTGTAGCAGGTAGAGAGATCCAGGAGAGGTGAGACAGCAAATGGAGGCAGTTCTCTCAAGCACTTTGGCTGTGACAGAAGAATCCTGAGTGGGTGGTCGAAAGATGAGGACCTAGGGTAGAGGAAGGGGAAGGTGCTTTTTTAATACGAACTATAATTGTGTTTTTATGTTATAGACAATGAAAAGATGTAAAGAAAGGTTAAAAATACAGGATGAGAAAGGAATGTTTACATTTTGATACTATCACAATTCAGAGGAAGAGGATGCAGAATCATGTGGGAAGTGCAGCCCTGAGATGGGGCACTTACTTGTCTGAGTCACTTCACATAGAGCTGAGTGTCAAGGGATGAGCACAGACATCTGCCATGGATGCATAGCCTTTCACATGTCTGAAGCAGACCAGAAATTTCCAGTGGGTTGATGGAGTCCTCCAAGGAGAGGAGATGGTGCATCTCTTTCTAACTTATGAATCAGTTGAGTAGTCTTCACATGGGGACAACTGAGTAAGGATGTGGAGAGGGGCCCGTTATATGACCACGTGGGAGTTCACCACATGGAATCATGAGGCTGAGGAAAGGGAGGTTCTCCTCCAGCAATCAGGCATAGAAAAAAAAAAAAAAAAAGGTTGGGTGGGTGAAGAATGGTTAATAGTTACCTCCAGAGATTGATGTATGGAAAAGGATGGGACTGGAGAGAGGTTGGGGCACTTGTAAAATTTAAATGTTCATTCTTTGTATAAAAAGAAAAGATGTAAAATGAAAAGACAACATTCAGAGACTACCACCTGAGATGCTGTATACCAGTCCTGAGTTGCAGTTGCTTAACAAGAGGGTGAGAAGGCACTAAAAAAAGGCAAGAATTGAACAGCTTTGGTGGGCACAGCAATGCAGCCTCACGCTGGCAGGCATGCAATAAAAAATGCCTCCATCATTCATTCCGTAATGAGCTGGCCTGTGCCAGGCATATGTGTGATCTCATTCACTCTGTCACTGTGAACCACAGAGGCAGACATTGTTCATTTCATTCAGCAGGTCAGAAGGCAAGGGGCAAAGCTGTTGGTTTTCTTGAGTCCAGGGCTTGAGGTTAGATTTTCAGATTTTAAGCCCACTATTCTTTCCACCACACTTTGGCTACCCAATTGACTTTTTTGCTTGAATTCACACATACACATGCACACATACACACACACACACACAACACAAATGGTTTAAAATCAGTTTATTTTATATGACTGGGAGTATATCTAGTGGAATTACATAATTTATTTTTTATTTTTTTTTTTTATTTTTTTTTTGTTTTTTTGAATTTTTTTTTTTGAATTACATAATTTAAAACATGATTCCCCACTATCATACCTGCAGTAATGTTAGCAGTTTTTTTTCTGTCAGACTCAGTGCTTTAGCTCCCAAAGGTCCTATGTTAAAGCAAAATTCCATCTGCATACCTCCCAGAAAAACTGCTGAGAGCTCTGATAATTTCTGGGGCCCTAATGTCACAGGGGGCATTTTGTGCCTTGCACCAGCCATCCTCGTGTCCTCTTTGCAGATCACCCCGGAGTACCTCCAGAGCGTGTGTGTCCGCCTCTTCAGTGATCAGATGCGACAGAGCCTGGCGCACAGTGTGGACTTCACGAGACCTGGGACGGTGAGGCTCTGTGCCCTAGGGCTGGGGCTGCCCCCCAAATTTAAAAGTAGCCTAACTAAAAAAAATAAAAGAGCATGGGCAAATAACATTCAGGAGTCTGCATTTCAGCTGGCTTCAGAAGTCTGTAAAGTCCCAGAAGGAAAAGAAAGCTGTTTTTGAACAGTGAGCAGCTGGGAGCTGGCGTCCTGGGGGTGGTGGGAGAGAGGTGCCAGTTGGAGCTGTTTGGTGCCAAGAACTGGTAACAATTAGCAAATCAGTAGGAAAGGAAGGAAACTTCATTCTCTTCTTTAAAATAACTGCCATATTGGAAGCTGTACAGTCAAAGGCAGGTGCTCTCTTTTTTCTTTTTTTAACTTTTTACTCAGAATAATTGCAAACTTACAAAGAAATCGTAAAAATAGCACAAAGGACACTTGTATACCCTTAATCCAGATTCAGTGACTATTGGCATTTTACTCATGTGTTTACTTTCTCTACACACACACAGACACACACATACACACACACATACACGTCTGTTTTCTGAGCCATTTGAGAATAAATTACATATGTTATGGCCTTTTACTCCCATGTAGAGTTCATTTCTTAATAGGAGTGTTCTCTTATGTAACCATACAGTGATCAACTTCAGTAAGTTTAATATCTTTATGATACTCTTATCTAATCTGGGCATTTTCCAATTTGTCAGTTGAGCCATGTCCTTTATAGTTGTTCCCTCATTTAAGAAAACAGAGCATTTCTCTGTTTGTCTTTCTTACGTTCTCGTGATTAGATTCAGGGTTTGCATCCCAGGGCAAAATATTATGTAGGTGATACTGCGTCCTTCTAAGGATAGCTCATCCAAAGGGATGTGGTGTTGAGTTGGGGTTCTTTTTTTTTTTTTTTAAGATTTTATTTATTTGTTCATGAAAGACACACAGAGAGAGGCAGAGACATAGGCAGAGGGAGAAGCAGGCTCCGTGTGGCGGAGCCCGATGCAGGACTTGATCCCAGGACCCCGGGATCATGCCCTGAGCTGAAAGCAGACACTCAGCCATTGAGCCACCCTGGTGCTCCTGAGTTGGGGTTCTTAACCAGGGGAGCAAATACACCAGTGTCTCCTAAGGACATTTTCAAAGTTCTTGAACCCATGTCCCTGGAGCTCACCCCAATGTACCACCTGGGCGACAGGCTAAATGGTAGAGCCAAGCATATTCAGCTCAGAAGGAAGCACCAGGGGATCCTGAGGTACCCCCATAGGTCAGAGCCATGGCTTTGATTAAGGGGGAGGGTCTGCACATTAATATTAGGATCTTCATCAACAGAGGCCTTTTTTAATATTCAAAAATTTATACCCTACTTCATTCTCAAGTAGGTTTGAAGCAGCTTATGAGAAAACACAAAATATGAGATAAAAATAGAAAATGGAAAGAACAAAATTGTGGTTAGAACTCATAGAAACAGAAAGTAGAGTGTTGGTTCGCTGGGGCTGGGAGGTGGGGGAAGTGGAGATGTTGGTGAAAGGGTGTAATTTCTGATTATAAGATAAATAAGTTCTGGGGATCTAAGGCATAGCGTGGTGGCTAATGTTAACAATATTATATACTTGAAGGTTACTCAGATCTTAAATGCTTTCACCTATCCCCCAAAGGAACTGTGAGGTGATGGACGTGTTAACTAACCTTATTAGGCAATGATCATTTCACAATATATACGTGTGTTAATGCAGCACTTCATACACCTTAAATGTACACAGTGTCCTGTGTCAAGTACATCTCAATAATGCTGGGGAGAGGGGAAGAAATTGTAGTTAAAGGAAAATGAAGGTAGGACAATACAAGGAAGCCATGGCTAAGCTAGTACCAAACATGCATGTCAGAGCTGCTGTACGTACACCTACAGAAGGAGGCAGGGACCCGGTTCTGATCTTCATCACAGCCTATGCTACAGGGACAAGTGAGCAGGTGCATGAATTGCTTCCAGGGAAAAAGAGATGGTTACATAATGTTTATTATCTAAGTTTTGCTGCATCTGTCTGAAACATCATGCTACACACACAGCCTAGGAAGCACTGCAGTGAGGTAAATGCCCCGGTGCCCACCACACATTCCCACAGACCATTCCTGGGCCACGGACACTCTCTCTGGGCCCTTTAGACTTCCAGTTTCTTTTGTGGATCTTCACAGAAAGGACATAGCAATGTGACGGAAAGCAAATGTCCTTGACCCTATCACCCAGCTGCTCGCAGAAGCATTATAGAGCTGTTGGTGGTGGTGGCCTTGCCGCACATGGACACGTGGATAATAAAAGCTGTAGGGTCTGTGCTTTAGAATGTGGCCACCGTAGTTTTAGCGTGCAGAAATCTTAGGGAATCAGCTATTTTGAAATGTCAGGAAAGCACACAGAGACATCTGAGTTTCAGAAAATTAACTTCCTCATGGGCCCTCCAGGATGAGGGGCTTCAAGCCACATCCCTGAGGACTGGCTGAGTTGATCCTCTGTGTACACTGTACCTTTAGCTAGAAGTCTGTTAAGGAGTGTTTACCAAAAATGATGGCTTTCTAGCAGTAATTAGCGTTGCTGGATCTATGTCTAATAGGACACTCCCTTCCTCCCTTCCACTTATTTATTAGTTCAGCAAATACTTAGTGTTTTCTAAGGTCTGTATTATAAAACCCCATCCTATATTGCATATATAAGCATCCTTATATTTCCACTTTCTATTGGCAGAGTGATGCATCCAGCTTATTTACAATGGATATGTTAATAAGGAGCAGTTTAAAAGGGAGGGGGGCATAACATATCTGGTATTTTGTCCCATTAGACATTAATGTTTTTTGTTAAGAGGCTAGTGCTACCATCTTTCCCTATTATGGTGGCATTAAGGTACATATTCTAGGCCTTAGAAACCAGAGGAGAGAGGATGAGCTCTGTTTATCTTAGTTCCTAACCATTTTTTTTTTCTTGTGAGTCACTGACTTAGGAACAGGCAATAAAAGCTGCATTAGTCCCATAGATTTCTCTGCAAGATGATAAAAAGTGGATATGAGTCACTGTAACACCCTTGTAAAACTATAACAGAACGTAGTTGATTGGGCATGCCTACGGTCAATGTATGACATTGGATTTATGATGTGTGAAGAGGAAATTAGGGTATAATTTAGTTGGGATATCTAGTGGTTGAACAGTAGGATTTAGGATTTATTTTTATTTATTTATTTATTTATTTATTTATTTATTTATTTATTTATTTATTTATTTATTTAGATTTAGGATTTAGAAGAAGAGGAGGGCCGCTTTCCTATTTGCCAGGGGTTTAAAGTCAATGCTAGGTCCAAACAGAACGCCATCAGTTTCAAGATAAAAAAATGGGCATAGACCAGTTTCCTTTTCAGTGTGATCCTTTGATCAGGAACTTTCTATTTGGTTGACCTTGAGTGTTTCCATTCATTGTACCCTATAAAGGACCTGGGCCGGGCCCATCAAAATGCTGCTGGTATCCATAAAGTTTTTACGTTTGATACTGGTTTTTAAAACTGGCTGATAAGAAGAATCTGGCCTTCTGCACCCTCACTGTTGAAAGTTCAGAAGAACTCAGTAAATAACACACTTCTGAGTTCTGAGTCAATTGAAAAATAGGACAAAAGAATAAAGGAAAAAGGAGCTGACAATATTGCCATCAACTCTGTTGAAACTTATATTGAGGTATGGATTTCATTTGTAGACAAGTGGGTTTCCTACATTTAAATCCTGGGATTAAAGAAATGTGGCCACCCAGTCACAGCCAGCTCTGGCCAAACCCCTCCCCTGACCAGCACCACTAGCAGCCAGGGACAAAGGGCTGCATGCAGGACTGATTCTGCTCCCTGGGAGCACTCGTTCCCTCCCAGGAAACAGGGAGCAGGGCTATGTGTGTCCAGATCTCTCCCAAACCTACAAATTCAGGAATTTACTATCTGGAGCAGGGGAATTATGCTGGTACAGGGCCCTGCAGAAGAGATGCCATGAGTGGGGCCTAGTTCATTCCCAAGTAACTATGTCCAAAACTCCACTCCTCTTAGCAGAGCTGATGGTCAAATTTGGATGTTCCCAGAAGGATTAATGGTGATGGGATTGATTTTTTTGAAAAGAGAATTCTTTCAGGTAGCCTCTTACAGTTTGATTGCCTGTTGCCACCCTAACCCCTGGTTTGTCATTCTTTAGTCCTTACCAACTCAAGTTCCAAACCATGGGATTTAGTATCTACTGGGATACAAGATAAATCTGATTTTATATTATTGGCAATCTGATAATTGTAAGAAGAGAGGCTTCTCCCTCAGGACAGAAGAGATGGGGATTTTTTTGTTTTCTAAGATTGTACAAGTAATACACAAATATTTTCTCACTGGAAAATATGTAAGAGACTAGTGTTAAACACAAATCCCTTCTCTCCCTCACATTTACCCCATCTCCTCTCCCTCCAAAGGTAACCCTGTTGACTATTTCACATTCATCCCTCCAGACTTTAAAGATCAGGTAGAATTAAGGTTTTTATTATACACATCACCCTGCAACTGTCTCTTTGAACTTAGTACATTTTAAAGAGTTTTCTGTGTCCTTCTGGATTTATTCATATTTTCCTTATCTTTTAGAATTTTTTTAAAGATTTTATTTATTTATTCATGAGAGACACAGGCAGAGGGAGAAGCAGGCTCTGTGCAGGGAGTCCGACGTGGGACTCCATCCCGGGTCCCCAGGAACACACTCTGGGCCGAAGGCGGCGCTAAACCACTGAGCCATCGGGCTGCCCTATCTTTTAGAATTTTAAGTTAAGAGCAGTATGGTACATTTAACCATTCCTCTAGCAAACCTTTAGGTTGCTTTTCAGTATTTTGCTATTTCTAATAATCATGCAGCACACATATTTGTATGCTACAGATAGCATGTGAAAGCACCATGGTCTGTCTGTCTTCTTAGCTCTCTGTTTGTACTGGGCAAGCACAAATGCAGAGAAACCCCAGGAAAGGAGAGCCTGATGGAGGAGTGTGACCATTTTTACCCATGGAGAGCGTCCATCCTAGGGCAGGAGTGGGGAGGAGGCAGGCTGACTGTGATACAAAGTCCAGTGGTGGGACACCTGGGTGGCTCAGTGGTTGAGCATCTGCTTTTGGCTCAGGTCATGATCCCGGAGTCCTGGGATCGAGTCCTGCTTCGGGCTCACCACAGGGAGCCTGCTTCTTGCTCTGCCTGTGTCTCTGCCTGTCTCTCTATGTCTCTCAAGAAAAAAATTAATAAATAAAACCTTAAAAACAAAAAAACAGAGTCCAGTGCTGACTCTAAAAGTGGAAACCCAAACATAGCTCCTTAGATGATTCCCAAGTCCCACCTAGTGGGACCTGTGGTTTGGGGGTTCATTGGCTGGGGAAGTTTCCATTTAAATGCATCCTTATTTGGGAAAATTATCCATTTGGGAATTAACTCTTTTCAGCAACTCCCAAGTAGACCCCATTGGGAATAAGTTAAAATACTGCCAGGTGTGATTGTATTATATACATTTAAGGCTCAGAACATGTGAACCTTAGAAAGCATTTACTTCAAAATCAGCCATCTTTCTTAGCAGTAAAAACCTGCAGTGGGCTGGGGCTGATGGTGGCAGCCCTTTCTCGGGATGGCTTCATGCAGTTGCTCAAGAGACTACTGCCGTGGCATTGTTCTGCTAAGGAGGATTCTTCCTAGAGCTTGCTGTTGTGTGGACCATGGCTCTGGGTTGAAGTTCAATGCCTTCAGTCCTTACATTGTCCATTATGTCACTTTCTTAAGTCTCGGCAAGAGGCCTGCTCTTTGTCTGCCTTGCCACTACATCTCAAGGCAGCCTTTTTGGGCCTCGTGCTCTATGTACTGAGGAGGAGTTGCACACCTAGCTTGTCTCTCCCTGTTACGCCTGCTACCCCCGCACCCATCATATACCTGAACTTACACTGAGATTTGAGGCTTGACTACCTTTGATCTCAACCAGTTGGTGAGACCATGACTGGCAGAGAGTGACTGTACCATTAGTTCAGATTTCTCTGCTGACTTCCAGACCCAGACTTATAAGCCTTCTCCCTGTGAATGTCTGATACGCACATCATTTCTATGTCCCAAAACAGGCTACTCTCCTCCTCCAAACAGGTGGTCTCCCATCCTGTACTTCCTGTCTTGGTGAATGATCCGCCAGAGAACACCTGCAAGTCATTTGAGCCTCTTCCCTCTTTGGGGCCCTACATTCAGGCAGCCCTAGGGATCTGAGTGGCTTCCTCCCTCTTGCCCCACGTCTTTGTTCCTTTGTGTTTGTTCAGGCTCTTCCTCTTTTTGTCCTGGCTAAAGCAACATTTTCTAATTGATCTCGGTCTCAAAGCTCTTACCTGTCTGATTTTTCATGCACATGGGAGCAGTGGTGACTTTTCTGGTTGGGTCATGTTCATTTATGCCCTCGAGTTTGGGGAGGGATGGAGGTACATACAGGCATCGGCTACATTACTGTCTTGCTTAATACCTGTCATTACTCTAGGTCTGGAGTACTCAGCTTGAAGTCCACAGCCTTTTGTGATCTAATGCCCATCTGTCTCTCTACGCTCAGCTCTGGTCACAGAAAGCCCAGGAGGCCTCAGCACTTCCCCAGGTGGCCATGTTGTTGTGTACCTTGCCAAGCCCCAGGCTCTCACGTGCCCACAGGCTACAGGGTGGAGGCAGGGCCACGAGTGGTGCCCTTGGTGGCCCAGGAAGCCCGAGAAGCACATTCAGGAACTCGGTATTCCCCCTCCACTTAACTTAGCTTCAGTTCCAAATGCCATGTGCACAGGGTTCTATTTCCGCCCTCCCCTCCTGCATTTACCCCGGCAGTCTGCTATGCAACTACCCCTCCCTGTTACAGACTTGGCTGTAGCAACGTCCCTTCTCTACGTGGTGGGGCTGTTCCTCTGATTCCCAGTTGCTGTGGCCTCTTCTGTCCCATGGCTAAGGCACATTTCCTCCCACTGTGGTTATTTAACCTCTTCTAGGTCATCTCTCCCCTTGAGCTCGCTTGCCGAGGGGGCCTGCCTTCACTGTTCATCTCTTCTCCTACACAGCACAGGTGGCCACAGAGGTTCAGCATTAGTCCCAAGGCCAGGGAGGGAGGCTGATAACAAGTAGGCCTGGTCCTAGGTTTCCAGCCCCAAACAGCGCCTTCCACGACCTCAGGACGTGACAGCTGCTGTTCTCTGACCCTCCTGGGCTGCACACACCTGGCTGCCTTCCTATACAGCAGCTTTTTCCAAACCCAGTACCTACGGACACTAATCCTAGAGGGGTTCCCCATCCCCAAAACCAACCGCTGATGTATGAAGTTTGAGACATGTCATATTCTGAGATTCACAACACTCAGCAGTGCTAAAGACTCTTGAAGAGTCCAACCCGGTACATCTGCAGATGCTTTTGGTCAGGGATACTTTGTCACGTGACACCTTAAACCAATTTCTTAAAACACTTTCTGATGTTTCACGTATCATAGGCAAAGCTCCTCATTTCGCTGTTGGCCCACTCATGTGGACCCTGTTCATCCTTGTCCCCACCCCATGACTACTGGCTTTGGGGAGCAGTAACAGCCGAGGGCCAAGCTCAGGTTTCTTGCCTGTAGCTGAGCAGTGATGGAGGCATTTGCTTCCATTTCACTCTCTGCTCAGGTAGAAATTCACTTCTCGGTATCCAAGTGGTCCAGAGAGCCTTGCCCTGAGCCCAGCACCGTGTAGGTGCTCAATGAATAATTGATGGGTCACTATGTTCATTGTTCTGTCTTCTACTGGCACTTTGAAAGGTTGCCCTGCGTTCACTGTGCCTCTCAGGAAAGCACTTGTCCATTTACATATCCACAGTGAAGCACATGGCTTCCATGGAGACCTTTGCCTGAGCTCCCAGCATAAAATCTGGGAATCACTCAGTGCCCTATGGGGCCGTAGTCAGGGCCTCTTTGGTGGCTCCTTAGCAAGGGGATCCAGTCTGGGGCTGGTCCATTCATGTTCAAAATTCATTGTTAGCTCATGAGAGAAATTTTTATTATTTATTTATTTATTTATTTATTTATTTATTTATTTTTGCAGGGAAATTATTATTCTGACTGTGACTGATGATTTTGGAACTTCTCCCATCTTTCTCCTCTTGAGTTACTCTTTGCCAGCATGTTGTAGCTCTGTCCACTTGCCCATACACAGAACAGCACCTGCAGCTGGTAGCAATGACCTTTAGAAGTCTAGTCCAAAGTTGGATGGCTGGGTGACTTAGTCGGTTGAGTGTCTGCCTTGGGCTCAGGCTGTGGTCTTGGGATCCTGGGATTAAGCCCCTTGTCCTGTTCCCTGCTCAGTGGGAAGCCTGCTCCCTCTCCCTCTGCTGCTCCCTTTTTGTGCTTTCTCTTTTTCAAATAAAATCTTAAAAAAAAAAAAAAAAAAAAGAAATCTAGTCCAAAGTAAAGTTTGGCCAAAAGATCGGAGCAGCCCCCTGAGTGTTCAAATGTTACTATTAACATTTGACTATTAGTTTGACTACTATTAACTGCCTTCATGCAGTGGGTAGGAAGTGCCTGTTGTGAGTTCTCTATTCTCTGAGCAAATTTATACTCAAGTATCAGGGTTAAAGTCAACATCAAATTCATAACTTAGAATGGAGCTCGGGACTTTTCAGCTCCAGCAGCCCCATCAGGGGAGGGGAGCTCAGCGTGGATAGGCAGAAAAGAAGGGGAAGCGGCTGACTTTCTGGGTGCTCTCAGAGGGGTCCACACCCCTGGTACAGCTATTGCCACCATTTGCAGATGAGGCACAGAGAGTTATCTGATTACTGATTCTCCCCCACTGAGTTGTAAGCTCTTTGAGAAAGGGGCTTTGCGTTGGTCACTCTGGTATCACTGTGCCTCATAGAGACCCGGCAGATAGGAGACAATCAGTAGGTACGTACTGAAGGAATGAAATAGCACACGCTCCTCTCTTTTGAGCATGCTGGCCCATTCTTCCCACAGCTCAGCTCTAGTGGTCTGTTTTTTTTTTTTTTTACTTGATTGGATAATAAAACCTCAGTAATGTTTAATACGCTGCCTCTTCTTATAAAAGGGTTAGTTATTAGTGTTTTTTAATTAATTTCTTACAGAGTAGATAGAATGATACAAAGTTTAGCAAAACAGAGGCAGTGTTTTAAAAGATCGAAAGGGGCATCTGGCTGGCTCAGTTGGTGGAGCGTGGACTTTTGATCTCGGGATTGTAAATTTGAGCTCCACGTTGGGTGTAGAGATTATTCAGGGTCTTGGGATCGAGCCCTGCATTGAGCTCTGAGCTGAGCCGGAAGTCAGCTTGAGATTCTCTCTCTCCATCTGCCCACCCCCCCGACCCCCATGCTCTAAAATAAATAAACTTTTTTTAAAAAAGATATTTTTAAAATTTTATTTATTTTTAAGATTATAAGTAAATGATAGGAAACTTTTTTTAAAATTTTTATTTATTTATGATAGTCACAGAGAGAGAGAGAGAGAGAGAGAGGCAGAGACACAGGCAGAGGGAGAAGCAGGCTCCATGCACCGGGAGCCTGACGTGGGATTCGATCCCGGGTCTCCAGGATCGCGCCCTGGGCCAAAGGCAGGCGCCAAACCGCTGCGCCACCCAGGGATCCCAGGAAACGTTTTTTTAATTGAAAAAAAAGGAAGGTGTTGATGAATTTTATTTGTGGATATATGAATTAGCCAATAACACTAATTTAAAAATATTTTTATTTTATGTTTATATTAGGCTAATATTTTAATATGACTAATACCCTTATTTGACTCATTTGACTTACTATCTTGGCCTTCTTAATGTGTTAGATGAGTAATTTAGATACATTTCAAATTTATTTTCTGAACTTCTTGCTATTTAAGCCAATAACAGGAATAGGCATTGCCTCTAATTTAAAAAAAAAGTCAAGGATTAAAAAATATAAGAACACACATGATCATGAGCCATTTAAAAGTACAGTTTGCTGTCTCCAAGGTGGGAATCTGTGTGACCCATAAATACTGCAGATGGAAGCAGTAGAGAATGGAATCATCAACTAGGATCAGTCAAGGATTCTGGAGAGCCCATCTTGGGAAGTCAATCCTCATTCATTCATTCATTCATTTATTAAGTGTTGATCGCATGTCTCTGCCCAGGCACTGTACCAGGTGCTGGGTGCATATATTGAGGGTACTACATCTCCACTCATTATGGAACTCAATGTCTGCTGAAGGAGAAAGGCACAGAAATAATTGCAGAATAATCACAATCAATGTGATAATGTGTGGATAATAGCAATCAATGTGTGGATAATGACCATTCAAGAGCTGTGGTGACACACAGCAGACTGAGAACCACTGCCTGCCCCTCCAGGAAGGGTTCCACAGAGGGCTGAGATCTCTTCCTTCTCCTCTCCTTACTTTATTTTCCTGGAGTTCCTTAAAACCTATCCCAAACATATCACTTTACCTGTAAGTAATTCACTATATTCATCTAACAGATAAAGGCTTTACAGAACAGTAACCAAACATAACCACAATGCCAAATACAAGTGACACAGATTCTTAGTATCATATAGTACCAGTGCCGCCCATACTTAGATTTTGCTTATCTTCTCAAGATATTTTTTACAGTTGGTTTGAGTTGGTCTAACCAAGTGTTACAGCATTTGGTTTTTTGTTTCTCAAGTCTATTTTAATACATATTTAATATGGCATTGTTTGTAGTGACAAAAACAAAACAAACAATAAGTGGAACATTGAATATCCATAAAGTTGGCAGTGATTTGACCTGTAAGTAGGATTAAAAGCCTCTAAGTGAGATTAAAAGAGAGTGGGATTGGAGGGGGATTTTTCTATAAACACCTCTATAGTGTTTGGCTTGGTACAAAGTGCATATTATTTTTATATTCAAAGAGAAAATCTTAATAAAGAAAAAAATCAGGATAATAAAGTGATTTTCATTGCTTTTGTTCTCTGTAACATCTGACTAGGCAGCTTTAAGTGCCCCTGGGAGTTTGGGGAGAGCCCACTCATTTTTTCATGGAGTATTCCTTGGAGCAGAGTTGCAATGAACCAAGAAGGGTGGTGGGCAGCTTGGGAAATACTTGAGTAGTGTGTTGCTTAACTTCAGTTTGGGCTAACTTTATTTTATTTTATTTTAAATTTTATTTATTTATTTGTTTTAGAGAGAGTGTGCCTTTGAGCCTGGGGTGGGGAGAGGGTAGAGCAGAGGGGACAAGCAGACTTCACACAGAGTCCAGCACAGGGCTCATCTCAGGACCCTGAGACGAGGGACTGAGCTAAAATCAAGAGTTGGATGCTTAACCAACTGAGCCATGCAGGCACCCCTATTTGGGCTAATTTTTACTTGTTTATTTATTTTAATTTATTTATTTTTATTTTTTAAATTTTATTTATTTGAGAGAGAGCATGAATGGGGAGAGGGGTAGGAGGGAGAGGGACAGGGAGCCGGATGGGCTTGATACCAGGACTCAGGATCATGACCTGAGCTGAAAGTAGATGCTTAACTGACTGAGCCACCCAGGCACCCCTGTTTGAACTAATTTTTAAATCATATATGATTATGATAAGAGAATACTGCTGGATAAAAAACTTTACAAATCTGTTGATTTTGTGTGAGTACAATGATTTAAGATTAATGCACTGCTTCCACTGTTTAACACGGTGTCTCTTCTTCTGTTCCCCTCCTCCATCTCCAGGCTTCAACCATGTTAAGAGCCTCCTTGGCACCTGGGTAAGTACTTGCTCTTAGGATTTGTTATGTGGAACAGCTCTAGGTAAAACTAGAATTCAAAGTAACTTTCATAAACACTTAACAGCCTAGCTTAGAGTAGTACCTTTGATTTACTGGAGCTCCACGTGGATATTAAAGGAAAGACCAGTCATTATAAGTGACACTGTTAAATTAGAAGTATCTTTTAGTATTAATTCTATTTATTTTGGAGAGATAGCATCAAAAGGAAAAAAATGTTAAATTGTACCTGTGTGTTCTATTCTCTAGAGATTAATCTTCCATCGTAGGGCAGTCAACAGAGTGTTGCAGTGTCTAAATGTTATGTTCTCTGCTGGCTCACATGTGAGCAGGGCCACAGAGTAGCTTTGTGCATGCCTGAGCATTCCTATCCTAATCAATGAGGTTGTCACCTTTGTGGATGTCTGATGTTCAGGAACTTCAGGTGAATATGTTGCAATAACAAGGAAGCTGAGGACCTTCGGCAGAGGCATGAGGACAGGGTGCATTCTGGTGACCCTCTTTGGGGTTCACTGGATGCTGTTAGATTACTCACGGCCTACTTCCTTCCTCAGTCCTGCCTAAGTCTGACACTGACCCATGAGCACAGACTGCCTGGGTTAAAATCCCACCTCTGCTGCCAGCTCTGTGACCTGGGCCACTTATGTAACTTCTCTGTCTCAGCTCCTTCACTTATAAAGACAATAATAACTTTCTTATAGGATTGTTGTGAGGATAAAAATGAGTTAATGTGTCCAAAGCACTTAGGGCAGTGCTGGGGGCTTGATAAACTCTCTGAGTGTTTGCTAATGTTATTCCCAGGGATATAAGAGGCAAGGTCCCCTGCCAAGAGTGAGGGGGTGGGTAGTCAGTGAAGGGGCTTCAGAGGACAAAGGAGAAGGTATGACTCAGTCTTTTTGGAAAATGGAAGAGTGGCTGGGCCACAGAAACGTGGGGCTGCTCAGCAACTCAGCTGGCAGTAAGGTTAGCTGCTCATGTTGCCATTATGGACAAGAAACTATGGCCCACGTTTGATAGCTTTTCTTTCCTCCAGAAGAAGCATCCCAGCTATAGAACAATTTCAGACGTGGCTTTCCAAATGGAGCTCTTTTTTTTTTTTTTTTTTTTAAAGATTTTATTTATTTATTCATGAGAGACCCAGAGAGAGAGGCAGAGGCACAGGCAGAGGGAGAAGCAGACTCCGTGCAGGGAGCCCGACGTGGGATTCGATCCCAGGACTCCAGGATCATGGCCTGGGCCAAAGGCAGGCGCCAAACCACTGAGCCACCCAGGCGTCCCAGAACTTTCTTATCTAGAATAAGACCTGGTTTAGATTTTATTTTATTTTATTTTATTTATTTATTTATTTATTTATTTATTTATTTTTATGATAGTTACAGAGAGAGAGAGAGGGAGGCAGAGACACAGGCAGAGGGAGAAGCAGGCTCCATGCACCGGGAGCCCGATGTGGGATTCGATCCCGGGTCTCCGGGATCACGCCCTGGGCCAAAGGGAGGCGCCAAACCGCTGCACCACCCAGGGATCCCTGGTTTAGATTTTAAATTGAAATAGATTATCTCTCGGGCAGCCCACATGGCTCAGCGGTTTAGCACCACCTTCAGCCCGGGATGTGATCCCGGGGTTCAGGATCGAGTCCCACATTGGGCTCCCTGCATGGAGCCTGCTTCTTCCTCTGCCTGTGTCTCTGCCTCTCTCTATCTCTCTCTCTCTGTCTCTCATGAATAAATAAAATCTTAAAAAAATAGATTATTAAATTTTAAATTGAAAAATCTTTTTTTTCATTGAAATAATTTCAGAGCTGCAAATATTGAACACAGGATTCTCCTATGCTCTTCACCCAGATGCCTGGTGTTGATATTTTGTGTAAGCCTGGTACAGTTATCAAAATCAGAAAATCAGTGCTGATATCATATCACATAATGTACAGGCCTTCCTCACATTTTCCCAGTTGTTCCATTGTGTCCTTTATCTGGTCCAGCATTCAGTGCAGGATCACATGTTGACATAGTTGTCGTGTCTATGTTTCCTTTTATATGAAATCATTCTTCAGTCTCTGTCTTTCATGGCCTTGATGCTTTTGAAGAATATTGGCCAGTTATTTGGAATTGGAATTTTTAAGGTATCTGTGTTCGTTTTCAAAAACAGTAGTATCTACCTCAGGGAAATAAGTCTCAAAATAATCAGTGTGCACATGTTTGAGGCACTGCTGTTTAACGTACAGGACAGGTGAACTGCCTCCCAGTAGTGTTTACTGAGATCTCATCTGATGCCCTGTCTCTAGCCTTTTTTCCTGGGCCTTCTGAGAAGATCTCATTTTGTCTTTTAAAAACTAACATTAAGAAAATTAGCATGTAATATTTCTTTATAATGTAAAACATGCTTATTACAGAAAAGTTGAATGCTATAGGCACATACAAAGAAAATTTTCAGTATCCTCACTGCTGCTCCCCAGAGGTCTCACCTCCATCTCTCTTCCACCCTTTAAAACTAATGACATAAGTGAAATGAGTGAAGGAGACTGGGAGGTACAAATTTCCACTTGTAAAATAAAAACTCTGGGATGCAGTGGACAGCATGGGAGCTATAGTCGATAGCACTGTATTACAAATTCAAAAGTTGGTGGGAAAGTAAATCTTAAATTGTCCTCCCAAGAAAGAAAACGTGGAAACTTTGTATGGTGACAGAGGGTAAAGAGACTCAGTGCAGTGACCACTTCGCACTGCATACAGGTGTCAAGTCATTATGCTGTACACCTGTGACTAATGTAATATGTCTCAGTTACATGTCAATGAAAAACAAAAGAACCTTTCATCATTTTTTTTAAGATTTTATTTTTTAAGGTAATCTGTACCTCCAATATGGGCCTCAAACTCAGAACCCTGAGATCAAGAATCAAATGCTCTACCCACTGAGCCACCTCGGTGCCCCAGGAACCCTTTATCTTGCATCGTTTCACCCATGTCCTCATGAGCCCCTATTTAGTATTGTGCCAGGAGTATTGATCTTAACATTAATATTCCCTGCAGAGTGTCAAAAAAACCAGATTGTTGTTTTGCTTTTGTTTTTTACTTGTTTTATGCTGAAATGACTATAGATTCACAGGAAGTTAAACCCCCAGCACATCTTCCATGACGAAGAAGTTAACATGGGGACAGCGCTGTTAACTAGACCACAGGACTTGCTCCCTTTTCATTGATTCTCCCATGCACTCCAGTTCCCTCCTGTTGAACAAAACAAACTGTGAAGACCAGGCAGTTCAGTGCTGCCCCATGAGGGAGCAGTCCAGTCCACAAACCTGCAATTCCAAACATGAAAGCAAGTCCTCAGTCACTAATCATAACCATATCCCAAACACATACACCACACCACAGTTGTGGGAATACATGTGTGGGATAGATGCATGAGTGTGGTATGTGTGTGTGTGATGTGAGGTATATATGTGAGGCTGTGTGTGTGCGTGTGTGTGTGAGAGTTACGAGTTATGTAAGGCATCCCTGGAGGGCTCCACTCAAGTCCTCTTGAGGAGGTTTTTTTTTTTTTTTTAAGTTTTTATTTATTTATTCATGAGAGATACAGAGAGAAAGAGAGAGGCAGAGACACAGGCAGAGGGAGAAGCAGGCTCCATGCAGGGAGCCCGACGTGGGACTCGATCCCGGGTCTCCAGGATGACATCCTGAGCTGAAGGCACTAAACCGCTGAGCCACCCAGGGATTCCCCTCTTGAGGAGAGTTTGCAAATTTTCTTCTTGCTACTCTCTCCAGAGTTTGAACCCTCCCTACTTCCTTTACTGTCCTGGGGGGATCAACTGTGCACCTCCTCTTCATGGTTTCCTGACCTGGTCTGCCCTTAGCATCCCCTCAGTTGGTCCCTCGGACTTAAGAGGGCCAGCAGCTTCAGGTTTTGGGGAAGAACTCTTGCTGCCTGCTGCTACTGCTGGTCTTCGGGCTTTGCTCCAGGTTCTAAATAGGACTTTGGCCATATGGCAAGTCCTGGTGCCTCCAAGGTGATTCCATTCCCGTTGGATGGAGCTCTGGCCCAATGTGAGCACAGCGCTTTCTAAACCTGGTTAGGCATGGGCTCCTGATTTTGGGAAAGGTGTTAAACAAAACCCCAGTACCTCCGCAGGAAAGGCACAGCGGAGCTCACTAACGCTAGGGGGTGGGCAGCCTGGAAAGCCCTCTCTGTGGAAGCCTGTACTTAGTTCTAGGAGTAGAGAAAACAGCGGAGCTGCTGCTGGTGTCCCAGGACTCAGGAGGTCTAATGGACGTGCCCTTTTGCCCTTTCTCTCTCTTTGAACTTGTGTTGCTGAATAGGAAACTGAAGGATGTCCCATTGCTGCCTTCCTTGGATTATGAGAAGCTGAAGAAGGATTTGATTTTGGGGAGTGACCGCTTGAAAGCCTTCTTGTTGCAGGCTCTGCGCTGGGTACGTACCTTTCTCTTGAAGTTAAGGGGAAAAAAAGGCCATGTTTGTCTTTTTGGCTGGCTACCTTGCTTGTATCTTGTAACCTATCTACAAAATCCTTCTTCGTGCTGCCTGCCAACACCAAGAGCTAAAGTTAAAAAAAAAAGCTTCTAAAGCAGCCCTGGCCTCTTTATAAAAACCCCTGTGTTGCCACTGCCTTCCCTTGGTCGTTTGATATTGTGCCATTTCAAGCCCATCCCTGTGGTCAGTTGTGAGCCACACTCCCAGCCAGCAGGGCTGGTGTGTGATAGCCCAGAGTCATCCCCACATGACAGCTTCATGAAGACATCTGCATTCAGGTGTGACCATGGGGCCACTTGAGCAGATAGCAAGGGTGGGCATGACAAACCAGTCTTTGAGGGAAATAAAACCTCATCTGAATTATTGCTTTTCTTCCAACTCTTCAGGCTGGTCCCAGTTAAGCCAGTGGTTCTCAAGATTTTTAGTTCTCAGACCTGTTTACACTCAGAAATTACTGAGAACCATAGAGGCTTTAGTTTATGTGAATTTTATCTACCAATATTTATCTACCAGTATTAGAAATGAAAACTGAGAACATTTTAAATATTAATTCATGTGAGATAAATAGTCATGAAGCTAGAACATATATAGCATAAATATATATTTTTTAAGATATAAAAAATAACTATTTTCCAAACAAACTTAGTAAGAAAAGCAACGTTGTTTTACATATTGGCAAATTTCTTTAATGTCTGGCCTGATGGAGGACAGCTGGATTCTCACATCTGCTTCCCCATTTGATTCGTCACAGTGTAACACTTTGTATAGCCTCTGAGAAGTTGACCAAGGAAAAGATAAATCAGGGCCTCCTGGCTGACTCAATTGACAGAGCATACAACTCTTGATCTCAGGGTCATGAGCTCGAGCCCCATGCTGGGCATAGAAATTACTTAAAAAAAAATAAAATCTTAAAAAACAAGATAAATCATATCTTAGTATTATTATGAAAATAATCATGATCTTGCAGACTCCCTGAAAAGGAGTTGGGGACCCCTAGAATTCCCCAGACTACACTTTGTGACCTACAGGGCTAGGCCAACACTAGTTGGCTCTTTTACTGGATGATCCATTCCAACGTAGCTTGTAATAGTGTCAGAGCCCTTCACGGATCCCTTAATTTCAGGGTATGTTGGCGTCAAAATGCCTTTGAGCAATTTCCCCATCTCTGTAGAAAAAGGTCTCCTCGCTTGCATTTCTGATGGTTGATAGGCTTCCTGGAATATGGTCCCAAGGAATACCCTGGGGATGCATCTCACATCAGCAGAAAGAGTCCTGGGGTCAGTTGGTGATGCCTGCCTCAGTTAACTAGGCTGAGTGGGCAGCATGAGTCATCTCGGGGGACCATCCCAGCCCCGCACCTGGCCTGTCTCTGCTCAGGTTAGCCGACTCATTCTCTGGCTCCCAGTTTGTCCGCCCAGCACTTCCTCTCAGCCCGTGCTACTGAGCATCTTGGTGAGACAGGCTATTCCTTTGCTGAGTGAATGATGTTGTCACAGAATCACCAGAAAAAATAAATAGGTGTCCAAAGATCTTGTCTGTGTCCCCCTCCAGCTTCTCACGCCTCCACCTCATTCTAGCATCCGGGCCCCAGCTTCAGTGAACTGGACAGAAGGGTGGCAGCCCCCACATGTGGCACTCTTGACACACCCTCTCCCCTCAGGGCTCCCTGCTTGGCCGCTGGGGATCCAGTCTGTCAGCGACACCCCGCCTCTGGAGGCCACCACCTTTCACTCTGGGGGTGGTCTGCTGCTCTTGTCTTCTTGCCATGTTGTTCTTTACACCTCCAGCTCCTCCTCGGCCAGAAGCGGGGCCTGCCATCTCAGGCATCGTTAGTAGGATTTTCCTGGAAAAGCAAGGACATTTGCTCACTTTAGTTATGTCTCTTTCTCATAATTCACACCTGTGCACACTCATAAACACACACACATTTTACACACTCCCCATACAAAATTTTTTTCCTAGCTCTAGGGACATTAAGTAAATTCTTCCTTAACACAAGAGACGTAGGACTTTCAAAATCTATAAAATACAACTTCACCTACTCCTTACACACACACACACACACACACACACACACACACACACACACAGTATTGCTGCATCAGGCCCTGACGTATAAAGTCTAATTTATTGGCAGTGCATTTGCTCCAAGTCTTCCACAACCTGCCTTGTTTCCACGCCCCATTGAGCTCCACCACATGCACCATGTATTTTCATGCCTTCCTGACCCATAACACACTGCTGCTCCCGCCCCCCCCCCGCCCCCCACTCCCCACTATGCTCGTATTCCCCTATGCTGGCTAATAGTCTGCTCATCCTTCAGGGGCCAGCTCTTAAGCCCTTTCCTGTGAGAAAACCTCACTAGATGTTGGTGACCGGCCTCTCCCTTATCTGTACACTTACAGTCTGGGCATTTTACCACTTCTCTGGAGATTTCATGTGTGTAAGTTGACTCCTACATCACCCATTAGGAAGTATGACATCGTAACTTTTTGTTAGTTGACTGGTTGCCTGGGTAACCATTTCCTCCCAACCCCCCACCACCCAACGGTATATTATTTACTTTGGTTAAATGTGTAGTTACTGCTACTGTCATTTAAAAGATACTGCTATATGAACATTTTTCTCCATATTAAGACGTGGGTCTATTTTCTTTTTCTTCGTTTTAGCGCTTGACCACATCCCATCCTGGAGAGCAGAGGGAGACCGTTCTGGAAGCCTACATTGGCAACGACCTCCTGGATTGTCACAGCCACAGCCAGGTCTGTGAGAAATGGGCCAGAGCCCAGCCACGGCCTTCATTTCAAGGGGATGATCTTATATGGTATTTTCAGCCTAGCAACCGTATATCAGCCTTGACCTTCTGTTAGCTGGTGAGATCTGCTATTTGCCCCAGACATTGGCCCCCTTTTCACCTCTAATAGAGTCCTAAACAGATTAGAACTGCTTGATTGAACTCTGGCGCTCTTTGCTGTCATCTTTCCTTTCCCCCAAATCCCAACTCTTTCCCTCACTCCACTGCTTAACCATGAGTCCTATATGACTATATAGGACTATATGAGGTCCTATATGAGTTCAGCATGACTTATGACAGGCAAGGCAGGTGAACTAATTCAATTATTTTTCATCTTGGCTCTATTTTTCATCTGAATTAAGATATGTTAACACTATATTTATATACAGCTTTGGACCAGATAAGTCTGATGATGCAGTGGGAAAAGTATGAGATTTGGAATGAGATTAATAGTTTTCAAAACTCTACACTACTGCCTGTGAGCCAGATAACCTTAAGTAAGTTACTGGGTCTCAGGGTGTTTCCCATCTCTGAGAAGGAGCCGTTACCTACCTCCTGAGGTTGTGGGGATGATTGTGTTTGGCCACATGTGGGAAGTACTTAACCCAGTGCCCAGCACAGAGTAGCCAATACATGGTGGTTCCCCTCCCCACTCCTCCCCCGCCTTACCTGTTATCAGTACCAGGCTTTGCTAGACAGGAGGAGGAGCAAGATCTTGAACGTGGCACATATATTGACACTGCATTTCATTATCTCCACTCAATATTTATCTAAAATGATCTTATTTAGATCATTTGCTTCCCTATTCTTAAGCTTCACAGTATGTACATCGGGTGAAATATCAATACCCCTTAGGATCATTGATGAAACAGCACCCAACAGTGACCCAACATGTTAACCTATCATGCACATAAGTAGTAACGTTCAAGAATTTGGGGTTGCCAGTTTATTCTTTGAAAGTAGTCTTACTGTCCCCATGAGACAGTTGTGTGTTAAGTTTGCAAAATGGTCTCTCAAATTTTTTACTTATTTCCTTTTACTTTTGTTTCTGCTTATATTTGTCATGGCACAGAAACCGACTTATCAGGCATGAAGCAGCTGAAAAATATATTGTGACTTTACAAACTCAAATTCAAAGAGTAAATTCTATATTGAATCTTTCTGAAACTATCTTATTTCATTTCATCTGAGATGCATTTTTCTCCCCTATTTTAGGATTCTGGGAAATTAGAGCATATGTAATAGTTGATGGCCTGTTGTAGTTTATTTGGCTTCTTTTCTTTCTTGGTTGTATATATAAAAAATAACGTGTCCTCTAATGAAAGACATCTTCGGTTTTGTCACAATGCTGTGATCTCTGTAGCCACTGAAGACATGTTATTTCTTCCCCATGTCATTA
The DNA here is from genome assembly GCF_053574225.1 of Canis aureus. Lineage (NCBI taxonomy): Eukaryota > Metazoa > Chordata > Mammalia > Carnivora > Canidae > Canis > Canis aureus. Next base: position 44,266,100 of record NC_135634.1, read on the forward strand.
TATTTAATTGCTGTGATTTATTTTAAGTAAGGAATGAGCTGGAGCTATCTTAAGATGTCAGAGAATCTGAGACTCCTGGGTGGCTCAGTGGTTGAGTGTCTGCCTTGGGCTCAGGGTGTGATCCTGGGGTCCTGGATCGAGTCCTGCATCAGGCTCCCCGTGGGGAGTCTGCTTCTCCCTCTGCCTGTGTCTCTGCCTCTCTCTCTATGTCTCTTATGAATAAATAAATTAAATCTTTAAAAAAAAAAGGTCAGAGAACCTGCAGAGCAGGAAATCTCCTCATACAACATGGATGCCCTGTCACCATGACACCAAGATAAAATGGCTCTTTCAGCCAAGAAATTGGACTGGTTGTTTAGTGAGTTCTCCTAGCTGAGCTGTTCTCAGAGTTTAGCGTGCAACAGTCTTATCACTTGGAAAGCTCATTAAAACACAGATTACTGGGCCCTTGTGCTTTCTGTTTAGTAAATCTGGAATGGGGCCTGAGAATTTGCATTTGCAACAAGTTTTCATGTGATGCTACTGCTGGTGGTCCAGAACCACACTTTTGAGCATTACTGTTTTTCCTTCTCTTGTTGGTGGAACATGTCTTATAGTTAATAGCTTTCAGAGAAAGGATGGGTGAGAAGTAGATTTTTTGAAATTATGTATGTCTGAAATGTCTTTATTTTTTGTACAGAATTCTGGGTTGTACATAATTTTCCTTTATTATTTGGAAGACCTTGCTCCATTGCCTTTTAGGTTCCAGAGTTGCTGTTGAGAAGTCCAAACCCATTCTAATTCCTGAGCTTTTGTATATGGCCTGGTGTTTTCTCCCTAGAAGCCTGTTGAGTCTTCTCTTTTCTTTTCTTTTTTTTTTTTAAATACTTTATTTATTTATTTATTTGAGAGAAAGAGCATGCACAAGCAGGGGGAGGGGGAGAGGAAGAGAGAGAAGCTGACTCCCCACTGAGCAGACAGCCTGACTTTGGAGCTCTATCCCAGGACCTCGAAATCACGACATGAGCTGAGGGCAGGCTCCTACCCCACTGATCCACTTGGGTGCCCCTTGATTCACCATTTTGAGTGCATTGTGAGCCCTTTCCGTCTGACAAGTGCAGTTCTGGGAACTTTCCTTGATTTTATTTTGTTAATAATTTCCTCTCTGTGTTCTCGTTTCTCTCTGAATGTCGGACCTCTTGAACTGGTTCTCCAATTCTGTCTTTTCTCTCATATTTTCCATATTTTTCTTCTTGCTCTACTTTCTGGGAGATCTCCTTATCTTTATTTTCCAACCTTCCTGTCCAGTTTTTCACTCCCCCTTTTTATGGTAACCTGGTATTTCATGGATACAGTATAGCCTCTTGAGTCTCTGAGCTGCTATGAATGACATGTTTTTGCTTATCTTTGGTCTTCTTCTCCCTGCACAGGCCTGTTTCCTTCAGGTTGCCCTCCCTCCCCCACATTTGTTTTGAACTTATCTCCCATATTGGGAACTTGCCTCAGGTTTCCGGTAGGCCATGGTTATCTCATAATGTTCTGAGGGGGCGGGAATGAAAGCTAGTTAGAAATTCTGACTATGAGGGTAGGGCCTGTCCACGCAGAGCTCCACTGAGGGTGATCCAAGTAGGCTCTTGAGTAGGAACCTCTGATGTGGAGGACTCTGGTTCTTTTCTCTTGGGTTGGTCATTTTCCTCTGAGAAGAGTCTTATCTCCTCCCTAGAGGATGAGGATCTGGGAGCCAAGTAGGAGAAGAGGAGGGGGTACTCTCTGTGCAGTGTTCATTCTACCTTCAGGCACTGCTCCCTTTCCCCATTTGGGCGTGGAAGCCCTGCTCACTTGTGCCAGGTATCCCCTCTGTTACAGGATCTGTGTCCCCTTAGCGCCCGTGGTTCTTGGTCACGCCACTTCGAAGAATGAAGAGGTAGATCAGACCAAGAGTAGTGGGCAGCAAAGTCTATTGAGCAGGAGTATAAACCTCCCAGAGAGGGGAGGGGGGCCCAAGTGGGTTGCCCCCAGAGTTTCTAAATTTAAAGGGTTTTATGAGCTCTTTTACAGAACTCTCTTAAGCAATCAGGGTGTGCTGAGTCACACCAGTCAGAGCTTTGATCATGTATCTGTCTGCCTATTAGGGTTAATGCCTCTGTGCTGATGGTCTTTTTTTTTGCTGACACTTGGGGGCTTATGTCTTCGCTGCCCCTTGCCCAGGATAGAGACAAATGGTTTGTGGTTAATCATCTTATTTTGGGACATTTTGCAGAAGTCGTTTTTGCAAAGGCTGCAAAACAGAATGCAAGTGTGGTCCTATCTAAGCTGTAAAACAGGATGTTAGTGCTGTTTTAGCCGTCCTGCTTCCATATTTTCTTGTTGGGGACCCTGGCCCTGACCACCTACCTGTCCAACTACTAACACATCCAGAGACCTTTTGTGTTACCCTCGCAAGGAAACACCCCCAGACCGATGGTGGGAATACGCAGGAGGACAGTTGTGGAGGAACAACAAGAGTGGAATCCAGCTGCTGCTTTAACAGCTTGTATTCATTCTTTATTTTTTTTTTCCTTTTGAGGATTAAGTGCCGCAAATAGGGTAATTTCTCATTGCCTGTTGCTGCCTTCGAGACTTGGCATTCTTGGTTCTGCTAAGTCTTTTACCCTATATTCCTGATTCCAAAATTATGTTGTTACATTTCTTCTGCTGTCTCTCTGTCCTTCAGAATTTAAATCTTTTTTTAAAAAAAATCCATTCACTGTAGTTTTACTGTGGTTTGCAGGGAGCAAAATTAGATGCGTCTATTGGACCTATCATTAACCTGGAAAAACATGAGCAACAATAATAGCAAACAGCATTGCCTCCCTTGTGCCAGCCACTGGCTAGGTGCTCAGTATAATTCAGTCTTTCAGTTTAGAAGTCTGAATAACTGATTTTTGTCAACTCTCATAAAAAATCCGTTGGAAATTGAGACTTCCAAATGAAGTGTTGACTTTAGTCTGTTTATTTCACCTCTAATAAATTCGCACAGAGGCAGAGAACAGCAGACCCATAGAGGAGATGTATGTTTGGCTGTTTTCTTTAACCTCATCATTTTCCTCTTTGGATGTGTCTCCCCAGAGGACTGTGCTCCAGCTGCTGCATTCAAAGAGCGAGGTAGTACGGCAGTACATGGCCCGGCTCATCAATGCTTTTGCATCCCTGGCAGGAGGTAAATCATTAGCTTTTCTTCAAAGAGAACAGCTAGGTCTTATTTAAGGCATTTTGTTCCTCTGAAAGCAGACATTCTTCTTCAGGTTTCTTAAAGACACTGTATATTTCCTCAAGAGATCCCTGTGCAGTGCATCGAAGGGGTCTTTTGCAAATTGGTTGTTGTCATATTGCTTAGTTTAGTCAGAGCAAATTTTGATGGTTTTAGAGTTTATTCCATAAGCCTTCTTATTTTATTTTAAAGCTTTCTGGTTTTTTTAACAGTGCTAGTTAGATTGTTTTCAAGTATATAACAGGTGATGCATTTTCTATATTTTTTTGCTTAAGGCAAAATAAGGTTAGTGAAATAATCAAAGCTGATTCCCAAAGCACTGCACCATTTCCTTCAAAAGAGTACAACCTCTTGGGACACTTGGCTGGTCAGGTTGGTGGAATGTGTGACTCTTGATCTCTTGGGATTGTGAGTTTAAGCCCCACAGTGGGTATAGAAATTACTTAAAAATAAAATCTCAAACAAAAAGTAGATAACCAAGAAGATCTGAATTCCAAAGATAATACATACCAAAGCTGAATTCAAAATGATTTTATGGAGCATCATTATCTTCTATAAGTTCTACTTTGTTTCAGCTTTTTAAATGTAAATAAAGGGAGTTTTCAAATTATGAATATACGATACTCCAAAAGTTGGTTCACCCATTCATGTGCTTATTCTTCCATCCATTTAGCAGACATTTATTATGAGTGACGGTGCATGCATTAACATTATCAAGACACACGTCCACAACAGGCTAGTGATAACTCAGGGCTTCTTGTAGGGTCGCAGCTATGGTTCCCAACTCCTCTAAGCCACAGGGTGTGTCTAGAAGGAGCAAGGAGTGTGGCCAGAAAGCACTACTGCTTGGCTGCCTCTATTATAAAGACTAAGGGACCCAAAACATTAGAGATTCCTTATTCTCTTTCTCCTGGTAGATCTGGCAAGGCTCCCCACAAAAGCATAGTGATGAATTATGTTTAAATATTTTTTGTTTATTTATTTTAGAGCAAGTGTGTATATATGTGAGCAGGGATGGGGCATAGGGCGAGAGAGAGAGAAGCAGACTCTCTCCTAAGTGCAGAGCCCAACTCTGGGCTCGATCTCACAACTTTGAGATCATGACCTGCACTGAAATCAAGAGCCGGAGATGTAACCAGCTGAGCCACCCTGGTGCCCCATGATGAATTATGTTTTTATTATAAGTAGAGTGGTTTTCTCTTCATTAGATAGTTGATTGAATAAAACCAACTTTGCAGAAGAAATATGTTTTAAGTTTTTTAGAACCTAAAATTACCCGGTCTCTACATGTGTTACATGCAAAGTTTTCCTAGAAAGTGGTTTTGGGGTAGCCCGGGTGGCTCAGCGGTTTAGCGCCGCCTTCAGCCCAGGGCGTGATTCTGGAGACCCGGGATCAAGTCCCACGTCGGGCTCCTTGCATGGAGCCTGCTTCTCCCTCTGCCTGTGTCTCTGCCTCTCTCTCTCTCTGTATCTCTCATGAATAAATAAATAAAATATTAAAAAAAAAAAGAAAGTGGTTTTGGAACATACACCTAACAAGATAAATTCTTTCACTTGTGCATCTCTGGTTATATTACTAGGTCGCCTCTACCTGGCCCAGAGCACAAAGGTGCTACGGATGCTGGAGGAAAGGCTGAAGGAGGAGGATGAGGACATCGTCACCCGTGAGAACGTTCTTGGGGCCTTGCAGAAGTTCAGCCTCAGGTGCTGACCAGGCAGGAGGTCACAGTGGCTCCTGTGAAACCAAATAGGGCTTCTGTGAGAACCGCTTAGTCCCTGTGGCAGTCCAAGATCCAGATGACATTTTCTGTTAATGTTTAGGAGAGGTTGGGTGATTTTCCAAGATAGAACTAGAAAGCTTATCTTGAATCCTCGACACCCTCCTGCTCCAGCTGCTGCGGAAGGAGGAAGCTCTGTCATGGTCTTCTCATGAACACAGCTGGTGCTGGCCAGAGGCTGGATTGTGTTTCAGGCCACGTGCATGGTATAGAGACGAGCGCGTGAATAAAACCTGATAGAGCTCACTGCCTGCAATTGGCTCACTGCCTGTAAATAAATGGCCACAATGGGTGTGGTGGGTAGCTCTGTGGAAAACAGGGTGGGGGACTTCTGCTTCTTTGTCCACCCTGTGGTTCGTGGTCTCCATCTGGACCATGTCAGGACTTGGATCTTGTATCCACCTAGAGCTTTGTTTTCATTAATAGCTTTATTGAAGTGTATGCTCATAGCACAAAATGCACCCCTTTTAAGTGTGCCGTTCAGTGATTTTTTTAGTAGATTTACAGAGTTGTACAACCATCACCACAAGCTAATTTTAGAACGTTTCCATCCCCACACAAAGAAGCCTCATGCCCATTTCCTGTCCTCATTCCAGTCCCAAGTAACCACGGATTTGCTTTTCGTAGTGTTACCCATAATGGACATTTTTAGATAAATGCAATCATATAATATGTGTTCTATTGTGACTGGCTTCTCTCGCCTAGCATAGTGTTTTTGAGGTTCATTCAAGTTGTAGCCTGTGTCAGGACTTTGTTCCTTCATAATGCTAAAGAATGCACCATTCTATGGATAGACCATGTTTGGTTTATCTGTTCATCAGTTGATGGACATCTGGATTGTTTCTACTTTGGGGCTATCACAGATAATTGTGTTCTGAACATTTGCCTACAAGTCTTTGTGTGGACCTGGAGTCGGTCCGTGTCTAGGAGTAGAATAGCTGAGTCATATGACATTCTTCCAGCATGTGGGTTCCTTCTGGAGCACTTCACTTTCTTTTTGCATTAATAAGAATTCTAGTACCTTGAGTCCTCAGCTTTTTCTGACCATCAGTCCTCTTCTGGACATACTTTTCTTCCTGTCCAATGTGGTTAACATTTGATTGACTCTCGATAACCCAAAGCCTGCAAAGTGACTTACTCTAAGTGTGCACTTTTAGTGAAGGAAAGTGGTAGGTGTTTGGTTCCTGTTTTTTGCTGAGTCCCTGCCAATGAAAAGTTCTTGTTCTAACTATGTGAACTGTAAATAGTAAATTCCAGAGTTATTTTTCCTCAGATCATATGAACACTTGGTTTCTGTTTATAATTTACCTTGATGTTGACCATATTTGGAAAATTTTTGGAAACTTGGTAACTATAGTAAGATATAATGAAGACATGCTTCCTCCTGGTAATACAGATATTTACTGCCAGTTTTTTCTGTGCTTCAAATAGTAATAAGCTATTCTGTTCTGGAAATATGCTTAATGTTTTCACCATTTGCTAGGGTCTGTACAATGAATGTAGAAAATAGTTAGGATTACCAAGAGAATGTAGCCTTCATTGTATTCTAGTAAATTTAACTGAATAGGTGAGTGTGGTGTTTCAGAAAAGCACAAACTAGCACCTGGCTGGCTCGGTGAATAGAGCATATGATTCTTGATCTCAGGTTGTATGAGTCTGAGCCCCATGATATGTGTAGAGATTACTTAAAAATATAAAATCTTAAAACATATATATACATATATGCTATATATATATATATATATATAGCATAAACAGATACTGTCCTGGGTGGGAGTCCTACCATAACCTGTTGATTAGGAGATGTGAGTGATGGTTCCCCCATGATGTTTTGATGTTCAAAGAATTCTTCTCTGGTGATATCATCATGCCTAATCTTATCAATTCTTGCAGGGCAGGGAGGAGCAGATAGAGAAGGAGAGAGAATCTTAAATAGACTCCACGCTGTGTGTAGAGCCAGACATGAGACTTGATCTCACAATCCCGAGATCATGACCTGAGCTGAAATCAAGAGTCAGACGCTGCACTGAACTGAGCCACCCAAATGCCCCTAATCTCATCAATTCTTAAAGCTGGCATGAAGACATTCACCATAACACATTTTGATGAGTGTTAGATTTTGTAAGAATTATACCTGGACTTTGATGGAATATAATTCTGTATAAATTGTATTGCCCACATCATTCAACTATCCGTACTTTACAGAGACCTGAATCAAAATGAAATTGAGCTGGTTTTTGGCTTTTCTTCATTTTTACACAGCTCAAAAGTGCCTAGCCAGACTAGAGTTTACTAAAAATCTATTTGTCGATGAACTATTTCTATGGCTGTCTCCTGGGTGAAGTGAACCAAAAGCTATCAGTAAATATTTATTAAATATTTGATGTAATTCTCTGCTAACTTTAAATATTGAAAAAGAAACTTTCAAAGTAGAAGGCCTCCTGACTGCCTTATCTCCCTCTAAATCCTTAGGGATACCCGCAAAAGGTAAAGAATTTGTTATTTCAATTGTGTGAGTCTAACAACAAAATATTCTTCAGAGTCTGTACCTTCTGCACAGTTTGTCTTGTCTTTTTTTCTTAAGATTTATTTATTTATTTGAGAGAGAGCAGAAGGAGAGGGAGAGAGTCCTCAAGCAGACTCCCCGCTGAGCACAGAGCCCGATGGGGGTGCTTGATCCCAGGACCCTGAGATCATGGTCTAAGCCTAAACCCAAGAGTTGTATGCTCATCCAACTGAGCCACCCAAGCACCCCATCAATTTGTCTTTTCTGATCAGCATGTACATCACCATGTACTCTTACAGGGAAGGTTTCTTGCCAGATTTGTTAACCTGTAGGCTTTTGCCTCCTAGGCGCCCGCTGCAGACGGCAATGATTCGAGACGGCCTCATCTTCTGGCTGATTGATATTCTGAAGGACCCTGACTGCCTGTCAGACTATACGCTGGAGTACTCGGTGGCTTTGCTCATGAACCTCTGCCTCAGGAGCGCAGGTCTCAGAATCCCCTGTCCCCGTGCCCTCAGGTTTTGGTGTGGGGGAGGGAAAGAGAGCCTGGTCCTCAAGCCTTGATGACCACCCAGCCTGACATGGTTTGCCTTTAGTCTTTCTCATAGAAAACTGAAACAGGGGCAGCCCCGGTGGCACAGCGGTTTGGCGCTGCCTGCAGCCCAGGGTGTGGTCCTGGAGACCTGGGATCGAGTGCCACGTCGGGCTCCCTGTGTGGAGCCTGCTTCTCTCTCTGCCTCTCTCTCTCTCTCTGTGTCTTTATGAATAAATAAATAGGGATCCCTGGGTGGCGCAGCGGTTTGGCGCCTGCCTTTGGCCCAGGGCGCGATCCTGGAGACCCGGGATCGAATCCCACGTCAGGCTCCCGGTGCATGGAGCCTGCTTCTCCCTCTGCCTCTCTCTCTCTCTCTCTCTGTGTGACTATCATAAATAAATAAATAAATAAATAAAAATATTTAAAAAAAAATGAATAAATAAATAAAATCTTTAACAAAAAAAAAAGAAAGAAGAAGAAAGAAAGAAAGAAAGAAAGAAAGAAAGAAAGAAAGAAGAAAGAAAGAAAGAAAGAAAGAAAGAAAGAAAGAAAGAAAGAAAGAAGAAAGAAAACTGAAACAGAAGTAGAGTATAAAACATTTCCAACTAGTAATACAGTTGTTGAATCCCTGAAGCCAGATACCATTCTGGCCTTGGAAAGAGCATTTTATATGTATGCAGTGTCTGAATTAAGAGGAAATTAAAACAGTTTACATTTTTCTTCATCTTCATCTTCGAAGTTAGGAAGAATTACGATCCATTCTGTCCAAAGACAGAGAAATATGTTTCCAAAATTCTACAGGGATAAGTAAGTTGGTGGCAGAGCAAGGATGTTCGACTGTGCTCCCTTCTCCTAACCACAGCAGTCTCTCCCACTTCACTCCCTGGAGATGAGATACTCATGTGCACATCTCATTTGATCAATAAAGGTAGTGATAGCAGCTTTTCTATAGATTTCATCCCATTTAAATGATCTGTTACCTAGACTGGAAGAAGTGTCTTTATTTTATTTATTTTTTTAAGATTATTTATTTATTTCTGAGAATACACAGAGAGGAGAGAGAGAAGCAGAGACACAGGCAGAGGGAGAAGCAGGTGCCATGCAAGGAGCCTGACGTGGGACTCAATCCCGGGTCTCTAGGGTCAGGCCCTGGGCCAAAGGTGGCGCTAAACCACTTGAGCCACCAGGGCTGCCCAAGAAGTGTCTTTAGAAGAGGTGCCAAGTGCAGCCTGTGGCTGATACCAGTCTGAGCAGCCCCAGTTTTGGGAGAAGGTTCTATGAATAAATAGCTCAGGGGTATATGTTAGAAGCTTTTTTGCCCTTGGATGCTTTGTAATCTGAACCACTCATGTGCTGTTTACTGAGCAAATGTGATTCCAGTCTTCTCTTAAAAAACAGCATATGCAAAGCAAATATCCTAACTTTAAAACATTTATCAGATTCTAATCAGCTTTTCTTAATATCATCAATGTATTTGCTGTGATTGTTATGATGTTTGGATGGCGAAAACATCTGTATGATTTTTATGATGATGGTCTGCACACCTGGGAGGCAGAACATAACTCTCTAATCTATTGTGTTTTTGCTGTCATGAATAGCTCTGTTCTCTGCACCATCATTTACTGAGTACCTGGAATGCACAACCTATACTGAGTTACTTCATTCTGCATCACCTTTTGAAATAGGTGTTAATAGTCCTTAAGGAACCCCAGGAGGAGGAAACTGGGGCCCAGATTGGTTAAGTGACTCACCCAGGGTCACGCAGTTCATAAGCAGAGGAGCCAAGATTTGCATTCAGGTCTGCCCGACTTGAAACTGTGTGCTTCGGAGTTTAAACATGTCACATTTTGTTTTGTTGTTTTTTCTCAAGGGAAGAACATGTGTGCCAAGGTGGCAGGCCTGGTGTTGAAAGTTCTTTCGGACCTACTTGGCCATGAGAACCATGAGGTACTGGGCCAGCGCTGCTAGCCTTGGGCTTGGGGGAGGGCTGGCCCAGCTAGTGAGTGAAGTTCACTCCTCCAAATACTGGAACTGGGAAGCTGGAGTTGATCCCCGACTCCTCATTTCCTACTGCCCTGCCTCCATGGGTCTGTGCCAGCTCCCTCCCAGGCCTTCTCCTCCTTGTCACTCACCCTTCTTCATTCTTCCCCCACATCCACTCTCACCATGGTGGTACGTAGCCTGAAAATTTAGTTAACATTTTGGGTTGCATGTATAATTGTGTAAGTTGTATTGCACTCTAGATCTCATTCTTTTCTTGCCTTTTCACTATCCTATTAGAACTTTTCTGTGTTGCTTTGTATACATCTCATTCCTTAACTCTCGCTACTGCAGAACAGCCCATGTTTGCAGCCCTCCCACCCAGATCCCCAGGCCTGTCCACCTCAGTGCCTCCAGCTCTCAGTCGCCACAGCAGGCCTCAGGACACCACCATACTGGCCCCCTAATGGTCCCTGGGGTACAGACATACTCGTCACTGCTGGCTCACCCCGTGTTTCAGTCTCAGGTCGGAGTCCTGCCACTCTGTCCTACAGCATGGCTGTACCAGCTCCTACTCTGTGGCCTCCCCAACACTGGTGTGATTTTCTGTCATCTAACCTATGGGCTGCAAGCCCTTTTAAAATAAAGTAGAGGTCTTGATAAACTAACAGAAACTTCTAAACAGTGTGAGTATCCTTTCCCCGGTTTTCTACAGATGCTTACACAAAAACCATGGCATCACTTTGCACCTGAAGCCAAAACCCCAAACAAAACCTGATCTCGTTAGCCAGATCAGGTGCAGAGGTATCTTAGCAGGACAGGACTGAGTACTGCTGGGTCAGAGTGAGGCACTTAGTATTCCTGCATCCGGTCCCATTTCAAGCAGCTCCCCTTCTGTTCATTTCTCTCACATCTTCCATCCCTCTGGCCCCACCAGCTGAGTGCCCCGGGCTGCTTCAGCAGTTGAAGAGTTGGTGGTTAGTACAGTGTGTGCATGCTTTTTATATTTTAAAATCAAGAGCTCTTAACTTCTAGACTCTGTTCTCCATTTTATTCAATTAAGGCAGTTGAAGCCTGTAGGAAATATATTCTGTCTCTAATAGTAAATGTTGGTTTCAGGTGTTGGAACCAGTATGTTACAGACTAGACCAGAGGACTTAAATCTTGTTATAATTGTTACAAATATATTTGCCTTGAAGGTGAGCTAGAAAATCTACCTGTACACATGTTAGAACCTAGAAATGCATTCACTACATAAATAAATGCTACATACATCAGTCTTGTGTGAGATAATCGTGGTCTTGAAGGATGAAACCCAGGAGCCATAAACGGAAAGATGCACATATTTAACTCTGTGAACATTAAATTTCTTTTTATGTAGAAAGAGGAATGAGAGTCAGTGGACAAATGATACCCTGAGAAAAAAATTTGCATCACAGGATAAAGGTGTAATACTCTTTATATATGAAGAGCTCCTATTAATTAATAAGTGAAAGAAGAAAAGGATAAAGTACACGTGGGCAGTTTACAGAACAGTAAATCCTGATGACCTGTAGACAAAGGCAAGATGTTTAGTTTTGCCAGTAGTCCAGAAAATTAAAGTAAGAACAACAATAAGATGACTTTTTCTTTACCCATCAGATTGGCAAAAATTAAAGGGTAATAAAGTCCAGTGCTGGGAAAGAACGGTGGGAATGGGCCCTCCTCCATTGCCATGGAAAGTGGAGCATAAAGTGTGCTCCAAAGGGAGCTCTCATTTATCAAGTACCTGCCATATACCATGTCCTGGGTGGCTTGATGTTGGGGTTACCTATGTACATAAAACATGGGCCCAGTTCTTGAAGAGCTCACAACAGAGGAGACTTAAGTATAAATAAAAAATATATACTGAATCCAGTGTGGTAGTGGAGGGATATACAGGGAGCAGAGCAGAGTGTGGTGTGTGGCGAGGGGCCCCGTAAGTACTGTGGGATTGATCTGTACAGTGTAGCCTACATGGTGGCAGGCAGGAAGGAGCAGGGGGACATGATAGTGAGGCCAAACCTTGAAGGGCCATGTGTGCTGTTCCAAGGAGTTAGGACTTTCCAGGTAGGCTCTAGAGAAGATTTCCAAGGTAGGAAGAGGGATGATTTGGCCCATGTTGCAGAATTTTGGCAATGATATGATTATTGAACTAAAGAGTGAACATCAAAGACAGAGACCCTTTTGGAGATTCAGTGTCACCCAGGTCAGAGACCATATCTGAACAAGGACAGTGACAATGTGTGTGGGAAAGAAGAGTTCCTATCAAAAGCAGCTTAGCAGCTCATCACTGGAAAGCAAAAGCAAGAGCATTCAATAACGACTTCAGTGGTTCTAGTCTGATGATCAGCACAACATTAGTTAAGCAGTGAAACACAGGAGTGAGCTTTAGGAGCCAATAATGAACTTGGCTTTGAACTCTTAGTTGTAGTTGTAGCTGTCACTAGGACATGTGAGTGGAGATATCTGTCATTTGGAAACACGCATCCTGGAGCTCAGGAAGATGGCACTCTCTCTCCTCGGTAGCCAGGTTATTCTTGAGTAGGGTGTTTGATCGTTGAGTTGTACAGTATTTGAGAACTTGCACATGACTGTTCTTTCTCCCCTTAAAGATACAGCCGTATGTGAATGGAGCTCTGTACAGCATCCTCTCTATTCCATCCATTCGTGAGGAAGCAAGAGCAATGGTAAGAAAATGTGCTTGAGAAATTTATAAGCTTCCGTCAGTGCCACGGTTCAGAAGCTATTAGAGCAAGGAGCTCTCAGACTGTGCTCCGTGCACCTTGGGCTCCATGGCTTGCACATGTGAACTCCCTGAAATTGTATGCCAAGCACACATTTGCAGTTTTCTGGGGAGAGAATCTGTAGCTTTTATCAGATTCTCAAAGGATCCCTAACTCCTAAATCTTAAGAACTTCAGTGTTAGAGGGATACCCAAGTGGCTCAGGCAGTTGAGCATCTGACTCTTGATGTCGGCTCAGGTCATGATCTCAGGGTTGTGAGACTGAGCTCCACATTGGGCTCCACACTGGGTGTGGGGATTCTCTCTCCCCTCTCCCCTTCGCTTATGCTCTCTCTCTAACAACAAAAAGAAAAAAACTAATGTTAGAAAGTTCCCAGCAGGCTTATTTTTAGAAAGTTAGAGATATTTTTTTAAGATTTTATTTATTTATGAGAGACAGAGACAGAGAGAGGCAGAGACACAGGCAGAGGGAGGAGCAGGCTCCATGCAGGGAGCCCAATGTGGAACTCCGTACCGGGACTCCAGGATCATGCCCTGGGCCAAAGGCAGAAGCTAAACCACTGAGACACCCAGGGATCCCCTAGAGACATTTTTTTGTAATGGTTTATTTTAATTTGGAGGCTTTTGAGAAAGCCTATGGATTTCATAGTAGGGGGAGCTTAAATGGTGAAATGGAAAAAGCCACCACTGAAATGCACTCCCAGGATTCCCAGAGGGCCTGTGGTACAGTGAGAACTGATGCAGACTAGACACAGCCTGCAGGTGCTCAGCAGCCAAAGGAGCCAGAAACTCTCCTAAAGATGACAAAACTGGTACCTGGTTTGGCTGGCAAAGAGTAAATGCAATATTTAATGTGTTTAGTGTTTGTATTGGGAGTGTAAAACAAGCTCCAGGTGATTAGCATCTTTTGAGACAAGTGTTTCTAGATCTAATCAGCAAAAGCTCTGAAGTTTTGTCCTTTTTCCTGTAACATGAAACTAGGTTAACAGTGTACATATTAAATGCTATGATGAAGAGATTAAATATTTCCAGTCAAAAACTGGCCAAGTTCAGTTTGAGACCAATGAAAGAAACATGTTTCTCCACTTAATTTTGCTTCCTTAGAAGAATTGCTAAATCTCCTAATTAATCATCTAAAATTGTATCAGCAGTTATGCCAAAGATAAAAACTTAATTAGGAGCCACTCTGTGTGGTCATAGTAAACAATAGAACTTAATTGCCTATGTCTTTAAAAAATAAAATAAAATCTGCTATTTTAATACAGAATGGAGGAACTAAACTTGATTAACCTCTGCATTATGGTCATTCCAGTGAGAGGAATTGTCAACCAAAGCAGAAACAAGGAAAAAGACATGTAGGCTGAAGAGAAAGAATGAGCAGAGGTGGTATGGATCAAGTAGCATGAAAGGCAGCATGGAGGAAGGACACCCAGGGCAAGGGGCGGAAAAGAGAGGAGGGAACAGCAGTAAAGGGACAGGGCGTGGGTGGGGAGGAAAGACTCACGGTTGTAGGATGTGAGAGTGTGACCCTTAGAGATCATCCAGGCCATAGAGAAAAAATATGGAGGAAAGGGACCGTGCCTCAGAGACCTGGGGGAACGATACCCAGAGGTCTCACACTTATGTACCTGGAGTCCAAGGAAAGGAGTATATGGCATAATAAGAACTGTGTGTTTGCAACTGTGTGAAACATTTGTGTGCTTGTGGAAGATGACAAAGAATACATAAAAATTATATCAGTACCGAATGCTATTGTGGTGGTCTTAAATAATAGTTCCCAAAGTGGAGGAAATAATAAATGAGTGCACTGAGCCTCATTTGAACTTGAAGAGACTGCCAAGGTCTGGGGCAGGGGAGCAGTTCGGTCAGTAGGGCTGCCCTCAGGCCTCCTCCAAAGCCTCCTGCATCTAGGGCTGGAGCAGTTGTCGGCCACAAAGCTCTTTCTTAAAATTTAAACACCAGCCAAACACTCTGCCCTGAGCTAGAGGAGACTGCAGCCCTCTTGGCACCCTCTTCCTTGATCCAAGGACCATCCAGAGCTGTCCTTCAGGTTCTCTGTGCGCTTACCTAGCTCTGCCTATCAGTTAATGCTCCTGTTCTTCAAGATGCAGTCCTAAGCCTCTCACTCTTCTGAATGTTGTTTACTCCCTCGGCTTCAGCTACCAGATCTCTCTTCTGAGCCACCAAATTCTTCTGAGAATAGCAAGCACTATTTATTGAGCATGTGTTATATGCCAGCAGCTGGACTAGATAGGACTTTTTTAGGTATAATTTATGAGCAGTGAAATGCACAGGCCTTACGTATACAATTCAGTGCATCTAACAAACATGCATCAACATAACCGGTACCCAATTTACATTCTTTATCTTTTAAAAATTTCCTGTTAACTCGAGTTAACATCCTTATTTTAGAGTTGAAGTCACAGGCTGGGAGGAACTAAGCAGTTTGACCAAGGTCACACAGTTTCCTGAGGGAGCTCGGATACAATCCAAACTTAACCCTCTAGGAGGTAATGCTCTGTTCTAGACGATAGGAATTCACCATGTTCAAAACTGTACTTGGCCTGTCTTTGATTCAGATTCTGCTATTGATTCCAAACAGGCCTACATTAAAAGAGGGAAATACTGGCTCATTCCACTGAAAAGTTCAGGCATAAGATTCAGGCAGAGCTTGATCAGGGTTCACATGTCACTAGATCCATTTCTCTCTGCTTCCTCTGTTTTGGATTCATTGTGGTGGCAAGAAGCCTCATCAGCTCCTGCCATCCATGCTCATCCACATCTCTCTCCCGGAAAGAGGGAAGAGGAAGAGGGAAGACGGGAAACAGACATCTGTGCTTGAGTCAGTATCTTACCTCTACATTTCCTTGTCCTTCTGTTAGTACTGAAAGTTCTGATGCTAGTGGTTTGTAACAAAATAAATAATGCACAGTGTAGTAACTTTGTAATTCTTTTGATAGAAAAAGAATAATAGGGCAGCCCCGGTGGCACAGCGGTTTAGTGCCACCTGTAGCCAGGGGTATGATCCTGGAGACCCGGGATCGAGTCCCACATCCGGCTCCCTGCATGGAGCCTGCTTCTCCCTCTGCCTGTGTCTCTGCCTGCCTCTCTCTCTCTCTCTCTCTCTCTCTGAATAAATAAATATTTAAAAAAAAAAGAATGATAGCTGTTTAAAAAGAGGTTCCACTTACTAACTTCTCTACAGATATGGTTTCACTCTTCATTTTGTGCTTAAATCCAGAAGGAAGAGTATAAAGAAATCAAAAGAAAGAAGCCACCTCCCAAAACAACATACTGCCCAAACTAAAGGGAATACTTACGTATGGAGTAAAATTTTACAATAGTTTCTTTTTCACTTATTATCTTAGTGTAGTTGACATACAGTGTTGTGTTAGTTTCAGAGGTACAATATAGTGATTCAGCAAATCTGTACAGGAGCCAGTGCTCATCAAGATAAGTACAGTCACCATCTGTCACCATACAACATTATCACAGCATTATTGACTATATTCCCAATGCTGTACTTTTTATCTCCATGCTGCTTATTTATTTTCTAACTGGAAGTTCATGCCCCTTAATTTCCCTTCACCTATTTCACCCATCCCCCCTCCACCACCCTCTGGCAATCCCCAGTTCTCTGTACAATAGGTTTTTTTGTTTGCTAAATGTTTTATAATTAGGTCAGATACTCAACCAAGAGTAAACTAATTTAACTGTGAATTATAAAAAGAATAAACAGAATATGTAATACTGGGATGCCTGGGTGGTGCAGTGCTGGAGCATCTGCCTTTGACTCAGGTCACGATCCGGGTCCCGGGATCAAGTCCCACATTGGGCTCCCCACAGGGAGCCTGCTTCCCCCTCTGCCTGTGTCTTTGCCTCTCTCTCTCTGTCTCTCATTCATTCATTCATTCATGAATAAATAAATTTTAAAAAAATATTTAGAACTGAGCAGAGGAATTTTTATTGTGTATACCCCCCCTCCCCCCAAAAAAAGGATTTTTTGTGTTGTTTCAGTGAGAGTATTCCACTGGAAACTAATTTCTCTTGTAAACAAACAAACAAAATAACCCTGAAATATTGACTTTTACTCTCTCCAATGCCCCTAGGGAATGGAGGACATCCTTCGCTGCTTCATCAAAGAAGGCAATGCTGAAATGGTCCGCCAGATTGAATTTATCATCAAGCAACTTAATTCAGGTTCGTTCATCTATAATCTATCTTTTGCATCTTTCACATGTGCCAGAAAGATACATGGGCTTGTCATGCCTTGGAATTCATTCAAGAGGTTTTAAGGGAGGTGGGAGATCCAAGTGAACCCACCAACAAAAGTTTGACCAGGTAGTCAAGACCAGTCTGTCCCAAGACCAGCTATCTCTCATCACACGTTAGGCTTATAGTCAACAAAAATAATTCAAAAGCAATCACAAACAACCTGCTCTAACCTTATATTCTCTTTGTGTGGGCCTCCCCCTCCTAATTCTTTCCTCACCTCATAAGGCTTCCCTGGAGTCCTAGGGTCGGATAAGGAAAACAAATGCCGGTCTCCCTAGTACCACTACATAAAACATCATTCTCCTGCATGTGTTCATTCCTTCAAGAAAAATTTATATTGCCTACTGGCTCCACGGGAGAATATGATCCTCTTTCTCTCTGGCTTTGATCCATCACATTGGTAATCTACATCCCATAGTAAGCAGGAAAAGAAGGTGCAGGAAACCTTGGATGGGACCAGGATAGACGGGGAGCTCTGGCTCTTCTGTGGACTCCTGACATCTTGGTCCTGATTCATACACATGTCAGAGGCATGAGCACTGCCAGCATCCGGGGCTAAGGTTGTCACTTCTGTCTTTCTACATGCCCTTTCCCGACACTCTGCAGTCCACATCACTATAAGTCCAGGTGCTCAGGTCCCACTCAGCACATGAGCAAAGGTGAAAAATGAGTCTCCTGATCTCTACTCCCAAGTCAGCAGCTTAAGCAAGGCCAAGAAATAGGTAGTGGCCAGAAGCCATTCACTCAAAGAAGCCTGAGCCACATGTAGCAGTCACCTGAGGAGATTTTTAAATCCCCAGGGCAGCACCCCATGCTAGTAAAACTGGATTCACACTCCAGGTGTGAATAGTGTTTAAAACTCCCAGATAATCCCCACATGCAGCCAAAGTGGCATATCCCTGCCTCTGACTTTCGCAGAAATGGAGAGGCAGAGAGAGGACATCAGAGGTTCCTAATCAACTGGAAGCAGCTGGGAGAGCAGCCAGTGAGGTGGGAAACCCAGCTTCCTTCAGCCTGGGGCCAGTTTCCATATGAGCATCTTCTCCCTTGGCTCTTACAGAGCAAAAATGATTCATCCCAAACTCAGGGAAGCAAGGAATAGAACTTTATTTTCTGCAACATCTTCATTTCTTTGCTTTTCTTTTATTTTCTTTTCTTTTTTCTCTTTCTTTCTTTCTTTCTTTCTTTCTTTTTTAAAATTTATTTATTTGAGAGAGAGAGCGAGAGAGAAAGCACATGAGTGGAGGGAGGGAGGGAGAGAGAGAGAGAATCTCAAATAGACCCCACCCTTCCACTGAACACAGAGCCTGACACAGGGCTCCATCCCAGGACCCCAAGATCGTAACCTGAGCAGAGATCAAGGGACAGATGCTTAACTGACTGAGCCTATGCAACAGCTTCATTTCTTTTTTCTTTTCTTTATAGATTTTATTTATTTATTTATTTATTTATTTATTTACTTACTTACTTACTTACTTACTTATTTATTGAGACAGCATACATGCAGTAGAGAGAAAGAGCAGGAGTTGGGGGGGGTGCAGAGGCAGAGGGAGAAGTGGGGAGGTTCTAGACCCACAGGGCTTGGTCCTAGAACCCTGGGGTCATGACCTGGGCCCAACTCTGGGGTCATGATCTGGGCCCAAGGCAGATGCTTGACTGACAGCCACCCAGGTGCCCCTGCAACAGCTTCATTTCTGACTTTGAGCCCAATTGCCCAGCAATTCTGCTGGGCAAGCATATTTACAAAATAACACTAAATAAATACTTAGCCTCAGTTGGGGCTGAGCTTGCTCCTTAACCTTTTTTGAGTAGGCAACAGTTTGGGAAGAGGGGGAATGCAGTACCATTGTCCCTATCTGCTCCATGCTCATCAGCCATGCTGAGACCTCCCTCTCAGGCCAGGGGTCCCCTGCAGCTTCAGGGGCACATTTGGGCTGTGAATCTTCTTCAGAGCTAACTCTGTGTTTCAGTCTATTGAGACACACCCACCTCCATTTCCTTGTCAGTCTTCCCTCCTTTCTGGGAGCCAAGACACAGAGGGAGGTTCTGTCTTGCATTCTGTTCAAAACCATCTTTCTCTTATTTAAAACTGGTCCTTGAGCCAGCATGCTGAAGAATGTGAAGAGGGAGGGTCAGTTGACATTTACGTGAGGGATATGCTTGCCAAGAAGTTATCATGGGCAGAGCTCAAGCTTTATAACCTTGTGTATCCAGGAAAGGCTTCAGATATACCTGCCTCTCTCAGTACGTTCCTGTTTAAATAAAGAGTGTCAAAAGCATTTCTTTTTTCATCTCAAGCACTTAAGTTATTCTGGATCCATGGGAAAGTGGTAGGTCCCCAGAGCCGATTCCTTAGGAGTCTGCTACTTTGAAACAAAATTAGAAAGTCATTGAATGTTTGGATGGAGGACCAGACATACACACACAAATACCTAAGGATATGTGTCATGAGCATGGACTCAGAATGAATGAATGTACCAGCATGGTGATGAAAGCCAGAGAGGAGAGAGCTGGAGTTTCCACCCAGTCCAGGCTTCATCCTCAAATGGATATTAGCAGGAGAGTCTGAATTAGTAGCAGTTTACTGGTTTAAGAGACAAAAATGGCATTGCCAGTCTTTATTGATTGACTTTCTTGTTTTAGTATACACTTAAAACATGTATATGGGTTTCCATACATTCAAACATATCAGTTCTCTAGCACTATTTTTCTTATAAAGTTTTAAGGTCTCCAAATGGAAAAATTCTAGTATTTTGGGAACCTAACCCCACAGGTGGGGAAGAACTACTCCGGGAAACTTAAGGGAAAGCTGGTGACATGACGAGCAGAGACGACCGGCAACAATAGGGAGGTATATCCATGATGGTGGCCCCCAGCGAGGGGGGCCCAGCAGATCCTAGCCAGGCACTGAAGAGAGGATAGGAGCAGGGCAGAGCCAGCTTCACCAGCTGGGTCCTCAGGGAAGGAAGGGTACTGGCAGCTCCAGCACTAGGTGCTGTCAGTTACTGGAGTGAGGGTGGCTGGTTGTGCTGCAACCCAGGGATCTGTGGGAAACAGGGCTGATGGCCCCATCATGCTCTAGAGGAGAAGCTGAGGTTTTTTTGTTTTGGTTTGTTTTGGGGTTTGGTTTTTGTTTTTGTTTTTGTTTGGAGCTGAGATTTATAAGGTACGTCAGTTCACAGGACTGGATTGTTCGGGGAAGAGGATGAATCCCAGCCAGTGGGCTCGGGGGAAAGGATGTGGCTGGACCAGCCTAGGGCCTCACAAAACATATAAGATTTTTTTTAAAAAAGTGAGAGAGGGCATTCCATATTTGAAAAAGAAATGCTTGTAATTGATGAATATAGCAGCTACCTCATTCTGAAAGCCACTTGTTTGATAGGCATTTGCTGCAGGTGGCATGGAGTAGTGCTTCTCGTGTGCCAGGAAGTGGTAGAAGCCAGGTAACGGAGCTTCAGCTCAAATGCAGGATGACATCATTTCCCCCTGCCTGCAGTGTAGTTTTCTTGACAGCAGTGGGGCCATGATATGCACGGAAGCGTGCAGGCCCCTCTGAGGTGGGGCCAGATGGTGGTGTCCTACTGGCCTTGATCCAGCCAAGTCAATGGAGTCCTTTCCTTTATTTTTTTTTTTTTTTTTTTTTTTTTTTTTTAAAAGATTTTATTTATTTATTCATGATAGACATAGAAAGAGAGAGAGAGAGGCAGAGACACAGGCGGAAGGAGAAGCAGGCTCCATGCCAGGAGCCCGACGTGGGACTTGATCCCGGGGCTCCAGGATCACGCCCTGGGCCAAAGGCAGGCACCAAACCGCTGAGCCACCCAGGGATTCCCGAGTCCTTTCCTTTAAAATGACGGTCGTGTCAAGGATGATGGGTGTCCTGGGGTTTCTATTTACTACAGTGCTATCTAGTACCTCTGTCTATAGTACTATCTAGTACTACTATCTACCGTAGTGCCTGTCTAGTACTATTATTTACTACAGTGCTGTCTAGTACTACTCTAGTACAGTGCTAACTAGAGAAAATGCTGAGTATGTTCAGTGGAGAGAGAGGTAACTGTTCAGTAAGGGATCAGGGAAGGCTTCATAGAGGAGAAAGTAAACAAACCTGCTATGTCCCTGGCCCTGGGCCAGGTGGTTTAGTTTTGGTGTGTTGTAAAAATCCCCTCAACCACCCTAGGAAGTAGATGCTCTGATACCCCTTTCACTGATGAAGAAACAGAGGCTCATTCTTTCTCTGATTCCATTTTGCTATTATCCCTCCTTTATGAACTCTTTTACAATCTAATGGTGCACCACAGGAGCCTTCAGGAACCCAACCTGCCATGGCCCCTACCTCAGTCTCCGTGGAAAAATCATGAGATTTAGAAATAGACTTGAGTTGAATCTCAACTCTGTCACTTATGGGAGTGCGACCATAAACAAGTCCCTTATGCCTCCATTTGCTATTTGCTATAGAATGGGGATAAGAGTCAACAAAATCGTGGTAAGGAATAAATAAATAACATGTGGGACAGTATTCATCATGGTGCCTAGCAATACTCACTTACTTTCTTTCCTCTAAATTCCTCTCAAATTGGGGATCCCTGGGTGGCGCAGTGGTTTAGCGCCTGTCTTTGGCCCAGGGCACGATCCTGGAGACCCGGGATCGAATCCCACATCGGGCTCCCGGTGCATGGAGCCTGCTTCTCCCTCTGCCTGTGTCTCTGCCTCTCTTTCTCTCTCTCTGTGTGACTATCATAAATAAATAAAAATTAAAAAAAAAAATTCCTCTCAAATTGTATGGTGACTTTTAACTTTTCCCATGCCACTAACACTGCATTCTGGTAAAAACAGGGAAAGAGGTTTAAACTGCTTAGGATGATCTCAGTCTGTGGCTGCACGGGCACCAGAAACCTGAATGTTCTGGTGCCACCTAATCCTCATTAGCCTGTTCACATGTCTCTGCAGCAGCTGAAGGATTTTGTTGGCCAAGGTTCCCTGCTGTATTCTCAGTTATTCATTTATTTTTTTCTTTATAGAAGAGCTACTGGATGGTGTTCTTGAGTCTGACGATGATGAAGATGAAGATGATGAAGTAAGTTGGAGGCTCTTGACACCACATAAAAAACTTGCGTGAAACTATTGCGTCTCTTCCCTGCCTTGAAGAGGTAGTCCAGAAATGGATATTTCAATCCCTGCTGCTTTATTTCACACAGTTCTGAGAGTTGGCTAGAGCTCAGCTGGGTGGGTGTCTGCTGGTCTCACATGGGATGTCATGTGGCTGCCTTCTGTGTCCAAGTTGGCCTCACATCCTCCATGGCCTCTCCATGTGGCCTCTAATCACTCAGCCGTCTAGCCTACACTTCCTTACCAGTTGGTGGCAAAGCTTCCAGTCTTCTTTTCCAGTCTCAGAAGTATCAGAGCATGTCTTCCGCTGGGTTCTGCTCAGGGCACATCACAAGACTAGCCCAGACTGTGGGGGTGGCAGTTAGACTCCATCAACAGGAGGGCTCCAGGTGGGAGGACTTGTGGGTGGCCACCTCTGAAGACCACCAGCCACACCATGGGTGGATTTGCTACAGCCAGCACACAGGTGCCACGTTTCACAGCACCTGGATTTTATGGGAGGTTCAAAGACAGCAGTTCTTCAACATGAATCTTCTGCTTTGAAGGGGCACGAGCCTCCCCTGGTTGGGAAGATTGGGCACCGAGGCTCCCTGTGAGAATCTCTAAAGTGAAAGTCTTGCTTCAGGGCAGACAGAAGCAACTGCTTGACTCCTTTATTTGCATTGTTTTCATACGGGTTTCCTCAGTTGTGAAAAATCTGCTTACCTGGTTTTTTTAAAGCGTGAAGGTTCAGAATGAATGTGGGTGAGTCTCATGAAGTAGTATAGAGAATGGTGACTCACTGGCTGTAGAGGGATTTCTCAGGTGATAAGCTTTTTCCTTGTTTTTCCTTCAGACCTAGAAAAAACATACACATTATCCTCTTCAGTTCTCAGTAGTAATAATTGGTTTGCGTGCCTTCTGGGTTGTGGGGAGCAATGACTCCCGAAATGAATGTGGAGGATAGGTTTCCACTTGGAGCTGTGACCTCTGGGTTTCAAAGGTGTGTAGAAGTCAGGATCTTGTCCACTGATGGCACCAGTTGGGGGAGATAGGTCATTCATGAGCCCTCTACCGAAGCCGCCCCCTCTACCCCTGCCCCCACCCACCCATAGCCCTGAGGTCTGCCGGTGACTGTCCCTCCCACGGACAGCCTTCCACCTGCCACCTTCTTCCTGAGCTGTAGGTGGCACCAGCGGGTGCTCTTGCTGCGTCCACCTTCTCGGGCAAGTGCAATTCTGGACCTCTGCTGGGGAGCCTGGCCAGCACCTTCTCTAGGCCCCTTCCTTTGGGAAAGTGGGTCCAGAGAGGGGAGGAGACCAGCCTAAGGTCACACAAAGTCGATGGCAGTAAAATCTGCTTTAGAACAGAGATTGAAAAAAAAAAAAAAAAAGAACAGAGATTGGCAGACTTTTCTGTAAAGAGGAAAGTAGTAAAAAGTAGTAAATATTGTAGGCCACCCCATCTCTGTTTTAGCCACTCAGATCTGCCACTGTAACACAAAGGAGCTGCCAGCAATACGTAAATGGATGAATGTGGCTGTGTTCTTGTAAAATTGATTTATGAACACTAAAATTTGAATTTCATATGATTTCTGTGGGTCACTAAACTTTTTTTTTTCAAATGTTTAAAGATGTAAAACTTACTCTCAGCTTGCTGGCCTTTCAAAAGCAAGCATCTTGGCCTCTGGGCCATTATTTGCCAGCTGCCAGAGGGAACCCAGCTCCCTGACTCTGTCTTCTCAGGACTGTGGTAAGATACCTGCTCTGTGCCTGGCCCTTCAGTTCTATTTTAAATTATATTTTAAGTTAATATCTTGATTCCAGTGAGTTTTTGTCATCATGTCCACAAGTTCCCCTCTTGAGATCTATCTTTCCTCCCCTTGTGTGTTACCTCTTTGGCCTTTTGTTTGCTTTGGATTTTTTGTTTTGTTCTGTTGCTGTCAACCCCTTTGTATCACAGGGGGAAATTCATTTGATTTAACTGTTCTGTTAACGATGGGAATTCCAACTTTGTGAACTATACCTGTGGAAGCAATTATACTCTACTAAAAATGAAGGACGATCAAGATCTTTTATTTATTTATGTACTTTAAGATTTGATTTTTAAGTAGTCTCTATACCCAGTGTGGAGCTCAGACTCACAACCCAGAGATCAAGAGTGACACGCTCCACTAGCTGAGCCAGCCAGGCGCCCCTATAAAGATCTTTTAATTTTCTGGACTTTTGGCTATCTTGTGCAGATTTTTATTTTAAAAGGGTAGTGTTTGAAGATATTGGTTGTGATCATTAGAATTTTCAGAGGATTCTTAGATGGCGTTTAATTGGGAAATTGTAAGGAAGGGACCCGGCATTTGGGGCCAAAACAGGACTTTTTGGGCTGAACTCTGGTGAGCAGGTCCTGGACTCTCCCTCCCTCGTGACCCTGATGGCCTACCACACTGTTAGCAAGGGCAACATGGGAAAGGCTAAGCTGTCTGTGTTATACTCACCCTTCTCCAAGGGCAGATATGACTTTTTAAATTGGAAAGAAAAAGGAAAGTGAAAGATGCCTAGACTTGGACTAAAAGAAACTTCCAGAGATCATCTGAGCAAGTCCATCCAAGATGTTGGAATGTGGCTACCACCTCCCAAGTAAAATTATTTTATATGATCATATAAAATGATCATGTGTCATTTTGCTTAGCTATGTAAAATATTTTCTTAATTTAATATTTAAACCCAGAACACAGGTGACAGAGCCAGTGTTTTTAGTGACCTGCTCCGTTCTTCCAAAGATAAAATGGCTCTATCAGGGTGTGGGCAGAAGCCAAGGGAAATTATGTTCATTTTGCCCTAAATCAAGTTAATATCTGTGCATTTGTGATTGTGGCCTCTGGTCCTAGTCCCCTGGAAACTCAAGAGAACTTCCAGATGCAAAATCTTATTTTTCTAATTTCTAAAAGTATGACAACTTGTCCTGATGTGCTGGACATGTGTGACATATATACATTTACCTACAAAAATTTAAAAATTGCTTTTTTGACTTCCAAGACTGTCTAGGGTACAAAGTCAAATAGGAAAAGGAACTCGCAAAGTTCTGTGAACACTACAATTCAATTTCAGAAAAAAACAAACATAAATACGCATCCTGATGAATAATGTATATGCTTCTATGTACAGGTAGCAGAAAGGCATGGAAAGTTACGCCCTCTTTTTTGACACTAAAAGCTACCTGGAGGTCAGGGGGAGGAAGTGGGGTGGGGGTGCCGTGGAGAGGCCTTGGTCAGCCGTAGAGAGCTGCAGAGTGACCCGTGAAATGAGAAGTGAGAGGGTGCTGGGCAGAGGGCAGGTGCTGAGCCCTTCTGAAGACTAATGGGGCGAAAGCCAAACTGAGTAGTTGGGGAGCAGGTGGGAAGTGGGATAACGGAGCTGGCAAGTATATGCAGCTCTTCCTACAAATCTGATGTGAGCAAGAGCAAGAGGGCAGATAGATAGCAGCTAAGCAGGGCATTCTCGTTCTCCTGTGTTCTGATGGGGGAGAAGCCTAAGCATGTTACAATGCTGCTGGGAAGAATCCGGCCGAGAGGCAGAGAGAAAGGGCGGCATCAGAAGGACCAGCATTTTCATTATTTTCACAATTGCTTCCTCTGCTCTCCTGGCCCACAAGCCCTTAGACCCATTTAAACCTCCAAAGACATACAAGCATCATTAGATAAGCTTGGCCAGTACAGACACAAGAACAGGGAGATGACCATTGCAGTGTAAGCATTTGAATGCATCCCACCAGGGACTTGAAACAAACGTATCATCTAATACAATTTATTTTTGTATTAAGCATATGTCATATGTTCCCAAAGAGCTGCCAGTAAATCACAGGCCCCAGGAAACCCTGAGGCCTGGGTTTCTACCGCAAATGGCTTGTTTCCTTATGACAGTTTAAGGTGAGGTGTGCAGCTCGTAAGTGGAGAAGAAAGGCCTTCCTGTGCTGTTTGAGAAGACGGGTTTGAAGACAAATATTCTCTCCTCTTGACAAAACAGACTTAAGTGCTAGGTGAGATCAGCCACAGACATTTACTTGCTGGTTGCCACGTAAGTGACAATCAAATGCTCAGCAATTTCCTTCTCTAGAGATTTCTCAAATATGAGTCCTTTATTTATTTATTCAACAAATATTTGAGCGCTTTGAAATAACATTTATTCTAGGAAATAATGACGAAGGGATACAAAAGAAATCTAAAAGAGTTTCTGTGGCTTAAGATACCTCCCAGAGTTTAAAATTTGGATAGGTGAGATCATTGTGATTCTGATAACAGCGGCTCCCGGTTGTAGCACCACCACGTGCCAGGCACTGTTCTAGTGTTCTAGGTGCCATACATGTGCTCACTCATTTGCTTATACCAGGCCTGTGAAAGGTACTGTTATTAGTCTTATTTCACAGATGGGGTAACAGAGAAAATACAGCACTTGCTGAGTTCACACAGCTAAGAACTAAGTAAGTGGTAAGTAAGAAGTAACCTTGGAATCAAACCCAGTGGTCTGATTCCCTAGTCCACGCCATTAACCACTGCACGATTTTGTCTCTCATGAGACAGATGTAGACAAACATACAGTTAACCGATAATAGAAAACAAATATATGATTATAGATTCATGGGTATGATAGAAACGGCAAGTGCTATACGAATTCCAAGTACAGCAAGAATATTGGAACATACCTGTCTTGACAGGACTTACCTAGCCTAGGCGAAAGGTAAGAGGACTGGCTTGATGAAGAGAAAGGTGTGGTCGGAAAGCAGGCGAGATGTCTTCCAGAGGAGAGAGCATAAGCTTATAAGCTTATCCTTTGCTGCTCCCCTGACCCACATCAGTATGTGTATGTGCTTTCATATTTTTCTTGTAAGATACATACACACAATACACATATATGTACACATATCCACGTATGTTTTCATCAATACTGGTTTTACAAAATGAGATAGCATAGATATAGATATAGACACACACATATACATTGTTGCCTTTTTTTTCTTGTTAATTTCTGAAAAGCCCTCTAGGTCAGCCAGGGGCCAAATTGATTCTTTTTTAATGCCATACATAGATGTACAGTTTTCCAGATTTTTGCTTTGTCAAACAATGCCGCAGTAAATATCTTTGTAAGTAGATCCTTATTTACTGGTACTTTTATTTAATGGGCTTTTGTTGCTAGGTTGCAAGAAAAGTGTATGTGTGTTTTTGATTGTAAAAGATTTTTCCAGATTGCTCTTCAAAAAGGCTGTACAATTCAGATTGCACTAGCAGAGCAGAGGAGGAAACTTTTCCCTCCATCTCCACAACCATAGGTGCAATCACTCTTTGTTTTTTGCCAATATCTTGATAAAGTGCTATCTCATTGTTATCTTAATTTTCATCTCCATTGCGTAGTATGAGTGTCTTTTATGTTTATTTTATTGGATATTTGAATTTGATATGTTGTAATTTCCTATTCATGGCCTTTCCCTATTTTTAAAATTGTGTTTGTCTTTCCATGTCACTTCATGTGAATTCTCTGTACATTACAGATATAGACCATTTTTCACCTTCATTGCAAAAAACTGAAAGATATCTTTTATTCATTGACTTATTTTAATATCTTTTGCCAAAAATCCTAAAAATTTTTTAAAAGCTAAACAAATTGACTCTTTCACAGTTTCTGGGTTTCTATCCTGATTAAGGTTTCCCTGAACATTGAATTTGATGTGTAGTCTCCTAGATTTACTCCTAAGACTTTATTTTTTCATTTAAATTTTAATTATTAAATTTTTTTTGTTTTGGTTTGGTTTTTTAAAAGATTTTATTTAGAGAGAGAGTGAGCACGAGCAGGGGGAGGATTGGAGGGAGAGAGAGAGAGTCTCCAGTCTCCAGAAGACTCTTCACTGAGCGCAGAGCCTGACAACAGCACAGGGCTCCATCCCATGATCCTGAGATCGTGACCTGAGCCAAGATCAAGCAAGGGTCAGATGCTTAGCCAACTGCACCCCTGTTGTTGGTTTTTTGTTTTTTGTTTTTTTCTTAAAGATTTTATTTATTTAATCATGAGACACACACACACACACACACACACACACACACACACACAGAGGCAGAGGCACAGGCAGAGGGAGAAGCAGGCTCCATGCAGGGAGCCTGACATGGGACTCGATCCCAGGTCTCCGGGATCATGCCCTGGGCCGAAGGTGGCGCTAAACCCCTGAGCCACCCGGACTACCCTGTTTTGTTTTGTTTCATTTTGTTTTGTTTTTAATAATAAACATATTTTTTATTGGTGTTCAATTTGCCAACATACAGAATAACACCCAGTGCTCATCCCATCAAGTACCCTGAGCCCTCAGTGCCCACCACCCAGTCACCCCCACTCCCCGCCCTCCTCCTCTTCCACCACCCCTAGTTCGTTTCCCAGAGTTAGGAGTCTTCATGTCCTGTTTTGTTTTTAAGTAAACTAACTATACTTCCAGTGTAGGGCTCAAACTCATGACACTGAGATCAAGAGTTTCATGCCCTTCTGAGCCAATTATTAAATATTTTATACATAGAAAAATATATATAATATTTACATAAGGTTTGAAGTTAACTTGGTTTCAGAACATTTTTACACTCTTAAAAATTACTGAAGATTCTAAAGAGCTTTTGCTTATGTGTATTTTGCCTATCAACATTTACTAAATTAGAAAGAACAAAACTGATGAAATGTATTTATTACTTTTTAAAAGACAGTAAGCAACCCATTATTTGTTAATACAAGATATTTTTTATAAAAAAAATAATTACTTTCCTAAAAAAAGTGTTAAGAGTATAGCATTGTATTTTTTATTTGCAGATCTCTTTTATGTCTGAATTAGAAAATAGTTGGATTCTCAAATCCTCTTCTGGATTCCATCTGTTGTAATACATTGTAGTTGAAAGGGGTGGAGTATTTTAATAGCCTTTTTGGATAGAGATTTTTTTCTTTGATACTACTTCAAAATTGGACAAGTGATCGTTTATAAAAGGTTAGTTGCAACATAAACACCATACCAACAAATCTTTTTTTATTCTGTTAAAATCTGTTAGTCTCTTTTGTATTTTTTTCTCTTTTGTATTTTGTTAATCATATTTTCTGATTGTTCATTGCTACTGTATAGAAATACAATTGATTTTAGTATTTCAATCTTGTATCCCAAAACCTTACTGAACTCATTTATTAACTCTGGAGAGTTTTTGTTTCTTTTGTTTTGTCATGGGTTCCTTAGGATTTTCTGTACACAATGCCATGTTATCTGTGAATACAGATAATTTTATTTTTTCCTTTCCAATCTAGATGTCTTTTATATCCTTTTCTTGCTTAATTACTCTGGCTACAATTTCTAGTACAGTGTTGAATACAAGTGGTTAAGAGTGGACACCTTTGTCAGTTTCCTGATTGTAGGGGGAAAGATTTCTGTCTTTTACCATCCAGTGTGATATTAGCTGTGGGTTCCTCATAGAGGCTCATTATCAGGCTGAGACACTGCCATTCTTTCCAGAATTTAAGTATTGGATTTTGCCAGACGTTTTTCCACATTAGTTGAGATGATCGTGTGAGGTTTTTTTACTTTCATTCTGTTAATAAAGTGTATGACATTGATTTTCATATTTTAAACCACCCTTGAGTTTCTGAGAAAAATCTTGCTTTATCATGATTTATAATTTTATATGTTACTGGATTTGATTTGCCAGTATTTTGTTGAGAATTTTTGTATGTGTACTCATAATAGATATCAGACTGCAGTGTGACTTCTCTTATGATATCTTTAGTTTTTTTTTATTTTCACTTGAAATATAGTTGACATACAATATTATATTAGTTTTAGGTGTATAGCATAGTGATCAACAATTATATACATCTCCTGCTCTAGTTCTATATCAGTATAATACTGTCCTCATAATGTGAGTTAGAACATGTTCTCCTATTTTTTTGGAAGAGTTTGTGAAGGATTTATGTTAATTCTTCTTTAAACATATGTTAGACTTCACCAGTGTAACCTTCTGGACCTGGGCTTCTCTTTGCAGGAAGTTTTTTAAATTACTGACTTGATCTCTTCACTTGTTATAAATCTATCCAAATTTTTAAAATTTCTTCTTGGGTCAGTTTCTATAATCTGTGTCTTTCTGGGAATTTGTCCATTCTATCTAAGACATCTAATTTGTTGATTTGTATACAGTTGTTCATAGTATTACCTTATGGTCCTTTTTCTTTCTGTAAGATCAGAAGCATTCTGCCTTTCATTCCTGATTTTAGTAATTTGAGTCTTGTCTCTTTTGCTTGGTCAGCTCTATGGACTGAATGGTGTCCTCTCATATTCTTATACTAAAGCCCTGACCTGCAGTGTGGGTGAATTTGGAAACAGGGCCTCCAAGGAAGTACTTCAGATTAAAGGAAGCCATAGGGGTGGGCTTCTGATCAGATGGGAATAGTTCCCTTATGAGAAGAGACACAACAGAACATTTTCACTACTATGTGAGAACACAGAGAAC
This sequence comes from Canis aureus, assembly GCF_053574225.1. NCBI lineage: Eukaryota > Metazoa > Chordata > Mammalia > Carnivora > Canidae > Canis > Canis aureus. The sequence goes on from NC_135634.1 coordinate 44,296,764, forward strand.
ATGGCTGTCTGCAAGCCAGGAAGAGAGTTCTGCTCTCATCAAAAAGCAAAACAGCCCACACTTTGATCTTGAACTTCCCAGCCTCCAGAGCTGTGAGAAATACATTGCTATTGGTTAAGCCACTCAGTCTGTGGTATTTTGTTATTACAGTCCAACCTGACTAAGACAGCCAGTCTGGCTGAAGGTTTATCAATTTTGTTGATCTTTACAAGAACCAACTTTTCATATTGTTGTTTTGATTTTCTCTGTTTTTTTTTTCTATTCTCTGCTCTAATCTTTATTATTTCCTTCCTTTTGCTTTTCTTTTCCTGGTTCCTTAAGGTGTAAAGTTAGGTTATTGCCTTGAATGCCTTCTTTTTTTCTAATGTAGGCATTAAATATATATACTATAGTGGGCAAGGATGTGGTAGGTTTGCACTGTTGGTGGGAATGCAACATGGTGCAACCAGTGTGGAGAACAGTATGGATGTTCCTCAAAATCTTAAAAATAGAACTACCATATGATCCAGTAATCACAGTACTGGTTATTTACCCGAAGAATATAGAAACACTAATTTGAAGGGATATATGCACTCCTATGTTTATTGCAGCATTATTCACAATAGCCAAGATATGGAAGCAGCCCAACTGTCCATCAATTGATGAATGGATAAAGAAGATAATGAAATATTACTCAGCCATAAAAAAGAATGGAATCTTGCCATTTACAATGACATGGATGGAGCTAGAAAATGTCATACTAAGTGAAATAAGCCAAAGACAAATACCTTATGATTTCACTCATTATTTCGGATTGAAGAAACAAAACAAATGAGCAAAGAAGAAAAAAAAAAAAGATAAACCAAGAAACAGACTCTTTTTTTTTTTTTTTTTTTTAAAGATTTAACCCATTTATTCATGAGAGAGACGGGGGCAGAGACACAGAGGGAGAAGCAGGCTCCATGCAGGAAGCCTGATGCGGGACTCAATCCTGGGACTCCGAGATCACAGCCTGAGCCAAAGGCAGATAGTCAACCATTGAGCCACCCAGGGATCCCCCAGACTCTTAACTAGAGAGAACAAAGTGATGATTATTAGAAGGGGGGTGGGTGGGATGGGGGACACAGGTGATGGGAATTAAGGAGTGCACTTGCTGTGATGAGCACTGGGTTATATATGGAATTGTTGAATCAGTATATTGTACACCTGAAACTAATATTACAGTGTATGTTAACTAACTGGAATTTAAATAAAAACAAAAGGAAAAAAACAAAAAATAAATAAATAAATAAAAACAAAAGGAGACCTACCTGACAGAGGTGTGTGCCAGGCTCACCTAACATGGACTGTCATAGCCTCAACCAACCCTATAAATTTCCCTCGGAGTCGTGATTTTGCAGTATCCCATAGGTTTTGGAAAGTTGCGTTTTAATTTTCATTTATCTCAAAATATTTTCTGCATTTCTTTGTGATTTTTTCTTTAGCCCATTGGCTTATTATGTGTGTGCTTTCAATAAGCCTTTGAGGACAAGGCTGTTGACAACTGAGCAAGCTCTCAGATCAAATAAATAGAAGCCCTGTAAGAGGGGTGTATCCCAGGGTCTTGACAGATAGGTTAAATAATGACAGTTTTCTCAGAATGGGGTTTGGGGAGAGCTCAAAGCCCATCTGCTCCCTTCAGTGACTGCTTGGCTGCTGGTTTTCACTTTGATTGCAGGGCTGGTAATTTTCAATGAGCTAGGGACAGAGAGGAATAGGGAAGTTTAAATGCCACAACATTTGCTGTTCATACTGACAATTAGCCTTTTTTTTTTTTTTTTCTTGAATAAGTACCCTTCAGATTGTCACAGGCCATTGGTTAATTTCCAGAGTTCTGGAAAATTTGATTTGGACAATTTTTGCCAGTATTTTCCTTGCTTTTATGGAGGAATGGATTTTCAGAAGTCACTTCACCATTCTTGCTGACATCCTATTTTATACTTTTTTTGTTTTATACTTTCAATAGCTCTTTTACCCATGCATGATTTTGTATTTTCGTGCATAAATCATTTGAGAAATAATGGTTTTTCAGCTTTGCAGTTCTTCCATGTATTGCCATATTTCATTATAAAACATCCAAATATTGCATTAGTTAATATCCCCACTGATCTCATCAGAAAAGTCTTTAAGTATTAGAAAGCTATTAAGCTCACAGTGGCAGGAACAAATTTTTTTTTTAATTTTTGTTTTCTCTTGAGAGTTCAAATTTTATTATTGATAATAGATACTATCAGTTGTTTTCTTTGACATGACAAGCTCACCTCATTAATTTTTGAGAAAATACCTACTAAACACCCAAGTCTGAAAAACCATAGTTTATCATTCTTTCAATTAAAAATGGTGCTCCTTGAAAAAATTGCCTGCTTAGACTTGTAACTCAGATTATCTCACAAATGTTTTTCAAGATGATCATCATGTATATCCCACGTTGTTACACAGAATGGTAAAAAGGCAGACCACAAGAGTCAAGACTTAATCAAATTCCTGCTGCTTCAACAGGACATTTTTTTTTCTTTAGATAGAGTACATGCATACATGAGCTGGGGATGGGATGTGGGGGACAGAGGGAGAGGGAGAGAATCTTAAGCAGGCTCCATGCTCAGCACAGAGCTCAACACGAGGCTCAGTTCCACACCCTGAGATCATGACCTGAGCTGAAGTCAAGAGTTGGATGCTTAGCCTACTAATCCATTCAAGGTGGTCATCATCAAAGACCTTCTTAAATGAAACTCTATGCAGCATCTTTCTATCATTGATTTATCTGTCATTTTTTTTTATCTGTCCATCTATTTACCATCTGCCTATCCATCCATCTACCTATCTGTCTACCTGTAGTGGCAATGGAGAATACAATGACTGCTACTTATGTTTGTTAGCACTGCCTGATTGACACTAGAACACCAGTGGTTTTACCCTCTGTTGCATCTGTACCATCAATGTAAATATCAGTATAGTTATCACAGGACAAACCATGAAAGTCAATACATTAATATTTCATCTAGCAGCACTTATGTTTTGTTGCCAAGCAACAAAAAAGATCTCTATGCAAACAATCTTTGATGAGTAGTTAACTGTTGATACCGGATGAATACAAGTCAAATAGCAAGTCCAGGTATACTTCTGCAGATGAGATATTAATTAATTCAAGCTTCATGTTTGCAACTTAATCTTTGCTTCAACAAGTTACTGTTTCATTGGAATGTAGCATGCTATAATTTCTTTTGTTAACTTTCCATTCAGCAGGCATTCAGCAGTATAACCTCTACAAGGCTATTGTGTATGTTTCTTCAACCAAGACAATAATTACCCTTCAGGGTTCCTCAGTGGCTCTGTTTTTCTTAATAATTTGGGTGGGGAGATAATTTTAGACTTACAGAAAAAAATAATACAGAGTTCCCATATACTCATCACACAGCTGCAGAGGCTTTTTAATTCTAGTTTGAAAAAAAGTCAAAACAAATGTTCAATTTTTGACTTTTAAAGAATCATAGCAGGGTGCCTGGGTGGCTCAGGTGGTTAAGCATCTGCCTTTGGTTCAAGTAATAATCTCCAGGTCCTGGGATTGAGCCCTACATCAGGCTTCCTGCTCAACAGGGAGTCTGCTTCTCTCTCTCTCTTTCTCTCTCTCTCTCTCTCTCCCTCTCCCTCTCTCCCTCTCCCTCTGCCCGTCCCCACCACTCACTCTCTTTCTCTCAAATAAATAAAATCTTAAAAAACAACTCATCGCATCTATGTTTAAAATTTTCAAATCCTTTTTCAATTCTCATTGATTAGTCTCAAAATTATACCTCAGCTTAAGTGGCATAATAATATTATCCAAAAAAGTTTTGTTCCATAAAATACAATAAGGCAAACTGTTGACATCTATAAAACTGTGGGAAAGATAGCTTCCGTGTAATTCCGTTTATTTGCAGTCTGCTCAGCTTTTTTGGAATACATCCTTCCCTTCCATGAGTCAGAGAACTTCCTGATAAGTCAGTTTCATTTTTCTCAGCATCTTTTCATCTAAATGGTACAGCTTTGAGCTGAGAAAGGGGATCCTCTGATCTCTCTTTTTAAGCCAATCATCCATCCTTACAAATATAAGAAAATAATACTATAAACAAGTTATCTTTTATTTTAGAATAAGTGATTTTTATTTATTTGAGAGAGTGCACAAACAAGGAGGAGGGCCAGAGACAGAAGCAGGCTCTCCACTAAACAGGGAGCTCGATGAAGGGCTTGATCCCAGGACCCTGGGATCATGACCTGAACCAAAGGCAGGCATTCAACTGACTGAGCCACCCCTAAGGTAACAATTTTAGAGAAATCTTAGAAAAGTTCTTGAAAAATTATAAAAATACTATTCCAAAATAAAACCGTAAGTGTACTCATAGACTGTTTCCACATAGGAGCAAGGAAAGATCTGATTTCAAAATAATGATATATTGAGTGATAATAAAGTTATATCAGTTATAGTAGATGCAACTAAGACAGCTAGCAAAAGCACAAGAGAACAGAGAACACGTATTTATACCCTAAGCCTTAGAAGTTTCTAGAAAATCCAAGAATACTCAAATATACATTATATTAGCTATCAGAGTGATGCCATCGCATATCATGTGGCCTCTAGAAAGCTTCACTGTATCATAAGAGAATGAGAGTAAAAAAGGCAAGTATTATTACTATTAAAATGATTATATATTATTTATATTTTATGTATTTTGATGTAGAAGTATATTGTAGTTGTGAATATGGTTTAGACTTAATAGACCCTCTGAGGTCTTAAGGCTTCCAAAGTTTCCCCAGATTACACTTTGAGAACCACTGGTTTACAGGTTTTGTACAGTCTTTATGACTTTAAGTATTACAATTTATACTCTGACTTCATAAAATCAGTAAGAGGGTTTTTTCATCTTTTCCTAAGGACTGGAGTTAATTCTGTTTTATTTTATCTTATCAGTTCTTCTGCCCCAACCCATTCCTTGTGGCCCAGTGACATATGCACATACTCTCCTGAGGAAATGAAGCTGGTCGGGTACAGGAAGGAAGATGGCTGGTGGGCGGGTCTGCAGTTGACCTCTCCCACCCCCAGATAGCTGCAGTCAACTCAGACCCAGTGACCATCTCATGTGGTTGACTGTGACACAGAAGAGCTAGACTTTTTCTGTTGTTTTCTTTTTTCTTTTTCTGTTTTTGAAACCATATTTCTGCAGCATCAATGCAGAAAGCAGAAAATCGGGTCTTGTTCCTTTAAAATAAAAATTCATATAATTTTCAACATAGACCTCAATATGATACTCTCTTTAGATGCATTTTACCAAAACAAGGCCCTGGGTAGAAACATGAGTATCCAAAGAAAGGTAGCAGGCAGTAAAATTGAATCAGTAGCTTTTATAACATCCCTGTATGTTCTGGCATCACTAGGGAATAATTAACATCAAATCACTTTTCACAGTTTCTGCAACATTCTACGCATTTGGTGAATGTTAGCTCTCATTATTATTGGCGTGATAATTATGATCAACAACATCAATATCACCTCAGCCCTCAGCATAACCCCAGGGCCCACCACACCTGGCTACAGAGAACCACATATACTGGTATTTCTTTTTTTTTTTAATATTTTATTTTTTTATTCATGAGAGAGAGAGAGAGGCAGAAACACAGGCAGAAGGAGAAGCAGGCTCCATGCAGAGAGCCTGACGTGGGACTCAATCCCAGGTCTCCAGGATTGCGCTCTGGCCTGAAGGCGGCGCTAAACTGCTGAGCCACCCAGGCTGCCCTATATTGGTATTTCTGCACCTGGCATTCCGTCTCTGACTCTGGTGGCAGATGGATGCCATAGAGGAATCCTAGATAAGGATATAGCTTCAGGTGTTTTATTTTTTTGTTTGTTTGTTTTTAAAGATTTTAGTTTTTATTTATTCATGAGAGACCCATAGAGAGAGGCAGAGACACAGGCAGAAGGAGACGGAGGCTCCCTGCGGGGAGCCCGATGTGGGACTCGATCCCGGGACCCCAGGATCATGCCCTGAGTCAAAGGCAGACGCTCAACCACTGAGCCACCCAGGTACCCCTAGCCTCAGGTGTTTTAAAATATAGTGTATTAGTAGAAAATTTGAGGTTCAGTAAGGCTAACAGAAGACAAGTGTCTTTGAAAAGATAGCTTGTAATGTCCACAATAGCCAAACTATGGAAGGAGCCCAGATGTCCATTGATAGAAGAATGGATAAAAAAAGATGAGGTATACTCACACACACACACACACACACACACACACACACATATACTGGAATACTATTCAGCTATCAAAAAATGAAATCTTGCCTTTTGCAATGACATGGATAAAACTAGATATTATGCTAAGCAAAATAAGTCAATCAGAAAGAATTATCATATGATCTCATTCATATGTGGAATTTACAAAACAAAGCAGAGGATCATAGGGGAAGGGAGGGAAAAATAAGACAAAATCAGAGGGAGACAAACCATAAGAGACTTTATAGGAAACATGGTTGATGGATAGGAGGGGGATGCGGGATGGAATAACTGGGTGATGGGCATTAAGGAGGGCGCGTGATGATCTATCACTCGACTCTGCCTCTGGAACTAATAATACACTATATGTTAATTGAATTTAAATTTTAAAAAACTAAATTAAAAAAAAAAAGAAAGTTAACTTTAACAAAGTTACTCACAGTTCCCAAGAGGCAAGGGCAGCTGCAACCTGGGGAGCTATACAGGGAGCACCAGAGTCAGTCAGGAGGCAGAGGAAGAGAAAGGAAATGTGGCCAAGAACATTTATTGTGGTTTCCGCAGGAAGGATCCAGTGAGGCAGGGTAAGCAGGTTTAGGATTGGCTGGTTTGAATAGTTTCACTGGGCTCCGGGGCCTAGGGGCTGTCCCTGGTTGTCTGGCACCTGGTCCTGGGGTGATGAGGGTAGGTGGATTATGGCCCTGAGCATGACAGTCTGATACAGGAGGTGGTTGGGGTGTGGGCTCTGGATTGGTTAGCTTGCCTTTGAAAGGTGTGCTTGTAAGGGAGTTGTTCACTGTCTCTAGGAATTGGCTAGCTGTGGGAGAGGCAGTCCTCCGAGGGCCAGCAAGGCCCCAGATGTCAGAGCATGCGATAGAGAAACCAGGAGATGTGGTTGATACAGGAGGCTTCCACAGGCCGGCTCCTCTGAACTTCTGTCCCCACCTCCCTGTTCTCCCTGAAATGGGTTCTTTAAGTACAGGAGCTCCAGGGACCTAACATGGTCTCAAACCTTACCCCTTAACCTTTCCCACTTCCATCAACCCACCATTGCTGCCACCCAGGTTCCAGGCTTGGGACAGTTACCACCATCATCATATCTGGTTGTCAGATTCATACTGACACCCCAACTTAGTATTCACCCCAACTAATAAAGGCCAGAGTCTTTCAAAAAGAACTTTTATTTAAAACCAGAGGAAGAAACTTAGCAAATAAGAGAGGTATTAGAGCCGTTAGGGTGCAGAGCTCCATTGCAGAGATGTGGACATCAGGCTGAGGAGTGGTGTAAGCCCAGAACCCAGGCCTGACCCAGCCAAGGATGGGTCACTTTGGGTTGGTATGGGCAGTGCAAGCAGGAGCGTGGGAGACTAAGCTGCAATGGTGCTCTGCAGCCAGGCTACGGGAAATGGAGGACCACTGAATTGTCATATGCCCAGGAGGGGTATGAACAGAGCTGTGCTCCAAGAAGATTCATCTGGCCTCAGTGTTCAAGTTAACTGAAGATCCAGAAAGCTTAGAATTACTTAACAGGCAGTATCTTCTGAGTGGAGCTCACTACCAGGGTGTGTCATCAGGAACTAAAGACTGAGGTGACTTTGGGAGGATGGTGATGCCTTTAACAAAAATGGGGCACACAGGCTTGGGGAGGCATATCAATGCAGGGTAAAACTTGACTTCAAACGGAGAGGTACATACCATGATGTAGCTACAATAGAAAGTGATGGGACCTAGAACCACTCAATTTCTACACAGGTTTCCCTCAAGTGACCTTGTATTCCACAGACAGAGGCATACTGTTGAGTGCTTGGGCCACGACCTCCTTTCTCTTCTGCCACCTTCATATATAATGTGTGAGATGGCCGACCCAACTGAAGCCATATGCATCCAAAGAGCCAAGAGCAAGCCACTCTCCACAAATCACCTCTGATGGCTCACCCGCTGTGGTCAGCTTGCTGGGCATGGTGCAGATATGCTTTTAATTCCTTGTTACCTAATTAGCAGAGAAATGTCTATGTCTGTATTAGTGGCAGGGTCTTTCCATTATTTAACCAAGTCAAGAAAGAAACCAGTGTTTCCCAATTAAGGATTTTGCTTTTTTCTGGTTCTAAATTCGTTTATTTCTATACCACGCCTCCTGTGCGCTCAGACTTTGGCCAGGATGAACCACCCAACAGGCTGACTCATGGCTCCTGCCCTCATTTCCACTCTGGTTTCTATGGAAATAGACATCAGAAGGCTCAAAACAAGGTGAGGGCTCGGAGACACCTCATGATTCTTGGGCTTTCACAAACCCTATTTGTCCAATGTTGTTTCCATGGAAACAGATGCAGAGAAGATCAACCAGTGCTCCACAATAGACTTTTTCCTCCTCTTATCTAATTTTTTCAAATAATGAAACCCGTGCATGGCTTTTTCCTATTATCACAGAGTTTTGGAATAGCAGTACATTATCCATAATGAGGCCTGTGTATCTCTAATCGTGACCTTTGGATAAATCCTTGTGCTGAAATACTGCTCCACATTTTTCCATTTTATAATTTTTATTCAGTAAATGAACGTGTTTCTACTTACCCCATCAAATCACTATCACTCGACATTCAAGAAACACAAATGTTTTAGGTCTGGGAATGTGACCGAAGAAGAAATAGTGGCTGATCCTGCCGTTGCTTCTAGCTTCACAATTCTAGTCTTCTGTGGCCCGAGTGGTAATTGAGGCCTCTGCTTGCATCACTGTAGCTTGGTCGTAAGGGCTCGGGATCTGTTTGATTCCAGTTGAGTCAGTTGGTATCTAAATTCTATGCTATGTACCACAAATGTTACATAAAATATTGACAATGGCTGCTCTGTAAAACATAGAGGCAATTTTCTGGTATAGTGAGTAAAATGAGCAGTGCACCCTACTCAATTTCGTAGAATGACAAGAGTTACAGAACTGACAGTCATTATGTGGTTGCTGGGCATGGTGTATTAATGATGTTTTGCTAAGAGGAGTCAAGCAGATGTCAGTCAAATCTTTAAAAGGAAAAGGCAGGCAAGTTCACCTGCAATCGAAAAAAAACAGAAACAAAGTGAAAGTCTTTGTTGTTCTGTAGAAGCCACACTACAGAGAATTAGTTATGCAGTTCACTTAGCAGCCAACCGTGTGCTACTTTTTCTTTTTTAAGATTTTTAAGAAACCTTACACCTGACATGGGGCTCAGACTCACAACCCTGAGATCAAGCGTCACATGCTCCATTGATTGAGTCAGCCAGGCGCCCCTGTGTGCTATTTGTTGGCATTTATTTTGATATTATCTTTCGTGCTTAAGTCATCTTTCTTTTTTTAATCATATTTGTTTAACTGCTATTTATTTGCACTGCCTTTTATTCTCCGGTAATAAACTGTAAGTGCTACCAAGGCAGGGACAGTGTCAGCTTGGTTCTCAGGACACCCCCCACCCCTTACCACAATACATGGTACATGCAGGTTCCTGGACAGGGATTCACTGAGTGAGTAAGTGCTCACAGCAGAGATAATTGTGCAAGAGTGCTGCTAGTCTCTGGCTGCAGAGGATCCTCCAGAGGAATGTAACCAGGCACCTGCTCCAGGCCCTGGAGAATTTTCACAGAGTACACAAGCCTGTCAGAACCACTCAGCTCATTAGAACCCACATCCCATAGGCCCCCTCAGCATCTGGTTTGATTTTTGAAATCTATCTAAATGGAATCATATAGTATGACACACTGAGTCTGGCTCCTTTGCTCAATGTTATATGTGTGGGTGCACCAGTTAGGCTTTGCTACCTGATACAAAGCACCCCAAACCTGAGTGGCCTAAAAAAGCCACAGTCTTTTGCTCATAATACTTTGTTGGCTGGGCAGGTCCTCAGCTGGTTTCACTTGGGCTCACTCGCATGGCTGTGTCTGGCTGGAGGTAGTCCCACAGTCTGACAGTTGGCGCTGGCAGAGGGGCCTGTCCTTCGTCATGTGGCCTCCCATCCAGTGAGCCTGCCTGGCATCTTCCCAGCCTACTGTTGCCAAATTCCCAGAGGTCGAAGGCAGACGCCACCAGAGACACACACTCCACCTGCAAGAGACAGGGTTTGCAAAGCACGTTGCAAAGGGGTGCTTGCTGGAGGGGGGAGCTTCTGTGTGTTGAACAATCCACCATAGTGAGATTCATCTCAGAACAAAGCATTTTAAGATAGCCTTTGTGTACTAAACAAAATAACCTTTTGTGGTTTCACAAAACAACCCTAAAACAAAAGACAATAAACCAAGAAGTTCTTTCCAGATGAGGTTAAGAGTTTTAACAAAATAAATTGACATTTATTACCATTGAAACCTTAACCCCACATGGGAAAATCCAGCCGCCTGTGACAGTCTAAATCTCACACTTTTCCAGTCTTGCTGGGGTTCACCTTCGGCTTTTAATTTCAGAAACTTAATTTTTTTCTAACAACCAGAGAGCAGTGCCATGAGGAGTAAATGAGTATCTGTGTGTAGTCTGAGCCAAGTGCCTGGCCCATACCGTCTGTGGTCAGGGAGTGGTAGCTCTTCTGTTTTCTCCTGCGTCATCCCAGTTGTTCATGCTCTGGAAACCACACAGAGACGGACTCAGCAAGGCAGATACCCAACCGACTGAGCCACTCATTGTCATCTATTTGAGATCTTTTGTTTTAAGCATATTTATGTGTACCTGTTGTATCATCCCATAGCCTTAACCCTTTTATCATTATAAAATATCCTCCTTATCTCTCTTAGCATCCCTAAACTGTTTTGTCTAATATTAATGTAGCCACTCCAGTTCTCTTATGCATGGTTTACTGGTATATAGCTTTTTCCATTCTTCTACTGCAACCTAGCTGTGTCTCTGAACTTAAAGGGCTTCTCATAGGTCACAGGGATGAAAAGTACAGCATACGGAATACAGTCACTAATACTGTAATATAGTTATCATGGTGGGCATTTCATAAGGTGTCTAATTGTTGAATCACTGTGTTGTACACCTGAAACTAATATGACATTCTATGTCAACTATACTTCAATCAGAAAAATTTTTTTAGGAGTGCCTGACTAGCAGGCAGCTCTTGATCTCGAGGTTGTGAGTTTGAGCTCCATGTTAGATATAGAGATTACTTAAATAAACTTAAGAAAAACTTTTTTGATAATAAAGGACTTCTCAGGGTGCCTGGGTGGCTCCATCAGTTAAGCATCTGCCTTAGGCTCAGATCATGATCCCAGGGTCCTGGGATTGAGCCCCACACTGAGCTCTTTGCTCAGTGGGGAGCCTGCTTCTCCCTCTCCCTCTGCTCTTCTGCTCCTCCCCCTGCTTGTGCATGCAGTCTCTCTCTGTGTCAAATAAATAAAATTTAAAAATAATAATAAAATACTTCTCTGTAGACAGGATAGAGCTGGATTCTGCTTCTTTATCCAGTCTGACAATCTCTGCCTTTGATTAGATTGTTGCATCCTTAAACACTTGAACAGTTTTATTGAGGTATAATTTAGAAATCATAAAATTCATCTTTTCTAAGTGTGCAACTCAATGATTTTTAATAAATTTACAGAGTTGCACTACTATCCCCACAATTCAGTTTTAGAACATTTCCATCATCCCCAAATGTAGAATTTCTCTCCACCTTCCTTCTCCCCCCTAGCCCAAAGCAACTACCAAGTCTTCCTGTGTGTATAGATTTGCCTTTTTGGATCTTTCCCTTTCTTTCTCTCCTAATTATTATTATTATTAGTAGTAGTAGTAGTAGGTTTTTTGTTTGTTTTTTAGAGAGAGAGAGCTGAAGGGAGAGGCAGAGGGTGAAGGAAAGAGAGAGAATCTCAAGCAGGCTCCACACCCAGCAGGCTTGATCTCATGACCCTGAGATCATAATCTGAGCCAAAATCAAGAGTCGGATGCTTAACCAACTGAGCCACCCAGGCACCCCTGGACGTTTCTTATGGTATATAGTCTTGCATCTGGTGGCTTTCATTTAGTATGCTTCTGAGGTTTAACCCTATTATAGAAGGCAGCAGTAGTAATTCATTCCTTTCTGTGGCTGACTAGTATTGAGCTGTATAGAAATACTTCTTTTTAGCCTGTTCATTGGTTGCTTTGCTAGATGTTTTCATTGTTTCCATTTTTTTTAGCTATTATAAATAAATTTTCATAGCTGCTATGAACATTTGTGAACAAGTCTTTGTGTTGTCTTATGTTTCCTGGGTCATCTGACAAATTTATGTTGATTTTTTTTTTTTAAGATTTTATTTATTCATGAGATACACAGAGAGAAAAGAGAGGCAGAGACACAGGCAGAGGGAGAAGCAGGCTTCATGCAGGGAGCCTGACGTGGGACTCGATCCTGGGACTCCAGGATCAGGCCCTGGGCTGAAGGCAGCGCTAAACCGCTGAGCCATCCGGGCTGCCCTATGTTGACCTTTTGATGGACTGAACAAACTTCTTCAACACCAAGTGGCTGTGCCCGTGTTCATATTCCCACCAGCAGCGTACAAGTGTTCAATTTCTCCACATCAGCCCCAGTATTTGTTATCGTCTGTTATTTTACTTAGAGCCACACTAGTGGCTGTGAACTGATACTACACTGTGTTTTTTAATTTGTATTTTCCAAATAAGTAATGATGTTGAGCATCTTTTCATGTCCCTGCCAGCTGTATCAGCCGGCCAAGGCTGCTGTGACAAAAGTACCACAAACTAGGTGGCTTCAAACAACAATACAAATGTGTTGTCTCACAGTTCTGGAGGCTAGGAGTCCCGAGCTAAGGGGTCAGCAGGGCTGTACTCCCCCAGGGCTCTAGGGGAGAATCTATTCTAGGCCTTTCTCTCAGTTCCTGGTTTGGCTGGAAGTCTTGGGCAGTCCTTGGCTTGTAGCCGCGTGCCTCCAGTCTCTGCCTCCCCTGTCCTATGGCACTCACACCTACCCTATCTCCACATCGTCCTCTTAAAAGAACACCGGTCATATTGAGTCAAGGACCCCGTCCTGCTCCAGGATGACCTCATCTTAACTAACGAAATCTACAACCACCCTATTTCAAATGAAGGTCACCCTCTGAATGTGGTGAGAAGCTGGAACTGGTGTCTTGAATGAAGAATATGCATATTATAGCCTGCTGAATGAAGGGACACGAGCCGCACACAGGAAGCTCCCTCAGCATCCAAACTCCCACTTTGGGGAGGTGAAACCCACAAGGTTGTTTTGATTGAAGGCACTGTTTTAAGGCACACATATAGAGTCACAAGATTTATTGCTTACAGATTCCAGACATTGTTGAGGGGGGAGAGGTGGGAGGGTGGGGTTAGGTTGGACAGTGAGCCGGGGAAGGGCAGTTCTATGTCCCAGGTCATGAGAGGGCAGGGGTAGAGGGCAGGGTGATAAACACCTATTACTTGTAAGGTAGTTGGGGCAGAGGTCACTAACTTTTCTCAGACTTAATTCTAAGTGGCTATTTTTAAAGGTGTCTAGGAAAAGCAAAGCAGGAATTTATTGCAGTAGTCCTAAACTTGCGTCCTTATCTAAATCTCCACACTCTGGGTGTGAGTAGGGCTATTATACTATAAGATGCATAGGCAGCAATTCAGAAAAACAAACGTTTTTCTCATCACTCTGGGGTATTAGGGGTTAGGACCACCACATATCTTTTAGAGATACACATCAGCCCATAACACTAGCCATTCGTATGTGATCTTTGGTGAGATATCTGTTGAAACATTTTGCCCATTTTTAAAACCCGATCGTTTCTCTTATTACTGAGTTGTGAGAACTCTTTATATATTCTGGATACAAGTCCTTTTTTTTTAAAGATTTTATTTATTCATAGACACAGAGAGAGAGAGGCAGAGATACAGGCAGAGGGAGAAGCAGGCTCCATGCAGGGAACCCGATGAGGGACTCGATCCCGGGTCTCCAGGATCACACCCCAGGCTGCAGGCAGCGCCAAACCACTGCGCCACCGGGGCTGCCCCAAGTCCTTTTTTTAATACATGATTTGCAAGTATCTTCTCCCAATGTGTGGCTTCTCTTTTCATTTTATTTTTATTTTTTTATTTTAATTCCAGTATTGTTAACATACAGTGTTAAATTAGTTTCAGGTGTCCTGTCTTTTCCTCTCCTTAATGTCATCTTTAGAAGCACAGAAGTTTTTTACCCTGATAAGGTCAAATTTACCTTTCTTTTTTTTTAAAAGATTTTGTCTACTTATTTGAGAAAGAGAAAGAGAACACAAGCAGGGGTGAGGGGCAGAAGGAGAGGGAGAAGCGGACTCCGCACCGAACAGGGACTCCATCCTAGGACCCTGGGATCATGACCTGAGCCAAAGGCAGACACTTCACTGAGCCACCCAGGCACCCTGCCTTTTTTTTGTGTCTGTGTTTTTATTGTTGCCCCTAAAGAGTCTTGGCCCTACTCAGAGTTTATCAACTTTGGCACTGTAGACATTTTGGGAAAGCTAACACTTTGTTGTGGGGCTGTACTGTGTGTTACGAGATGTTGCACAGCATCCTTGGCCTCTGTTCCTTAGATGCTAATAGTATCCACCCCACACCAGAGTTGTCACAACTAAAAATGTTTCCAAACATTGCTAAATGTCCCCTGGGAGGGGACAAAATGACCCTGGTTGAAAACCAGTGGCCTAAACCAACATTGCAAAGATTTTCTCCCGTGTTTCCCTCTATGAGTTTTCTAACTTTAGCTCTTACACTTAGATCTAGGACCATTTTTAGTTCATTTTTATGTTTGGTATGAGATAAAGATCTAAATTTATCGTTTTGCATATGAATATCCAGTTGGCCCAGTATCATTTGTTGAAAAGATGATGCTTTGACCCATTGAATTACTTTATCAAATTGTACCTCTGTTAAGAAAAAAAAAAAAAATCAATTGACCTAAACATGGGCATTTATTTCTGGACTCTCTCTCATTTCTGTTCACTTGATGTCTGTCTGTCTTTGTGCCGACACCACATGATTTTAGTTACTGTGGTTCTACAGTAGATTGTGAAATGGGAGTCCTCCAGCTTTGCTCTTTTTCAAAAATTTTTTAATGTGTTTAATATTCATTCACATTTAATGTAATTACCAATCTACTTAGGTTTAATTCTGCTACTTGCTGTTTTCTAGTTACATCATCTTTTTATTCCTCTGTTCTTCTCGCCCTCTTTATGTGTGTCGCCTTTTGTATTAAAGTAATTTTTAGTGTACCGTCTTAGTGACTATTAGCTTTTCTGCTGTAATTGCCTTTTTCCTTTTAAGTTGGTTCTAGGGATTACAATATACATGTTTTACTTAACACAATCTACTTCTGGTCAATACAGGTCTGTTTCTGGTAAAATAGGAGAACTTTGCACCAGTATGGCTCCATTTCTGTTCCTCTTTTGTGCTCTGTTGCCATATATACTACATCTATATTTATTATCAACACAGTGGTGTAACTCTTTGCTTTAAATAGTCACACATCTGGGATCCCTGGGTGGCGCAGCGGTTTGGCGCCTGCCTTTGGCCCAGGGCGCGATCCTGGAGACCCGGGATCGAATCCCACGTCAGGCTCCCGGTGCATGGAGCCTGCTTCTCCCTCTGCCTGTGTCTCTGCCTCTCTCTCTCTCACTGTGTGCCTATCATGAATAAAAAAAAAAAAAAAAAAATAGTCACACATCTTTGAAAGAAATTCCAGGAAAGAATCTATCTGTGTCTCCACCCACATGTTTACCATTTCCAGAGCTCTTCATTCCTTCCTGCTGGTGAAGTTACCATCTAACAGGTTCCCTTTCATCTGATGCTCTGCCTTTAGCATTTCTGGTAGTTCAGGTCTATTAACAAATTCTCTCTGTTTTTAATACCTGGAATTGCCTTTTTTTCACCTTCATTCTAAAGGCTCCTTTCATTGGATGCGCATGTCTTGGCCAGCAGGCTTTTCTCTATCACTTTGAATTCGTCATTCTTTGTCTTCTGGTTTCCATGGTTTCTGATGAAAAACCAGCTCTTGATTGTTTTATTGATCGTGGTTTCCCTATCCAGAGGGGTTCTTCTTCCCTTGCTACTTGAGATTTTCTCTTTGATTTTGGCTCTAAGCAATTTGATTGTGATGTGTCTGGGTGTGATTTTCTTTGTGTGTCTCTTTGTTAGGGTCCATTGGGTTTCTTGGGTCTATAAGTTACAGTTTTTCACCAAATTTGGAATTTGGGGAGTGTTCAGCCATTATTTATTCAAGTATTCTCTGCCCCTTTCTCTCCTCCCCTCCTAGAAATCCAATGACACATGTATAGGAATTCTTGATACTATCTGACAGATCCCTGAGGCTTTCCTCATTCTTCTTCATTGTTCTTATTTCCTCTCTTTGAGCCAGATGTCTCTGTTGCTCCATCTTCTAGTTAAGTGATTCTTCTGCCATCTTGTATCTGATCTTGAGGCCTTGCACTATGTTTTCCATTTCAGTTATTATGCTTTTCAGTTCTAGAATTCCATTTGTTTCTTTTTTATAATGCCCATTTCCCAAATTTCCTGGGTTTTTAAACTCATTTTGCCTTTAACTCTTAACCTTGCTTTTCTTTAACTCTTTAAGCATTTTTATAAGAGCCGCTTTGGGTTCTTTGTCTGCTAAGTCCAACATCTGAGCCTACTCAAAGATCCTTCTACTGGTGACTTTATTTTTCCTGAGTACTGGCCAGGCTTTTCTCTTTATTTGCCACGTCTAGTAATACCTTTGGTTGAAAACTATAAATTGTATGTAGTATGTTGCGGTGATTTTGGATTATGTTTTGTTCTCCTGATTGTTGTTTTGTTTGTCTTAGTAAACAGTTAACCTGCCTGGTCTCTGGCTATACAATCTCTCTCCCCTGTGGTATACAGCCAGTGGCGCCTCTGCTTATTATTACCCCTTCTGGAGGCCTCCCTGCATAGTTTGACTGCCAGTCAGAGATTATGTTTACATACCTCAGTTCAGTAAGATTTCCACCTGCTGCCACTTGAACCGTGTGTAGGTTGAGAAATACATTTAAAAGTATAAAAAAAATGTGCAAGTTCCACCTCAAACTTTCCATTTTCTCTGGGTCCCCTGGGGTTT
This sequence comes from Canis aureus, assembly GCF_053574225.1. NCBI lineage: Eukaryota > Metazoa > Chordata > Mammalia > Carnivora > Canidae > Canis > Canis aureus. The sequence goes on from NC_135634.1 coordinate 44,314,064, forward strand.
TCTGCCTGGATCTACAGTTTAGCAGGCGGTCAGGGATGCATGGAGATTCTATTACCTCAGTCTTTTTGTGGCTCCCTTATTTCCCAATATCCCCCCTTCCGCTCCTGGCTGCTCTCCTGTGTGCTACCAGGTCCACCTTTAGCTGGTAAAGCTGTGGGTTTTCACTGCCTGAAAATAGATGGAAACTCCCCCAGGCAAGTGGACCATAAATGTACCATTCTTGCCCAGCTGCAGGAGGGCCTCCCCAGTGAGCAAACACTTCTCGAGTTGCTGCCTGCCATTGGTCACTCTCCAGTGTTCTGAAATGATTGTTTTTAATAAATGTGTCACATTTTGTACTTGATTTTTATAGAAGGGAATTGCCTAAGTTGTGTTCCTATTACCAGACATCACCAGGCACTATTCTAGGCCTTGGGGGTAGAACAGTAAGTAAAATAGACACTGTATTGGGAGAAATCAGACCTTAAACAAATAAGCAACTTGAACTATAATATGTCAAATGATGGTGAGTGCCTTGAAGAGCAGGCAAGTGGGACAAGCGCAAGGGAGCGAGCCCCATGACAGTGGGGACAGCAGATGTCTCGTCCCTGAGGTAGAAGCATATTGGGTGTTCTGGGAGCAAGGAGAAATGGGGAGGGATGTTCAGATCACCCAGGGCTCTGAGAAGAACATTAGCTTTTATTCTGGGAAAAAAAGGAAGCTGTCAGAAGGGATTTTATGAGAAGGGACACTATCACTCCTCTTGCATTAAGTGCAAGGAGTGCCCACTTACAGCTTCCCAATGAGAAAGAAAACTGCCCCGGGAATTCAGTCAGTCATTGATGGGGCTTGACATTCCTGTACTTGAACTAAGACCAGATAGCCCGTGGGCCTCATGAATTCTGGGCTGAGGAGGCATTTGGCCTTAAAAAACCATCACCCAGCTTAGAACCAGGGGCCCTTGTTGGGGTCCTGACTGTGCCGCATACAAGAGTCGGTTTCTCTAAATGGGCCAGTTGCTAAGTGCCCTGAATGAGAGCAGTACTCAACCCAGTGTCTCACTCATGTGATACATAGTAAGTAGATCTGAGTCGCATATGGGCACCAACAAACTGTGAGGTTTGCAAAGTGCCTGCTTGTCCAGGCACCCCCCGCCCGGTGCCTTTGAACTGCTAAGTGACCTGTGATCATTCCTTACCACTCATACTTTGTCATCATCTTCCAGAAACTGTGGCTCATCCTTCTGAAAGTCACTTTCATCTTCCTGTTCATTTCCTTTTCTGCTCCACATCCTCACTTAAGGCTTGTCTCCATGCCCTGCCGATTGCCCGGTCTCTTTCCTTCCCAGCCTGTCTTGCATGTGGCCACCAGACCATCCTCCCCCAGCAGGGCTTGGGGCATGCAGGGACATGAGCACTTAATTTCAAATTGGGGAACATTTTAATCTTTCCAGAAAGTACAGAAAATAATATAACAGCTGTGGCTCTATCCCTTCAGCCTCCATCCCTCCCCACTTCCTCCTTAGAATCAACCGCTGTCCTGTAGCTGGTGTGTAAAGTTTCATGGAAGATTCTATACTTTTATAATACCATTATGTTTCCATAAACAAATACACGATTGTTTTACAGCTTTTAATTTTATTTAAATGGCATAGCACTCTCTGAATCATTTACCAACTTGCTTTTTCTGTTTAACATTATGTGTTAAGAGGTTTATTCACACCAGTGCATGCTGCCCTAGCTCATCCATTTAATTGCTATATGGCATTCCACTATATGCTGTTATCCATTCTCACTCAAGGGACAGCAGGTTGGTCCTATATTTTCCACATTGCAGGGACGAGCTTCCTCACATGTGTAAATGATTCAGGTACACACCTAGACCTGGGCTTGCTGTATCACAGAATGCACAGAAGGGTCTTATCCTTACTCTAGATCCTGTCCTGCTGCTCTTCAGAGTGGCTGGATTAATTTACAGTTTCTCTTTTATTTTTTAAATTTTTAAAATTCATGATAGACATAGAGAGAGAGAGAGGGACACAAGCAGAGGGAGAAGCAGGCTCCATGCCAGGAGCCCGATGCAGGACTTGATCCCGGGACTCCAGGATCATGCCCTGGGCCAAAGGCAGGCGCTGAACTGCTGAGCCACCCAAGGATTCTCATACACTTTCCCTTTAAAAAAAAACATTGCTATGCTTTCCATCACCTAATAAAATTAAGTGATTAATGACATTCAAAGCCCCACTCAGTGAGACCCCAATCTACCTTTATCTTTTTTTTAAGATTTTATTTACTTATGTATTTGAGAGGGAGGATGTGTGTAAGTGAGGGAAGGGACAGAGGGAGAGAGAATCTGAAACAGACTCTGTGCTGAGCATGGAGTCTGACCCAGGGCTCAATCTCACAATGGCAAGGTCACAACCTGAATCGAAACCAAGGGTTGGAGCTCACATTGTTAGCTTTATTTCTTCATCCATAAAAATAAGGATAAGTTATCATTACGGAACCATTGTGAGATTAGGGAGTCAATCTATGGCACATAATGGACACACACAAAAATGATCATTCCTTTTCTTCCTTTTGTCCAGTTAGTATCTGCTTGCTCCTCCTTCTAAAGAAGGATGCACTTAGAGTAAATCTAATCTAGAAATGCTGGGGAAGGGTTGGGTGTTAAAGCCAAGGCTAGGATGCTATCTTGCTCCCCAATAGACATCTTCTTGGCAAGTCGGTTTATTGTTGCATCTCACTGGGGTCTTGGATCAAATTCTTGTCTCATGTCATGTGTGCTGCCCATATCCTCATTCCAAGCCCAAGGTGACATGGGGTTAAGCACAGAAGCCTCTCTCTACTCCTGCAGAGGCCCTGAGAATTGACAACACCTGATGATTATTGGATAGTGATTGGCTGAACCTAAACCCCAAGAAAGGAGTTCAGGAATCAGACTGCTTGGGTTTGAGTCCTGCCCCACACTTAACCAGCTGTGTGGCCTTGGCTAAGTTGGTTAACCTCTCTAGGCCTCAGTGTCCTTATCTTAAAAAAAGTAAGAATATAAATACCCATTTCATCAGGTGGTTGCAAGGATCGGATGACATAATACCTATAAAATGCTAGCACAGATTCAATACATGTTAGCTGCATTGGGAGGGGGGGGTTTTGTTTTGTATAAGGTTTTATTTATTTATTTATTTGGGAGAGAGAGTGTGCACAGGCCCATGCACACACAAGCATTCATGAGCAATAGGGAGAGGCACAGGGAGAGGGTGGAGTAAACTCTCCACTGAGCAGGGATCCCAACATGAGGCTAAATCCCAGGACCCTGAGATCATGACCCGAGCTGAAGGCAGACACTTAACTGACTGAGTCACCCAGGCACCTGCATGTTAGCTGGTTTTAATAATTTAATTATTAAATACGAATTTATTAATTACGAATTTAATAATTTAATTCGTAATCCAGAGTCAGCCTAGACTGGAGCAATCCAGAGTCTTCTAGAGTAGAGGTACATCCCAGGTTGTCTGGCTAGAGCTAGAACTGAGGCCAGTAAGTGGGTGGCCAGGGTGGGGTTGGGGGTGGAGAGCAAGGAGAAGAGAAGTTGGACACCCTTAGCGGGTAAAGGGGTAAAGGAAGGGAAGGAAGCTATTGCCAGTGCAAATTCCAGTAACAACAGGCCTATGAGAGTTTCCCTGAAAAACCCAATGAATTCAGATTCCTGCCCTCCATCCCTACCCTACCCTGGGGACTTGAGAAACACAGAGTTTTGTTTGTCTTTTTTTTTCTTTTAAGATTTATTTATTTATTCAAGAGAGAGAAAGAGGCAACAAGTGGGGAGGAGAGGGAGAAGCAGGCTCCCTGCTGAGCAGATAGCCCAATGCGGGGCTCAATCCCAAGACCCTGGGATCGCAACCCAAGCCAAAGGCAGACACTTAACCAGCTGAGCCACCCAGGTGCCCCAAGTCTTACTTTTCAAATCTTTATCTAGATTCTGTGAGAACATTGAGGTTCCTCTAAGTGTTTAGAGCATTTGTGCTTTATTGAATAATAGTTTTCCCTTATGATATTCTTGCTGACACGTAAGAAAATACCTTCATTACGTCAGGGGCATGGCTCCCACTTCTCAGGTGGTGGTTTCTTGTTAGCTAGCCCTAATTCTGCTCATTCCCGGTTGAGCATCACATCCAGGTTTGGTCCCAGGGTCTGTCTGGTCCCCTGAGGCACCCCCCCGCTGTCTCCTGAGCATACTTATAGGAACCCCTGTTTAGAAGGAACCACGATTTGGGTTACCAGAATCCTATTGTCTGTGTAAGGCATGGTCTCTGGACCCTGCTGTGCTGTTGGCTACTGTCTTTGACTTCTGGTCCTATAAAGCCTCCAAGTCTCTTCTGGTGCTATGTATTCCATGTTGTAGTAAGCTCACTTTCGACAGAGCAACTGTGCCACCTTCTCCATATTCACTTAGATGTCAGAAAAAGTTGAAGCAAACAGGTTGAGAAACTAAAGCAATGAATTAAAAGAATCGAGGAAGTAAAGGTTATAAGAGTTTTTTCTGGTTTCTATCATGTGGTTAGTTATGAACCGGGTTGGTTAGACCAGCTGTCATTACCCCTGGATGCATTCTGTGAATGAGGAAGTTGCTGTCTAGAACAACTCAGCATCACGATGAATCCTCCAGGATCCAGGACCTGTCTGCTTCCACAGTCCTGGACACACACTCAGAGCTACAGAAGTGGAAAGGATCCATTCTACTAGCGGGAAATCTGTTGATTATACTGCCTGCCTGGTCACCTCGGTCCACCCTTTCTCTCCCATGTGGAGTGTTTTTCCCTTATTTTTACAAAGAGTGAGTTTTACAATTCAGTGTTCTGAGAATGTGTCTCAAATTTAAACTGCTGGTAGAAGTCTTGTAATTATTTCAAGTGGAAAACACATTTGATACTTTCACTTGTCGTATGTAAAACCACTCGAATACATTCTGCTCTCCACATTATATCTGGAAGAATCTGAGTTTTCAAATGCATTTAGTGGTCAACCTTAGTTTTGTTTTCAGGCCAATTGCTTCGAATCTGGTTTGTCTGGAGTATTATGTATCTAAAGCCTCCAGTTAAGAATCTTGTAGTGTCATAAGATCACCGAGCTGCTGTGGGGAAGCTTCGTACTAGAACATCTAAATTCATCTCAGCTCAAGTGCCTTTTTTAGGAGGCATTCTTAATTTCTGGAAGTAATCAGTTATCACGGAGCTGTTCCTTTAGTAATTTGATACATTCTGCTCAAGCACATAAAGACCAGTAATTTTAGTAAAATTCCTCCCAACAATGGTATTTAAAACCCACCCTTATGAGGCATTTATTGTTGAACCATTTTCTTATCCATCACCTCCTTGCTTCACAAAGTAGATTTCAAAATATGTTTCATTTGGAATTCAGAAGCAGCTGGGGAAAGTTAGCAGGGTGGCTGGTGCTGTTTTCACACGGTGCCTTCTGGCCCCAGGGCGCCACTGTGCTCAGCCACTTGCACTTGAGCGGGGCAAGTAAAATCCTTCCCATCTAAACTGGGGGAAAGTAAGGAAAAGTAGATGCCTCGCTCCCCAATCGACGGCATCAACTCTGATTGTCGCAGAATGCCTCCCACATTCATCCATTTCAGAAAGTTCTTATACGTCCTCAGTTGTTTTAATCCACTTGGCCCCAACTGAAAAAGTAGAGCAAGTGCCCCGCTATCAGCAAGCATCATTTCTGGTAGGCTCTCTGCTTACATTTCCCACCGCATCTAGTGCTTTCCTCTGCCTTCCCAGTCCTCTCTCTGCACATAGTTTCCCAAGTGCTGCTGGAAGCGGATTGAATAGTATTGAATTAAGCTCTCGCTCCTCTTTGTTACATTGCATTTTCCAACTCAGCTAGTACAGCTCATTTTACTTTTGCTCTTTACATTTCAGAAGTCCCAACATGCCTCCATTTCCTTTCCACTGATACTAGTGTTTCTTAGGAAAACCATGACTATGACTTGTCTATGTCTCTCCAGCATATGGCTTTTCAAAATCAGAGAACTTAAGAAATTTCCTGTGTTGGTAAGTCATGATTTCCAACGAGGAAGCAAGAGGATCCCGTCTGCTGGCTGGAGAAACTGAGACCTACTGGCAAGAGTCCTGTTTTTCCAAATTACAGCCTCAGTTCAAAACTTGCTTAACCAAGAACTATCAATTTAATAATGATTTTTCACGTCCATTTTCCTGCCTTTGTGCATTTACGCTAACATAATATCCTGAAAGCACCGAGAGTGTCTGTCCACATGCTGCCAGTAGAGAAGCAATGACAGAGGAAGCAAATTCTCCAGGTGGCGGGTAGATGGGGCATAGTTCCCTGGTTCTTTCTCTGGCCCCACATTCCCATACTACACTGCAATTCAAGTTATCTTTCATTAACAGTTGTATATGTTAGAGACCAAATGCAGGAAGTGTCCTGTGTTTTTGGAGGTTAGGGAGGGCCTATCCATTACCAACGAATTTAACTATAAAGTAGTTGTAATAAAAAAAAGGAAAAAAAAATCTTCAACTTGTTTTAACTAAAAAAGAATATTGGCTAAATATTTCAGTGAATCCCTTACTAGTTTTGGAACAAATTAAATCAAGCTTTAACTTGCAATGAAAAGTATTTGCTAGCGTGTGTACAGGTTGATTTGTGAGTGTCTTACAGAGGTGCTTGTTGTCCAGGGTAAAGAAATACTCTGGCTAGCACTGGCTGAGGTTAGCCATGGACCATTTATTTTTCATCGAAATGGAATGTGGACGTTTGTTTAGTTTCTTAACGTTTTATATTCCACCCTGGCAGGGACGTGGTGTATCACCAATCCCTCCGTGAAACTGTGATTCATAAGCCCATTTCCCTCCCGTGCCTCCAAGGCTTCGGCCCCTGGAAAAGAATTGAAATACTACCCCGTTGCCCAGAGCTCCCTGCCACTCACTCTTACCACAGAGCCTGCTGCTTTTGTTCACTGAACAGTTGTTTTCCTAAAATAATCCATAATGTACACACTATACTTGATCACTAAGATGTTGGGCTTTAAGTAAACTAAACTCTAAGCCATGGTGGCACTGTAACTCCTAGCTGTCCCAGAGCTGACCTCAGGTAGCTGACCTCAGGTAGGGCCTCGCAGATAGCATTACCTTTAAGGAGCCCCGAGTGAAATTTCAGGATGGTGGGTACACTAGCCCTTGGCCAGCCGAGCTACAGCCTCCGGTGAACAGCAGGAGAAGGCAGCTGCCCTGACCGTGGTGATGAGTCAGGACTAGGGGTTAGATTGCCTTTGAACCTGGTGCACCAGCAGCACAAGAGTGGATCCTCTGTTTGGAATTAGATGGGACGGGAAGGAGAAAGAGGAGACGGAGAGTTCTGGAATGCCGCTGCAGCCCTGCTCTTCCCTCTCTGGCCTGTTGAGCTCTACCTTAGCCAGATGTGGGGATCCTTGGGCCTCGAAGACAGTTCAGCCCCAGCCTCCTCAGAAATAGGTTCTCTGCAGGTCCCAAGTGGCTGAATCACAAAGATTTGGGCAGAAGAGGGCTGCTTCCAGCTTTAAGTCTGGACTCCTGGCCTCCAGACCCACCTGTCACTGTGGGCTGGCCACTTCTCTCGGGCTCAGTCCACACCAGACACAATAGGTAAAGTAAAGGGAACCCCCAGCTAAGACACAAAGTGCCATGGAAATCCATGTAAGGTGGGTTCCTCAGTGATCCTGTGATCAGAAGACACCATGTGATGCTCTTACATGTAAGCTGGCAGAGGAGGATCTGCTCAGCTTGCCCGTGCCCCAAAGAAGACAGTCCTGATGGTTAGAGAAGGCTCTGTGCTGGTCTGGGACCTGCCTCTTAGTCTGCCTTTGGAGACCGCCTTAAGACAGGTAAATCAGACCCCCTTAAGACATCCCATCCTGGGTGGCACTGTCTAGTGATGGCAGATGGCGTTACCCATCTGTGTGCTAAAGAGAGCTTAGACGGCCTGTCCTCCCTGAAACAGCCCTGCCCAGACGCGGGCCCCACAGGAATGTGAGCCCTCAGATCCCTTGGACACTGACTCATAAATCAAATTCACAGAAGACTGGGGCACCCAGAATGAATAGGGGCAGGGAACACCTATTTGCAGAATAGGGCCTCTCTTCCTGTTGGGAAGTTTAGAGGAGCCAAATGACAGGTTGTTGAGTGGGCAAGGAATCAGGGGAAGGATTGGTTAGGTGATCTCAGGGACCATTGTCACCAGGCCTGAGGCACCCCTACACCCTGAGGGCTGGACCAGCACTTGAACTGCCAGCTTCCTCAGGCCCCTGTCCTCCCCCTTTCTCACTCCCATAGCCAGCCAGCTCCCATCATAGACACAGTCTTTCCTTAGTACCTGTCAGGTGAAGGTCTGCTCTGTTTTGGTGTTATCTTTATAATTTAAACCGCAAAGGACAACATGATCTCTGAAGTCTTGGCAGGGAGTGGGAAAGAGTACTGCAGGACACCCCCCCACCCCCCGCCGTTACCCAGTTCCATCCAGTGATGACATCTTGCAAAACTATAGTATAATATCACAGTCAGGATATTAACATTGAGGATTTCCATTACCACTGGGATATCTTTAATAGCCACACCCACTTCCCCTCCCCCCCCACTTCCTCCATAACCCCTAGCAACCACTAATCTGTTCTCCATTTCCACCATTTTGTCACTTCAAGCATGTCATGTAAATAGAATTGTACAGTTTATAACCATGAGAAATGACTTGTTTCGCACAGCATAATTCACTGAAGAGTCATCCAGGTTTGTGTATCAGTAGTTCCTGGTATGGATGTACCATGGTTTGTTGAATGGTTCCGCTGTGGAAGGACAGCCGACATTCCCGGTGTTGAGTTGTGACAAGTAAAGCTGCTGTAAGCATTCATGTACAGATTTTTATATGACGATAAGTTTCCCTCTCTCTGGGATAAATGCCCAAGAGTGTAATCGCTGAGCCACATGTAGTTGTAGGTTTAGCTTTTGAAGAAACTGCCAGACTGTTTTCCACAGTGGCTGTACCAGTTTTGTGTTCTCAGTGTGGGAGTGATCCAGTTACTCTGTTTGTGTACATCTGTTTTGAGGTTCCCAATTCTGGCCCTCTGAAATCCTACCCAGTCTTGAAACCTGTTGCTATATAGTAATTCCTGAAATTGGGTGTATTAATTCTTCCCACCGTATTCTTTTTCAAAATATTCTTAGCTCCTCTAGTCCCTTTACCCTTTCTACATTTTAGAATAATCTTGTATGTATTTACAGAAAATCTTGCTGGTATTTGATAGAAATTACATTAAATTCATCTAGCAATTTGAATAGAATTGACATCTTAACTATGTTGAGTCTTCCAATTCATGAACAAGATATATCTTTCCATTTATATGATCTTCAGTTTCTTTCATTAGCATTTCATAGCTCTCAGCATGCAAGTCCCATCCATGTCTTCCTAGATTGACACCTAAGTATTTTTCATTTTTATTTTTTCTGACCAATTATAAATGATGTATTTTTATTTCAGTGTCTTAATTTAAGCTCATCACTAGTATATAGAAATTGATTTTCATGAATTTATCTTGTATCTCGTGTACTCTCTGAACTCTCTTAGTTCTAGGATTTTCGAGGGGTTGATTCCTTGGGATTTTCTATATAGACAATCACGGCATCTGCAAACAGAGATAGTTCTGTTTCTTCCTCTCTGATCTATATGCTTTTTACTTCCTTTTTTTTTCCCTCTTGCTTTATTGCTCTGCCTAGAATTTCTAGCACTATGTTGAAAAGAATGGTGAAAGCAGGAATCCTTGCCTTGTTCCCAGTCTTAGGGGGAAAGCATCCAGTCTTTCATCATTAAGTGCAATATTAGCTATTGGTTCTTTATCAAGTACCCCTCTGTTCCTTTTTTTCTTTTTTTTTTTTTAGAGTTTTTATCATGAATGTTGTTGAGTTTGGTCTTTTTTTCTTCATCCATTTATATGATCATGTAACTTTTTTCTTCACAAACCTGTTAATCTTGTGGACTACAATGTTTAAATTTTAGATATTGAACCAGACTTGCATTGACAGAACAAACCCCACTTGCCATGGCATATAATTCTTTTAACATATTGATCTATTGCTCTATTCTATTTGTTAAGATTTTGTTAAGGATTTTTTTCCCTTTTCTTTTGACTTGATTGTTAAGGATTTTTGCATCTTTATTCATGAAGGACATTTGTCTTTGTTTTTTTTTTTTTTTTTTTTGTGGTACTGTCTTTATCTGGTTTTGGTAACATAAAAGCTTTATAAAATGAATTAAGAAGTGTTCCTTCCTGTTTTGTTTTCTTTCTTTCTTTCTTTTTTTTAAAGATTTCATTTATTTATTCATGAAAGACACAGAGAGAGAGAGGCAGAGACACAGGCAGAGGGAGAAGCAGGCTCCATGCAGGGAGCCTGACATGGGACTCTATCCTGGGACTCCAGGATCATGCCCTGGGCCAAAGGCAGGCGCTAAACCACTGAGCCACACAGGCATCCCCTGTTTTGTTTTCTTGAAGACAGAATTGGTGTTACTTTTTAAAAGCCTGATAGAAATCTTCAGGGAGACCATGTAGGCCTGAAGATTTCTTTTCAGGGAACTTTTAAATTATGAAGCAGGGGATCCCTGGGTGGCTCAGCGGTTTAGCGCCTGTCTTTGGCGATCCTGGAGTCCTGGGATCGAGTCCCGCGTCGGGCTCCTAGCATGGAGCCTGCTTCTCCCTTTGCCTGTGTCTCTGCCTCTCTCTCTCTCTATGTCTATCATGAATAAGTAAATAAATCTTTAAAAAATAAAATAAAATAAATTATGAAGCAATTTCCCTCATAGTCATAATTCTAAGGTTACTTGAATAGTCTTATATCACAGTTTCATATTGACAGGCTTGTGATGATTTGTGGGTTTTTTTAAGATTTTATTTATTTAACAGAGAGAGAGCTCAAGCAAGGGGAGCAGCAGGCAGAGGGAGGAGAAGCAGGCCCCCCAGTGAGCAAGGAGCCCAATACAAGGCTCAGTCCCAGGACCCCAGAATCATAACCTGAACTGAACGCAGACACTTAGCCAATTGAACCACCCAGGCGCCCCATGATTTGTGTTTTTATCTAAGTTGTTAAACCTGTATGTGTAGAGTTATTCATAATAATCCCTTATCTTTTTTTTATCTGTAGGATCTGTAGTAATATCTTCTGTTTCATTCCCAACATTGGTAATTTCTGTCTTCTACCTTTTTCTTTGTTGGTCTTGCTTGAGACTTGGCATTTTTATTAATCTTTTCAAAGAATCAGCTTTTTGTTTGACTAATTTTCTCTACTGTTTTCTACTTTCCTTTTCATTGATATCTGCTCTTTATTATTTCCTTCCTTTTTCTTGCTTTCGGTTTGTCTAGTCTTTTTTTGTGTTCTGGAGACTTTCTTTTTTTTTTCATTTGTTTCAAGAATGTGCATTGCTCATGGAAGCCTTTTTGTGATGACTGCTTTAAAAATCAATGGCAGATAATTCTAGCAACTCTGTTATCTTGATATTGGCATCTACTGATTGTCTCTTTTTGTTCAGTTTGAGAGCTCCCTGACTCCTGGTATGACGAGTGATTTTTTTAAAAGATTTTATTTATTGGGACGCCTGGGTGGCTCAGTGGTTGAGCATCTGGCTTTGGCTCAGGGCGTGATCCTGGAGTCCTGGGATTGAGTCCCACATTGGACTCCTTACATGGAGCCTGCTTCTCTCTCTACCTATGTCTCTGCCTCTGTGTGTGTGTGTGTGTGTGTGTGTGTCTCATGAATTAAAAAAAAAATTTTTTTTTAATCTTTAAAAAAAAATATTTTGTTTATTTGACACAGAGAGAGAGCATACAAGTAGGCAGAGCAGCAAACAGAGGGAGAGGGAGAAGCAGGTTCCTTGATGAGTAGAGAGCCCAATGTGTTCTCCATTTCAGGACCCTGGGATCACAACCTGAGCCAAAGGCAGACGCTTAACCGACTGAGCCACCCAGGTGCCCCTGATGAGTGATTTTTTTTTTTATTTAAACCCAGATATTTTGAGTATTATAAGACTTTTGATCTAATTTAAACCTGTTTTAGCCAGCTGCTCCTGACCCTGCTCTGGCTGAGGGAGCAGGGGCTCCTCCTTATTACTGCCAGGTGTGAATAAAAGTTCAGGATTTACACTCAGCCTCTGTTGACACCTATTGGTGGAGGTTGGGGAGGAGGAGACTCCTTGTTACTGCAGGGCAGGGATGGGAATTCCCCAGATACCTTCTAGGCCTCCACTAGTATCTCCCTAACCAGAACAGGTAGGAGCACCTCATTAGTGTTGCCCACATTGCCTCCCCTGATGCCACAGGGACATGGTGGGTAGTGGTGAAGCCCTTGATTCTCTCTCTACCAGGCTCCTCTGACACCCTCAGGGCCAGAGCATGGAGAGGGAGATATCTTATTACTGCCAAGTGGAGGCTAGGCTCTCCACATGGTCTCCACTCTCACCTGGGGATGAGGACCTCATTACTGCCCAGCAGGGATGAAGCTCCCCCTCTCTACTTGCTCTTTTCTCATGCACCCCAGCTGGGGATGTAGGGGTGCCTGATGATACCTAATGAGTAGAAGTCTGGCCCCCTCCCTGAGGCCCTTGCTGGTGTGGTTGGGACAGGGCCATGATATTTTCTGTAGTGTTTGATTATTTTCTAAAACTTCTGTCATGCTAAGCTATCCCTTTCCTGGTCCTTTGGCTAAAGGCTTTGGGGGGGATTTTTTGCCTTCACCATTCACATTGCCAGGTTGCTGGCTTCTTCTGCTCCAAGTGTGGAATCTATAAGAACAAAGGAAACCCAGGGAACTCAACACCTTTCATTCCTTGCATCTTCAGAGACCTAGCCAGTCTGCCTCCTTCTCTCCATCTTTCAGGGTCTCTTATGTTTATTTTATACATAACATCCAGTGTTTGGGTTGTATTTAGTGGGAGGAATAGTGAAAATTATATCTACTCCATCTTCCCAAAAGCAAAACAGCTCTTCTCTTTTTGAGGAGTCTCCTTACTTACTGGCTGTAAACCACTAGAGAGAACAAGTTTTGTGTGCCCTGGAAGGCATATGTGCATATGAAGATGCTTAATAGTTGTTGGTAGTCTGACCTGGCTGTTCACATGGCACCTGAAACTCACAGAGGGAAATTTAGAGAACTGACTAAGAGAGACTGCTGGGTGTCCTGTTGAACCTCTTCACTCTGTGGCCGTGGAAGTGCTCCCTAGGTGCCCAGCTTCCGAAAGAGGAGGCTGGCATCTTCCCTTCCATCTTCATGCAGAGGTTATAAGCAGAGGACAGACTGCCCCCAAAGCCCTTTGACATGCAAACCCACCAGTTGTCAGGGTTGGGCACAGACCTTGTCATTATATGGTAGGTGCCCACTTAGGGAACAGCAGCCTCTTTGAGAATGCATGGCTGGGGGGTCACAGCACTCATCCCATGTGTCCTTTGAAACAGGAGGACCATGACACTATGGAAGCTGATCTGGACAAAGATGAGCTGATCCAGCCCCAGCTTGGAGAGCTCTCAGGCGAGAAGCTTCTGACCACGGAGTACTTGGGAGTAAGTACCACATGAGGGTGCGGAGGAAAAGGGGAAAGGAGAGATGGGCCATTGATGCATTGAGCTTTTGCAGTGACACATAATGGTTTGGTTTGGTCTGCTACAATACCGTGTTTGTGAGAAACTCTTTGCTGGCCTGTTTGCCTGCAATGGCCCTGAAGTGCATTGCACTGTGGTCCCAGCTACCTGCCCCAGGGCTGTGGGTGAACAGGAAAAGATTAGAATATAACCAGAGGGCACATGCCAGAAGCCTTCCTAATGTCTAACATTGTGCCCATCTTTAGTAGTAATCATCTACATGCCCAGCTTCTGAATTTTTGTGCACCTTATCTAGTAGAGGGGAAGAGGGAAGTCACTAGCACACAGGTGATGGCTGAAACCATCAAAGCAGGTGTGATTGCTCACTGAAGTGGAGGGCCGGGGGGAGAGGGTGGTAGGCTGAGGCCAGATGGGAAGACCAGATGTGTCAGGACGGGAAGCAAGAAGAGGAGCCTCTGAGAAAGGCAGAAAAGTGGATAATCAGGATTGCAGAGAACCAGGAGAATGTAGCATGCTGACTAACTGAAGGGAGGAGTGGTTCAGAATGGACTGAGTGGTCAGTCCAAGCGTCCAAGAGGCCTGTGGAGTCACACGTCCTAGATCAGGCCATAATCTAAGCCCTAAAAACTCCCTGCTGACTCTGATGCCCGGCCAGCTCTGGGCGCCCATGCTTAGCTCCTCTAGCTAAACAGGGAAGGGTATTAGCCAGGAGGGAGCTGCCGATTGGTCAGGAGAGGGTGGCAGCGCCACGGACCCACAGGTTTCTCATGAAACCATGAGCAGAAGGCACGTCAGTGGACAGGGGGAGTGGTGGAATGTGAGGTTTCCGAAGGGAGGAGCAACTGCAAGGGTTTGGGAGCCAGTGGGGACTGGAGCTCCAAGACGGATAGCAGAGTGCACAGCAGCAATGGCCATGGCATCAAGAGGAGCTCCTGGAATTTTGAAGCTGGTGGTTGACTGAGTCGGTCACACAGAGTCTGACCTCTCCTCAAATGAGTCAGGTTATTGTTGGAGCAGAAAGCCGGGAGCCAGTCTCTCAACAGTCGGCCAGCAGGGACAGTGACTTCAGAAGGAGAAGGATGTGGATGCAGGTGACATGAGCCTTGTAGGAGTGGCTAGAAGCAGAAAGTGCCTTTCCAGCGCCACCCCCATCCCGGCCCTTCTCATCTCATCCTGGGCACTGGTCTCCCCAGTCACCTGCCCCGGTCATCCTCACTTTTTGAGGAATTTCCAGGGCCCCAGGCCAGAGTATAGAATCTGCTGGTGGAACTTGAGGTTAGAGGCAGCCAGCTGTGGGAGCTTCCTAGGCAAGGGTTTGGGATTTTATCCTACATGAGCTGGGAGCATCCTGGAGTTGGGGAGTGACTCCGTTTGACTTGTTTTAATTTATTATTTTTAAAAGATTTTATTTATTTATTCATGAGAGACACAGAGAGAGAGGCAAAGACACAGGCAGAGAGAGAAGCAGGCCCCTCACAGGGAGCCTGACCTGGGACTCGATCCCCAGATCGGGGTCATGCCCTGAGCCAAAGGCAGATGCTCAACCACTGAGCCACCCGGGCATCCCTTGACTTGTTTTAATATACGACCTTCTATTTTCACTCTGGCTGCATAATGGAGAATAGACTGTAAGGAGGAAAAGTGACAGAAGGGAGATGACCCAAGGAGGCTGGGCCAGGGTGCCACCTTTACACCCCCGCCCCTTGCATCTGGCCACCATCAAGGCCAATAGCCTGCCACAGTCCTTAGAATGCCTCAAGGATCAAAGGAGTCTGACTGTGGAGGCTCTGTTTATATTAGGTCAAGTAAGGTTGGAAGTGAGGGAGCCAGGTTCCAAGTTGTTGATGGGAGTCTGGAGCCCTGACGAGGCTCTGTTTCCCTTTGGAAGAGTGCTGGCTTTGTCAGGGAAGGACGGGGCTCCATTTGATAGGCTGTGCGTTGTTTAAAAGCAAGACTCCTGCTTCAGGGGTGGGAGATGAGGAGGACAGAAGAGGCAGTCGGTGGGGCTTCTTTGGAGGATGGAAGCACCAGCCATCGGGCACACAGCCCACAGACACAACCACGCAGGCACATGAGGGTCAGCAAGGATGTCACGCAGCTTGGTGAATAAGAAACCTAAATGCAGCCCCCAGCTGAATGACTTGCAGTACCGCGACACAGTCCAATGGTGTGGGTGAGATCTTATGTTGATAGTGGTGAAGATTTCTAACAACACCAAAAAAAAGTCCCAGATGCAGAATATCTGGGACTCCCAGCTTCCTCATGCAGCTTCACTGAGGCACAAAATGGCAGAGCTTGCAGATCGACGGGTCACCCAGTGTCATGGCATCTGGAAATGGTATCATTTTCTCGTAGCATGCAGTTCTAAATCTCCTGAATGTCTATGTACTATCCTAGGATGTACATACTATCCTATGTACTAGGAGAGATTTTGAATACAACAGGAAAGTTCCCTGCATGTTTGCTTGTGTCGTTGGTGGAGACATGAGTAATACAAATGACATCCAGAAAGAATTCATTATATAAATGTGAAGACCAAGCGTATTAGCTTCCTAGGACCAGAGTAATAAATGAGCATAAACCGAATGGCTTAAAACACCAGAAATTTATTCTCTCACAGTTCTGGAGGCCAGAGGTCTAACATCAAGATGTCCACACAGCCACGTCCCCTCCAAAGGCCCTGCAGGGGAAGCTTTCATGCTCCCCAGCTTCTGATGGTTCCATGTTTTCCTCAGCTTGTGGCTGCGTCCCTCCTGAACTCTGCCTCCATCTCCATGGGGTCTTCTCCCCCTTTTCTTTCTTTCATATCATATAAGCACACTTATCATTGGATCTAAGATAATCTAGAATGATCTTTTCATCTCAGGATCCATAACTTAATCACATTTGCCAAGACTGCTTTTCCAAATGTCACATTCACGGGTTCTTGGGGTTAGAACATGGACATGTCTATCTGGGGCCAATGCCCCTCAGCCCACTGCAACAGGTCACTGTAGGATCTCATAATAGAAGGGATTTTACAGTCTCACTAGAAAACGGTATGTGGAGCAGTAGTCACAGAGGTGGTGTGCACACTCCCAGCATTCCTGTCTTTGTCCGTCACCCATGCTAAGCTGCCCTCCATCCCCTGGTCTTGATTTGAAGTTGACAGCCAGCCAGCCTCTCTGTCAGGGTCATTGACTTCAACAAGGAGTCTTACTTGCTGTGCTTTGGCTCCAGTACGAGCAGGGGCTTTCAGTTCACATTGTCGCAACAGTTTATGGCAGACGAGGGAACCTGCTACAGGTAGAAGATTTTTCTCACTGGGGAGTATGTGCCCAAAAGTCAGGATTCCTACATCCTATTCTGACATCCTACATAGGTTGTAGGTTTTTCAAAATCCCTTGAAGATACTGACTTTTTGAAACATTGGATTAGATCATGCAAAATGCTTTTCTTGAACTCGGGGCATTTGCCTAACACATAGCAGAATGCCAAAAAGTTTAAGACCTAGCTGTCACCTTCGAGAAGTTTACAAAAGAAGACACAGAGCAGACAAAAGTGTGCCATTGGTGAGGACTGCAGATAACAGCAAGGGGTGGTGAGTGGGTTGGCAGAGACTGTCCTGCACATCCTGCACAACAGAGCTGCCCAGGGTCTCTCAAAGCCCCAGAACGTGGAATGTGGCTTAAAGATAGAATCTGGGACCCACGCCAGACCTCCTTACCATAATCCCAGGAATCGGTTCTTTTTTTTTTTTTAGGAATCGGTTCTTGTACACACCAATGATCTGGAAACTACTGGCTTGGGGTGAGGGTGGAGGTACAGTAGGGGCAGCCCACCAAGGTATTCGAGGATGGAAGGAAGCCATTACCAGGATTCCTGGACACATAGCACCACCACCCCGAAGCTCGCCTCCAGCTGGGCATTTGTAGCCACACCCACACGAGGCCCCCTTGCTGGTCCTCTTCCTCCCAACTGAAAGCATACAGACCCCGTGCACTGCAGAGTCCTGGCCGCAAGAAATGCTGCAGACCACAGAGAACTCAGAAAGCTGGTGACAAGAGAACAAGTCACTTTTCCTAAGCTTGCATGAGAGTGGCAGTGGTCACATGAAATGTGTTGCTTACTCGTAATTCTGGTGGAAAGCAGCATGCTTCGTTTCTTCCTTAGGCCGTGACCGTCAGCAGGTCAAGACTGATGATTTGCCAACTTCTCCTCGCTTGGTTATTTCTGAATTTGTTTGTGTCATCCATACTATGCTGAATAATCACTTAATTCTTCCTAAAAAGAATGCCCAGATTTAAATAGCTTTGTCACCTTGGTTAAAGGGGTATAGATATTTACCATAGGATCTCAGTTTTTTGTTTTTATTTCACAGTTTAAATGTATCGTTAGTTACCCTCAACAACAGCAAGAGGCACGTCTTAAATGAGTTCAGCACATGTCACGGGCCAAGCTTTGTGCTGAGGGCTTCACACACCTGACTCCAGTAAATTTGGTCCTCCCAACAAGCTATGGGGGAAATTCTGATAGTATAGCATTTTCTAGACAGGAGAGCTGAGACTAAGGAAGGTAAGGAATATTCTCAAGTGTATTTGAGCCTGCTTGCCTTTGTTCTTTCCCACTAAGCTGTGCCACCTTCTGGAAAAGCTGTCAATTTTCCAGTGAATTGCATGCTGTATTTGCAAATTGAGAGAAGTCCCACTGAGTGGCATATTCACAATTTCCATATGGTCTGTGTTAAGCACAGACTCAGTTTGGGGGGCAGGGGGGAGGCTGATTGTAAAAGCTAATTACTCACTTTCCACACTTTCTTCCCCCTGTCCGACAAAGACCCAAATTCACTCAGTTTTCTGGAGATCGCCTGAAGGACTGGTCAGCCCTGCCTCCAGAGAATGTGTGTATGGAGGTGCAAGAGGGGATCTGCATCTTTATTACACCCACCCACCCACCCACACACACACACGCACACGCCCTGTGGTCCTGAAACCAGAGTCTGGACCATGGAAACTTTGCCACTTGGGTGGTGGGCACAGCTGGCCAGGGTGCCGGGCTGAGCCCCTTGGAGAAAGACAGGGCTCTGGGCCCCCACCATCCCACTGCCCTGGTGGGAGTATGAGGCGCTTGCAGCTGGCTGTGCTTTACTTGCAGCAAAAACCAAAATCAGAGAAGGAAGAGCCTTGGTTTACAACTTTTGCTTTAATTTTTTTTTTAATGTGTCTCTACTTTGGACCTTTTTATAATCACTTTTCAACCAGTTATCCCTGCTCTGCCTGACTAATGGTTGAAGGCTCAGTGCCTTCTACAGAGTGAGGAATTGGGTTGGAGTTAAAAATCCATATCCTTGTGTGAAAACAACTGAACAAGCAGGGGGAGTGGGAATCCCAGACTCCTAAATATTCCAAATGCTTTTTCTTTTTTTTTTTCAAAGATTTTATTTATTTATTCATGAGAGACACAGAGAAAGAGGCAGAGACACAAGCAGAGGGAGAAGCAGGCTCCATGCAAGGAACCCAATGTGGGACTTGATCCCGGGACTCCAGGATCATGCCCTGGGCCAGGCAGACGTTTAACTGCTGAGCTACCCAGGTGTCCCTCCAAATGCATTTCTTTTTCAATTTGTTTCTTGTATTCTTTTTTTTTTTTAATGTGTATTTGTTTTTAAGTAATGTCTACTCCAAACTTGGTGCTCGAACTCACAATCCCGAGATCAAGCATTACACACTCTACCGACTGAGTCAGTGAGGCACCCCCTGTATTCTTCTTTCTAATTACAAAAGAAATGCATGTGTATTACTCGAAAGTCCAAAGAAAACAGCACAAACAACCATAATAACCACCGTTCCCTCTGTTACTCTTCCATTTATCTCTGTGTCGTGTCTTTGCTTTATTAATGGCTAATAGCGGAGAGTCCTGACTTATCAGTCCTGCTGATGATGCTGTGGGACATCAGACCCCAGGCTCTATCCATTTTTTTTTTTTTTTGTCCATGTCTTTCTACACTCTGCCTGTCAATATGAAGGAAAGACCCAGGTTGCATGGGTCCTCTGGCTTATGGGGTTTAGGAGGTCTTTAAATAAAGGAATACAAAGTTAGTTATGGAAGTGAACACCTGATTTAGAATGAGAATGAGAAATCACAGTGAAATTCACATTTTAAGAATTGACAGCGAATCCCTGGGTGGCTCAAGGGAATCCCTGGGTGGCTCAGTGGTTTAACACCTGCCTTCGGCCCGGGGTGATCCTGGAGTCCCAGGATCGAGTCCCAGGTCGGGCTCCCTGCTTGGAGGCTGCTTCTCCCTCTGCCTGTGTCTCTGCCTCTGTGTGTGTGTGTGTGTGTGTGTGTCTTTCATGAATAAATAAATAAAATCTTAAAAAAAAAAAAAGAATTGACAGATATCACAAAGAGAAAAATAATGTTTTTATTAGTTAGCTGCTTTGCACACCCCATGGGGGCTTTTTTGTCTAGTTTTGTTTCATGCCTTTGATTCCTCTACATATATGACAATGAGTTCCTAATATTTTCTACAGAGAGAAATGGAAATTAGTCCTTCTTATAACATATTTGATCAAATTTAATCAGATTTGATCAAGATTAGAAAACTTTTTGGCCTCACATTTAGTTTTTGGTGATGCTGGCTACATTTTTAGGATAGTCACTAAATTTGAGAACACCTTCCTCAAGTTTCTTCCACAAATAAGCTGCAAAATTTGGGGATATTTCAAGTTTTCTTGCATATGGATTATTCATAAATACTCCAACAACATAGGGAATTCCTAGAAGCCGTTCCTGCCCCAGAATAGCCAGCAATTGTTTGGCTGTGCACCCAGGTGATTGGGAATCATATGAATACATCCCAGGAAACCCAAATTAAATGTCACCTGGACTCAGCATCCCCTTACCTAAATCCCAAATTGCCTTTGGCTGTTCCAGCATCATGTCACCAACATGAAGGGAAGTGTGACAAGGGAAGTCAGAGTAGGAAGAAACAGCAGAAGGGAAGTCAGAGTGGAAAGAAACAGCAGTATAAAGTGCTTGCAATTAAAATATCTTACTTTTGCAAATGTTACAAAAAATATGCCCACATGAACACATTGCTTGGGCCCCTTCTGGGGCCTTGAAGCTCCGGTTTCGTCAGCTCAATGGTAGTCCTGCCTCCATACATTAGTCCTTCATTCCCAGGCATGTTGCCTCATGGTAATGAGGTGACCCATGCAGCTCCTGGCACAAATCCACGATAAAGTCAGGAAGAAGGCCAAATTGGCAGACCAGCCAAATCTACCTGTCTACAGTGCTTTTCCCCAAAGCTCCAGCTAGCGACCTCCACTCCATTCTTACTGGTCAGGACCAGGTCACAGAACTACTAGCTGCAAGGGAATCTGGGAAAGGGAGTATTTTTTTTTTTTTTTGAAAGGGAGTATTTTTAAGTAGAAACATTTCTTTCTTTCTTTCTTTCTTTCTTTCTTTCTTTCTTTCTTTCTTTTCTTTCCTTTTTTTTCTTTTTTTTAAGATTTTATTTATTCATGTGAGACACAGAGAGAGAGAGGCAGAGACATAGGCAGAGGGAGAAGCAGGCTCCATGCAGGGAACCCAATATGGGACTCGATCCCAGGACCCCGGGATCATGCCCTGAGCCAAAGGTGGACACTCAACCGCTGAGCCACCTAGGGCCCGAAGTAGAAACATTTATGTGCCAACAAAATTAGAGCACCATTGGTCAAGAGGGAATGAATATTGGGTAGCCAGCAAACAGTGTCTGCTCTAGCTTGCATGTAATTTTCTATATGGATGGATGGATGGATGGATGGATGGATGGATGGATGGATGGATGAGTAGCTAGATGGATGGATAGGTGGATGGATCGATGGATCGGTGGATGGGTGAGTGGGTAGATGGATGGATAGATGGGTAGATAAACGGGTGGACCAATAGAAGATAGATAGTAAGAATACCTATATTTTCTTATAAAAACTCATACTGCTTTATTAACATGTCATAATTTCTTTTTTTTTTTATAGTAAGATGTCATAATTTCTTTATGTGATTCACCAGTCCTTGAAAACTAGTCAATAGGAAATAACATTTTTTTTTACCTAAATTGACATGTGTTGACCATCTTTTACTACTGAATAAATTATATTCTGCTAAATCATCCACTGCATTTTTTAAGTAGCAGAACCTTCTTTCGAACCAAACCCCCATCTGTCACACAGATGAAGGCTGAGTCCCTCTGGTTGAGTAAGGTGGCTGCCAGGAACCCTTTCTCTGCTCTCTCCCAGTAGCCCCTGAGGCATTTCTGTGGAACTCAGTATAGTCAGCAGGACTAGATAACCTTTCAGATCTTTCTAGCCCAAAAAGGCTGCTTTGAAACTGAGGGGCCCAGAGAGGAGCCTGGAGACCTCATGGACTCCCATGTGGCTCACCCACAAGCACAGCAGGTTGTAAGGTGAGCAGGAAGCAGGCCCTAGGGAAAGCGGCTGCTCTGAGACGCTGGGTGTACCCAGAACAGTGCTGGGTCCTGCACTTTCCCTCCACCAAGGACCTTTCCTCAGGCCTTTGGGTAACAGACCAGACACTTCCAGCCCACAGGCCAGACTCCGTTTCTTCATCCACTGGAGACGATGAATACCACCCACCTTAAGTTATTTCTTAAGTCTATAAGGTTTTAAGAAGATGGTACAGCAGGGGTGCCTGGCTGGCTCAGTTGGTAGAATGTGCAACTCTTGATCTCAGGGTTGTAAGTTCGAGCCCCATGTTGGTTGTAGAGATTACTTAAAATCTTTTTTGGGGGATAAAAGGGAAATGGTATGGTTGACAGGGTTTTCCAAAATCTGAAACACTCTCACATGTAAGTGAAGTGTTCTCTGTCTTCTAGGAAGGAGTTGGGAGGGTGAGTGGAGGAGGAGGAGGCAAGAAGCCATATATTCACCTTCCCTCCTTTTCTAGTACCTTAAGACCCCACCTTCTAGGCCTTTTTTGGCAAGACTCAGGTGTTCTGTCTGGAATAATGGAGGGAGAAAGAGCAGTATGGGTGTTCCTGGGGTGGGCAAAAGGGGCCTGCTCCCCTGATGAGTAGCACAGCCAATAAATCTGAGTCTCGATACTGGACTGGACGGGGCAACGTGACCACAGGGGAGTCCTAGTAAAAGCAGCAGGTGTGAGAATTGACTGCAGTTAAAACAGCCCTTTTTTGCACATCACACAAGAGATATAAAGGGAGTTGGAACTGCATTTTAGTGCTTACCTAGAAGTTTGTGCCATTTCCTCCCCATGCTGAAGGCCTCACACCTTCTTTCTCCTCCCGCCCCACTCCCCTTCACACTGCCTCCCCTCCACCCCCACCTTTACCAGCCTGGGTTTGGGCCCACCCTGTCCACTCACCCAGCTGGCAGCTGTCCCTACAACACAATGGGGCCCCTTTTTTCTTTTCCCTACCTCAAACGCTAGATAAACCCAAATAACCTCTCAGCAAAAATCAAGAAATCAAAGATGTAATTCCAATTTTTAAAAAATTTCTAGTTTGTTTTTGCTGCTGTACATGCCAATTTTTTTTATTTTTATTTCCAAATAACTCTAGATTCATAGGAATTTGGAAGAGTAGCCTAGAGAGGTCCTGTGCACCCTTCCCCCAGTCTCCGTAATAGCCCTGTTTCAAATGATTGCAGTGCCCTGTCATATGGGCAGTCCGTCCTGACACAATCGAAACTCCATTCAGATTGCACCAGTTTTACAGTAATTTATTTTTTAAACTGTTTTTCTTAATTGTTAACATAATCTAACCATTTTACAGAACACTTGGAAAATAAAGGGGAGAAAAAATCCCCCTTGGTTCTACTATACTGCTTACCACTGTATGCATTGTAGTGTTCATTTCCTTCTGGTCTTTTGTGTACTTTTAACATAATGGAAAGCATCATTTATATGTAGTATTATAACCTTTTATTAAATGTTTTAAAGAAACATTTTTCTTCATAACCCAAGTCTTTATCATTGTAAATGACCAGTTAATATTTCAAATGAACATGCCATATCTCACTTAATTATTCCTCTATTACCAGACACTCAGATTATTCCAGTTTTACTGTATAACAATTTTGTAACAAACAACTTTGTTTATTTAATATTTTCCATATTTGGAGTACTTTCACTAGGATTTACACCCAAGGATGTAAACATTTTTATGACTCCTGATATAAAACACCAGATTACTTCCCAGAGTAATTAGAAATGACTCGGCTTCCTGTGGCACTAACATTTATGACTCCTGCTGGCAGTGGGTGGATCATTGCTTTAATGGTCATGTAATAGTTGAAAGATGATACCTGTTTTGTGAAGTTGTAGTTTCCAATAACTTGTAAAGTTGATCATTTTTTTCATCATTTATTAACTGGTGATCTTTTCTGTTTATGACTTAGCTATTTGACTTCTTTGCTCAACACAATCTACTGTTTTACTTTTTGATTTGTGAGAGCTGCTTATCTAATGAAAACCTCAACATTTCATCTATTAAATATGTGCAAATATTTCTTCCCGGCTTGTTGTTTACCTGTAGTTTGGGTTTATCTCTAATATATAAGTGGAAATGTTACTTTTTTATGAAACCAAATCTGCTAATTTTTTTTTCCTTCTCACTTTCAAAACTCAGTCTTCCCAGAGATGTGATTATTACTGTATTCAACTGTTTTCTTCTCTTTTCCATGGTCTGTTTTATTTTTTTACTTTATACTGTCAAATGGTATAATATGCAAGCCCACGGGAAATTTTCCCCCAATTTCTGTTTATCTGAATAATCTGTGTCATGATCCTTACTCATTTATTTGCAAAGCCTTTGATTATGACAGATTAATTTATTACACACAGGAACTTCTACTTCTAGATCAGCTCACAAGTACACAGCGTCTCCAGCCCTTTCTCCTCTTTCTTTCCACCAGATTATGACGAACACGGGGAAGACGAGGCGGAAGGGCCTGGTCGGTGTGCAGCAGAGTGCCCACGAGCCCCTGCGCCGGCCTGTCACCCCCGGCGGCCACAGGACCGCAGTGTAAGTCCGGGCTAACGGAGGCGGGGATATCTATGCTTAAGCTTTGTTTTAACTGCAGTGTAAGATGCGTGTATTTAAAAACTCAAAATAAAACATTCGCACTGGAAAGCATTTACCTCTTCGTTGTTTATCTTTTGGGGATTTTTTTGCCGGGAAAGAAGTTGTCTTCTTCACCCTGGCTTTCTTCTTCCAAAAAAAAGAAGTGATTGGCCTTCAGGATCTCCAGGCACTTCCAGCCTTCGCCCAGAAGAAGCCAACTATTGGCCAATGTAATTTCAAAGGAAAGGACCAGAAGGAGCAGTGTGTCCACTCAGACAGGACTCTGGTTGCTTTTGTTCTGTGCCCCCACCCACCCCCACCATTGTACCAGGACTTATGTTGGAGTGGGGGGGTCACAGGTCAAGGCACCAAATCAACTTACTTTTAAAAGCAAGTCTGTGCATGTTCAGCAGCCTAGCTTTCTTCATAGTCTTACTCCTACCCCACTTACAGGAACAAAACTTTAGTGTGGTTACCCAGAACCTCTGATCGACCTGGGGGGCTGGCGGCCTATACCCCTGTGGGCTCTCAGGGGCCCCAGGCCAGGCAGCCCAGCTGTCAAGAGAAAATTGCAGAGAGAAACAGGTACGAGCCAGAGGTTTATAGAAAGCAGGAGAAAAACCTATGTTTATTCATTCAACAAATATTGGCCATAAAATACTTGAAATGAGCGGGACGTATTTTATTTAGTTAACCCACATAGCTGAGCAGTTCGCTTGTTTCCAGTTTTACTCTATAGCAATTTGTAATGAATAACCAGGTGCCTGGGATACAGCCATAAACCAAACACGGAAATGCCTGCCCTGGCATTGCTCCATGTGTGGCTGTTGGGGATGCTGAGCCAGCACTTGGCACCCAGATCCTGCCAAGTGCTCTTGCCACGTGGGACTTGACCTATGAGGATTTCCAGGTCCACACCACGGATTGATGGTCTCTTAGATTTTATTTCAAAATGAGACACCACGTGCTTCATATTTCAAGGTTCTTAATTTAAATTACCAATATGCATTTTTAAAAAGATTTTATTTATTTTTTCATGAGAGACACAGAGAGAGGCAGAGACACAGGCAGAGGGAGAAGCAGGCTCCATGCAGGGAGCCCAGTGTGGGACTTGATCCCAGAACTCTGGGATCACGCCCTGAGCCAAAGGCAGATGCTCAATGGCTGAGCCACCCAGACGTCCCACCAATAAGCATTTATTGCTTAAACTCACTACTGGTATTTTTTTGTAAAGATTTTATTTATTTATTTGTTTGTGAAAGACACAGAGAGAGGCAGAGACATAGGCAGAGGGAGAAGCAGGTTCCCTGCAGGGAGCCTGATGCCGGACTCAATCCTAGGATCCAAGGATCACTACCAGAGCCAAAGACAGACGCCAACTGGCCAACTGGGCCACCCAGATGCCCCTCACTACCAGTACTTTTAACTTAGCTTCCAGCTATTAACATTTTGCCACTTTGCCTCCTCTCTCGGTCTCCTTCTATGTGCATAATATATGATTTACACACATATACTTTGTTTTGTTGGACTGTTTGAAAGAAGGTTGCAGGCTTGCAACAGGTATCCCCTGCGTAAGAACATCCTGTACTTAACCACATTATCACACCTCAGAAAGTTAACATTCACGTAATATTATAAAGTATATCAGTATTCCCATAATTGCCCCCAAAATGTCATTTATATCAGGTTTTGTGTTTACTTGTTTGATCTAGAATATAGCCAAGTGTTAACTACTAGTAATTCTAGTTTATAAATACATCTTTTTAAGGGCACCTGGGTGGCTCAGTCGGTTGAGCATCTGCTTCTGGCTCAGCTCATGATCTAGGGGTCCTGGGATGGAGTCCTGCATCAGGCTCCCTGCTCAGCAGGGGGTCTGCTTCTCTCTCTCTCTCTCTCTCTCTAATAAATAAATAAATAAAATGTTTAAAAAACAAGATTATCTTTTAAAGTTATTGAAACCCAGAGAGGCAACAATGGCATAAGGATATTTAGTTAGAAATAATAAAAGGAATCTTTCTTTTAATTATATATATTTTTTAAGATTTATTTATTTACTCATGAGAGATACAGAGAGAGGCAAAGAAGCAGGCTCCATGCAGGGAGCCCTACGTGGGACTCGATCCCGGGTGTCCAGGATCACGCCCTGGGCCAAAGACGGTGCTAAACTGCTGAGCCACCCGGGCTGCCCTGGATAAAAGGAATCTAATAAATATAAGATCTAACCACTTGGCTCCGTTAATTCTGGGGTCAGGTGTTCTACCTTGTGGAGAGGAAGAAGAGGACATCTTTCCATGCCTGGGGAGCATGGTGACGGTCCCCTGACTCGTGGGACCAGCCCCTGCAAGGAGTGAGAGGATTTCACTGCCCTGACTATGGACCGTCCCACACTGGTGAAACAATTGCTCATCACCAACTGCCTCCCCTGGGCCAATTCTACAAACATATCACTCCTGGGTGCCAGATGGTGTGCTAATTGCCAGGGAAACCAGAATAAATGAGATGTGATTCCTGTCCCCGGCCGCCTTGCGGGGGAGAGAAATGATTGATGGACTGTGGTCAATGGACTGTGGTGGACGCAGCGTGCTCCCCACGGTTGGCAGAAAGGTAACTTTCAAGGATCTTTATTTAGCCTCTTTAAAAAGTTTCTGTGACACCATGAATCCAACTGGCGCTGATAACCTAACGTCACCAGGAGTGCGAATCAAGAATCCCGGTGATCTTGGAGACACAATATGCACTGCACACATTCGAGGTACCAGTACTCCTGGAGTCAGTAATCACATTTCTGGGGTTATATGCTGAGAAGTAATCAGATATTCACAGATACATGTACAAGGATATTTATTGCGGTATTCATTAGAAATAATCTAAATGGAGGCATCTGGGTGACTCAGTTGGTTAAGCATCTTACTCTTGATTTCAGTGTAGGTCATGATCTCAGGGTCGTGAGATCGAGCCCTGTGTCAGGCTCTGCACTTAGCAAGGAGTCTGCTTTACATTCTCTTTCTCTCTCTCTCCCTCTGCCCCTCTCTCAAAAAATAAAGAAAAAGTTATTCATTTAAAAAAAGAATCTAAATGCCCAAAGCAGGAGACTGTTTACATAATTATACATTCACACTAAACAGTACTGAAAGTGATGTTTTAGAATATATATAAGACTAGGGGAGGGATCCCTGGGTGGCGCAGCGGTTTGGCGCTTGCCTTTGGCCCAGGGCGCGATCCCGGAGATCCGGGATCGAATCCCACATCGGGCTCCCGGTGCATGGAGCCTGCTTATCCCTCTGCCTGTGTCTCTGTGCCTCTCTCTCTCTGTGACTATCATAAATAAATAAAAATTAAAAAAAAAAAAGGACTAGGGGAGAGCCTCTATATATTAAGTGAAAAAGCAAATTATAAAACAGGATAGATCTAGCCTGCTGGCTACTCACAGTGATCCCAAGTTTATTTATTTATTTTTTAAAGATTTTATTTATTTATTCATGAGAGATGAATAAATCTCAGAGACAGAGAGAGAGAGGCAGAGACACAGGCAGAGGGAGAAGCAGGCTCCATAGAGGGAGCCCAACATGGGACTCGATCCTGGGACCCCGGGATCACACCCTGGGCTGAAGGCAGATGCTAAACCGCTAAGCCACCCGGGCTGCCCCCAAGTTTATTTTTTAAAGTATATATTTGCATTTTTCAAAAGTGAAAAGATATCAGATGTTAATGATGGTCGTCGTATCTAGGCATTGGGAGGGCAGGACATTCTTTATAGTCTGTATTTTCCTACTTTTTCATGATAAACACTGGTTTTTTTAATCAAGAAAAGAAAGGTTGAAAATAAAATGACAGTCACCCTGCACAACTCCGGGTTGTGCCCTCCGTCACCCCAGCCCTCCCTCAGCCTGTTTCCTCCGCATCCCTCCCAGCCTCACCCCTCTGTGGCTTTCGGATCCCTCCCCTGCACTCACTGGCCACACTTGGCACCATCATTTAACAACCCTTTACCCCGTCATGCTCCACCTTCGCCACCACCACCCACCCCGACTCCACTGCTCTCCTTTCCCGGGCCTCCCGACAGGCCCCCAGATCCCCAGGCCGTCTCCCGGCTGCCCGGCCCCGGCCCCGTCCTCCGCGGCCCCCGTGGTCCAGCCGTGACTTCGGGTCACCCGTGACCTCGCAGTTTCCAACCCTAGAGCACCCTCAGCGTCTTGCGGTTGCCCCTGCTAACCACCCTCCTGGTCACCCCACCCCCACGTCCTGCTGCCGTGTGGGCTTGGTCCCCAACTCGCCCCTCTTCTCAAATGCCCCCATCTCTGGTCCCCCCCATCCTGCGTGTACTTGGGCTTCCCTACACACTGCAGACGCCCAAATCTCAGCCCAGAGCATGAGGGGCTCCCCACAGCACCCCGTGTCAGTACTTCCTAGGTGAGCACCAGTGTCTCCCAAGCCCCCGGCCTCAGGGAGTGGCATTGACACCCCCCAAGGCCCGAGCCAGAATCCCACCTTGTGGCCGAGCCCCCTCCTCCCTCTGCTCTCCCCACCCCGGGCCCTGCCCTCTGCCCCCCGAGCCATCTCTTCTCCCCACAGTCCCCCTGCCACAGTCCACCCTCCACCACCTTAGAAGGATGTTTCTAGCACATCATCACGGAATGTCATTTCTGCAGCTATTTCCCTTAGGGGTCAAATCTAATCAAACCCTGGCTGACAAGGTCCTTCTCAGTGGACCACCCCCCACCACCACCTCGAGTCTCGAAGCTCCCCTGGACACCCTGTTCCCTTCCCTTCCAGTCCACAATTTTTGTGACGCCTTAAATCTTTCTGTGATGCATGCAGCATAAGTTATACCTTTTTTTTCCCTTTTTGCCTCTCCATCTGCCTTGCTGTTACCTCTGTTGGAAAATTCTCCCTCTTTGGCCCAGGCAGGCCTAGTTCAGGGTTCAGGACTAGCCGGATGCCCCCCCCCCCCCCACACACACACACAGCCTTCCCGGCCCTTCAGGCAGGCTCAGTGTCTGTCTTTGCCCCTGGGCCCGACCCTCAAGAACAGCCCCCGCGAGCGCCACATCCTCGCGTGGCGTGTCCCACCAAGCCCTTGCTGGGCAGGCGGCGGGTCTCCTTGGCGAAGGGAAGCAAGTGCTGTGTTGCCGGGCCGCCTGGAGACCCTTCCTCGGGGCCTGTCGTCCGGCCTGAGCCGCCTCCATCCGGCCTCCTCCCGGTGCCTTGCTGCCCGGAGCCCCTGTGTCCGGCGCCTGCCCGGGCCTCTGACACCTTGGGGTGCCCAGTGCGAGTCTGCTGGGCCATTGGGGCCCACCAGCCCCTCCTCGGCCCGCACCTGCCCGGCTCTTGCCACCGCCCTGATGGCACGACTGCATTCACCCCTTCGTTAATCTGCTTCACCCTCTGAGGGGAAGGCCAGGAGATGGGTCCCTTAAATTTAACGTTTGGATGAAATGTCATGCTTCCCTGTCCCCCAAGGCCCAGAAGACATCACCGTGTGTTAGAAGGCTGCGAAGCCATGTATCACTGTGAATCTGTAGCAGCTAACAGAGTACGTTCTAGTTTCTGCCAACACCCTTAAAAAGGTTTAATATCTGCAAATACCAGCTTAACAAAAGAATTTCAGGTACTTCCACTTCCCATATTTGTGATGCTACGTGGTAGTCAGCAAATACCTCCTGGCCATCTGCATTGATTGCTGTTTTGGGTTTTTTCCTCCAGCCTGGAAGACCACCCCATCTCTCCCCAGATGGCCCAACATGCCAGGAAGGGCAGCGTCCCGTCGCTGATGAGCACCCACCCTCCCGGGTACAAGGGCGGGGAGCCCAGCGCCTCAGAGCCTTGCGCCTCCTGTTCAGGTAAGAAGGCTGGCCGCAGGGGGCCGGAGGCTCTGGGGCTGGCGATGCCTAGAATCTAAGGAAGCCGCAGCATGAGAGCCCCAGAAAGGCCTCGGCCTCACCCCTGAGCCCCACCACGGCCCTGCGTCACGGAGGCGCACAGGCCTGCAGCCACAGGGCCGCACCTGAGCGCAGGCTTCTCCTCTAAGGCTCCTCCCGGAGCACCGCGTGCACCGCTCATGTCCACAAGCCAGTCGGGCAAGATTTCTGCTGGCAGAAATCTGCGTTTATTGGGCAATTTCAAAGTAGTCGTCTCAGAAGGATGTAGATTTATGACTAAGACTTTGGCGCCCCAAACTCTGGTGCCGAGGCGGTCGACCACCTGTTCGAAGGCTGGTCTGAGCCAGAAATGTGCCGATAGAAGCAGAAAGGGCCACCAGAGCCAAGGCATTCGGAAACATCTAGTCGGGTTCACCGGAGACGGACGGGGGAGAAAAGGATTTTTTAGATGCCAGAAAAAAAATATATATGCTTTGAATCAGAAATGTCCAAAGTTGTTTTCTTTTTTTTAATTTGCAAGAGGAAATTAAAAGGATATGAGCAAGCCAGATAAGACTGTAATATCCATTCAGAGAAGAAAAACAACAGAGGAGCAGGTCAGATTCCAGTATGAGAAACATCTGAGAACTTTTATAATCTGTTCACAATTGGATTCCAATGTTTCCAAGCCCCGGTTTCAAAGCAGTAGGCTGGTCACGGAGCCAGAGGAAAGCCAGGTTGTTTGAGAGTCTGGGGGAGGGTCTCCTGGTGATGCACAGCTTTAGGGGTCCTGCCAGCTGGGATCGTGTGTTATTTTACATGTGTTATTGGAGCTGTAAACATGAATATGCCTTCACTAAAAGGTGATTAGCTCCAGCATTTGTCCAGAGATTTTTGCTGCCAGGGTGGAGGTTGTAGGTGGTCTGACCAGTTTTGCCAATCTGACCTAATGCCATTGAGTTAAAAATTATTTCAAGCTCTAGAGACCTGGACTTCCAAAACGTGGCATTTAGGATAATTTATTTATCAGGAACAACCTTGCTTGGCCAAAGTGCCCACCAGGGTGGCCCTCTGTCTTGTGCTGGTTATCAGTACGGTCCTCCTCTAGTTTGGAAAGATTTAGCATGTGTCACCTCTAGGATGGAGGCATTTGAGGCTGCTGTTGATGGAGTAGCTGCGTGCAGCTGATATTCCTAGAGATGTTGATGTCCCTGTGATTTTTGAGAACAAAGTGAGGCCCTGGCAAATGCTGGCTCCTTGCATGACAACAGCGGGCAGCCACCAGGGGACCCAGGGTGGGTGAGCAGTAGGAGTCCCTAAATGCAGTCCCTGGAGCCAGGGCAGCTACTTGGCCTGGGCCATACTGCCAGGTGTACCCCCTTAGCCCTCAACACTGAGACCATGTTCCACATGTCCCCTCCTCTGACCTATACCTCTCAGCTTAGGCCTGCCTGGACCCCCACCTGGCCCATCTGCCTCATTGGGCTCCAGAACTAACTGCTCTCCACAGGCCAGAAACCAGCCATAGGAACGACTCTCCCCTGCCTGGAGGCTCTCCAGGCCTGCCTGGAGCCCAGGACCCCCACCTGGGCCCCATCTGCCTCATTGGGCTCCAGAACTAACTGCTCTCACTCCACAGGCCAGAAACCAGCCATAGGAACGACTCTCCCCTGCCCTGCCCTGCCCAGCCTGCTCTCAGCCTCAGGGCAGCACTCCTACTTCTCCCTTAAAATCCTTGACTAAGGGCCTCCTATTGGAGAAGCCAGCCCTCTGGGTTAGTGGCTCCCCCTCTGTCACTCAGGGAGACTGTAGGGAACATTCCTGGTACAGATTCTTTTCTTCCTTCTACCCTCTTTTAGGCTTGCCCAGCTGCAGCCACCCCAGGACCCATGTCCCTGGACCAGTGTCAGCTCCCCCAGCTGGTCTCATCGCCGCCATCAATCCCTCTTCTGACCCAGCCTCTGCGTGAGGATGGATAGCAAGTAGGCTTGGGCTTATTATGTGCTCAGAATGCACATAACCAGTGTTGAGACTAGTTCTGAGGCTGCATCTGGGCTTGGCAGGTATAAGAGGGCCCGAGAGGAAGAGGACAATGGTGAGCCAGGTAGTCTGTCTCCTTGTCTTTTTTTTTTTTTTTTAAGATTTTATTTATTTACTTGACAGCGCACACAAGAAGGGGGGAGCAGCAGAGGAAGAGGGAGAAGCAAGCTCCCCGCTGAGCAGGGAGCCCAATGTGGGGCTCCTGGGATCCTGACCTGAGTCGAAGGCAGATACTTAACCAACTGAACCACCCAGGCACCTGGCCTCATGGTCTTCTGTGTTATTCCTTCCCTTCCAGAAGCCTGACCTGACTTCCTCTGGACCCCTCTGTCCGTACAGTCCTTCTGCAGCCCCCTCTCCTGCCTCTGTGCTCCCGCCCACCTGGCCCCCATCCCAGGCCGGCCTCACGAAGCTACTCCTCTGAGGCCCCTCATGTGTGATTTTCGGCTGAGTCTGGCCTCCTGGCCTCACTCATGCCGGGAACTCATGCCCACTACAGACCCAGTGAGAACCCACCACTGCAGCCCCAGCGTCTTTGCTTAGAAAGCTCTTCACACCTCCGCATTCGGTCAAGAGCAAAGGTGAAATCTGAGGAAGCTGGGATCCTCCAACTGCTTGATCAGTTGACCGCGGGCCCAGATGGTACATTCTTCTTAAGCAGAGGGCCTGGGCCCCACAGAGCCAAAAGGAAATAGTTCCCAAAGGAAAAAGCCAAGAATGTGCCTTAGAATTTTGTAAGACATGGGCCTAAGGAAAGATATTCCCATTCCCCCATCAAACCAGGGCTATCTCGGACATCAAAGTCATGTACTTTGTCAGTGGCCTGGAGCGCAAATGCCTGGTCCTGTCAGAAATGGATCACAGGGGCACCTGGGTGGCTCAGAGGTTAGGCGTCTGCTTTCGACTCAGATCATGACCCTGGGGTCCCGGGATCGAATCCTGCATCGGGCTCCCTGCATGGAGCCTGCTTCTCCCTCTGCCTGTGTCTCTGCCTCTCTCTCCGTGTCTCTCATGAGTAAATAAATAAAATCTTTTAAAAAAAAGAAATGGATCCACAAGCGAGGAAACAGTCCTTGGGCTCAGGGAGCACCTGGAGTGTGCACTGTTCTCAGCTTTCAGTGGGCCTGTCTTTCTGTGGTGGGAGCTCAGAAAACCTGCACTGTGACGTTCAGCGGAGGAAATGGGAAGGGGCATGGGGAGGGGGCTGCTACTTGGTGACAGGACCAGAAAGCCTCAGAGGGTCTCAGGAGAGCACAGCAGAGTTCCTCCCCTCCGGCCAGGGGGCTTTCCCACCACCCTCGACCTGTCCCTCCACCCCCCCCCCCACCTCCCCACCCCTGAGGAAGCTTCTGATCTGGAAGGATTGCCTTCCCCTGGGCACCATTCACTGGAATGGGGCTTTCTCTGTGTGTAGCCCAGCACACAACTGTTATTTGTGTCATGCACCTACATTCTATCTCCTGGGCCTTACGAGAAGCCCGTTGAGCGGAGAGCACAGACAAGCAGGCCAGTCGTCCACCAGAGAACAGGTCAGAGGAGACTGAATTTCCAGGTCTAGTCCCAGCACCACATGGAGAGCATCTGGTGTGGACCATAAATAAAGGCGTCCATTGGGTTCCATGCCAGAAACAGATTCCCTGTTTGGGTCAAAAGAAGTCAGAGGAAGTCAAAGCTGCAGCCCTCGCTGTGGGTTTGAAGACATGGGCAAAGAACGTTTATATTTAAGATAAAGCAGAGGGCACGTTGCAAAGGCACCAGGGAGGTTTTTAAAAGTTGCTGGAAGGAGGGGCGCCTGGGTGGCTGGGTGGTTGGGCATCTGCCTTTGGCCCAGGGTGTGATCCTGGGGTCCCGGGATCAAGTCCCACGTCAGGCTCCCTGCATGGAGCCTGCTTCTCCCTCTGCCTGTGTCTCTGCCTCTCTCTGTGTGTCTCTCAGGAATAAATAAATAAAATCTTAAAGAAAAAAAGAGCTGGAAGGAGCTTGGCTTAAGGCAGCAGCAGATCCTGACTCTGTCACAGGATTGCTCTGACGGTGGCATGGACCTCTTGGCTGTAGAACAGGAAGAGAAGTGGGGTCAGAGAAGGAGGGGGTCATGTCATTTGAAGCACAGAATAGGCTGTCAGGAGAGCTCGCTGGCAATGTCATTGGGACTGTCACTTCTCTTTGAAGGTCCCCGGGATGATGCAGGTGTCCTGGGCCTTGACCATGATGTCAGCACGAGTACTGCTGGTTGGGAGCTGGGGCAGCACTACCCCCATGGGTGGATTGACAGATTCAGGTCTGAAGGGTCTGGGGCAGCTCAGTGGGGAGAGAGCCCCACCTCTGGGGTTGCTGGATTTGACAAGTAAAAATACGGGACACTCAGGGGCACCTGGGTGGCTCAGTCGGTTAAGCATCCGACTCTTGGTCTCAGCTCAGTCTTGATCTCAGGGTTGTGAGTTCGAGCCCCACGTTGGACATAGAAATGACTTAAATAAATAGAACTTTAAATTTTTTTTTCTTTAAATAATACAGGACACCCAGCTGAATTTGAATTTCAGATGAACAACTAGTAGTTTTTCAGTGTGCCTCGTGCTCCTGATCAGTGGTGCCAGGCAGTGGCCCAGAGAGACAATTCCACATTTGCTGGCTTTTCCTTGAGAGGCAGGGGGAGGCCAGAAGCAACAGGGCTGAAGGTCTGTGCTTCTCTGTGCTGTGTGTGTTCTGGCCAGAGTGCTCACGCTGCAGCCGCGGGTTCTAAGTACACCAAGCAGCCGCCTGGAACGTTCTCGGGCTGCTTACGTAAACAGGTCCTCATCCAAAGGCTCCAGGGGGCTGTTGGGGGTGACCCTGGGCTTGTGCTCTCCTTGGCTTTCTGGCCCAGCCCAGTAAGGAGCATCCTCAGAGAGGTTCCAGAGCCAGAGGTAACTGAAATGTCTCTCCTCCCCAGCCACCGCGGACATCAAGCCAGGAGAATGGTGGCCAGCAGGACATCAGGGAGAAGCTCGCCTGCCCTCCGCGGGGGTCCCCAGCCAGGCCCCAGGCAGTGGAGAGCCCAGCAGGTAGGGATGGGGAGGTGTCCTGGGAGGGCTCCTCTCGGTCCAGCCTCTGACTGTGATAGCAGAGGAGCGTGTCACCTGGGCCTGAAGCAGCCCACGAGATCCCCGGGGGAATGTGGCCATGACACCTGTTAACCTCAGAGCCCAAGGGGAGGGACCTGCTACCTGGGAACCCTCGGTTGTCAGACCGGAAGGAGAAGAAACTTCTAAACGTACCCAGGGGACTCGTTTCGAGAACTGTGAGTTGAGCACGTTTGTGAGCCGGGGTGGTTTGGAGTGACCTGTGAGCAGTCTTAGCTGCTCCTGTCTCCTGTCTTAGCTGTTTGCTTTTGGACAAGGTGGGATGGAGGGCAGAAGGATGGAGAACGAGATGAGTGGAACGGCTTGGCTCAGATGTCACCTTCCTGAAATAGAAACTGGATCCTGCACGGAAAGAAAGGTCCTTTCTCTTCCTCTGCACCAAATGCGTACAGACGGGCCTCCCATAGGTCACTCGGGGTCCTTTAGAGTCTAGAAAGTCTGGGTGTCTAGGCCCCTTCTTTCAGATCCGAGGAAGTCTGCTCCGGGAGAGGAGCCTAGCCCTGGTCTCAGCCCCGACCCGACGGCGGGGCACCCCGGCTGCCACCACCACCGCTCCTCCTGGCCACGCAGGGCCCTGCAGCCTGAGTCACTTCAAGACGGAGAAGCCAGCCTCCTGGGCTCCCACACTGGCCTAGAGCCGTGTTTAACGTGACCACACCCTTGGAGTCCCTGAACTGGAGGGATTTTGCTATGGTGACTGCGCAGGCCCCCTGTGTCTCCACCTGTGTATAGAATTTTCTATAGACTTAGGAAGTATTGCCACCAACGTGTCTGCGGTGAGCAGGCCGGGACCCCAGCCGTGGGGATGGCTGACCTTAGCCCCCTCAGGAGCTCTTTGAGCAGCAGGGTCTTGCAGAGCTGGGGCGGGAGGGGGGCTACATTCAGACCCCTGAGACCTGAAGCCTCCGCCTCCCTACAGACGTTACCCCTCACGGTGCAGAGGGAGCAGAGGATCCAGCCCATGGCCCTCCCTCCCCTGGCTCAGGCCGGGCTGCCGTCCCACGGGTGGAAGCCACAGAAACGGGAGTTCCTGCTGAGCCCCACGGGCCGAAGGCCTAGCAGAGTCGGCTCCCATAGCGCGTGCAGCAAGGCTGAGAGGGTGCTGCAGCCCCCCACCCCCACTGGGCAGCACCCCGCCACCTTTCTCACCTGCGCCACTAGGCAGAGATTGTGGCGGGCACGGGGTAAAAAGACAGTTGGGGCTCCCAGGGGCAGCGGCACTGTGTGCGGTCGAGCCGAGGACTTGGGCCTGGACTGGGGTAGGGAGGCCAAGCTTCTGGTCTCCTCCGGCCCAGCCCCTGACCCGCTGGGGACCCAGGGGCCCACCTCCCCCTCCTGGCTGAAGATGTGGCCTGTGTCAGAAGTGCCCGAGGCCCACAGGCTGGTCCTGGGGCCAGGGGATCCCCCGCTCTCGGCACCCTCCTAAAGCGAGGATGCGACATGAAAGGGCTGGGCCCCGGGATCCGGGGGTGCTGCTCCCCGGGCCGGGCCCAGGCACAGTGCACGTCTCAGCCAGGCCACACCGGCCCTCCAGGGTTGGGACCGTTCCTTCTTCCTTCCCAGGAAGGCGGAATTCATTTCTGAGGCTTGCCAGCAGGAACAATTGTCTCTCGCCAGGATAAGTGTGTTCATAGTAGGCAGGGGACCCCACTGGCTCTCCTTAGGAACATCCCCCCGGTTACGCCAAGTGGGGTGAGCCAGGGATCCCCCCAAGCTCCTGTAGGGCACAAATGCCCCTTTGGGGTTAATTAAGTTCAGGGGACTGTCGCCTTAATGTCAGTCATGTGCATTCATCTCTTAAGTCTGGGAGAAGTAGGGGCGAGGGCTGGGGGGGTTCTGTTTGAGGAAGAGGAGGAAGAAAAGAGGGAGAAGTAGACAGTTGGTCCCCCCACCCCCGGCTCTTGGCTCCCCCACCGGCTGTGTGACAGCTGCCAGTGACACTGTCCCCCTGCCCCCGGCCTGCTCTTCACGGCTGCCCCACATCTCAGCCAAGCACCCCTTCCCCCGCCCCCGACCCCAAGGGCCCGTGGCACGGAGGCGCAGAGCGCCGGGGTCCCTGGGCCTGGGCCTGGGCCCGGCTCCCACTGTCCTGAGGGACCAGGGCCGGCGGCTCGGCCGACGGTGTCCGTGTCCCTCCCTGGCCCCACGCAGGCTCTCAAAGTCGCTGGTGGATGAGCCGGGAGAAGGGGAGAGACAGCAGCTCCGCGATGACTCAGGCCTGGGGAACATTCGTCCCTCGGCTCGCCCCAGCTCCTCTCTCTCCCTCTCCCTCTGTCTCCGTCCCTAGAGGACAGCCCCCTGCCCCAGAAGACTGCCGGGCGGGCGCCGCCTGACTGCTGGCTTCCCATGGAAGGCTCTGGAGCGGCGGGTCTGGGGAAACGGTAGACCCAGCGATACTCTCATGGCTTGACCCCAGCTAGGAGGGGCCTCAAAGATAGCGAGGCCCCAGCGCGGCTGCACCCGCTTCCAGCCGCCGCCTGGCCGTGCAGCTGCCTCCCTGGAAGCCACGAGAAAAAGCTTCAGACCCCGAAGTCCCCCCCGCACCCCCAAGTGTTCCTGTTCTCTTTTCTCTCTGCTCCTTAGAGTCCTTGGCTTCGGGAGCCGGGGGTAGAGGGGGGGCGGGGGGAGCACACAGTTAACCCGGCGCATCTGCTGGACGGTGCCCCCCAGGCCGAGGACCCCAGGGAGTGGGCTCCAGGCCAGATCAGATCGGAAGCAGTGTCGGGGCGCCCGTCCCGCCGCAGACAGGGTATGACTCTTTGGCAAGTCTCATGGCTTTTAGAAAGTGAAGAAGAGAGAGCGTTTACATCCGTCTCCACGGGCGCTTTATCCCCCTCACATCTGTCCCCAAGGGACACGCGGCAGCGCCTGATGACACATAGGTGCCTCCAGCTCAAAGTAACTAGACACTAAGAACAAGGACATCAGGGGAATGAGGCCAGGAGCCCTGCGTGTCCCTGAGCACACGCACACACACACACACTCGCGTGCACAGTTGACAGTCTGTGCATTTGCCTGCGTCCCGTGTGTGCTCTCCCCGGTCACCCCACGCCTCGCCCCCTCTGCGCTGTTAGGGCGCAGGTGCAACCTCCGTGGCGGTGCCCGAGAGCCCGTGGCGGGCCCTGAGGAGCGGAGACCGCTGAGGGGGATCGGACCTTCGTGCCCACAGCGACGCGGGGTCCTCCGGCCCCGGGAAGGCGCCGCTGTGAGATTATGACTCAGCAGCTTTCCAAACACGAGCAAAGATTAAATATCGCCGGGAGCCTTTGCTGGCTCTTCCCTCCCGCACAAAGCTCCCATTGACGAGCCCGGACACCTCCGTGGGCAGGCCCCGGGAATGGATAATTGTCCATCTCGCGGGCCACCCCCCACTCTCCACGTAGAGTGAAGTTTGCCCGGGGCTCGGCACCACGCTGCCCGTGGCGGTTTACGCTCCCGCAGTCACAGGTCGCTGCGTCCTGACTCTCCTGCCCACGCGCTTCTCCTGCCCTGCCCTAATCTGGCCTCATCACCATTTCTTGGCCCCGGGTCCCCGCTGCTCAGACTGCTGGGCTCCCCACTCGAGGGTCCTGGAGGCCGCGCTGAGCCTCCACCTCTGCCTCCCACGGTGTCCCTCCCCCACAGGGCCTTGAAGCCATCCCCCCCGCAGAGCTCAGTGACAGCGGCCAGCATCCTCAGTCAACACCACCACCTCCCGCAGCAGCGCCCAGTGTGGTTGGGGCCCGGCCAAGCCAAGCGATGGCTCTTTGGTGCCCTGCCAAGGGCGGCCTTCTCCAGTGCCGGAGGAGGGGCCGGAGGGGCCCCCTTGTCTGAGGATGCTCTTCTCACCAGCAACCACACTACTGTGGGCAAACAAGTGCCCTTTGCCCTCGTGCCCTGGGGCAAAGAGGAGGCTAGTGTAAGGCCTGTTAGGGTTCTCCAGAGAAAGAGAACCAACGGGGGAGGGGAGGTGGGGATGGGCAGGAGGGGTTATTTTAAGGATTTGGCTCACGTGATTGCAGAGGCTGGGCGAGGGTACCCCTACAGGGTAGCCCAGCAGGCCAGAGACCCAGGGGAGAGTTGCGGTTGGAGTCCAAAGGCCGTCTGCTGGCACAGTTCCTTCCTGCTCAGAGATCAGTCTTTGTCTGCTTGTGCCTTCAACTGACTGGACGAGGCCCACCCAGGCTATAGAGGGCAATCTACTTTGCTCAAAATCCACCTATTTAAGTGTTAATCTCATCCAAAAAAAACCACCACAGAAATATCCAGAATAATGTTTGACCAAATATTTAGGCATCCAGCAAAGTTGATACATAAAATGAACGCACACCTAAGAGTTTTCATACCCATTAACAAATTGCTCTCCCAAAGGACGGGGCCCTTTTCTGGTTGCACTGGGGTTGGGAGATTACAGATTCCTGGCCCTGGGACCCAGACCTTTTCTCCCTTCACTTCTCACCAACTCACCTCAGCGTCCCCCATCCCCAAAACCTCATCTTGCTGCCTTGGCTTTAAGGTCCCCTGCAGCAAAGCTGGCCTGCCATCCTGGCCTCCCTGTCCTGCGACCGCGTGATGGACATCCCCGGGTAACCCAGGAAGAGCTGCCAGTGTTCTCCGAGTAGTTTGCACTAGTTTCTCTTGGTTGTGCCTTCTTAAAATGTAGCATGGCTACATTTTAAATGGTCGAGATGATAATTTTTTTTCTCTTAGAATTACTTTTTAAAATTTAAATTCAATTAATTAACATACAATGTATTATTAGTTTCAGAGGTAGAGGTCAGTGGTTCATCAGTCTTATATAACACCCAGTGCTCATGGCATCGTGTGCCCTCCTTTAAGTCCATCCCCCAGTAATCCCATCCCCCCACCCACCTCCCCTCCAGTGACCCTCAGTTCATTTTCTATGGTTAAGAGTCTCTTGTGGTTTGTCCATCTCTGATTTTCTCTTGTTTTATTTCTCCCTCCCTTCCCCTAGGTTCCTCTGTTTTGTCTCATAAATTCCACATATGAGTGAGATCATATGATAATTGTCTTCCTCTAACTTATTTCACTTAGCATAATACCCTCTAGTTCCATCCACATCGTTGCAAATGGCAAGACTTCATTTTTTGATGCTAAGTGGTATTCCATTGTGTGTGTGTGTATATACATATATATATATATATATATATATGACCACAGATGGCCATTTTTATATCTATTTTACCACAATATAAAAATAATCAACGCTATAACAATAATCAATCAATCCATCAAAGATTTCTTGCCTAAAGTATGGGTAGTTTTTATGCCAGTCTTCTCCTAAATTTGAATTTGAAAATTTTTCCGGTGTTTTTTATTTTTCTAAAGATTAAAGTATTCTCACTGTAAAAAAGAAAGAAAAAGAAAGAGGGGCCTAAGGGAATATAGAAGTGAATCAAATAAATTCTAGTTTCCTCCCAAGTCCCACTCCCCAGAACCAGAACCCCCATTTATGGGGCCCACAGTTGGCCTCAGGGCACAGCCTCCCTTGCAGAATCATCACAGCTGACCTGTAGATATTTTACAGGTGGGGAAACTGAGGTTCCTCCACTGTCAGCAAACTTGCTTACGTTCAGTCACCAGCTAGAGAGCAGCAGAGCAGGACGGAGGGCCTGGGCCCTTCCAGGAAGCATACCCCCCTGGCCTCCCCCACCCCTACCTGCCTATGCTCCCACCCCTGTGTGCACACGTACATGCACACTCTCCCCATTGGTTATCGAGAGGAGCCTCACTCTCCAGGCTCACACAGTGTTTGCTGTGCACCGACCATGTGAAGCCCACAGGCCAAGACACCCACTCAGGGAAGGGAAGACAGACCTGCCACGTACAGAGCATGTGCCAGGCTGGTAGCTGAGCTGATCTGTACGTTAGCTCATTCAGTGATGATGACAGCCTGGGACTCTGATCTTTAGAGTTATGGTCAGGAAAATGGGTACACAGGTAGCAAGGACCCCAGAAGTCAAGGTAGGAGCAAGGTGTGTACATGTACACAGCTCTATGATAGCCAGACAGCAAATGGCTGGGTGGTTTACGGGGGGATCCCCAAACCCAGCAGGGTGGCTGGGAGGTCACAGAGCCAGGGGCCCCCTCCCAGGATTTTTTTTTTTAAGAGTTTATTTATTTATTCATGAGAGACACTGAGAGAGAGGCAGAGTCATAGGCAGAGGGAGAAGCAGGCTGCCTGCGGGGAGCCCAATGCAGGACTCCATCCCAGGACCCCGGGATCACGCCCTGAGCAGAAGGCAGACACTCAACTGAGCCACTCAGG
This sequence comes from Canis aureus, assembly GCF_053574225.1. Taxonomy (NCBI): domain Eukaryota; kingdom Metazoa; phylum Chordata; class Mammalia; order Carnivora; family Canidae; genus Canis; species Canis aureus. The sequence goes on from NC_135634.1 coordinate 44,356,028, forward strand.
TGCCCCCCACTCCCAGGACATCTTGTCCAACAGCCCCGAGCTGAGGGTGCTGGCTCTGGGACTCCTCCACCACCTCTCTGTGAGGCTGCTCCCTGGGGCTGTGGTCCAGATGGCATCTGGAGGATGTCTGACTGTAAGATTCCCCTGGGCTCAAATCTTGGCCTCACAACCTGTTTGTCATGTGTGTGACCGTGGCAAAGTTCACAAACTTGGGGCCTCAGTTTCTACATCTGAGAAATGGGGTTGTGATGCCTGCAAGACTCTCTGGGCCTTCCCTGGCCACCGCACCTAAAACTAGTGTCCTCTCGCTGCTGCAACAGATTACCGCACATGGAGTGACCCGAACACCACAGATGTGTTAGAACCTTACAGTCCCGTAGGTTAGAAGTCCCACACAGCTCTCACCGGGCTGGAGTCCCAGGGTCCCGGGATCAATCCCCGCGTCGGGCTCCCTGCTCAGTGGAGAGCCTGCTTCTCCCTCTGCCCTCCACCTACTCATGCTCACTCGCTCTATCTCTTGCTCACTCACTCTCTCTCAAATAAATAAAATCTTTTACAAAAATAAAAGGTGCCAGGGAGTAGGATGTGGACAGAATGGAGGACCATTCCTCTGCCAGCCACACCTCCCTGGGCCATCCTAACACTTCGATATCCCCCCAAGCTCCCTGTCTCCCTTCGCTTCAGCTCCTCCTTAGCATTTATTTCTTTTTTATTCTCTTCCTCCTCCCCTGGAGTGTGAGCTCCATGGGGGCAGGGATGCATGCCTCCAGGCACCCCGCTGTACCCCAGCCCCACCCGAGCCCAGGAAGGACAGTGCCTGCCAGGCACCTTTGCGCTCAGAGGGAAATTCTTTCCTTCCTCCTGCGACTCCTAACCATGCAGTAGCTGTGACCCTAGGTTGCATGTCTTGTTCCAGGGAATTTACATCAGCCTTCACCGGCAAGGCCCGGACCCCCAGCACCCCGGAGATCCTGGACCTGAACCTTCCCAAGGCCAGGGCATCAGCCCTGACCCCTCAGCTCTCTTCGTGCGGCCCCCAGCAGGCCAGCCGCCCCAGCTCCATGATGTCCTCCACGAGGGGCCCACAGGGTAAGTCAGCCCAGAGGGAAGAGCATCGTGCTCTCTGCGCCCAGCGGGCTGCAGGGAAATAGGGAAAAGGCCGCGTCCCCTCCCTGCAGGACCAGAGCCGCGGCCGGTGTCCCCTTCTGCCCTAGAGACCAGTTCTTCACTCATCTTTCTATCTGTGCAACTGCCATGGGCCTCGGGGGCTCAGGCACAACCTGGCAGACAGACCAGCCAGGCAGTGCTCAGAGTTAAGATCCCCCCACTTCTGTGGGACTTGTGTGGTGGGCCCTGAAACCTGGCCCTGGCTCCTGGTGGGAGGCAGCGACACAGGCAGCCTGGAAATCAAGCAGAAGCACGTGCCTTGGAGGGGGTGCCACTAGAGGGACCGAGGCTGGGGTGGGCCCAAGGTGCCCCCCTCCTGCCATTGTGGTCACTGTAAAGACCACTTCCTCCCTCTATCCCCTGCTAGGCTTGGCCAGTTGACCACGCCCCTCCCCTCCCCAGCTGAGCCTGGACCTTTCTAAGGCGGCTTAACTCAAACTAAGGGAGGGACACCTGGCTGGCAAAGTCAGCGGAGCCCGTGACTCTTGATCTCAAGGCTGTAGGTGGGAGCCCCATGTTGGGTGCAGAGATTACTTAAAAAATAAGATCTTTAAAAATAAATAAATGAAAAATAAAGGGAAGCAGGACAAAAGAATGTCAAGCAACAGAAAACCCGTCCCCTACCAGGATGTACGCGTTTCTGCGACTCCTGCCCCCTCGCTTCCTGCCGGCCCTGGGCGCTCCGGTCAGCCAAGGCCCCGGGGCTGGCATGTGGTTAATGGGCCGAGGCTGGAAGGCGCGCTGGCCCGTCACCTCCAGGGCCCATCTGCCAGCCCCGTGTCCCCCCAGCAGCGCAGGTCTAGCAGCTTCCTCAGCCGGGCCCACAGGAAACCCCGGCTGACCCCGGGAAGGCCTGGCCGCGGAGAGGGGTGCAGCCCCGCGCCCCCCGCGCCCCCCGCGCCCGCGCGGAGAGAGCTCAGCCTGCAGCAGCCTCGTGTCCTGTGGCCTCGACAAACAACAAAGCTGTTGCCAGCAAAGCTCACGGAGGGCCCCAGGCCGAGCGGCCTGCTTCCTGTGAGGAAGGAGCATGGCCACGTGAGCCGTGCCCCGGCCCGGAGCAGGTGACCCGGGAGGGAAGGTCCTCTGTGTTCTGTTCGCACGGAGCCAATTGAAAGAAGGGCTTGTATGGGACAGAGGGGACTCTGTGCGGGCGCTGCCGCGGGGCTGGCAGCGCGCTCTGGCTTTTTCTTCTCCAGGCAGCCAGTCTCACAGAAAGTGAGGGTGGCTTCGTCGCCAGTGTCCCCATCCCGTTGCCGGAGGACCCGCCAGCTTCCCCGTCTCGGCCCGCCGGCCGCTGCAGGTGACAGATGTGGAGAGACGTGGTCTGCGAGCCGCCAAGTGGCTTCAGGGACCGAGGCGAGGCCCGGGAGCAGGTCCAGCGCGGCCCCCGCGACGCGGGCCCCTGTCCCCGCGCCTCCGTCCCTGCCCCTCGCACAGGGGACCGCAGCCGGGTGGACGGGGCGAGCCCAGGCAGCGGGGCCCTGTCTCGGGAGCCCGTGCGAAGGGGCGGGGGCCCTGGCCTCGCTGGAAACCAGCGCTCGTCTCCGTCCAGCTAGGAGAAAACTGAAGGGATTTAGAATAAATAGCAAGGGAGACTCATTCTCCAGCCATATTCCCGAGCAACAAATTTGATATTTTTGTCCTTTTTTGAAATCTGGTAAGAATACGATATAGTCCCGTATGTAGCTTGGAACATAAAGCCGTTCCTAATCTTCTGCACACGTGTTTTCTTTAAAACCTCATAGCGAAAAAAAAAAAAACAAAAAAAAAAAACCTCATAGCGTTAACCAGTGTGACACCCACCCCCCCCCCCCCCGCCTTTAGACTATACCCACAATGGTTCCCCTGGCAAAATGACTGGACCCTGCCCGGGAGGGGTGCTGGCCCCTTGCGGAGGGGTGACACCAGAGCTCATGTCTTAGGACAAAGGTGAGAACTTTGCCTGCAGAGCCAGCAAATGTCACCCAAGCTAGGAGCAAGATCTGACCTCTCCTAAAATATGACTGTTGAAATAAAAGTAATCAATTTTTTAAAAATTTTTATTTATTTATTTATTCATGAGAGACACAGAGAGAGAGAGAGGCGGAGACCCAGACAGAGAAGCAGGCTCCATGCAGGGAGTCTGACGTGGGACTCGATCCTGGGACTACGATCAGGCCCTGGACTGAAGGCAGCACTAAACCGCTGAGCGACTCGGGCTGCCCAAAGTAATCAATATAGATAGTACGTGGGGGGGGGGGATAAAATCACGCAGTATACCCCAGGCACTCCATCCGCCCTGACTATGCCCTTAGTGAAGACGTTTCTGGGGTCCAGCTGGACCTACACAGAGGATAAGCATCGGCCCCCTCACTCCTCAAGAGAGCGAGCAGAGGAGGCAAACAGAAGGTCAGAGCAGGCAAGTCCCAGGTTATCCCCGAGCTCCCCATAAACTCGTCACCGGCTGGGGTCCTGGCTTCATTTTGTGAGTTCTTGGCAGTGGCTCGAGACCGGGCACGTTAGAACTCGGCGATTGCGTGACTGGCCCAGAGGCCACATCCAGACTCGTGATGTGCGCCCTCGGCGCTGCTGGGGAGAAAGCTGTGGAGAGCAAGGCTCTACCCGCCTCTTGGGAATGTCCACCTCAGGGACCGTCCAGCTCCCCACGTGGAGGCATTAGGAGGAAACACCGCCGTTAATCACGAGTGCTGTAGGTAAGGACAGACACGAAAAGCAGAGCCTGCGTCCCTGAAACGGGATCACTGCGCGGTGAGACTTCGGAAAGTGGCTGCGGATGAACGGCAGGGCAGCGTAATGGAAAAATCTCTCCCGTTCTCCCCAGTAAATCCACCCCCCTTCAGATTCCTCAGATGCCACTGACTGGCACGGCCTTTCCCCTGCCTTGCTGTGGGAGCAGCCCCATCTCCAGAAATCCAGAAGAGTCATCGGGATCCCCCTCCCCCCGCCTTCTCCACGGTGCAAAGGCAACTGCTGTTTCTCCCTCAGACCCACAGATGAGCTAAAGTCTGGTTTGTAAACGTCTGACAATTTGGGAAAAGAAAAGACAGTCTTTGAGAGATTTGACGTGTATCCAAATCCGGAGAAACTACACTGAAGTCAGCAGGTGCAGCCAGGGCGGGTCCCTGGGGAAAGTAAACACCGTCCGGCCTGGGCACCACGCCCTGGGAGACTCCCCTCACCCCCCCACACGTCCACAGCCCGAGCTGCTGGCTGGCAGGAGCCTTGGTGAGATCCCAACAACTCCTTCATAAATATCCCAGCCGTCTGCTGGCCTCCCCCGGGTGGCTGGGGTCGGACTCGAACACGACCTGTGAGGGAAAGAATCCAGGACAGGGATAAAGCCAGACGGTCTCAAAGGTCACCTGGACATGTGGTCACACAACTGGCTCCTGGGATGTGCCCATGAAACCCCCCCAGGGAGCCACGGTGGAGACGCTGAGGACATCCTGAGGCTGGTAGGCCTTCAGGAAGATTACTTCTTCCCACGGAAGCTGACCCCAGCGCTCTGGCTGCCCGGCCCCCTAATTTCTCCTGAGTCAAACTGGATCTTGTTCCGGTTCATTCACAGTACAGTGTAAATGTCTGACAACAGCTTAAATCATGACCCTTGGTGGGAATATAATAGACATAGAGGTTTGGGATCTAATCAGATACCACGCTCACTCACTCAGTAGTTTGGGAAGGATTTAGCCCACATCAAAAGCACTAAAATAAAAAACAAATGCACAAATAAGATTAATGCAAAAATTCCGTGATAAAAAAAATCAGACTTCTTAATAAAAACAAGCTCTGACCCTGGGGTTCTATGATCATACCCTTGCTTGCTACATCCTGATCCCAGCCCCAATTCCAACAAAACTTTTTTTTTTTTTTATGGAAAAGGGCGGCCAGCTCATAAGCCATAGTTTTCTGATTTTTTTTATTGCATTAAAATATTGTTTATCTTGGTTGCTGAGTTTTGGGGTGCCACCTTACGCTTTGTGTGCAAGGCGAACGCCTCACTTGCTTTACCCTTATCCCTGCCCGGGACCTGGGGCATCCTCCTGGGCCCTCCCCGGTGCCGGTAGCACAGCCTCGTGGCCGGACCACCTTCATCTCTCCAGATACTTTGCGTGGTGCTTTGGGCTAAGGGGTGGTTCACTTTGCACATAACAAACTACCCCCAAACGTAGCGACTTGGAACAAGTATTTATTAGCTTTACAGTTAGTGGCTCGGCGATGGGGCTGGGCTCGGACGGGCAGTTCTGTTGGGTTTGGCTGGACCTGGATGCGTGTCTGCGGTCAGAGGGCAGTAAGGGCCCGGCTCATGCCTGGCAGCCGGCAGCTGGCGGGTCCGAGTTCTGCCCCAGGAGGCCTCTCATCCCGCACCAAGCTCGCCTGGGCTCCTTCCCCGGTGGTCTCCAGGCCCCAACTGCTCTAAGAGACACGAAGCCCAGGCGCTGCTCGAGTTTCTACCTGCACCGTGTTTCCTCTTCTCCCGTCAGCCAAAGCAGGTCACACCACCGAAGCCGAAGTCTGCGTGCAGAGGTGAGGCAGAGGTGAGGCAGAGGTGAGGCAGAGGTGAGGCAGCAGGGAAACCCAACCAGGCCGGGGCACGACCCAGACAACGTGCCACATAGGAGGCATCCAGAACTTACCTCGCGGCTCGGGCCCAGATCTTCCGGGGCTGTTTTTTCCATTTTGATTCAGGTCGGCAAACATCCTGCGAGGCTGCTCTGTGTTGGGATGTGGGGTGTTGTGATTCTGTTGAATTTACATTTGTTCCGGGGGGGCCTCCCACAGAGGAGCAGGAAAGTAGGGAAGGCCGTCACTCACCGGCCCTCACGCCTCGAGAGGCCGCAAGGGGAGCCACGGCAGGCGGCGTGTGGGCAGCAGCTCCCGGCCGTCTGCCTTTGGTAGGGCCGGTGGGCCGAGTGGTTCTAGGGTCCCTGGGTGAAGGCCGGGCTGGTCAGTCCAAACCAAAAGAGCAGGGGGCAGGGAGGGGGCAGTGAGCTCCGGGAGATGAACAGGTGAACAGGGGTCCTCTCTAAGGGCCGTACCAGGTGCCCGAGTGAAGCGAGGGGCAGACGTCCAGGAGGAAGGTCGTGAGGTCGAGAGGAAGTCAGGCCTCACACAACCCACATAGAGTGGTCCCTGGTGAAGGTGACAGTGGAGGACCAAGGGTCTGGCTGGGATCTCAGAGGAGAGGACTTGAGAAGTAAGAACCTGTGGGCAGAGCGAGGGGTGAGAGAAAGAAGAGGGGCTGGTGCAAGGGACCCTCTGGGAGGAGGACAGGCGACACGCGCTCCGGGACCCAGGGAGGAAAGGAGGGCGTGCGGGCGGTCACTGCTGTCAGAGCTGGAGGACACGGGGGAGAGGCTGGCTGCTGAGGCCGCCGTCCAGAGAGCTGTACCCCGCAGGTGAGGACTGGAGGTCAGCCTGGTGCGGGGAGAGGCCGTGAAGACCCCGGGGGCCCGTGGAGAACAACCTGGAGGGGGAAGTGGGGGCAAGATGACAGCCCAAGCTCCCAGAGGGGAGACCGCCGCCAAGGCCACGGGGCAGCGATCTTGAGGGGTGCTGGGGAGCAGGGGTTCATCTGGGCAGGAGGCGGCGGTGTCCCCGAGCCAGTGTGTGCCCGCTCACAAGAGCTGATCCCTAAGTTAAACATAACCATTAACAAACCTTAAATTTATATATAAACTTATAATTAAATAAATTCTATTTTTAAAGGGTAATAAATACTCAAAACATCCCTTCTTTTTTTTTAATTTATTTATTTATTTTTATTTTATGATAGTCACACAGAGAGAGAGAGAGAGGCAGAGACATAGGCAGAGGGAGAAGCAGGCTCCACGCACTGGAAGCCCGACGTGGGATTCGATCCCGGGTCTCCAGGATCGCGCCCTGGGCCAAAGGCAGGCGCCAAACCGCTGCGCCACCCAGGGATCCCAAAACATCCCTTCTGAGTTATTTTACTGCGTTGACTATTGCCTATGTCATGGAGGTTATTTACACGTTGTAGCTCGGTGGGGGAAATAGGACATAATCGTGCCTCCTGGGCCTCTCTTCCCAACTCTGTCTTCAGTGATATCATTCTGATCGCTGGGGACTGGCCGTGCTGGGAATACCTACACCCCAGAAACCAGAAACAGCGCCTCCCAGGGCTTCTCCCCTCCCCCTACCCAGAGAGCTGGTGGTTAAGCATTTGCCAGCACACCAATGGCAGGAGCGTGCAGAGAAGTGCAGCCTGAGGCCGAATGTTGGATGGAGGGACGCCTGGGTGGCTCAGTGGTTGAGCATCTGCCTTTGGCCCAAGACGTGATCCTGGAGTCTCAGGACTGAGTCCCACACCGGGCTCCCTGCGTCTCCCTCTGCCTGTGTCTCTGCCTCTCTCTCTGTGTCTCTCATGAATAAATAAATAAAATCTTAGAGAAAAAAAAGAATGTTGGATGGACCCAGGACTGTACAGGTGACTGGGAAACAACAGGGTAGGGGGTGCCCCCAAAGGGTGGCATGTGTGCGGGGCAAGTGGCAGCTGCTCCAGAAGCCTCCGTCCACACCTGTTTCGACAGCCTGGGATCCCTGGTGTTGGCCCAACGTGCATCACTTCACTTCCAGGCCCTCACCTCACCTGAAGCAGCCTGGACAGAGCCTGCTCCTGGGTGAGGTGATCAGTGAGGGTGGCATCTGGTTACCCTGGGGTGTGCCGCTCGGTATCCTGCTGCCACTCACACTTCCACTACCTGCGATACCCAGAAGTGAGCCCACCCACCTGCTTAGACACGGCGCGGCTCTGTCTATGAGCCACCAGTGGCCGTCACCACTCCCTGGGAGTGAGACCTCACCGAGGAGACAGCTAGACTCCTAGAACTTTGTGTTCTGATCAGGGTGGGAGCACTGACAACGCGGAAAAGAGATAAGCGGGGGGCCTCCTCACACTGGCAGGTCCCCGGGCAGGGCCCGGGCCGGCCTTGAACTCAGGCTTTTCTAGGGAAAAGCCAGGCAGAGAGCCCCAGCGACTTAATAGGTCCAGAAGGGCAGAGCCTTGGGTTTATTGGGAACACTGGGCTTATGAGCAGAAGGCAGGGCATCGAGCCTGGATTCAGTGCCTGAGTCTAAGGCAGGAAGAGCAGAGGTAACAGTGGCTGGGGTGTGAGGTGAGGGGCACCAGCACCATTCCCAAAAGCCAGTCTTCGGGGGGCCCACCAGGGGAGCACCGTGATCATAGGGCTTGCAGGGCCTCAGAGGAGCTCCCGGGCCCTGTGGCCTGAGGATCCATTCATGGCCTGGTATGGGGGTCCCAGCTGGAGCTGGCATTGGGGGTCTCCTGGTGGGTCACTTCGGGGGGAAGCCTGCTTCTGTGCCCAGAGCAGCACTAACAGGCTTCCGGGCGGCCCAAGGCAGAGAGGCCAGAGGCGAGGGGAGTACTAGCAATGGGCTCAGGGGACAGTGGGGACAAACCCTGGACAGGGAGGCCACAGGCCTCCTTCTGCAAATGACATGGAGTGGCCAGCAGATGGAAAAACACAAAAGCCAGGCAAAAGAGGAGTGGGTTTCTAAGCTTCTGTGGGACCGTCCCGAAGGAACACCTGAAAACAGTGAGGGAGGCGGGGACCCGGCTGTCCCCTGCCTGTCCTGGAACCCCAAGGACACCAGCTCCCCCTTCACAGCGAAGGAGGCTGAGCCAGGCTGGGCCAGCCCCTCCTCTGAGGCAGCACCTGGGCGACCAGATGACTGGGTGTTGTCAGGTGGCTGCAGGGGAGGAGGTGAGTGGTGGGGTGGTGCTTTCATCACCCCGACTTCAGGGACAATCTACTACTAGGAAAGGTGTGGAGCTGCAGCAGGTCGGAGGGCCCAGCCCCGAGGCTGCAGAGGCCACGTCCTAGGAAGCCCGCCACCCCGCCACCCGGAGATGGGCTTTAAGGCGCCACCGCACCCTACGGGCCCCATCCATGGGAACCACTGTGCAGGGCCTGGGACTCCGCGGCAATCAGACCCCAGGGTGCTGCCCTGGGAGCCCGAGCTGACCTCCCTCCGAGGGAGGCATAAAGCCCCATCCGCGGCCCGCACCGCCTCCCAGGCCGCCCGGGTCTGGCAGGGCAGGAGGTGGACTTGAGCCTCCAGCCTGAAATAGGAGCCCCTTCCTTCTTGCTGGCGAAGCTGAAATTTTGGTGCCAGCGGCCACGTCCCCATCTGCGGAGAATGAGGTGCCACCCAGGAAGGAGCAGAGGCGACGCTGGCCGGGCGGCGTCCGGGGTTACACTTCTCTCCAGCCACACCCTCACCTTTTCTGCTTATCTGAACCAATAAATCCCCACCTTCCCCCTTCCCCCTAGTGACTTAAGAAGTTAGAGGTCAGTAGCCACCAAAAGATTCGAGGGTGAAACAGTGGCCGTCGCTTCCCTTTCGGGTTGTGAGCCACACGGGCCGATATTCCTTCCAAAGCCCCCTTGAACCAGCGGCTGAGCACAAGCGTACTCCAGCTCCGAACCTGTGTGCAGCGCAATCCCCCCTCCCACCCCACGTGCTCCCCAGGCCCCCTGCCAGCAGGAAGCGTCAGCGCCAGCGGCTCCGCCTCTGGTCCTTCCCGGGAACCCCTGTGTCGCTGGATCCCTTTGGATTCTTGAGCCACGAGGCTCACGAAGTTCCAGACCCGTCCCTCCTCCTCTCTTGGAGAGAACAACTTTCCACCTTGGTTGTTACTGCAAAATGCTGAGGGGCCCCTCTGTGATGCGTGTGAAATAAGGCTTAGAGGGGACAAGGGAGGTGACCTCGAGGTCGGGTCGGGGTGCGGGGGAGTGAGAAGTGGCAGTAGAGGCGGGATACGTGGGCGCTGCCGCAGTGCCCGCAGGTGGTCAGATCCGCCCTGGGCTCTGCTGGGGGCCCTGGCTCCCCCCACAGCCTGTGTCATGAGAGTCGGGGTCCCTGCCAGGATTCTGAGGTCACCACGAGGCAGGAGCACCTGCCGGCCAAACAGATGAGACCAAGAATTTCAAGGTCATGGTTCACAGTTAAATACAACCTCTCAGAAACTGGCCCAGGCACCAACTATACCACCATCTCTTCCCTACACAGTGGCGAGCCCGATAAAAAAAAAAATCTTAGGGCCAGAATGGGAGCCCCCGTGCCTGCTGACTAAGTGGGGGCCGGCAGGTGCTGCGATCCGCCCCTCCCGGAACAGCTCTGGCTTCTCCCCCTGCGCCCTGGAGCGGGTGCCCCGCGCCCCTGCACCCCCTGCCCTCGCTCAAGCCCTGTTCGGTCAGCTACTGCGCCATCAGATCCAGGACTGGGTTTTTTTTCTCCTTTGTTGGTTCTCTCTCTCTCTCTTTCTTTTAAGTATTTACTTATTTATTTACTTATCTATTTATTTGACAGAGAGAGCGTGTGCACTAGCAGGCAGAGCCACAGGCAGAGGCAGAGGGAGAAGCAGGCTCCCCGCGGAGCAGGGTGCCCGATGCAGGACACGATCCGGGACCCCGTGATCATGACCTGAGCCGAAGGCAGACGCTTAACCGACTGAGCCACCCAGGCACCCCCCCTTTGGGGGTCGTTCTTTAACGCCTCTAACCAGGGACTCCCCACCTGAAGTGACCAGGTTAAGGAAAGATCCTGGGGCCCAGTCTCCAGAATCCTGGATCTCCTGGCTCTCTGCTCCTTGCCCCTCACCCCATCTGCTCACTGACCTGCTTCCTTCTAGCCCCTCCGCTCCCATCTACCCAGGGCTCCCCTCCAGTCCCCAATCAGATGACAGTTCTCGAAGGGAGGGCCCCAGGGACTGCGCACATAGACAAGAGGGTCTAAGTAGAGAAGAGGGGGGCCTCCTAGCCTGTGTTCTCCTCCTCTCTGGGTGCCTCTGGCTCCATTAAATCTTGGAAGAGAGATGTCATCCTGTGTAAGCCTCAGACTGGGACCACTGTGTTTCAGAACGCTAGCCCACGATGGGGCAAAAGTGCCTTGACACAAACCCAGAAGGAAGCTTCCAGGCAAAGGAAAAATTATTCCATCAGGGTATCCTTTCCCCATTTTGATGGGAAGAGCAGGACAGGGTAGGAGGATGAGGATGTGGCCTCCCTTGGCCCTGAGACTCCTCTGGAAGTGGACCCACAGGGAGCCCAGGGCTGTTCAGACAGATGTCCGCCCATGTGGAATAGGGTGGAAAGGGGGCCCAAGGCCAGCTCTCCTTTTCCCACTGAAAGCTTCCTTGGTCAGGCAGGCCTGGATGTGGGGATGTTACCTGCCCAAGCAGGCTCACGTCAGAGGGGGCGGGGAAGGCAGCGCCACACTCCTGGTTTGCCCCGTCCAGAGACTGCACATGGCCTGGCCTCATCCCTTCCAAAATCCAAAGCTCGCACCCTGACAGCCAGGAGGCTCCGCAGGTGGGCAGCTGCCCACAGCCCAGACACCTTTTCGGTTGCAGGCGCCCCTGTGTCTGCACCCAGCTCCCTTGGCAATGCCGGAGTGGTGGAGTGGTGGAGAGGCACCCCAGGGCCCGTCTCGCCCACTCTTCTTCCCTCAACTGCCTCACCTGGTGCCTTGAACTCTGTCTACTTCTCACCTCTCAGCGCCAGACAGGATCGTATGGTTCCTTATCCCTGGCCCACGGATGGCCTTCCACAGTGACCGGAGCAGCCTGGGGGCCCCAGCGGGGCCTGTATCCCCCTGCATCTGGGTGACCACTTTCTGGGCAGAGTTCTGGTTTCTGAGATGCTGCCTTGGGGAGCAGGGAGAGGGAAGCAAGACCAGCAGCCAGGCGATGGAGGGGATGGGGGATGTGGGGACCGAGTGGACCCCAGGCTGAGATCGGGGAGGCCCCACGTCTTCAGGGAAGGCTCTGCAGGCCCCTGGGGCGTCAGGGTGGCCCCCAGGAAACACACAGTCAGGTTCCTCCTGGCTACAGCTCCTGTCTGCAGTGGCCCTTACCTGCCTAGGCCCCCTTACCTGCCCTTCCCCACCCCCACACCCATTCCTCCTTGGACCCCTGCTGAGACATTAACTCCCAGGACGATTTTCCTGTCCCACCTCTGTCCCTGCTTCCCAATATCCTTCAGCATCCCGTCACAGCACAGGCACACTCTGGGATCCTTGGCCGTGAGCTCCGAGAGGGTAGGGAGGGCCGGGGCTGCTCCCCACAGTGTCCTGTCCTGGTCGGTGCGGGCGTCACCTGGGTACCAGAGCTTTGGGTCTCAATTCAGGCCTCTGTCCTGAGCAGCCACCCCCCCGCCCCACTCCTGGCTGCAGCCACTGCTGGGCGTCCACTGCCTTCCTGCAAACCACAGATTCCCTCGGGGAGCCTGTGCAAACCTTATTTCTCATTCCTTCCAACAGCTTTCCTGAGGTATCACTCGGGGCGCCTGGCTGGCTCAGTCGATAAAGCGTGCAACTCTCCATCTCAGGGCTGTGATTCCAAGCTCCAGGTTGGGCATGGAGCCTACTTTAAAAAAAAAAGCAATAAAAAAATAGCAGCTTTCCTGAGATAGCACTATTTACTGAGGTATCACTAAAAGGTACAAGGCGATAAGCTTTGATAGATGTGAGCACCCATAAAACCAACACAGGCAACAGAGTAAGCAACCCAGCACCCCCAACAATCTCCGTGCCCTCTTGTAATCTCCCCCCGTGCCTCGCCCCCATCGTCAGGCAACTTACTTTTCTGTCATTGTGGATCTGTTTGCATTTTCTAGAGTTTTATATATATATAATATAATCCCACAGTACGTATCCCTTTTTGTCTGGCTTCTTTCACTCAGCGTGATTAGTTTGAGATTATCTCTGTGTAACATCTAGTAACTTAGCCCTTTTTATTACTGAGTAGAATTGCATTGGATAGATAGGCCACCCCCGGTGTCTCCTACAAATAAATGCTGTAAACTTTCACGTGTAAGTGTTCACACGGACGTATCTCACTTTGGGAAATACTTGAGAATGGAACGGCAGGGTCACATGTAGGCATATGTTTAACTTATTAAGCAACTGTCCAACTAGGGGGGGGGCCTGGCTGACTCAGTCGATTAAGCATCCAACTCCTGATCTCAGCTCAGGTCTTGATCTCACGATCAGGAATTCAAGATCCACACTGAGCTCCATGCTCTGCATTGGGCTCTACGCTAGGCACAGAGCCTATTAAAAAAAAAGAAAAGAAAAGAAACTGTCCAACTGTTGTTCAAAGTTGACGCCCCCACATACACTCCCACCACCGTGGTACGGGAGTTCTAGCGGCTTCACGTCCTCCGCAACACTCGATACAGCCAGTCTTGCTAATTCAGACAACGTATTCGATGTGTCTTTCCGTGACCCTCGTTCACAGCTCCCCGATGACTGATGGTGTTGAACCTCTTTCATGTGATCGCTTGCCATCTGTAGACCTCCCCTGGCGAGAAGTCCGTTCCAATCTTTTGCTCATTTTTGATTCCAAGTTCTCTGTTTTCTAATAATCACATTGCAGAGTTCTCTCTCTGTGCTCCACATGCAAGCTCTTTATCAGAAACTAGCTTTGCAAAAAGTTGTTTCCAGTCTATGGCTTGTCTGTTCAATTCTTTTCCAAATGTCTTTCAAAGAGCAGAAGTTAAGTTTGATGACGTCAACTTATCAAATTTTTCCTTTTATGGACCCTGCTTTTGGTGGTGCAGCTAAGAAATGTTCATTCCCATTTCAGCACCTGGCAGCCAGCCTGTATGCCCTTGTTGCTCAATCAGTGCTTGTGAAAAGCAGAGCCAGGGAGGGGGAAGGACGGCAGGCTGAGGAGCCTCTACCTAGAGGTAGATTCCAGAAAATGTGGTTCCAGAGAGCTGCTAAGGACCCACTGGGAACAACAAAAAAATGTTGATGGTGCCTTGGTATTTTTCTAGAAGGAACTGAGAGGGAGCAACGTGCAGCCAAAGGAGGGCAGCCTGGGGCAGAGAAGCTGGCAACTTAGAGGCTCAGATGCCAATGCCCCCCACCATTCAGTGAAAACCCTCATTCCTTCCTTCCTTCCCTGCCTCCTTTCCTTCTTCCACTCCTTCCCTTTCCTCCTTCCTACTTCCTTCTTCCTCCTCTTTGTTTCTTTCTCATCTGTCTGTGAGTTAGCTTTACATCACCGTTGAGAACTCCTTGCGTATTTCCTTTGCCTCATTTCTTTCCTTAGGCCTTCCTGTTTTTTCTATCTGGGTAATCTCTGCATGCAATAAAACACCAGCCTTTCTGTCCTGTTGCTACAAATCTTCCTCTAAATCATGATTGCCTATGTTTTCCCCCTCAGCTTTATCGAGATATAATTGACCATGTAAAATTATAAGATATTTAAAATGTACATCATTGGGGCGCCTGGGTGGCTCAGTCAGTTAAGCATCCAACTCTTGGTTTCAGCTCAGGTCATGATCTCAGGATCATAAGATTGAGCCTCGCATTGGGCTCCATGCTGAGCGTAGAGCCTGCTTAAGAGCCTCTCTCTCCCTCTGCCCCCACCCCACCTCCCAGCTCACATTCTCTCTCTCTAAATAAAAAATAAATAGACTGGCTCAGTGGTTGAGCTGGTGTGATCCCAGGTCTGGGGATCGAGTCCCGCTTTGGGCTCCCTGCATGGAGCCTGCTTCTCCCTCTGTCTGTGTCTCTGCCTCTCTCTGTGTGTGTCTCTCATGAATAAATAAAATCTTACAATAAACTAATTAACAATAAATAATGGTGATTTCATATAGATAGACATTGTGAAAGGCTTCCCCTCCATCTAGTGAGTTAACACATCCATCAGCTCACACATTTATCTTTCTTTTGGTGAGAATGTTTAGATTCTACTATCTTAGCAAATTTCAAGTACACACTACAGTGTTACCTACAATCATCACCATGTCATACATTAGATCCTCAGACCTTATTCATCTTATAGCTCAAAGTTTGTACCCCTTTACCAACCTCTGCCTGTTTCCTCCACTCCCCAGGCCTTGGAAACCACTTTTCTGTTTCTGAGTTTGACTTTTTTTTTCTTTTTTCTAAGAATTCACCTATTGACACCATACAGTATTTGTCTTTCTCTGTCTGACTTATTTCACTTAGTGCAATACCCTCAAATTCCACCCATGTTGTCACAAATGGCAGGATGTCCTACTTCATCATGGCTGAATAATATTCCATTGTATACATATACAACATCTTCTTTATCCGCTTATCAGCTGATGGACGCTTAGGTTGTTTCCATATCTTAGCTATTGTACATAATGCTGTATGAACATGGGCGTGCATCTCTCTCTTTGATATCCTATTTTTATTTCCTTTGAATATATAACCAGAAGTGGGATTGCTGAATCACATCATAGTTCCACGTTTTATTTTTTTAACCTTCTATTTTATTTATTTATTTATTTTATTTTTATTTATTTATTTTTTTTTTTAAATCTCTGTGCCCTACATGGGGCTCAAACTCATGATCCCAAGATCAAGAGTCACATGCTTCACCTACTGAGCCAGCCAGGAGCCCCCATATTATTTTCGTAGTAGCTATGCCAATTTACATCCCTACCCAACTGCACAAGGGTTTCCTTTTCTTCAAATCCTCACCAGTACTTGTTATCTCTTGCTTTTGATGATAGCCATTCTAACAGGTATGAGGTGGTTTTGATTTTCTCTTCCCTGATGACTAGTGATGTTGACCACCTTTTCATGTACCTGTTGGACATTTGGATGTCTTCATTAGGGAAATGTCTATTCAGTTCCTTTGCCCAATTTTTAATCAGATTATTTGCTATTGAGTTGTATGAGTTCTTTATATATTTTGGATATTAACCTCTTATCAGATATATAATTTGCAAATACTTTCCCCTATTCTGTAGGTTGCCTTTTAAATTTTTGATGGTTTCCTTTGCTGTGTAGAAGCTCTTCAATAGATGTAGTCCTGATTTGTTTAATTTTGTTTTGTTGCCTTTTCTTTGGAGTTAAGTCCCAAAAAAATCCCCAAAATTTCCCAGACTAATGTTGAGAAGGTTACCCCTTACATTTTCTTCTGGAAGTTTTATGATTTCAGGTTGTAATTCATCCAAGTCTTTAATCCATTTTGGGGTTTTTTTTTTTTCAAGATTTTATTTATTTATTCATGAGAAACACACAGAGAGAGAGAAAGAGAGAGAGGCAGAGACACAGGCAGAGGGAGAAGCAGGCTCCACGCAGGGAGCCCAACGTGGAACTCGATCCCGGGTCTCCAGGATCAGGCCCTGGGCCAAAGGTGGCGCTAAACCACTGAGCCCCGTGGGCTGCCCTTTTAATCCATTTTGAGTTGACTTTGGATATAGTGTAAGATGAGGGTCCAGTTTCATTCTTTTGCATATGGATATTCATCTTCCCCAACACCATTTATTGAAGAGATTATCCTTTCCTCGTTGTATATTCTTGGTTCTTTTATTATAAAGTAATTGACCATATGTATGTGGGTTTATTTCCGGACTCTGTTTTGTTCCATTGAGCTGGGTGTCTGTTTTTATGCCAGTACCATGCTTTTTTGATTACTATCACTTTGTAGTGTAGTTTGAAATCAGGAAGGGTGATGCCTTCAGCTTTGACCTTCTTTCTCAAGATTGCTTTGGCATTTCAGGGTCTTTTATAGTTCCATACAAATTTTGGTGTTGTTTTTCCTATTTCTGTGAAAAACATCATTAGAATTTTGATAGTAGAGCCCTTAGGGTGGGGGCAGGGAGGATAGCCGGTTAAGAACTCTTTCTTTGTTTGCTATGGCCTGGTGGGTCTCAGGAACACAAGCCCTGTAGGCTTTCAGAGCGAGGTATTTCCATCCTTCAGGTAGAAGTCTTAAAAGCTGGATGCTAGATATTGGGTCAAACCACTTGGCTCCTCAGGGAGGAGCTGGAGATGTGAGTTCCTTCTTAATTGCGTGTCACTGGGTTGGGGGCCAGGTATATGATGAGAGTGTGTCTCAGACCTTCTTACCTTTCCAATGTAGATATTTTGTTATTCTCCTGACGTGTAGGTAATCGCTCAGCTAGTTTCTCAACTTCCTTCAGAGAAGGTTGCTTGTGTGTAGCTGGAGAGTCAGTTCATCCATGGAGAAGGTGAGTTCAGGAGTCTCCTATGTTGCCATCTTGGACCAGAACCACCTCTGTGTCTTTTGACCCTGACAGCCTTTACAAGCTTTGACCAAGCCATGTAGAAAGTATTCAAACAAGTCATTTCTCCCTGGCTCCTATGCATTGGCTTTCTCTTCGTTGACCTCAGCTCTGCCGTGGGGAAGGGAGGGATCCAGCTTGGTAAGGAAGAGGAAGGGGCAGAGCCAGTCCACCCTTCTAGAAGAACTTCCTCAAGCCTGTACAGAATGTGAGGTCCAAGAGGACCTGTCCCTCCCACCCTCTTTGCTGTCCTCAAGCTTTTGCTGTGGCGGCGATCTCAAGTCCTAGGTGATGTCTCCTACCCGCCTGTGAGGGCAGGCTATTGGGAGAAACAGTGAAGGAGTAGTTTAACAGTAATGGCATTAGTTAGTTGGAGACAAAAAACACCAACAAAAAATTATTGGCACCTGTAACCAAATCGGGGGAGGTGGTGTCGCACTAGTTCTTAGGTCCTACCTTACCTTCCTTATGCTGTAACAAAATGACCACCAACTTAGTGGCTTGAAACAACTCAGATTTATTCTCTGGAGATCAGAAGCCTGGGTTGGCTCAGCTAGTTTCACTGCTCAGAATCTTACAAGGTCAAAATCAAGGTGCCGGCCAGTTGGGCTCTTACTGGGAGGTTCTGGGGGGAAATCTGCTTCTAAGCTCATTCAGACTGGGGGCAGAATGTAGTTCCTTGTGTTTGTGGGACTGAGATGCTCACATCCTTGCTGGCTGTCAGCGGGAGGCTGCCCTTGGCTCCCGGAGACCTTGCTCTGGTCTCTGGGGTACAAATGGCTCCCTAGATTTCAGAGCCAGTGAAGGCATGCCAAATCCCTCTTGAGCCCGGAATCTCCCCGATTTTCCTTTCTGCTCTATCTCTTCTGCTTTCGGCTAAAGAAAGTTCTCTATGTTCAAGGGCTCTTGTGATTAGATTGGGCACACCTGGGTAGTCCAGGCTAGCCTTCCTAGTTCAAGGTCTCTAACCTTAGTTACATCTGTATCCTTTTTCCTGTAACCTACCATAGTCACAAATTCTGGGAATTAGGGCATGGATATCTTTGGGGGAGGGGGTCTACTTTGCTGACCGCAAGGCTTCTGATGCCTCTGGCCCCATTCAGACTCTGTTTCTGTTTTGCTCTGTGTGTTGTTTCATTCTCTGCTACTGCAGAGTGAAGGGGGCATGGGGCACATGTGACACATATGCCCAATATGATGAGTTGCACCCTCAAAATCCCCATGGTCAGAGGGGAAAAGGGTGTCCCTCTCCTAGTTCCACTTTGAAACTCCCCAGGGAAAAGCCCTAGTTGACCCAATGCAGGTCATGCGCCTATCCCTTGGACTGAGCCCACTCTTGGCGCAAGAGGACGCGTCGGGGACTGGGACTGGCCCAGCCTGGTTGAGAACCCACCCCAAAACTAAAGAGGGGATGTCCGTTACCAAATGAAAGGAAGTGTGCTGGGTATAAAACGCAGAACCACTTCTGTGACCATCATCATGTGGTGCTGATAGGAGGAACCCCTCAGGGTGCTGGCTCGGCTGCCTCATCATGTCCAGTGCAATCCCGAGGTACATTGTGTTAGTCTCCCCTCTTCACCAAGACTGGGTTCCAGCCCCACCATTCACCAGCAGGCTGACCTCTCTCTCTGGGCCTCAGCTCTTCCCTCAGTAGAATGGGCATGAGAGTAAGCTGTGCCTGGCGGGACTACTTAGGGCAGCCGGAGAGGCAGACGGGAGGTGTGTGAAGAGTCTTTGTAGGTGTGAGGAGGCCTTTGCCCGGAGCCTGGGAGAGATTTCCGAAGCGGAGCCTCACCGGCCCCCTCTGGCTCTCGCGCCTCAGTGGTAGCCACAGCAGGCCCTACAGCTTCCTGGCAGACACTGGCGGGAGCAGAGCTGCCCAGAATGCACCTGGCCAGGCTCTGGGCCACGGAAAGGCAGCCGTTCAAGGCTGGCTTGGACAGGAGCCGGGTGACGAGAGACAGGGAGCCCTGTGCTCCGGAGAGGAAGGAGGCCTCTGCGTGGCCTCCCGTGGGGCCGAGCTGCCAGGCTGGGAGGGCAGGCGGGCTCCGGGGAGGGGGCGGCGCCGGGAGGGAAGACTGAGCTAGTGTTTGAGGCCGAGGGGCTGAAAGGAGGCTGTGTGTGCCCAAGCCGACCGCCTGGCGGGTGGGGACGTGAGTCATCGGTGGCCGGGGGAGCGGCAGCCCAGCTGCCCAGGACAAGGGGGCGCAGTGCCCACCCGCGTGTGAATGCGCGTCAGTGTGAATTCTAACGTGTGCGCTGGGGGCCGGGCTGAGGCCTTGCAAAAACCGTCCGGGATGCCCAAGCCTCCCCGGGGCGGGCACACCCTCTCATCCCCTGAATATGGCCAAGGCCAGACGGCGTCCCTGCCAGGGTCTCCTCCAGGTGGCCAACGCCGGCCATTCGTTCCCTGGGCCGTTCACCCGAGAGGCGCCAGGGCCCTCCCTGTGCTGCCGGGAAAACAGGCCCGTGCCCTGCGCTTCGTTGTATCCAGTTTGGTGGGACAGACGGAGGAGAGACAGACAGATGTGATGCCAGCCAAGGGAGGGAGCATCCAGCCCAAGGGAGGGGATATTTGAGCTGGGTTTTGAAAGATGAACAGGAATTCACTCGATCCAGGAGGCGAGGGAGTGGGGGTGGGAGATGCACTTGAGCAGAAAAGGGCTGGGATCGTGGTACATGGGAGAAGGCCAGGATGGCTGGAATAGGGGTTGGGGGTAGATGCGGATGGTATTGGGGCCTGTGGGCGGTGCCCAGAGGCTCCTGGAGGTAGGGAGGGGCACAGACTCGAGGACCTGGGGGCAGATCAAAAGAGGCTGGTCATGGATGGAGTAGGGGATCTGCCTGGTCCTGAGCCAGTTCCTATGGGGCCTGCCAGGTAGGGTTTCAGTGGTAGCAGATGAGGTGGTTAGGGGAGGCCCCTCC
Organism: Canis aureus; assembly: GCF_053574225.1. NCBI lineage: Eukaryota > Metazoa > Chordata > Mammalia > Carnivora > Canidae > Canis > Canis aureus. Next base: position 44,376,181 of record NC_135634.1, read on the forward strand.
CGCCTGGGAGAAACCCGGGGCCTGTGTGTGTATATGTGTGAAGGTATGTGTCTCTCCAAGTGTGTCTCTGTGTGTGATGAGTACCTGTGTATGTGTGTCTGTGGGTATGTCTAGGTGTGTGAGCACACACGCACCGCTCTAGAAATGTGTATCTCTGCAGGGGCAGGTGTCTGTGTGTCTATGTATCTTTTTTACTGGGTGTACATATATCTCGTGTGGCTGCGGATGTGAGCGCTATGTGAGTGTGTCTGAATGTGCATGCTTCTGAGTGAGTGTGTGTGTACGTCTGGCCTGTGTGTATCAGTGCTCTGTGTGTGTGTATCTAGATGCACGTCCATGTGTGTATGTGAGTTCCTGGGTGCGTGTCGTCTGTATGCCTGTGTTGTTCTGCTAGGAGCATTTGTCTCACTTGTCTGTGTGTGTGAGAGAGAGAAAGAGAGAGAGAACGTGTGTCTATGTGCGTGTGCCCACCACACCCTGCTGACGGGAGCCTGGGGTGCAGCCCAGCTGGTCTAGGGCCTCTTCACCCCACTGCTCCCAAGCCTGCCCAGATCCTTGTTCCTGGGCATTTCTAAACTCTGGCTGCTTTTTCCAGCCCGGCTCCACCCTCACCTGACTGGCTCCCACACCCCACAGCTGCCCCCGGACCAGCCAGCAGGGGCCCAAGCGAAGAAAAGGAGCCAGAGAGTGGCCAGGCCTCAAAGGAGCTGTGTCCACCTCCACTGGCCAGCCTGGGGGCTCCTCCCATCCAGGAGAGAAGGATTTGTCGAGAAACTATGTGGGAACATTTCCCACATGGCCACCCACCCCTTCCTTCTTTGTTCTGGGGCTCTGAGTCTTGGTTTGTTTTGGAGGGCAATTTGGAGGACCGAGGGGATTTAACACGAGTGGGAGGACTGGCCCAGCATCCCTTCCTCCACTTTTTTGAAAATAGCAGCTTCCTTTGAGAGATCCGCCCCCCTTTGGGGTGTTCCTGTAGGGTTGCGAGTCCCAGGGCCCTGTCCCAACCACCACAAGGGACACCCAGGCCTAGCCAGTCATAGTACCCAGGCCCTCAGACCTGAGCACTGGCCCAGGTTTGGCCATGTGACTGAGGCAAGACCACTAAGAGTCCTTTCCCTGGAATTTGGGAAGTTGGGAGGGGGGAAAAATAACCCTTTCCTCTGGGATCCTCAAGATAGAGTGATAAATGCCAGAGGCCATCTGCACACCTGCTTTTCTCCTACTCTTCATGGAAGGAGCCTGCGGATGTAGAAGAGCCAAGAGGTAGGCCGACTGTCCAGGAGCAGTGGGTTGTGGGGAGAGAACAAGAGAGAGGGGTTTCCTGTCATAGGAGCAAATACATTCCCTTTGCTTGAGCTGCTGTGAGTTGGGCTTCTGTCACTCACACCCAGAAGAGCCCTAGATAATCCTTGCCTCGGCCATGGATGCCCAGGAACGCCCTCGCCTGGCACTGAACACTCCTCGAAGTCTCGCCCTCGCCTGGCACTGAACACTCCTCGAAGTCTCGCCCTGGCTCCCTCAGACGCCACACAGAGGCCGCGGCCACCCTTTCCTACTCTTGTCAAACTCACAAACCCACCTATGCTTCCTCAACTGCCACCTGCTTGGCTGGGTAAAGTGAATCCGTCAGCTGTTGCCCGCTCTGCCCTGACTTTCTTCCAGAGCTGCCTCCCCATCCTGTCTTCCTTCTGTGTCCCTCCTCTGCCCCCTTGCCCACAGCTGACCCAGATCCCTGGAACTGGAGAGCTTGGCGCCAGTGGACCCCAAACCTGCCTGTACCTCAGAATCATCTGGGAAACTGGAAATAGACAATTTCCCAGGTTCCATCAGATCCTCTGCGGGCAGGCCCGGAAATCATCATTTTAACACACCTTCCCTGGTTTTGGCAACATTGCCTTCTCAGTTGTTGGGACAGTCTTGGCTTTGTCAGCATTTGGCCCCAGAAGGACATCTCGGGGTTCCCCTCAACAGGATGTTTGTTGTGTTGCTTATATGGGGACCTTGCAAGGTCTTCTCTGAAGACCTACCTCCATCTTCATCTGAACCCCCTAGTGATCTGAGCTCCTCTTTGGCCCAACCTTCCCTTGGGTGAGGGGGCCTCCAGACCCCAGACTGGACCAGTCGTGCTTTGAAAACCTTGCCCTCCCTACCCCGCTGAACTCCTTCTCCCTTCCTGCAGCCCCGCACCTCTCTGCTAGCTTCTTGGTCTCTTTCCTTCCTTCTTTGCACCATGTCCTCCTGACCGGGCAGTTCTTCCCAGGGTGCCCTGCAGGGCAGGTCATTCACTGCGGTGGGTATGGGTGGCCGCCGAGGACCAGAGGTAGGTGAAGACGGCAAGCCTCACCCCACACCTCCTCCCCAGGTGGTACGTCACAGTGCAATCAGTGCTGCCCCACTTAAAGCATCTACTTCCAAGAGGCACAAAACAGATCTCCCACCACTGCCCAAGAGCCTGGGGGAGCCCCACTCTCCATCCTGTGCAGGAAGGCTTCTCTCTGGGTGGATTCAAGGATGGGGTGGCCAAAGACAGGCTAACCCTCCAGTCCGATCATCGTGTGGGGCACCCAGGACCAATTAGAGAAAGCTCTGGATACAGGGTACTGCTCTGTTGGGTTGCTGGACTTTCCAGACGCGGGGAGAGGGGACTGTGCAGCATCTCTTGCCAGGCACACACCTATCTGCAGGGATGCTCTTTTCACTAAAGAGGGACTTCTGACACCCCACGGCCAATTAACAAGTCCTCTGCAGGTGTAGACGGCCACACCTGCAGCACTGGCCACGGCTGCCAGAGTCGTGTAGCTGCCCCGGGGTGTAGGCTTCTCCTCAGGGTCTTTAACATGAATTCCATCCCACGCTCTCAAACACGGCGCTGCTGCACTGAGGTGGTTACAGCCAGGGCGACTCTCCACCCGGTGGCGGTGGCCCCGCTCCCAGCACCAGCCTCTGAAAGGCGTCCGGGGCTCCTCACACCCGCCTTCAGGTGCTCTGGGGCCCAGGTGGGAGGCTGGCCCAGGGAAAGGCCACACGGCACTTGCAGCAACCCAGCAGCCTCTGGATTCCAACCAGTTCTAGAGGGTTGGTGGGGCAGATAGGAAAGAAAGTGGGAACAGGGATGGAGAGAGGGAAAGGGGAGAGGAACGAGGGAGCAGGGATGGGAAGGAGGAGGAAAGGTGCCAAGGAGGTGTGGAGAAGGCACACCTGAGCCCACACCTGGGCTCCCTCATCCAGGGCAGCACATCCGCCTCAGGGGAAGAGGGGCTACCTGGTGACGGGGACTACTAAACCACCACTGCTTGGGACACCGGTGACCTACCCAACTGCGCTTCCCAATCTTCCGCCCTCCCTCCAGGCTAGGAGACAGACCGCCCCCACCCACACCCCCACCCTACCCCCACCCCCACCCCCTGGGATCTGAGGTCCTGCAGCTCCGGGGTGCCTCCGTGGAGGGCAGATTCCATCTGCAGGCTGACCTCCCCCTCCTCGGGGCCTTGCTCAACCACCCTGGCTGTGGTTGAGATAAGGAGCAGGAATCGGGCCGCAGGCGCTGGGACAAGTGGAAGGGGCCAGACTCTAGGAGCCTCAGAGTGCTTCCTGATAGGGCCTGGCCCAAGCCACCTGCAGCGGAGCCTGACCGAGTGACCGGAGTGACCGGAGTGACCGTGAGAACTGAGCAGGGGCTGTCCTAGCTCCCACATCCCCCACCCCCACCCCCCAGCCAGGGACGGAGTATCTAATTTTCATCCATTTCCTCTGTCCCCTGTCCACCGAGGCACAGATCAAATGAATCCATGATGACAAACTGTTTCTCTTGATCGACCAGATTCCACTGGCAAACACTCAGTTGGCGCTTTAGCAGCTTCCCCCATTGCCACCTCCCCCAGCCCCGGTAGGTTCTGGGGCCTTTGGGTTAGGTCAAATAACAATAATAATATCCACAGTAGCCAACGTGTCATAATGCCACCGTGTGGGACACACTAGTCTACGCACTTTGCATGCGTCATCCCACGTAACCCTGCACTGGCAGGAAATTGAGGTCTCAAGGGGATAAGCCACCTGCCCCTACTGACAGCCCGGAAGGGCAGAGGCCTGACCCAGCCCCCATCCCTCTATAGTCTCCAACCTGGGCTCCTTCCCCCCTTCTCAGGTGCCCCTCCCAGGCACCTGAGAAAACCCCACAGCTTCCTGGAGAGGGGTCAGAGCTGAGGCCTGGTGGGATGTCCTCAGTCAGACAGCCCAGCCCTCTTTCCAGGCCAGACTTTTAGGGGGAAGTAGGAGAACCCAGCAGCCTGGGCAGTGGAGTGAAGTGCCGGGTGCCTTGTGGGACAGGTGGCCAGTGGGGCTGCGGGGGGCCCTTGGGGGCAGGCAGCCAAGCCAAGGGGGGACTTTGAGCTGCCAGTCAGACCCTCCTCCTGCTCTGGTGCTTGGGAAGGACCATTAGAGAGAGCCCGACTCGAGGCTGCTTCTCTGGAATTCTCCTTAGGAGAATTTTGACTTTCCCTGATTAGAGCTTATACTATCCTAGCAAATTCTATTTATTATACCTTGGGTTCTTCTTCCCTCCCAAGGGGCCCCTGAGCCTTAGAGAAAGAGTTGAAAGAAGCTCCTCACCTCAGGTTCAGTGTTCTGGGGTCCAGCTCAGCAGGAGCAGCCTCATTAGACTTCCTACCACCAGCCTCTGCCCTCAGGGACCTCTTGGCCTCCCCAGGGATCACTTGGCAGGAAAAGAACTCCGGGTCACTGCTGTCCTCCAAGGGCTCAGGGCCTGCCTTCTGGAGCCAGGCAGGCCTTCTGGCTTTGTTTACCAACTATGAGTCCTCACCCACTGGGCCTTCCCCCTCCGTTTCCTCCTTTGTAAGGTGGGAATAAGAATGGCACAGGCCTCTAAGATTAAGTGATTCAAGTGTGAGCCTGGAATCTTGCTTGGCATATTGTAGCCTCTTGGTGAATGTTCGCTGGTATTTACTGGACCGTGAAATGCTTCCATTTCAATTCTCTGGGCATTTTTGAGGTCCTACTGTCAGCTCGGCCACGGGACCTCAACATGGAACCAGACTGGAACAGACATGTGGACAACAGCCAGACGGGCAGAGATTTTTTTTTTTACCAGGTAGAGGGTTCTGGAAGTCACCTACCACCCCAGGAATGCCCCTCTGTGTCCTCCGTCTGCTCAAGCCCACTCCCCAGGAACCGCTGGGTCTGGCACACACACAGATTAATAAAGATCGAGGACAAAAAGGGTCTTGAGTGAAATAGTTGTCGATGGCTGAAAAGGAGGAGGCGGGCGGCCCTGCAAGTAGGCCTTCCCTCAGTAGTGAGGGCCTCACTCTGGGGCACAGAGGCTTCCAGAGCTGGGACCCCGGACACAGGCAGCCCAGCCTCCTGGGGGGGGGGGGGGGCTTATCCCAGGGCCCTTGCTCCCCCAGAGGCTCCCTCTTCTCTGCAGACCGGCCCTAGGTAGCTGGCCCAGCGGGGAGGAGCAGGGAGGCCTGCCCGGGAGGTGGGAAAGGGGCAAGGGAAGCCCTGTGCTCATCTGCCGCCTCCACCGCCCAAAAGTCGCGAATGGGGCCCGCGGGAGACGGTGCGGACCCGGGGCGCCCCGGAGGGTGGCGGGTGGCGGGTGGCGGCCCGGGGCGCGCGCGCAGGGGGGCCGCGGCCCCAGGGAGCCCCGCGGGGGGAGCCGAGTCCGCGGGCACCGGGAGCGACCCTCGCGGGTGCGGCGGCCGGGCCAGGCCACCCTCCTCGGCCTCGGGGTCCGCCTCCGCGAAATGGGCGGGCGGCGGGCGGGGCCGAAGGGGTTAACGCACCTGGGCCGCCGCCGCCCCTGCCGGCCCCTCCTCCGGCCGCGGGGAAGAGGAAAGTCGCGGCGGGGGCGCGGCCCGGCCTTCGCTCCCGCCCGCCCCGCCCGCGTCCCCGCCCGCCGTCCCCGAGCCGCGGCGCCCAGAGCTGCGACCCGCGCGCCCCGCTCCGCCGCCGCCCGGCCCGGGCCGCCATGTCCCTGTGGTGAGTGGGTCCGGCCGGGCCGTGGGGCGCGCGGGCGCGGGAGGTCCCGGGATGCGAGCAGGATGCCGCGCGGGGCGCCGGGCTGGGTGCTGGGGCTGGGTGCCGGGGCTGGGTGCTGGGGCTGGGTGCCGGGGCTGGGGGCTGGGGGCTGGGTGCTGGGGGCTGGGTGCCGGGGCTGGGTGCCGGGGCTGGGTGCTGGAGCTGGGTGCTGGAGCTGGATGCCGGGGGCTGGGTGCCGGGGCTGGGTGCCGGGGGCTGGGGTGCCCGGGGCTGGGGTGCCCGGGACTGGGGCGCCGGGGGCTGGGGTGCCCGGGGCTGGGGTGCCCGGGGCTGGGGTGCTGGGGGCTGGGGTGCCCGGGACTGGGGTGCGGGGGGCTGGGGTGCCCGGGACTGGGGCGCCGGGGGCTGGGGTGCCCGGGGCTGGGGTGCCGGGGGCTGGGGTGCCCGGGGCTGGGGTGCCCAGGATGGGGTGCCCGGGGCTGGGGTGCCCAGGGCTGGGGTGCCGGAGGCTGGGGCGCCCAGGATGGGGTGCCCGGGGCTGGGGTGCCGGGGGCTGGGTGCTGGAGCTGGGTGCCGGGGGCTGGGGTGCCGGGGCTAGGATGCCCGGGACTGGGGCACCGGGGGCTGGGGTGCCCGGGGCTGGGGTGCCGGGGGCTAGGGTGCCCAGGGCTGGGGTGCCCAGGGCTGGGGTGCCGGAGGCTGGGGCGCCCAGGATGGGGTGCCCGGGGCTGGGGTGCCGGGGGCTGGGTGCCGGGGCTGGGTGCCGGGGACTGGGTGCCGGGGCTGGGGTGCCCGGGGCTGGGTGCCCGGAGCTGGGGTGCTGGGGCTGGGTGCCGGGGCTGGGTGCCGGGGCTGGGCGCCCGGGGACTGGGTGCTGGGGGCTGGGTGCCAGGGCTGGGTGCCGGGGCTGGGGCGCCGGGGGCTGGGGTGCCCGGGGCTGGGGTGCCGGGGGCTGGGGTGCCCAGGGCTGGGGTGCCAGGGGCTGGGGTGCCCAGGGCTGGGGTGCCGGAGGCTGGGGCACCCAGGATGGGGTGCCCGGGGCTGGGGTGCCGGAGGCTGGGGCACCCGGGATGGGGTGCCCGGGATGGGGCGCCCGGGGCTGGGGTGCCCGGGGCTGGGGCACCTGGGGGCTGGCCTCAGTTTCCCGGGACGGACGGGCTTGGTGGCGGTGGGATGCCCGGCAGGGTCCAGCACCTGGAGCAGCAGGTCAGGGTGGGACCGCAGGGGGCCCTGGGCCCAGGCTGCCAGGTACCCTGACCCCACCCCGGGACCCCGGGCTCTGGGGACCCCAGGGCTCTCCGGGCAGCTGGGTCCCGTGGCCATTCCGAGGGCCTCTTGCGTCCAGGGCAACCCCCATCCTCTACCTCCACCCCCAAGGGGCTCTCCTCCCTCCTGGGGAGCTGGAGTCCCCCACCTCTCCCCCTCGCCCCTCTCCTTCCTCCCCTGAGGGACTTTTGGCCTACAAGTGAGTGGGACAGTGCAAGTGGACTGGCCTGGGGCCCCCACACCACCCCAAAGCATCCCCCTCCCCTGGGGTGACCCCCGCAGAACTTCCTCCAGGACCCACCTGCCGAGCTGGGAGGGGAAGGGGTACTTCGTTGAATTCCCTAGGGCAGGAGACCCTGATCTGGAACATTCTGTTGTTCCCTCGGGAGGGTCAACTCTCGAGTCACCCCACACACACACACACACTCCAGCACCTGGGCTGACCCAGTCTTCCTCCGACCCTATACACAGGAAACCCTGGGACCCCCATGGGAAAATGTGCTTCGGGGGGCTCAACATCCACTTGCCCTGGGTGCCTGAACCTTCAACCAGCCAGTCTTGAGGGCCACCCCGGGGCTTCAGGGTCCCAGGGCCTCAGGGACCCAGGGTCTCAGGGCCACCTCAGGGTCCCAGTGGGGTACACTTTAGTCTGTTTCTTCCATTCCTCCTGACCCTGCAGCTCGCTCCTGAGGTCCGGGCTGGCTCCCTCTTGGCCCGGCCCTGTGAGGCCACACTTCTAGCTGCGTGTTCCCCCAAGAGCCCTCGGCCCCTGTGTCTCCTCAAGAGAGACCAGGGCAGGAGGCCTGGCCACCTCCAGAGGATGAGCTAAGGAGAGAGGGTCCTGGGACAGACACACGTACACACCCGGCCCCAGGCCTGTGAGCACCTCCTGCAAAAGGCTTTAATTTCTGCTTCATAAATGGGTGTGTTAGAGACTCTGGCAAGGAGGGTCCCTGGGAATAGATAGAGGGCAGCGGTCATGCTAGGAGGTCCCTGCCCCATTCTCCGGCCTCCACCAGCCATGTGGGCAGTTTTGCATTGGGTCAGATGGATGAGTAGGAAGGGAAGGGACAGGCTTCTTCAGGTCCCACGTTAGAGCCTCTCCCCAATATACCCACAGGCGACTGAGCCCCCAGGCTGTAGAGCAAGTGCTATCTCTGCCCCCCACAACAGTTCACCCCAGTGGTTCCCCAGGTTTCCACAAGGAAATGAAAGCAAATGGGGTGGCTTGCTGGGGGGTTGGGAAACCAGCAGAAATCTCCACCAGAGGTCGTCCTTATAGACTCTTGGCATTCCTGCATACCCACTGCAAGTGGGCGCTCCGATACCTCGTTATCCTCATTGAGGGGGAAAGAGAAATCACAGTTTGGAGACGTTAAGGGGGACCCACTTAGAGAGTCATTGTGCTTGTAAGTGGCAGAGTCAAGATTTAAACCCCGGCAGCCGGACTCTGCAGTGCTTGTCCTTGAACTGTGCCGCGTGGGTCCCCTGGTCCTGGAAGAGAGAGGTCAGGGTCGGAGAGGAAGCAGGACCCAGCTCTAACCACTCGGGGTGGGGGGGGCCCCAGGACTTGTGTCCGTGCCCAGGCCCCACTCGCCCATGTGGGGCCGCGGCTCGGAACAAGGCGACTGTGAGAATCACGGACGACTCATCCTTTCCTCCCCCCTCTCTACCACCCTCCATCCCCTCGCCCCCAGGAAGAAAACCGTCTACAAGAGCGTGTGCCTGTCTCTGGCCCTGCTTGTGGCCGTAACAGTATTCCAGCGTAGCCTGACCCCCAACCAGTTCCTGCAAGAGCCCCCGCCACCCACTCCAGAGCCGCAAAAGGCCCAGAAATCAAGTGGACACCTGGTGAACCCCAACAGCTTCTGGAAGAACCCGAAGGATGTGGTTGCCCCCACGCCCGCGGCCCCGCAAGGGCCCCAGACTTGGGACGTCAGCACCACTAACTGCTCGGCCAACGTCAACCTGACCCACCAGCCCTGGTTCCAAGGCCTGGAGCCCCACTTCCGGCAGTTCCTGACCTACCGTCACTGCCGGTACTTCCCCATGCTGCTGAACCACCCCGAGAAGTGCGGCGGCCACGTCCACCTGCTGGTGGTGGTCAAGTCGATCATCACGCAGCACGACCGCCGCGAGGCCATCCGCCAGACGTGGGGCCGCGAGCAGGAGTCGGTGAGCGGCGGCCGCGGCGCCATCCGCACCCTCTTCCTGCTGGGCACGGCCTCCAAGCAGGAGGAGCGGACCCACTACCAGCAGCTGCTGGCCTACGAGGACCGTCTCTACGGCGACATCCTGCAGTGGGACTTTCTCGACAGCTTCTTCAACCTGACCCTCAAGGAGATCCACTTCCTCAAGTGGTTTGACATCTACTGCCCCAACGTGCAGTTCATCTTCAAGGGCGACGACGACGTCTTTGTCAACCCCACCAACCTGCTGGAGTTCCTGGCTGACTGGCAGCCGCGGGAAGACCTGTTCGTGGGCGACGTCCTGCAGCACGCCCGGCCCATCCGCAAGAAGGACAACAAGTACTACATCCCGGGGGTCCTGTACAGCAAGGCCAGCTACCCCCCGTACGCGGGCGGCGGCGGCTTCCTCATGGCCGGCGGCCTGGCCCGGCGCCTGCACCACGCCTGCGACACCCTGGAGCTGTACCCCATCGACGACGTCTTCCTGGGCATGTGCCTGGAGGTGCTGGGCGTGCAGCCCACGGCCCACGAGGGCTTCAAGACTTTCGGCATCTCCCGCAACCGCAACAGCCGCATGAACAAGGAGCCGTGCTTCTTCCGCTCCATGCTCGTCGTGCACAAGCTGCTGCCCGCCGAGCTGCTGGCCATGTGGGGGCTGGTGCACGGCAACCTCACCTGCTCCCGCAAGCTGCAGCTGCTCTGACCCCGGCCAGGCCGCCCGAGAGGCTAGGGCACCTGTCCTTGAGCCCCGGGAGTCAAGGGGCTGGAGCGGCAATGCCAGGACATGGACCGTGGTCCCCCCGCGCAGGGAGGTGGAGGGGGTTCGGGCTTTCCATGCCCCGGGCTGTGATGGGGCGCAGTTAGCCAGAAGGGGGCCTCCCGGTGTGCACATTCCCCAGGAAGTGGAGCTGAGGCCCAGGAACGTTTGCAACTGCCCTGACTGCTGAAGGCCGTCTTGGGAGCGGGGCCGTTGGCCACTGGTAGCCCTCCTAACCTGGGTTCCCTGCTTGGCTCCCGGTGACCTGGGGGGAGGCCCCGGTGGTCTCTGAAGGAACTCTGTACTCAGGTACCCGGCTTAGGCCTGGCCCTGGATGGGTCCGTGGCGGCCCTCTTGTCTTCACAGACAAGATTCTCCTTCCCCCATGAAATGCCTCAGTCTCCCCCCACGGGCCCAGGCAGCCCTTTCAGGAGAAGCTCAACCCTGTGCGGGCTCACAGGCCCCCACCCCCCGCAGCCCATGCCCCTGGGTCTCCAGGAGATGGAACCTCAGAAGGCCCTCAGCACCATCCTCACCCCCACACCTGCCTAGAGTTGCTGCTCAGTCTCTGCAACCAGGTGGCTTCCCTCCTGGCTGTGTCCCTACGATGCTCCATCCACCCCTGTCTGGAAGCGCGGCTGGCCGCCCTGACTACCTCAGCAATCCTCAGAACCTCTGGATGGGCTGCGCCCCCTCCCCACCCCACTCCCCCGACACAGGGCCAGAGAGCAGTGCTCAGCCCCACGCAGTCATGGTGCTGCCCGACCCGCCGAGGGCCCTCACGCAGCCCCACCGAGGCCTGGCTCCCCGGCCGGAAACCAGCCGGTTTGGCCCTGGAGATGGACATTCCTCTATTACTGTGAAGTTTTTATTTATGGAGGGAGGGAGTGCCAGGCCTCGGGAGATTGGTGGTGTTCTCCTTTCCCTACCCTCATTCCAGCAAGAGACCACCTCCCTCAGCCACTCACCCCCCTCCCGGGGCACCCCCATGCCTGTCACGGCCCCCTCTGGAACCCTGCCCTACCTGCCTGCCCGCTTCTCCAGGGCCTGAGCAGACCAGCATTTGCCCCGGTGAAGGGATGAAGTGAACCTTGTGTGCCACCTCACCCGGGCTCAGGCGTCCTTGGGGATGGGGGCAGAAGGATGCCACCTCGTATCCAGGTGGAGTCACCCGGGAAAAGATGGAGGGACCAACTCTGTTTTCTCAATAAAAGGGGGCTGTTTTTTTCTGGTGTGGAACTTCCTGTCACCATGTCCATCAGAGAGAGTCTGGGGCCAGGGTTGCCAGATTTCTGAAGACACTGCTTGTTCCTTGCTCTTGGCTGGTGGGTGCACAACTTAAAGGGGATGCGGGTGCCAGGATCAAAGCAGAGGCCACAAGGGCCGGAGTCCAGACAGCTGCCCCCAGAAGAGGCGGTACGGGGGAGAAATGTGCCCGCTAATGGTGCGTTCCCGTGGGGGCTGCCTGACGTTACAGTGGGTAGGGTCGGGCGGTGTGAAGGGTTCTGGGGGGGTTCCCTGACGTCCCTCCAGTTATCCTGGAAGCATTGATAGGGTTGACAAGAAGCCCCGAAACAGTGGCTTGGTGGGGCAGCCTTGGGGGTCCGGGGGATGTAGTGCACGGGGAACCTCAACCTAAGTGGCTGACCTCAGGGTGGGGAGAACAGCTGTTGAGCCCCAGAAGGGTCATGGGGCCATATAGTGAGCAAGCCAGCGGCTCCCCCTGCACCCAGCTCAAGCCATCACAGAGTAGGTCAGAGGCCCCCACATGTCCACCCTGGGCCTCTCCTCTGGGGAAGTGAAAGGAATGGCTGGGTCCTCATATAATGCAACATCTGAGAGGGCACAAGGGGGCACGAGACTGCATGGGTGTCCCTTGTGGCCCTGGCTGCCCGGGTCCAAACCCTCAGAAGGAAAAGGAACCTTGCTGCTCTTCCCCCTCAGCACGGATTGCCCCGTGTCTCCCTCTCTATGCACCAGCTGCGGGCTTTGAAGGGCCCAGTGCAAAATGAAAACGCAGCGCCCCTGGGTTTAGAAAGTTAAGAATTTCAGGACTGCCCCCACAGAGAATTCAGCCAAGCACACGGTCCTCTGAGCACAGGTCACAGACCCAAGCTGTCAGCCCTGTTTGTTCCTCTCACGCTGGGAAGCCAGGGACTCCAGAAAGCAGAGTAGGGCAGTGGGGCCTCCCGTCTAACCAGAAGCAGAAAAGAGGGCCTCCCTGGTGGGGGGCGGGAGACAGGGGGTGCGAGGGCCGTGAGAGAAGGGACTGCCTCCCCGTGAGGGAGGCAGGCAAGGCCTGTTCAGCCTTCTGGGTTTCAGGAATGTGTTCAGGCTTGATCCTGAGAGAGCCAAGAGGCAAGGAGCAGGGGACCTGGGTGTGCAGCCCCTTCCTCTGGGTTCACTGGTGTCTCCAGCTGGGCCCTGCGCACTGGGAGCTCTCAGTGGAGACTGTACATTCCTGGCGTGGGAACTTCCTCCTCCGTGGGCCCCACGGACGGCCCGATCCCGTTTCAGAGCTCAGGGGCCCCGGCCTGGGCTGCCAGAGCCGGCATTCACACCGCAGCGGGAAAGGAGGAAGGTCGGCGAGCCCGCCGAAGGGGAACAGTGTAACAGGCACCCCCAGCACAGGGTGGGGAGCAGGCTCCAGCCCTGGGCCTGACGCTCCACTTGTGTCTTAAAGGAGGAGTGGCATTCCTGTGGTAGAAGGGGAAGGAAGGTCAGCCCAGGGTGGGAGCATGTGCAACAGCCCAGAAGCGCCAAACAGCGGGGCATGGGGGAGCGGCCAGGTCCCTGGTGTGGACAGGGCTGGAGCTGGGAGGGACCGGGGGTGTCCTGGTAAAGATACTCGCCTGGCTAAGGGTGAGGATGCTTTCTGCCGGCACTGAGGACTGCGCACGGCTTCCAGAGCCAGGAACAAGCAAGATCAGATGGGAACCCTAGCAACATGTCCTTGACCCCAGTCCCCCTTGTGGGGCACATGGGGAGGCGGCCAGGAACATCAGGCTGGAAACATGAAACATGGCCCCAAGGCCTGTCCCTGGCTCCTCTGTCCCCTCAGCAGGAACAGGACTTCACCAAAGAAGGGGCTGGTGACTGGGAAAGTTGCTGAGACCCTGCCCGCCCTCAGCCAGCTTCGAGAAGAACGGCCCAGCTGACCAGCCCTCCGCCAGCTCCTGGCCTGGCTCTGGCCCTTCTGCTCAGCCGGCCCTGGTTTCCTCCATCCGCCTGGGAGTGTGACCTGGCTGCCTCCAAGGAGTGTTGACCTTGGCCCTTCCAAGGTCTGTTACTGACCATTTTGGGAAACAGACACAAAGGCCTTTAAGTCTGACGGTCTTGCTTCCCGCTAACAGTGACGGCAATGACCATTTTATGGAGCCTCTTCAGTCTGCCTGACGTTTCACATGTATGTCACTCACGGCACAAGCACAGATATATTTTCATGTTTCTCATTGGGTGATGGAGTCTGAGTCCCTCCTGTACCCTTACTGGCAGAAGATTGAAGTGGAAAAGGACATTCCAAAATATGCCTCTTTCGCATAAGAATTATCTTGAGCTGATTATTTTTAAGGAACAGCAGACGCAGGAGAAGCTCTGAAACCTGAGTTAGAGGTTACCCTTTTGTAAGGGACATTCAAAGCTGTAAAAGAAATCTCCATTTGGGGTCTCCCTCTCTCTACCAAGAAGAGGAAGACAGCTCTAAGTCACAAGGAGCATCAGTGCAGAAGGCAGAGCCTGAAATCTGAGTAGCAACCTTACACTTGTTTGCTGTGCTTTTCCTGGTGACCTCCCATAAGTCACTACCACCCCCGCATCACACACACACACACACACACACACACACACACACACAGGCAACTCGCTCCAACATCCTCCTTTAATCTTTCTTTGTTTTTTTTAGATTTTATTTATTCATGAGACACACAGAGAGAGGCAGGGACACAGGCAGAGGGAGAAGCAGGCTCCCTGCAAGGAGCCCGATGCAGGACTCGATCCCGGGCCCTGAGCCAAAGGTAGGCGCTCAACCACTGAGCCACCCAGGCGCCCTCTTTCTTTAATCTTCCACTGAAGATGGTATTTAGGGCCATGGCTCTGGCCATTTGTAGAGTGTGACTCCGTGGTCCTGGGGATCTCCCATGCACACAGGAGGTACACATGCCACTAAACTTCTGTTTGTTTTCAGTCTTTTATCCCAGGGGGATCTCAGAAAAATTATTTTTTTCTCCCCCTTTTGGAGCCCACTCACTCCCAGGTTGTCCAGAACTTCAAGGACCTCCTGAGTCCAAAGTCTAAATGTCCAGCGAGTCTGGAAAGTTGGAGCCGGCCTCTGCCACTGGTGCCTGTCCCTCAACGCGGTGGCGCTGTGGAACGGGAGCCTGCAGGGTCGGGCTCCCGCGTAGATGCTGCCTTCCCTGCGCGAACTGTGGGGGGACCCCAGGCTGCACCCCTTACACCCCCCCCCATCACCAGCACAGCCATCCTTCCCCAAAGAGTGGTAGCAAGTTGGGTGCTGAGTCCTGTGGCTCCCAGTCACGTACACAGTCTGCTCTCAGGCTCTCTGTCCCGGGCAGGCAAACTTCCAGGCCTCTCCTGACAGGAGTGTTTGTCCTCGCCCTGATCCTGGGGAGCAGGCTGCAGAGATGGGTCTCAAAGCCTTTCCTCCTACAAAGGCTCTGAGCTTCCAGTACAACACGCTTCCCCTCATCCCTGGCCGCCAGCTCTGCCTTCCCCGGAGGCTTGAGAAGGGGGAGCCACGGGCACCCACTGGGCCTCGTTTCCATAACTATAGGAGACCACTCAAAGAACCCTAGCCCGAACAAAGAAAGCCTGTTCCCCAGTGACTTGCTCTGTCCACTTAGGCTGAGAAGGAGTGGGCAGGGGAGCTTCTGGAACCCCATTATACCAGCGTCATGTGAAGAAACAGGTTCCCAGGGAAAGGTTCTCACAGCTACTGTGTGACAGGGTGCGACTGGAACTTTTTCGGTCTGTGCTCCTTAACTCCTCAACCTACTGTCTCCCAAGACCTTCAATCCCTCCTTTTTCCCTTAGTAGTCACCTCTGGGTATATTTGTGGAATTTTTTTTTTTTTTTTTTTTTTTTGCCCCAAAGCCCAAAGAGTAGAAAAATGTTATATCCAAGGAGTGATTTGAAATCAGATATTTTTGGTGTCGGGGGTGGGGGTGGGGGAGAGCACAGCAGTATTAGCACTGTAAGGGAAAAAAAAAAATTTTTTTTTCCAGATAGTTAACTTCAAATATTGTGAAGAAAAACGTGTTTCAAAACTACACTAAGCTTTAAAGCACAACCCCCAAGCTGTGGGCTCCTAGCCCAGGTCATGGTCCTTGAGCTATTTTGTACCTTTTTTTAAATTGCAGGTACTGATGGCTCATGGAAGCAGGCGTCCCCCAGAGCTTCCATTGACTCCTCTCTCTCCCCCCGTGTGGAAAAACCAGTTTGGCCTCCGTTTGCAATTCAATTCCTTCACTCCAGATAATTTTGTGCTTTTTAACATCTCCTGGGAACCGGCTGTAGCATCTGCTTGCCCTCAGGTGAATTAAATAAATGTTTATACCTCAAGGTCGGTCACTCTTCTATCTGTACGAATTATAAATGTACCTCTTTCTGAGAATTCTTTTAACAATTGCTTTTAGATTATAAACGAACACAGGGGATCCCCGGGGGGCTCAGCGGTTTAGCGCCCGCCTTTGGCCCAGGGCGTGATCCTGGAGTCCGGGGGTCGAGTCCGACGTCGGGCTCCCTGCATGGAGCCTGCTTCTGCCTCTCTCTCTCTCTCTCTCTCTGTGTGTCTCTCATGAATAAATAAGTAAAATCTTAAAAAAACAAAAAAAAACAAAACAAAAAAACGAACACACACATTATGGAGCGGAATGCAACTTTTGCATGCACTTCTAATACAAAACTTGCATCTTGGACCACATTTCCCCCCTTCCAGGTGAGCCGGGGCCCGGAGCTCGGCCCCGCAGCTGGTGTGCAAAGCCCCAGGGAGCGTTGACAGATGCTCGCGCCCGGGAGCCTGAAGCTCGGGAGCCGCGAGTCCTGGGGTTTCAAACCGCGGCCCCGGCGACTGGGACCGGCGCCAAGGCGGGGACCTGGGGCCGGCGCGGGGATTTACTGACCCTGCAGCGCAGCAGGTGACCTATTAGGAACCTCCTCCGGCTTTGTTTTAATCCGCTGCGGCCCAATCTCACAGGAATGCCCGGAATTCTCGCCGCCGCCCCGAGGCTCGGCAGCTGCCCCCCG
The DNA here is from genome assembly GCF_053574225.1 of Canis aureus. NCBI lineage: Eukaryota > Metazoa > Chordata > Mammalia > Carnivora > Canidae > Canis > Canis aureus. The sequence continues at coordinate 44,392,657 of NC_135634.1, forward strand.
GGGGCTCGTAATCGCGGGGCCGAAAGGAGGTGCTGGAGGGCGCGGGGCTCCGAGGGCGGCCACCCACAGGCCATCCCGGAACCGCCGCGGGCTCTAGTGGGGACGGTCACAGGTCGCCGCGGAGAGCAGGGCGGTGATGGGGGTGCAACGCGGCGAACCCCGGTTTCCCGCGGGGCGCACCTGCCGGCGGCGGCCGGCTCCGCAGCGGCTGGGCCCCGGCTCCTGCGCGATCGCGGGAGAGGGCGGGGAGCGCCCCCTACTGACCACGTGGGGTATCGTGACCACGGGAAGGGGGGGAGGCTCTGAGCTGGTTTTTTTTTTTAAGCTTTCTCTTCTGTTTATTGGTTTGTTTATCTCTGTATCGACATTTGTATCCTATTTATTTTATTTATTTATTTATTTATTTATTTATTTATTTATTTATTTATTTATTTATTTATTTATTCATGAGAGGCTTAGAGAGAGAGAGAGAGAGAGGCAGAGCGAGAAGCAGGCCCCATGCAGGGAGCCCGACGTGGGACTCGATCCTGGGTCTCCAGGATCACACCCCGGGCTGCAGGCGGCGCTAAACCGCTGCGCCACCGGGGCTGCCCGGTGTTTTGGGTTTTGTTTTTTTTGTTTTTTTGTTTTTCCCCTGGGCTGGTTTTGTGGAAATCTGTGACTTGCATTAGCTGAACCCCAACTCCCCCCGCAGTTACCTAAGGGCATGTGAGCCTCACAGACGCTGGAAAGCTCCTCACCAAACTAACAGGAATTGTTTCCTGGTAGTGAGATTCCCTAGGCTTTATTCTTTTCTCTTGGCTTATCTGTATAAGGCTTTTTTTTTTTTTTTTTTAAGATTTATTTATTTATTCTAGAGAGAGAAAGAGCGAGCAGGGGTAGGGGCACTCACTCACTCAAATAAATAAAATCTAAAAAATAATAAAAAATAAAAATAAAATCTAAAAAATAATAAAAATAACTGAGCTAACATTTCAACTCAGAATTTCAGGGAAAGAACTTTAAAATAGACTAAAGCAAAGCCAGAAGAAGGAAATCATAAAGGCATAGTAAAAATGAAAGTTAAAATTGGTGAATATGAAAGCAGTAGAATTGATAAAGAAATTCAAAAGTAGGGCAGCCCGGGAGGCTCAGTGGTTTAGCACTGCCTTCAGCCCAGGGCCTGATCCTGGAGACCTGGGATGGAATCCCACATCGGGCTCCCTGCATGGGGCCTGCTTCTCCCTCTGCCTGTGTCTCTGCCTCTCTCTCTCTGTCTCTCGTGAATAAATAAATAAAATCTTTAAAAAAAGAAAAGAAAAGAAACCCCAAAGTAGATTTTTTTACAATTTTATTTTTAAGTAATCTCTACACCAAACATGGGGCTTGAATTCACAACCCCGAGATCAAGAGTCACTTGCTCCACCAACTGAGCCAGGCAGGTGCCCCCAAAAGTAGATTCTTTTTTTTTTTTTTTTTTTTTATTCATGGGGGGTGGGGCAGAGACACAGGCAGAGTGAGAAGCAGGCTCCATGCAGGGAGCCCAACGTGGGACTGGATCCACGGTCTCCAGGATCACGCCCTAGGCTGCAGGCGGCGCTAAACCGCTGCGCCACCGGGGCTGCCCCAAAAGTAGATTCTTAAACAAAAAAAGAAAGCATTAGGGGCACCTGAATGGCTTAGTCAATTAAGCGGCTGCCTTTGGCTCAGGTCATGATCCTAGGGTCTTGAGATCAAGCCCAGCATCTGCAGGGAGCCTCCTTCTCTCTCTCCCTCTGCTCCTCCCCACTATTACTCTCCCTCTCTTTCAAATAAACACATAAAATCTTAACAAAAAAAGAAAAAAGAAAAGAAAGCATTAGATCTATGTCAAATTTTTAAAAAAGGAGAGAAAAGACAAATATAATTAGCAAGTTGAGGTATTAATGCAGATTATAATGTAAGATTATAAGAATTACAATTCCCGTATGAATATGTGAATAGATTTTTAAATCTTATTGAAAAGTATGGTTCAAATTAAGAAACAGATTCAAAAAAAGAAAATCCTTATGTTCCTATAAGTGAGGAAGAATTTGAAAGTATTATCAAAGAATCATCTTCCCAAAGTCTCTGGACATCCTTTGGGCAGTTAAGATCTTTCAACCTCCAAAGAAATAACTCACTGCAATCAATATAAGCTGTTGCTGATGTGAACAAGAAAGACAAACTCTCCAGCTCCTTGTATGAAATAAATATAAACTGGGCGCCCAACCCAGCAGAGAGAGCACGCCGCAAGGCCCAGGACTCCAGCAGGCTGCACACAGCCAGAACCCCCTCCCAGCTCCAGGCCTTGAGCAACCAGGTACTTGCTCGCCCATATGTCCCTAAATCCCACTGATCAATAGTCCCCTTTGTCCAGGGCAGACCCAGCCTTCACCCTATCTCCAGGACCCACAAGGAGCTTGTGTTCTGGGTAATACTCACCAAAGCTGGGGTTTTGTTGTGTTGTGTTGTGTTTTTTTAAGATTTTATTTAGGGGCACCTGGGTGGCTCATTTGGTTAAGCATCTGCCATGATCCCAGAGTCCCAGGATGGAGATCTGTCTTAAATCGGGCTGCCTATGCAGCAAGGAGTCTGCTTCTCTCTCAGCCCTCCTCTTGCTTGTGCGCTCTCTTTTTTCTCACTCTCTCTCTCTCTCAAATAAATAAGTGAAATCTTAAAAAAAAAAAAAAAAGATTCTATTTATTTGAGAGAGAAGGAGCATGAGCAGAGAAGATGGGCAGCAATGGGCAAAGGGAGAGGGAGAAGCAGAATCCCCGCTGAGCGGAGAGCCTCACAAGGGGCTCTGTCCCAGGACTCTGGGATCTCGCCCTGAGCTGAAGGCAGCCACCCAACTGACTGAGCCACCCAGTGCCCCCAAGGCTGGGTTTTGTTTGCTGCCTTCCTCATCACTCTTACTGACTTAGACACGGCTTAACTATTCACCCACCTGTGCCCACACTGCCCCTGAGTGCCTCTGACTCTCTAGCAACCCATGGGCAGTACTGCTCAGCTGTGGACCGTAAGACCCCCTTCGGGACCTTTTGCAAGCTAGGGCTGCCTCTGTTAGGTCTCTGCTAGAGAGATTGGACTAGACAGTGTCCATCCTTCCCCTTAGGGAAGGGGAAGCTGCTCCCCCCACCTCTCTCGCCACTCCGCAGCTTTCTTACCAGCACCTCCATATCTGCACCTTACTGAGACACATCTCCCCTTCTCATATCTTGTTCTCTTACCAGGGGAGTGGGTCCCACAGTAAGATCGCTCAAGTCCCTGGAGGAATATGTTTCATTCTGTTTTGCCCCAAAGATTTCCCCTATTCTGGTTGCAGTCACTGGTAACTGACAGAAACTCAACTCCCAGCTAGATCAAGAGAAAAAGAAAGAACTTTTACTGGATGTAACAAATCTCTGGGCCTTGAGGCATGGCTGGGTCCAGATGCTTCAATGATTGTCTTTTACCTGTTAGCTTTTCTTTTCTCTGAGTTGATTTGATTCTCTAACAGGCAGCAACAGACTTAGGAGATCTTTTTCCAAAAGGGGGAAAAAAAAAAAGAAAAAAGTCAGCAGAAAGAGGTAAGGGTCTCCAAAACAGAAAGAGGAGATACAGCTTTCATGACACAAGAGAAGTCATTTTAGATTCCCTGATATTTTCTGAGATTTATGCCCTCCTCGCCCAAACACATTTTCCTAGGAGGTGTCAGAATTGCAAGAAATGCAAAAACCTAAAATAAATGAATGAATAAATAAATAAATAAATAAATAAATAAATAAATAATTTTTTAAAGCGAAAACCTCAGTAGTTAAGGATTTAAAGGGAATGCAAACAACTAACAGTCTCTACCAAGCTGAGCAATAGCCTAACCATACCAGAGACAATACATCAGAGGCAAAACTCCCAGTCCTGTTTCAAAGGTAGGCAAAGGCCTGCATTCCTTATCCTCTTGGGTAAGGAGACCCCATCCAGGTTATTCCAGATATTGCATCTTAGAACGTGCCCACAGCCCCTTCTTCTTATCCAACTGTGCCTCTTTATAATGTACAAGTTCCCCCCAAGAAGGTACACGTACCTCATTAACATAACACATCATGTATGGGCATGTTTCCTTAAGATGCATGCACGCCCTTGTGCCCGCCTCCACACACGATGACAACGCTCCCCTTTCTAAATGTTCATCCTAACCCTAAATAAAAGAAATGCACTCACCCCTGCTCAGGGAGTCTGGGCCAGGAAGTTACCCCCATCATCTCCTTATTTGCTGCAAATAGATGTTCCTTTCTGTGGGACAGCTCCACCTAGTGTCGTCCATCTGTACCTTAATGAAGAGTGAGTTCACCGTTCAGTTACAAAATGAGTATCTTTCTGATATTTCTGGCAAAAACTCAAGGAGAGAGTCCATTAGGCTCGCATGTATCATATGTCTAAGCCAGAAGCAGTGTTTATGGCGAGGAGAATGGAATCCACTCATCAGGACATCACAAGAGGCGGGGCACAGGGTCGTTCCTACTTGATCCATGGCCTAAAGAAGATTACAATGGAAAGGGGCATTCAAGGAAGGATGGACTCCCCAAAGGAAGGGGTTATGAGAAGACAAAAATGATAGACTCTGCTCAGGGTCTGATGCTTCCCATCCTTGGCCCCAAGATGAGCCTGGGCCCTCCACCAAACCTCTTCCTCATGAGATTGTTCTTCTTTCAGGCATTTTTTAAAGAGTAATCTCTGTGTCCAACATGGGGCTTGAACTCATGACCCTGAAATCAAGAGTTGCATGCTCTACCAACTGAGCTAACCAGGCATCCCTCCCTTGGGCACTACTGATCCTTCTTGCAAGCAGTCTGGATTCCATTTTCTACCCACCAAAATCCATCAGGATTATTTGTGGCTGATCCCCAATTTAAATAAAGTTCCCAGAACTTCCCATGGGGCTTTTGGGTCTGTGCAAATCTGGAATTGCGGCTTGGACCCCAGATTTGGAGTGAAGGAAAGAGGAACCCAGGGCAGATAAAAGGAAGCAGGAATTTCCATTATCTTTGCACAAGAAGGGGGCCTGCTTTCCAGAACTGAACCTGTGCAGTGACCAATTGCTACATAACGAATTATATCAAACCTTAACAACCCAGAACAACAAAAAATACCTCAGCAATTTGGGAGTAGATTATTGGGTCCACTGGACACAAAAGTCTTAAATGAAATATTAGGTAATACAGTTTATTTTTTTAAGATTTTATTTATTTATTCATGGGAGACACAAAGAGAGAGGCAGAGACACAGGCAGAGGGAGAAGCAAGCTCCATGCAGCAGCCTGATGCGGGAGTCGATCCAAGGACCCCGGGATCACACCCTGAGCCAAAGGCAGACACTCAACCACTGAGCCACTGAGGCATTCCAGCAATACAGTTTAGTAGCACATTAAAAATATAGTTCAGAGATCCCTGGGTGGCTCAGCAGTTTAGCGCCTGCCTTCCGCCCAGGGCCTGATCCTGGAGACCCAGAGTCGAGTCCCATGTCGGACTCCCTGCATGGAGCCTGCTTCTCCCTCTGCCTGTGTCTCTGCCTTTCTCTGTGTGTCTCTCATGAATAAATAAATAAAATCTTTAAAATATATATATATAGTTCAGTGGGCAAAGGGTTTGAATAGATATTTCTCCAAAGAAGATAAACAAAATAAGCACATGAAAAAATATCTAACATCACTAGTCATTATGGAAATGCAAATTAAAACCACAATGAGATATCACTTAGGTATCTCATTAAGATGGCTATTATCCATCAGGATGGCTATTAAAAAAAGGAAGGGGGGGTTCCTGGGTGGCTCAGTCAGTTGAACGTCTGCCTTTGGCTCAGGTCATGATCCCAGGGTTCCACATCAGGCTCCCTGTTCAGTGGGGAGTCTGCTTGTCCCTCTCCCTCTGCCTGCAGCTCCCCTTCTCATGCTCTCCCCCACCCCTGTCAAATAAATAAATAAAATCTTTTTTAAAAAAGATTCTCTCTCTAAAGAGAAAGGAAGAAAAGAAGAAAGGAAAGAAGGAAGGAAGGAAGGAAGGAAGGAAGGAAGGAAGGAAGGAAGGAAGGAAGGAAAGAGAGGGGTAAGGGGTGCCTGGCTGGCTCAGTTGGTAGAACGTGCAACTCTTGATCTCAGGGTCGTGAATTCAAGCCCCACATTGGGCGTAGGGCCTACTTTTTAAAAAAAGGAAAATAATAAGTGTTGATAAGGATATGGATGGAGCAATTGGAACCCTCATCCATTGGTGGGAAGGTAAAATGATGTAGCTACTATGGAAAACAGTCTGGTGGTTTCTCAGAAACCATTTTTTAAAAAGATTTTATTTATTTATTCATGAGAGACAGAAAGAGAAAGAGCCAGAGACACAGGCAGAGGGAGAAGCAGGCTTTCTGCAGGAGCCCGATATGGGACTTGATCCCAGACCCCGGGATCACGCCCTGAGTCAAAGGCAGATGTTCAACCGCTGAGCCACCCAGGCATCCCTCTCAGAAACCATTTGATCCAACAGTTTTAATTCTAGGTATATACCCAAAAGAACTGAGAGCAGGGACTCAAACAGATATTTATACATGAGTGTTCATGAATAATTATTCATAATAACCAAAAGGTGGAAGCAGCCCAAATGTCCATCAGTACATGAACTGATAAACAAAGTGTGATCTATCCATACAGTCAAATAAAGGAATGGAATTGTAATAACACGGTACACACTGCAACATGGATGAACCTTGAAAATATTATGCCAAGTGAAAGAAAACAGACATGAACAAATATTGTATGATTCCAATTATATGAGGTACGTAGAGTAGTCAAATTCATAGAGACAGAGTAGAGCAGAGGTTACCATGGGGTGAGGAGAGGAGGGAGAGAGTGTTTAATGGGCACAGAATTTATATCAAAAATGATGGAAAAAAAAAAGAGAATGATGAAAAAGTTCTGGCAATGGATGGTGGTGATGGTCACACAATATTGTAAATGCATTTAGTGCCACCAGACTGTACATTTTAAAAAGGAAAAAATGATACATTTGGTGAAATGCATATTTTACCACAATAATAGATAGATGAGAGATAAATAGGTGATAGACAGCTTATCAATTTTTTTTAAAGATTTTATTTATTCATGAGAGAGACAGAGAGAGAGGCAGAGACTCAGAGAGAGAAGCAGGCTCCATTCAGGGAGCCCGAAGTGGGACTCGATCCCGAGACTCCAGGATCACTCCCTGAACAAAAGGCAGGTGCTCAACCACTGAGCCACTCAGGTGTCCCCAGATTGTCAATTTTTAAAAGAAATCATTCCCAGTATTGACAACAGTGTAGTGAAATGGGCGCCATTATACAGTGCTGGTGGAAATTCATATGTGAACAATCTTTTCGGAGGGTCAATTTGAAAAAATATATTGAGAGTTTCTTTTGAAATTAAACATAGCCTTGGTGGCTCAGCAGTTGAGTGTCTGCCTTGGCTCAGGTAGTGATCCAGGGTCTGGGGATCGAGTCCTGCATTGGGCTCCCTGTGCGGAGCCTGCCTCTCCCTCTGCCTATGTCTCTGCCTCTCTTCTGTGTCTCTTATGAATAAATAAATAAAATCTTAAAAAAAAAGGAAATAAAAAACATACACCCATGACACACTCATTCAACTTCTCAGTACTTACCCAAGAAAAATGAAAGCATGTGTCCACCCAAAACTTATACACACTTGCTCATGGAGCTTTACTTGCAGTGTCAAAAACTGGAAACAACACAGGTGTCGATCAACAGATCCATGGATAAAGTGTGGAATATCCATGCCATGATATAGTGCCCAGAGATTAAAAAAAAAAAAAAAAGGCTACCAAGACACAGAACAAGAAAATGTGTATATAGTTTAACACTGAGCAGACAATAGTGATCATCTGGATTTTGTAATGAAAAAGCGTTTGGCAAAATTTAATACCCAGTACTGAGTAAGGTACTAATATTACTTTATGTAAGGCAGAATATTACTTTATGTAAGGCAGAATATTCCAGTCTTTTTCCACCTTTGATAGAAATACACAAATAATGGGGGATTTTGTGGAATGAGACCCTGGTATAGGCCTGAGAGTCTGCAGTTCTTTTTTGCTTTTTTTAATCACATGATTTATTTTGTTTTAATTTTATTCACTTATTTGAGAGAGAGAGAGAGAGTGAACCAGAGAGAGAGAGAGCAAGCACAGCAGAGGAAGGGGTGGAAGAAACAGACTCCCCACTGAGCAGAGAGCCCTACGTGGGACTCCATCCCAGGACCCTGGGATCATGAACTGAGCTGAAGGCAGATGCTTAACCAACTGAGCCACCCAGGAGTCCGAGAGAGTCAGCAGTTCTAACAAAATCTCTAGCAATACTGACCTGCTCATCAAAGTGTGGTCCACAGATCAGCAACCTCACCGTCACTAGATACATTTTAATTGGAAAATCAAGGGAAAGAATCAAGCACTTATTCTGACCATTCTGTATGAACTGTACCTCAGGATAACCAGAGTTTAGGAGAAAAAACTCTTTATAGACTTCCAGCTGATTAAAGAGGAATGAATAGGAGAATTAGAATATCATTATTTTGTAACTCATGAAAAAAAAAAAAAAAACGACCGAATATGATCATCATCAGTGACTGTTTCAACTACTATGGAAAAGCTGATGGGGGAGCCTATAATGGGTAGAACAGGCTGGCTAGCAGCAGACACCCCCTGATCAATCTTAACATAAGAGACACAACCAGACAGAGTGTTTCCCCATGTGATGCCCTAGAAGTATCCATCGAAGCCCTGCTCAGGTTCTGCCTTTAGGACTGCAGCAGGCACTCCCCCAGCTGTTATACCTGGGTCCCTCCCTGGGGGTGTCCACAGGTTGTACTCCCACCCCCAGAGACAGGCCAATGAGAGGGTACAAAAGCCTCGCCCATCGCCTCCATCAGGAACAATGTGGGGGTTGTCCCAGCTCCAGAGCTCCTAAGGGTGCTGAGACCTCTCTCTCAGCTCATCCCTGTCCAGCTGCTCCTCTGTCCCCTGCCACGTACCCCTACTTCCGTAGAGGCTCTGAGCCTGAGAGCCCTGCCCAGTAAACCTCCTTCTGCAAATCTCCCTCCCAGAGGCTGGGTCCTGGCTGCCTGTCCTGTGACACCACCTATACTTGCCCCCAAACCTGAACCTCAATCTGATCTGTTCTCTAGAAATACTAGGGGGCAGAGGAACACGGTAAACACCACCACAGGGATGTCATCAGCAAAACCAAGATGTTCATTCTGCAGGGCAAATTACTTGATGTCTTCAAGGAACAAACAGCAAGAAAAATGAAAGTGAGAAGGAAAATTCACAGATTGACAGAGACTCCAAAGCCGTGTGTGGCTCCTCTGAATGCAAATTTGATAAGCCAAGTCAGGAGAAAAAAAAAAAAAAAAAGAGGGCATAATCAAGGGAAACTGAACACTGAATATTTGATGATATGAAGGGGTTAATGTTTAATTTGTAATTAAATTAATTAAACATTAATTAATTAAACATTTAATTTGTAATTTGTAAGATATGATAACAGCATTACTTTTTTTTTTTTTTTTTTTTTTTTTAAGAATCATTAACATGGAACAGCAGCAGCCACGCAGCCCAGCTTCGGGAAAGTTCTGGTGCACTGCTGCCCCCACACACCCAGCAAGCACCTGACACATCCCCACCTCGCTACCACGATGCCCAAGAGGAAGGTCAGCTCCCTCGAGGGGGAGGTGAAGGAGCCCAAGAGGAGGTGGGGGGGGGTTGTCAGCTACACCTGCTCCTGTAAAAGTGGAAACAAACCCCAAAAAAGGCAGCAGGAAAGGATAAATCTTCAGACAAAAAGTGCAAAGGGGAAAAGGGGAAGCCAAGGGAAAATACCCTGAAGTGGCTAACCAAGAAATAGAAGAAAACTTACCTGCAGAAAACAGAAAACTAAAAATAAGGAGAGTCCAGCCCTGGATGAAGCAGGAGAGAAAGAAGCCAAGTCTGATTATTATCATATACCTTGTCTTAACAGTAGTCCCTGTCTCCCTTCTTGTACAATCCAGAGGAATATTTTTATCAACTATTTTGTAAATGCAAGTTTTTAGTAGTTCTAGCAACATTTTAAAAAATTAATTTTATTTATTTATTTATTTGACAGAAAGGAAGAGAGCGCAAGCACAAGCAGGGGGAGTGGGAGAGGGAGAAGCTGGCTCCCCGCTGAGCAGGGGCTCCATCCCAGGACCCTGGGATCATGACCTAAGCCAAAGACAGACGTTTACCCAACTGAGCCACCCAGGTGCCCCTCTAGAAACATTTTTAAGAAGGAGGGAATCCTACCTCAGCCCATTTTTTAAAATGTAAATGGTTTTTTTTAAGAGGTGAAATCAGGGGATCCCTGGGTGGCTCAGTGGTTTAGCACCTGCCTTCCAGCCAGGGCGTGATCCGGAGTCCCAGGATTGAGTCCTGAATCAATCTCCCTCTGCCTGTGTCTCTGCCTCTCTCTCTCTCTCTCTCTGTGTCTCTCATGAATAAATAAATAAAATATTAAAAAAAAATAAAGAGGTGAAATCATTTGCCGGTCGTTTATTTTTTATACAACCAGAATATAGTGGGATATTGAGTTTGGGAGGCTTTGATTGTCTTGGGCATCAGCTCAACATTCCATAGATGGGGTAATTTTTATATCCTGTAATAACAAACCATACTAAATGACAATTTGGAGTCAGTCGTGTATTTAATACATCTTGAACATTTTAAATTACTTCTATCTCCATGTTGGTTTTGGTAGAATTGTTTCCTAAAGAAAACCACTCCTGGGGGTACCTGGGTGGCTCAGTCAGTTAAGCATCTGCCTTCCACTCTGGTCATGATCTTGGGGTCCTGGAATAGAGCCCCACATCAGGCTCCCTGCTCAATGGGGAGTCTGCTTCTCCCTTTCTCTCTGCCTGCCATGCCCCCTGCTTGTGTGCACTCTCTGTCAAATAAATAAATAAAGTAGAGAAAGAAAGGAAAAGAAAGAGAAAGAAAGAAAGAAAGAAAGAAAGAAAGAAAGAAAGAAAGAAAGAGAAAAGGAAAGGAAAGAAAGGAAAGGAAAGGAAAGGAAAGGAAAGGAAAGGAAAGGAAAGGAAAGGAAAGGAAAGAAAGAAAGAAAGAAAGAAAGAAAAGAAAAGAAAAGAAAAGAAAAGAAAAGAAAAGAAAAGAGAAAAGAAAAGAAAGAAAAGAAAAAAGAAAAGAAAAGAAAGAAAAGAAAGAAAGAAAAGAAAAGAAAAGAAAAGAAAAAAAGAAAAGAAAAGAAAAGAAAAGAAAAGAAAAGAAAAGAAAAGAAAAGAAAAGAAAAGAAAGCCACTCCTAGATCTTGGCTCTCCATGTCAGAATTCTTGTGCACTCTGTAACATCTTGGTAATGGTCTAGTTTTAGTACGTAGTGTATATTATATTAAACTATGAATTGGGATCCCTGGGTGGCGCAGCGGTTTAGCCCCTGCCTTTGGCCCAGGGCGCGATCCTGGAGACCCGGGAGACCTGGGATCGAATCCCACGTCGGGCTCCCGGTACATGGAACCTGCTTCTCCCTCTGCCTATGTCTCTGCCTCTCTCTCTGTGTGACTATCATAAATAAATAAAAATTAAAAAAAAAACTTTAAAAAAAATAAATAAACTATGAATTAATAAGACTTGACAAAGTTAACAGCATATCAACATTTGAAGATATTGGTACTTTGATATACTGTTAAGGAAAATTTGCCCCCAAATTTTAAGTTGAAAGGTCATGGGAATGACATTTAGAAAAGAATCACAACTACATGACTTTTTAGATTTTTCAGTACGTACCTTAAGAATTGTGTACAAATTAAAATGTCTGTACTGACTCTTAGGACAACTAACAAAAACTCAATTAGGAAAAAAAAATCATTAACTTAAAAAAAAATCTTTTATTTATTTATTTACTTACTTACTTATTTATTTTAAAGTGAGAAGAGAGCACAAGCAGGTAGTGGCAGGGAGAGGGGCAGAGGGAGAGAGAGATGCAGACTCCCCGCTGAGCAGGGAGCCCTATGATGCAGGGCCCAATCCCAGGACCCTGAGATCATGACCTGAGCTGAAGGCAGATGCTTAACTGACTGAGCCACCCAGGTGCCCAAGAATCATTACCCTTTAAAGATACATATTGAAATATCTCAAAAAATTAATATAATGGTGGAAATATATGGGCAAAATATTGGGAATATTGGAAATATGGATGAGATAATAGAAAATTGGAATATTTCAAAATTTTCCAAGGGTTGGGGGAAGGATGAGGGGCAAATGAAACAAAGGTGGACAAAAATGGGGGTCATACGCTAGCAGGTTCATTATTCTGATCTTTCTACTTTAATATATACATGACAATGTCCTTAATATCAGACTTTTAAAATATATCCATTTCAACCTAAAAGTAGGCATCCTGTGTAATAATAAAACACTAGGGTGGTTCTCATCATGATCAAAGGCAAAACATACATGCACACCCACAATCATGTGCTAACTAGGGCTGGAAGGTCATGATACAAAAAGACACAGAACAGTAAACAGACATGAGAAGTATGACTAGTGAAGAGGATGTTATTTGATTTGCAGATTATAGAGCTGACTACTCCAAAAAACCCAAACCAACTGCAATATTTCAAATTTATGACAGTGTAGCAAAGAGATTGAATGCAAGACTCGCACTCATTAGGAAGAACAGACATGCTTTCTTATATGTTGATAATTGATTAAATTATAAAATGATGGGAAAGATCCTATTAAAATAACCAGAAAAAAATTATTAGGAGTAAAAAAAAAATGTTAACTAGCTAGAATTTAAATTTTTTTTTAAGATTTATATATTTAGGGATGCCTGGGTGGCTCAGCGGTTGAGTGTCTGCCTTTGGCTCAGGGCGTGATCCCACAGTCCCAGGGTCGAGTCCTGCATCAGGCTCCCCTCAGGGAGCCTGCTTCTCCCTCTGCCTGTGTCTCTGCATCTCTCTCTCTCTGTGTGTCTCTCATAAATACATTTAAAAAATCTTTTTTTAAAAAAAGATTTATATATTTATTTGAGAGAGAAGGAGAGGAGGAGGGACAGAGGGAGAGAGAGAGAGAATCTCCAACAGACCCCCTGCTGAGTATGGAGCCTGACACAGGGCTTGATCCCACAGCTCTGAGATCATGACCTGAGCCAAAACCAAGAATTGGATGCTTGGGCACCTGGGTGGCTCAGTGGTTGAGTGTCTGCTTTTGGCTCAGGGCATGATCCCAGGATCCTGGGATCAAGTCTCACATCGGGCTCTCCACAGGACCCTACTTCTCCCTCTGCCTTTCTCTCTGTGTCTCTTATGAATAAATAAAAAAATAAAATCTTAAAAAAAAAAAAAGAATTGGATGCTCAACTAATGAGACACTCAGGTGCCCCTAACTAACTAGAATTTAAATAAAAATTTGTGGGGAGAGGGGTGGTTCGAGCAGCCGAAGCAAGATGGGTCAAAGTCAGAGTGGTGGTCATGGCCCTGGAGGTGGCAACAAGGATGACAAGGACAAGAAAAAGAAATACGAACCTCCTGTATCAACTAGAGTGGAGAAAAAGAAGAAGAAAACAAAGGGACCAGATGCTGCGAGCAAGCTTCCACTGGTGACACCTCACACTCAATGCTGGTTAAAATTATTGAAGTTAGAGAGAATTAAAGATTATCTTCTCATGGAGGAAGAATTCATTAGAAATCAGGAACAAATGAAGCCTTTAGAAGAAAAGCAAGAGGAGGAAAGATCTAAGGTGGATGATCTGAGGGGGACCTCAATGTCAGTAGTAACCTTGGAAGAGATCATTGATGGCAATCATGTCATTGTGTCTACATCTGTGGGCTCAGAACACTACGTCAGCATTCTCTCCTTTGTAGACAAGGATCTCCTGGAACCAGGCTGCTCCAACCTGCTCAACCACAAGCTGCATGCTGTCATAGTGGTGTTCATGGATGACACAGATCCCTTGGTCACAGTAATGAAGGTAGAAAAGGTAGAAAAGGCCCCCCAGGAAACCTATGCTGATATCAGGGGGTTGGACAACCAAATCCAGGAAATTAAGGAATCCCTGGAGCTTCCTCTCACTCATCCTGAAAATTATGAAGAGATGGGTATAAAGCCCCCAAAGGGGGTCATTCTCTATGGTCCACCTGGCACAGGTTAAACCTTATTAGTCAAAGCAGTAGCAAACCGAACCTCAGCCACTTTCTTGAGAGTGGTTGGCTCTGAACTTATTCAGAAGTACCTAGGCGATGGGCCCAAAGTCGTTCGGGAATCGTTTCAAGTTGCGGAAGAACATGCACCATCCATTGTGTTTATTGATGAAATTGATGCCATTGGAACAAGAAGATATGACTCAAATTCCGGTGGGGAGAGGGAAATTCAATGAACGATGTTGGAACTGTTGAACCAGCTGGATGGATTTGATTCAAGGGGGGATGTGAAGGTCATCATGGCCACAAACCGGATAAAAACCCTGGATCCAGCACTATCACACCAGGCTGCACCGACAGGAAGATTGAGCTCCCCTGCCCGACGAAAAGACTAAGAAGCACATCTTTCAGATCCACACAAGCAGGATGACGCTGGCCGATGATGTGACCCTGGACTTGATCATGGCTAAGGATGACCTCTCTGGTGCCGACATCAAGGCCATCTGCACAGAGGCTGGTCTGATGGCCTTGAGAGAGCATCGGATGAAAGTAACAAATGAAGACTTCAAGAAATCTAAAGAAAATGTTCTTTATAAAAAACAAGAGGGCACCCCCGAGGGACTGTATCTCTAGCGGACCAGAGCTGCCTTCAAGGAGATGGTTGGGCATATCCCGACCCCTCCGAGGGAGGAGGTGGGGGAAGCTCCCGGAGGAAACCATGTTCCAGTCGATCTTTCTTAGCAAAACCTCCCATGTGCCTTTTTGCTTGTGATGTGTAGGACACCCCCTGGCCTGCCTTCATCTGTGGGTCATGTGCAGTACTCTGTCCCCAATAAAGCGTGCTCCCTCTCCAAAAAAAAAATATAAATAAATAAAAATTGAGGGAAAATACTAAAGGAAAAGAGGGGTAAAAAACAAAAAACTACTAGAAGGAGCCTTAATAATAAATGCAAGAGATGTGTGAAAAATGTAAATGTTTTTCTTTTTTCTTTTTTTTTTTTAAAGATTTTATTTATGTATTCATGAGAGACACACAGAGAGAGGCAGAGACACAGGCAAAGAGAGAAGCAGGCTCCCCATGGGGAGCCCTATGCCAAACTCAATCCCAGGACCGCGGGATCATGATCTGAGCCAAAGGCAGACACTCAACCCCTGAGCCACTCAGGAGCCCCCGTAAATGTCTTTCTTTCTCTAAGTGGGTGTGAAACATGCATTCCAGGGTAGAACACTAACTATTGTAACCATGTTGGTCTTTCCAGGCTAATGTACAGGTTTTAATGCAACTCTTTTTTTTTTTTTTTAAGTGATCTCCACACCCAATATGGGACTCACACCCACTACCCTGAGATCACCAGTCACACACTTTACCGACTGGGCCAGCCAGGAGCCCCTTAATACAATTCTAACCAAGATGAGGGGAGGGTCTTTTACATCATTATTGAAATATATTGACATATGATAAATTTCACATGTTGAAAGTGTATAATGTCATAAAGGTGACATGCACGCTCATGTCAAACCATGACCACAATCAGGAGAGTGACTTATCCATCACTCATACTCCCATCTAATCTCTCCCTTCCTTCGTTCTTTGCCTCTCTCCCCTCCTTCCCTGCTCTTCAGGCAACCACTGATCTGCTTCCTTTCATCAATAACTCCTTTTCCATCTTTTTTCCCCTCTAAATAAGCTCTACGCTGAACACAGAACTTGAACTCACAACCTGGATAGCAAGAGTCACATGCCCTCTCCACTGAGCCAGCCTGGCACACTCTGTAGCTCCTTTTCGTTTCCTATTCATTGTATGGATATACTAAAGTTTAGCAAATACCTGAATTTGCAAATATGAAATCCAACAATAATGAGGATTGCTGTATAGATTGAGATGTATCATCAAGAACTGACTTTCTCGATTGTGGGGCTGGTAAGCCCAGAATCCCCAAGGGCAGCCGGTCAGGAGGGGCGAGCTGGAACTCTCCACAGACCCGAGCTGAAGTACCCAGGCAGAATTTTTCTCTGGGGGATCCTTCACAGAATCCTCCACCCTGCTCTTTAAAGCCTTTCAACTCTTTGAATTAGGCCGGCTCCGATTATGTAGGATAATCTCCTTTATTTAAAATCAATTGCCTGTGAACTTGCATCATTCCACAAAACATCGTCCGGGCAACACCTAGGTTAGCATTTGAAAAAACAGAGGTCTGTAGCTTAGCCAGGTGGACACATCAAAAGTCATTGGACGAAATCACGCCGCCGTTGTAACATTGAAGACAGAGAAGTGTGATAAAGACTATGTATTATCCAGTTTCACTTTTAATAATGAACAGGACAACGCAAGAGCCAGTGTTTTTGTGCTGGAAAATTCTTGCCAGTGAAAGGAACAATGAAACCAGCAAAACTGAAAGGGCGTAGCACGTCTGTCCCTCCTGCAAATGCATTTAAAGATGCAGGAGGTTTTGTTTAAGGAAAGCTCAATTCAAAAAAGCTGGAACAGTCCCAACACTTGGATTGGCCTATTTCACAACAAGCTTTTATTGAAGCGCACTCTGAAATTGCTTAGCCAAAGAGGAATTTCCCACACTGTTAGACATTTAGAAGGCAAAGACTTGTACACAGAAATGATTGAGCTACTTTCTGGATTCGATCAGAGGAAAACAGTGGATGCAGTTCCTTTGTCAAATGGTGTGTTATGTTCTAGAATAGATGCCATTTCTTTTAACATTGGGAGCTGGTCGTTGAGGAAACAGCAGACTTGCATTCTGGATGAAACCACAGACGCCTCTCAAGGGAGTTGCTTGGGGTCGCTATGGGCGTGCTGACACTTCTTACTTTGTGACTCGCCCCTGCAAACCACAAAGTCTGTCAGTATTCTGGGAGTGGTAAAAAGGCCTTTTCGCAAATAAATTTTGCCTGGAAAGAAACGCTTCATTCTCTGCCCGGATGGACCTCCTGCAAAGCTGATTTTGCAAACTTAAGTGGTAGAGAAAGCTCTCCGTTTTGTCATCATCGTTCAATGCTTTTTACATAGACAGGCAGACAATACTTGCCCCACATCCCTAAAAGATGTTTTGTCAACATTCATAAAAGTCACTAACTTTATCAGAAGCAGGCCTCTCCATCACTGCATTTGAAAGAGTTTACCTGGAAATGGGAAAAGAGTATATGAAGCGCTTCTCACTGGCTTTCAAAGGACAATTCCTAAACCATTTCTTCAAACTAACTGCAGAAGTCTTACTATTTCTTTTTTTTTTTTCAATTATTTATGATAGTCACATGCACACACAGAGAGAGAGAGAAAGAGAGAGAGAGAGAGAGAGGCAGAGGGAGAAGCAGGCTCCATGCACCGGGAGCCCGATGTGGGACTCGATCCCAGGTCTCCAGGATCGCGCCCTGGGCCAAAGGCAGGCGCCAAACCGCTGCACCACCCAGGGGTCCCTTACTATTTCTGAATGAGAGAAAGCAAGCCCACTTCTGGAAACTCTTTGAAGGAAAAGATTTTATCCTTGGGTTGGTTTACTCAGCAGCTATCTTTAACCTTATGAAGATGTCCTCCTATCCAAAGTCCTGAAATGACCATTTGTGATGCTCCTAGAAAATTTACAAGCTTTCTTGGTTGCTGCCAATACAGAAGAAGAAAACGGAGCCAGCAATATCCTTGCAAATGATCAAAAGCTGGGGAAGAGTTTTAGCAAGACAGAGTGCAGACACAAGATGCTCTAGCAATTTCTTTGCAGAGAGCCATTTGCTAACAACTGGAAATACTTCATAACTCTATCAAAAGTTATTTCAATCTTTAGGGCATCAAAATTGAACCATAAATCCACAATTCTTTCCTCTCTGAGATAATGTATTTCTGAGTTGTGACCCAGCTAAGGATGAGCTCATTGTTCGCAGGACAAAAATATTTTTTACAAGTAGAATTTAACTAAAGGAGCTTTGAAGAATTCTAGTATTCTTTGAGAAAACCATGTCTTCATCTAGTAAAGCAAGCCCTGGGTGCTGAGATATGTATCTACACACACAGATCAAGATTTTCAGGATTTACACCACAAAAAAAGCTGCTAGAAATATTTTCATATAATCTTTGTGTGTGTGGACATTTTATGTTTTAATTTCTCCTGAATAAATACTTAGGAGTGGAATTGGAGTCAGAGGGTAGGCATATGTTTGACTTTACAGTGTTATAAACTGTTGGTAGAGCTGTATATTGAACTTTATATAACAGATGGCCATTTTCCAAAATGGCCTACCATTTTGAATTCTACGAGCAATAAATAAAAGGTCTAGTTCTACAGCCTTGACATTTGCACTGTCAGTAGTTTTCATTGTAGCCACCCTGGTGGGTATGTAGTATCTTCTTGTGGTTTTGATTTGTATTCCTCTGCTGACTAATGTTGAGCACTTTTTCTTGTGTGCTTTTTCTCCAAATCTAGATACCTTCTTTTTTTTTATAAAGGGTCTGTTTAACACTAGACTTTTTATTGGGTTGTTTTTTTCTTATGGATTTATCCTTTATATCTTATGAGTGCAAATCCTTTATTGGAAATACATTTTGTGAATATTTTTTCCCAACTTGTGCTTGTCTTTTCATTTTCTTAACAGTGTCTTCTGAGCAGACATTTTAATTTTGATGAAGTCCAACTTAGCATTTTTTCCCCTCCGTTTATACTTAATGTCCTGTGTATCCTAAGAAATCTTTCCCTACCCTTAAGTCATACAGATATTCTCCTTCATCTTCTTCTGGAATCTTTTACTAGAAGCTTTTTCTAGCTTCTTCCAGAAGTTTTACATGTTGTATTTAGATCTGTGATCCATCTTGAATTAATTTTTGTATGTGGTGTGAAGTAAAAGTTGAAGTTCTTTTTTTTTTTTTTTTTTTAAGAAAGAGAGAGATAGCATGCACACATGAGAGTGGGGAGTGGCAAATGGAGAAAGAGAGAGAGAGAGAACCTTAAGCAGGTTCCACACCCAGCACGGAGCCCTCCAAGTGGCTGGATCTCACCACCGTGAGATCATGACCTGAGCCGAAATCAAGAATCAGTCTCTTAACCTACTGAACCACCCAGGCACCCCAAGGTTCATTTTTTTTTTAAACATTGAATACCTAGATTCTAAACATTATTTGTTGAGAAGATTGTCTTTTGCCCATTGAATGCCTTACTACCATTATAAACCAATCAATTAACTATGTATATAAGGAATTACTCCCAGAACGCCTCCTCTGTTTCATTGATCTATATAGTTATCTTTACAAGAGCAAACAGCCTTGATTCCTGCAGCTTTATAATAAATCTTGAAATCATTTATTTTTCAAGATTGTTTTGGCTATTCGGCTTCCATTTCCACATAAGTTTTTAAACCATCTTGTCAATTCTACTAAAAAGTTTGCTGACGATATGATGATTGGTTTGAGTCTATAAATTTGGAGAGGATGACATCTTAACATCCACAAACCTGGGGTGTGGATGAGAAAAAGAAGAGCAAGAGACAACTGAACATATCGATAAAGCACAAAATGCAATAGACAGACTTAATGGACAAGCCAGTGAGGAGACTTTGAAAGGAGAATAGAAGTATTACAAACTCTACCAACCATTTTCTCTGAAGAGATTCAAAACGATGGCCCAAATCTCACCTTTTGGGGGTAACAACATTTGACGGCCATCCACAAGTGTCTGCATTGCTTAGGGAGGATGATGAAGAGGCACTGCATTGTTTGCCAAGAGTAGAAGTGACAGAAATTTGAAGATATTAAATCAGGTTACAGAATAGATTTTTAGTCTGGTGAAAACTCTTTTTTTTTTTTTAATTTTTATTTATTTATGATAGTCACACACAGAGAGAGAGAGAGGCAGAGACACAGGCAGAGGGAGAAGCAGGCTCCATGCACCGGGAGCCCGACGTGGGATTCGATCCCGGGTCTCCAGGATCGCGCCCTGGGCCAAAGGCAGGCGCCAAACCGCTGCGCCACCCAGGGATCCCTGGTGAAAACTCTTACTTTGAAAATAAACTGCTTTCCCAAGAATTTTATCTGAGTGTTGATCCATCCTCAAAGTCCACTGAAGTCAAGTGGAAATCGGAAAAGGATTTGACAAACCGTTCAAGTCAGAATAAAGAATAAAGCCAGCAGGAGGACACAGCGTGGGGAGCCAGAGAGCATCTTTGCCTGGTTTACTGACCACTCAGACGCATGAGCAGGTGAGTGAGGAGAGGTTGTCCGAGATGGTCTGTGGCCAATCCAGGACAGCACTCTGCGGCTCCCCACGTGGGTAGTGAAGAAGAGGAAGGAGAAGAAGGTGATGATGATGAAGAATTGGAAGATATTGATGAAGATGGGGATGAGGATGAAGATGAAGAAGATGTAGGGGAGGATAAAGAAGAGGATGAAGAGGAGAAGAAGGTGATGATGATGAAGAATTGGAAGATATTGATGAAGACAGGGATGAGGATGAAGATGAAGAAGATGTAGGGGAGGAGAAAGAAGAAGAGGATGAAGAAGAAGCTGCGTAATGGAATACATGGATTCCAGCCTTCCTTTCTAAATTTTCTCCAATTCCTGGGAGCAAGTTGCAGTCTTTTTCCCCCTTCCTCTTGTGTTCTGTCGCCCTGTTTTTTGAGGTGTCTTTTCACACTTTTTTTTTTTTTTAAAGATTTATTTATTTGACAGAGAGAGAAAGCACAAGCAGGGGGAGCAGCAGAGGGAGAAGCAGACTCTCTGCAGAGCAGGGAGCCCAATGTGGGGCTTGAACTCAGGACTCTGGGATGGTCACCTAAGCTGAAGGCAGACACTTAACCAACTGAGCCACCCAGGCACCCTCTTTTTACTCTTTAACACCAGTAAAGGTTCTCAACTACCTTGAGAGGAAAAAACCTTAAGCAGAATAATTGTGGGAGGGGGGAATCTCTGCTCCTTTCTGATCCAAATCCATTTCCATCCCTTCCTATCTCAACAAAAACTTTATAGAAAGAACACCATTGTTGTCTGTAGGGGGGATGCAAAACAAACCTGCCCTTCTGCTCCCTTAGCTCCCTGGAGGCTGGAAGGTGCTGGGCACCTGTGCAGCAGTGCATAGAATTCTAGTTTTTTCCCTCCTATGTCTGTATATGGGTTGAGAGGTTACACTCTATCTCCATGTGAATATGGACAGTTGGCATCTTACCAACATGTATCTTTCTTTAGTTTAAAAAAATTTTTTTAACTTTAAAAAATGGGGCTATGAAAGTTTAGCAAAGGATGTGTTTGAGATGTTTGGGTGGGTTAAGTGGGCATTTTGACATTTGGCTTCTCCTTTGGCATGTTTAATGGTGATGTTTAATGGATGTCTTTGCAGTTTAAAATGACACTTTCAAAACAAAATTTTCTCCAGATGATCACTTGAGCCCTGTCACTTGGTAAAATAAACAGAAGAACCTGTAGGATTTGGAATTGACATTCTCGATCGTAATTTTGTTCCTATTTATTTAAAATTTTTCTTTTTGTTGCTCTAGAAAGAGGCTGCTCAGTTTTACAAGTTAAAGTACAAGTGTTGCAGGGGGCCTGGGTGGCTTGATCAGTTAAACATCCAACTCTTCATCTTAGTTCAGGTCTTGATCTCAGGGTTCTGAGTTCAAGCCCCACTTTATAAAAAAATTATACAAGTCTCTTTGTTAGAATAAAACTAAATGTGTGTACATATATACACAAAAAAGTTTATTGCTAAGTATTTTTTTCTTTTTCTTTTTAAAGATTTTATTTATTTATTTATTTATTTATTCATGAGAGACACAGAGAGAGGCAGAGACACAGGCAGAAGGAGAAACAGGCTCTATCAGGGAGCCTGACGCAGGACCTGATCCCGGGTCTCCAGGATCATACCTGGGCAGAAGGCGGTGCTAAACCATTGGGCCATCAGGGCTGTCTGTATTTTTTCTTTTTTCTTTCTTTTTTTTTTTTTTTTGTATTTTTATTTTTTCTTAATGCAGTTATAAATGCTAATTTGTATTTTCCAATTGCTTGGTGCTTTGTACATAAATATAACTGATTTTTTTAATAGAACTGATTTTTATATTGATCTTACATCCTTGTAACCATTATAATTCTGCTTCTTAGCGATAGTACTTATTTTGATAGATTCCTTAGGATTTTGCTACGTAGACAGAGCATATCATGTGTGAATAAAAAGATTTAGCTCTTCCTTCTCATCTTTATGATTTTTAATTTCTTTTCCTTGGCTTATTATTGCACTGGACTTCCAATACAGTGTTAAGTAGAAATAGTGAGAGCAGACATCTATTTTGTGTTCATTCTCTTAGGGGGAAAACGTTCAACATTTCACTGTGAAGTACGATACAAGCTGTGGGTTTTTCATAGGTGTTCATCAGTTTGTTACAGTTTGTTGAGTTTTGTTTATTATGAATATTGATCATTGAATGTTGACAGGTGCTTTTTCTACTTTCATTTGGACATTTGTGTTTTTTCCTTCATTCTATAATGTGAATCATACCAATTTTTAAATATTAATCAAATTCGAATTGAGGATAAACCCCACTTAGTCATGATGTATTATCATTTTTACGCATTGATAGATTTAGTTTGCTAATATTTCTAAAGAATTTTTTATTTATGCTAATGAGGGATATTGTTTTTTTTTTTTTTTCTTGTAAAGTCCTCGTCATATCATAAACCAGTGCTCATAAAACAGATTGGAAAGCATTCCCTTTTCTATTTTCTGAAGTAGTTTGTGTAAGATTGGTGTTATTTCTTCCTTAAACATTTGATAGAATTGACTTAAAAGCTGTCCGAACCTGGAGTTTTCTTTGTGGGAGTGTTTTAAATGATAAGTTCAGTGTCTTTATAGTTGCAGGACTAGCTATTCAGATTTTCCATTTCTTCTTGTGTCAGTTTTGCAAAGTTTTGTTGTCAAAGAATTTGCTCATTTTGGCTAAACTGTTAAACATATTGGAATAGAGCCGTCCATACTATCCCTCCTTATATTTAATATTTGTAAAATCTGTGGTGATATTTCCTCTTTCATTCCTATTATTGGCTATTTGTGTTTTCAGATCTTTTTCCCTTTTTTTGTTTTTTAAGATTTTATTTATCTATTTGAGAGAAAGAGAAAGAGCAGGGAGAGGGGCAGAGGGAGAGGGAGAAGCAGACTCCCCACCTAGCAGAGAGACCAACATGGGGCTGGATCCTGGGACTCCAGGATCATGACTTAAGCTGAAGACAGATGCTTTTTTTTTCGACAGAGACAGCACACAAGCAGGTGGATCAGCAGACAGAGGGAGAGGGAGAAGTAGGCTCCTTGCTGAGCAGAGAGCCTGACTGGGTCTCAATCCCAGGCCTCTGGGATCATGACCTAAGCCAAAGGCAGATGCTTAACCGACTGAGCCACCCAGGAGCACTTCAGTTCTTTTTTCTCATCAGTCTTGCTATCAATTATACTCATCCTTTTAGTCTTTCCAATGAATTAACATTTACCTTGATTTTCCTATATTAGCAATTTTCATTTTTATTTCTTTTTTCTGCATATTTTGAGCATAATTTCCTCTTCCTTTTTTACCTTCTTAAGCTAAAAACTTAGCTAATTTTAAAGCTTTTTTCCATTCCTTTATAAAGTATTGAAATTTATAAATTTCCATCTACACACTGCTTTAGCTGCATCACAAAATGTTTTATCATTCCCTTTGCAATATTATCTAATTTCCCTTGGGGTTTCTACTTTAACTCAGTCAGAATGTTTTTTTCAGAAGTGTACTTAATATCCACATATTTAGAGATTTTTTTTTAAAGATTTATTTACTTGAAAGAGAGGGTACAAAAAAAAAAAAAGAGAGAGTACAGTGGGGAGGGGCGGAGGGAGAGAGAGAATCTTAAGCAGACTCCCTGCTGAGTTGAGCACAGAGCCAGATATGGGCTGGATCCCATGGCCTAAGCCCAAACCAAAAGTCAGGACCTTAACCAAATCACCCAGGCACCCTGTTAGGGATTTTTTTTTTAGGTATCTTATGGTTATTGATTTCTAATTTATTTTTGTCATTTCAACATGAGAATATACTATGCATGTTTTTCAATCAATCTTTAAAATTTCTTGAGATTTGTTTTGTGGCCTAGAATATTTTGGTGAATATTCCATGTGCACTTGGATGTGTATTTTTCAACTGTTAGGTCTAATTGGCCGACAACGTTCAGTCCTTCTTTATCATTACTGATATTTGTGTACTTCCTTTATCTATTACTAAATGATGTTAAAATCTCCAACTCTGGGGATCCCTGGGTGGCGCAGCGGTTTGGCGCCTGCCTTTGGCTCAGGGCGTGATCCTGGAGACCCGGGATCGAATCCCACATTGGGCTCCTGGTGCATGGAGCCTGCTTCTCCCTCTGCCTGTGTCTCTGCCTCTCTTTCTCTCTCTGTGACTATCATAAATAAATAAAAATTAAAAAAAAAATCTCCAACTCTGTGAATGTATCTATTTCTTTTTTAAAAAAAGATTTATTTATTCAGAGCGAGGGAGAGGCAGAGACACAGGCAGAGGGAGAAGCAGGCTCCACGTAGTGAGTCCCGCTTGGGATTCGATCCCAGGGCTCCAGGATCACACCCCAAGCTGCAGGCAGCGCTAAACCGCTGCACCACCGGAGCTGCCCAATGTATCTATTTCTATTTTTGGTTCTATCAATTTTTGTTTTGCATATTATAAAACTTTTTTATTAGGAGGATACATGCTTAGGATTGCTATGTCTATCTGAAACTGATTTTTTTTTCTTCTTTATGAAATGTCCTTATCTTTGGTTATACCCCTCATCTTGAAATCACTTTGATATTAAAAATAGCCATAACAGGGGCACCTGGCTGGCTCAGAGGAATGTGTGACTCTTGATCTCAGAGTCATGAGTTCAAGCCCCCTGTTGGATGTAGAGAGAGATAGATGATAGATAGATAGATAGATAGATAGATAGATAGATAGATAGATAAGCACGCACACCTGCACACACGCACTTGGGTGGCTCAGTTGGTTAAGAGTCTGCCTTTGCCTCAGGTCATGATCCCAGGGTCCTGGTATCGAGCCCCATATCCCTGCTGAGCAGGGAGCCTGATTCTCCCCCTCTCTGTTCATGCTCTCCCTGTCTCTCATAAATAAATAATAAATAAAATAATAAATAGTAAATAAATAATAAATCTTACAAAAAACAGCCACAACAGATTTCTTATGTCTAGTGTTTGCATGGTATATGCTTTTCCATCCTTTTACTTCTGCCTTTTTCTATTTAATAGGCATCTCTTGTAAATAGCCTATAGTTAGCTCTTGTTGTTTCCATCCAGTTTGATTATCTCTGCCTTTCAATTGCTTAGTCCATTTTCACTTATTGTAATTATTTATATGGTTGAGTTTAAGTCTATCATCTTATTGTTTTCTAGTATTTCACCTAATCTTTGTTCTTCTATCCTGCCTTATTTTGTTTTGTTTTTTTTTTATATTTCCTCTCTCTGAAGTTAGTATTCCATGTCCTCTACTGGCTTTTCAGCTATTCTTCCTTGTATTATTTAATGACTGCTCTAAGGATTACAATATGCATCTTTAACTTATGACAGTTTACTGTGAATTAACATTATACTAGTTTAAGTGTAATACAAGAATCTCAAAACCATATAATTTCACTTAGTTTGTGCTATTGTCATATATTTCACTTTTACATATATTCGAAACCCCATATGTATTGCTTTTGTTTTAGACAGTAGCCTTTCAAAGAGTATTATTTACCACTTCTAGTGCTCTTTAGTTCTTCCTGTAGATCTAGCTTTCCATCTGACATCATTTCCCTTCAGTCATTTCCCTTCAGCTAAAATTTTTCTTTAGCATTTTTTTGAATTTCAAGTGTGCTAATGAATTTTCTCATCTTCACTTATTTGAAAGTGACTTACTTCTCCTTTGCTTTTTAAGAATACTTTTGTAGACGTAGAATTCTGGATTGCTTTTTTTCATTTAGCATTTTATAGGTATTGTCCACTGTTGGGTGCCTGGGTAGCTCAGTTAAGCTTCCAACTCTTGGTTTTGATTCAGATCATGATCTTATGGGTCATGGCATTGAGCCTGGCATCGGGCTCTAGGCTCCGTGCTCACCATGGAATCTGCTTAGATTCTCTCCTGTTGCCCCTCCCCTCACTCATGCTAAAATAAATGAATACATTTTAAAGAAATATATATATAAATATTATATATATATATAATCATCCATTGTCTTACATTTTTCCTGATAACAATTTAGCCATCATTCTTACAGATGTTCCTTTGCATGTAATAGGATTGTTTTTTTGTTTTTTTTTTTTGGCTGTATTATTTTTTTTCAACAATTCAGTTATGATGTGCAGAAATCTGGCTTTCTTCTTGAGCTCTGTGGATTCTCATCAAATTTAGAAATTTTCTTTTTTTTTTAAAGATTTATTTTATTTATGATAGACATAGAGAGGAAGGCAAAGACACAACACAGGCAGAGGGAGAAGCAGGCTCCATGCAGGAAGCCTGATGTGGGACTCGATCCCAGGACTCCAGGATTGCGCCCTGGGCCAAAGGCAGGTGCTAAATCGCTGAGCCACCCAGGGATCCCCAAATTTAGAAATTTTCAAGGATTATTTTTCAGCCCCATTTATTCTCTCCTCTCCTTCATGGACTCAATTACACATTAAGGCAATTCACTATTGTCACTGAGGCTCTTTTTCATTTGTTCTTCGATCTTTTTTGAGCTTCAGTTTGGATAACATAGGGGGAAAAGTGTCACCTGAGGGTCTTTGTTAGGTTTGTAGGAGAGTGGAGGATTGTGGGAACAGGTCATAGGTATGAGCTAAGTTCATTAAACAGGGAGACAGTGAGGCTTGTTCCTCAAATTCCTCAGTGTTCATCTTCAGAAATAAGGGTGCTCCTTTCCTCTGGGTATAGGGAGGGCACCTCACACTTGAAGGTCTATGAGCTGCTTCAGGAAGGTCAGAGTCCTACATCTGCTTCTCAAATTCCTTCAGCTTGAAATATTCAATATGCCAAGATGCTATGTTTTGAGGTAGCATGTCCTGAATTCTGCCAATATTTTCTATTGATCTTCTAGTTAACTGATCCCTTCTTCTGTGGTTAAGCCCTTTTAAAATTTTTTCAGATATTTTTTTCAATTCTAGGCTTTTCATTTGGTTGAGTTTCCGTATCTCTCCAGAAATTCACCATTTCTTTATTAAATGTATTCATCTTTCCCTGAAAATTATTTTTTAAAAGATTTTATTTATTCATGAGAGAGAGAGGCAGAGACATAGGCAGAGAAGCCGGCTCCCTGCGGGGAACCCGATGCAGGACACAATCCTGGCACTCCAGCATCACGCCGAGCCAAAGGCAGATGTTCTCAACTGCTGAGCCACTCAGGTGTCTCTTCCTGAAAATTATTTAACAATGTTTGGTTTTTTTAAAAGATTTTATTCATTTGAGAGAAAGAGAGCACAAGCGGGGGACAGGGGTAGAAGGAGAAGACTCCGCGCTGAGCAGGGCTCACGATGACTAGGGGCTCCATCCCAGGACACTGGGATCCTGACCTGAGCCAAAGGCAGATGCTCCACCCACAGAGCCACCCAGGCATCCCTATCTTTATTTTTTTTATTTATTTTTTTAAATTTTTATTTATTTATGATAGTCACACAGAGAGAGAGAGGCAGAGACATAGGCAGAGGGAGAAGCTGGCTTCATGCACCGGGAGCCCGACGTGGGATTCGATCCCGGGTCTCCAGGATCGCGCCCTGGGCCAAAGGCAGGCGCCAAACCTCTGCGCCACCCAGGGATCCCCATCCCTATCTTTAACTACTTGTAATGAAGTCCTTGCCTACAAATTTCAACATGTGAGTTCTGCATTTATTGGCCTTTTGTCTTGATTGTGGATTACATTTTCATACTTTATTGCATGCTTAGTTTTTTTAAAAAGTACGCCAACATAGGGCTCAAACTCATGGCCCCAAGATGAAGTCACATGCTCTACATGCTCTACAGACCAAGCCAGCCAAGCACCCTTAGTAATTTTTTGCTTACTGGCCACGGCATTTATTGCCCTGTAGGGTTTGAATTCTATTCTCCTCTGAACAATTTTGTTCAATTTTGTACTGGTAGGCAACTAAATTCCCCACCATGACCATATCGGGGCTCAATTTCAAGCTTTAGGCTTTGTTAGGGCGGGCTTATTTTGATTTTGCCCTTAGTCCTAATGCCTGGAACGTGGTTGTTCTTTCTACAGAATAACCCTTCTAAGTTTCAAAGAAAAGCTTGAAGTGCGTATCAAAACACTCTAACTGGGGCACCTGGGTGGCTCAGTGGTGGAGCATCTGCATTTGGCTCAGGTTGGGATTCCAGGAATGGAGTTGGAGTCCTGCATTGGACTCCCCATGGAGAGCCTGCTTCTCCCTCTGCCTGTCTCTCATGAATAAAATCTTAAGTAAAAAAACAAAAACAAAACCCTCTAACTGGACAGAAGTTGAATTCCAAATGTCTCCCTAGCACCAGTCAACTGCTGGCATCTGTACCCAGCTCTTTCACCTTTCCAGTTTTCCCCTGGGCTCATTAGAAACTTGCCCTATACATAACTTAGGACTTGGCCGAGAATTTGAAGGCAAGTAAGTGTGCAGATTTTATGGCTCTGTATCTCCTGTATTTTCAGGAAAATTTCCAGACTCAAACTCCAAACTGACTCCTCAGTGGGGTAAGACACACACCATCCCCTTCTGCTTAAACTCTGAGGATTCATACTAACTGGGGTATACCTCCAGAGGAAAAGCTGGTTAAAGATGGATCTCACACAGTACTCCTTTGAAGGATGACAGACATCTGTTCCACTTTCTAACTGGTAGTATTTGTCCAACGCCTTTAAAGTTGATTTATATTTTGTACAGTTTAGTTGTGATCGACAGGAGGGTTAGTCTGTTTTAAGCCACTTCATCATTACTGGAACCAAACTCCCTATTTTTTTTTTTAATTTTTAAAATTTATTTATGATAGTCACACAGATTGAGAGAGAGAGAGGCAGAGACATAGGCAGAGGGAGAAGCAGGCTCCATGCAGGGAGCCGGATGTGGGACTCAATCCTGGGTCTCCAGGATCACACCCCAGGCTGTGGGAAGTGCCAAACCGCTGCGCCACCGGGGCTGCCGCAAACTCCCTATTTTAAATGCAAATACATTTTATCTATTGCATAGTGGACACATAGAATTCTATTGCAAATACTGTGCTTAAATTTTTTAATAAAAACTAACTTTAATATAATTGGTCTCCCTTACAATCTTTTTTTCCAAGATTTTAAGTAATCTCTACACCCAACATGGTCCAACTCACAACCCTGAGATTGAGTCACCTGCTCAGCCAGGCACCCCTGTAATCCTTTTAAATAAATAATGTTGAGAACATTATTCTGAGATCCAAAGGCTTTACCAGAATCCCCTCCACACAAATGTTAAGAACTCTGAGCCTAGATCTCTCCTGCTATCACAGCTTTCCTTACATTTAAGGGAAGGAGTTTCCCCATAGTTTCTTCATTCATCACTTAACCAAGTACTATACATCAGGCATTGTCTTGGGTCCACAAAGACAGAACAATGAACAAAACCAAGCCCCTCTACTTAAGAGCTTGGCAGGGACATGTGTGTTCACGTTTCCATGGGAAGGCCAGCAAAAGGAACTCTCCAGGCCTTTACCCTAAGTGACTTTTGTGTTACCTGACCTGAATGAGCATGTTGAAAAGATCTAATCCCAGAGCTGTCCTCTTCTTTCCCTCTTCACCTCAGCCCAGTGTCACAAAGCCACCACTCTACTGTGCCCATCTTCTAAAGGGAGTTTCAGACTGGAAGGAGGGATCACCTATTAGATGCTGCAGGGAAGCAAGCAGGCAGAAGCCACAATGCTGGAAAAATGGGAGGGGGAAGCAGACGCTGATCCTTCTCAAAGTTTGGAAATGAAGGGAAATGCAACAGCTGAGAAGAGAGGTCGGGTCAGGGGACAATTTTTTTAATGAGAAAAGCTTTGGCACTTGTTTAGGCTGAGAGGAACAGACATTGAGATACAAGAGATTATTAGTGAACTAACCACAGAAAAATGGGGTAACTGAGAAAGGGCACAAGACAAGCATTCAATACAATGGAGTTCTCCATGGATTCTACAGAATCTCTCCAAAATGTGCTGAGTGGGCTTCTAGATTCCCAAGCCCCAGCACTTTAATCTGAGGCTAAGCTTGAAGTGACACATTGGCCTAAAACGAAGCCTCAGATTTCCACATCCTTGTGGATGTGCTGCCACCTGCTGGAAGAATGACAGAAGTGGGGACAACCATTTGGTAGAGAACTTTTCTAAAATGGCTGCAACATCTTCACCCAACCCACCAAATCCACAACAGCAAGCCACTCATCAGGGAGGCCTAGGATTAAGAAATTTGCAGGATCCCAGTCCCTAAATAAAAGCCTGAATGTTCCCCTTTGGCCTTCTGGGGTTACCAACAACCCTCAAACTTCCTCTCCATTCCACACAAGTCAGGGTACCACCTCTGAACCTGTAGGAACACGGCTTGACCGTCACCCTTCTTTAATGGTGATGAATCAAGTAGTAGAAAAGTGAAAATATACCTTAAATGTCTTGTCCATAGCAGGTTTACAGAGGGGATGAGGTAAGCCTGGCATAGCCCAGGCACATTAGCTCTTTTATATTAAAATACAGGGGCACCTGGGCAGCTGTCAGTTAAGCACCTTTGGCTCAGGTCATGATCCCAGGATCCTGGGATGGAGACCAATGTCTGGCTTCCTACTCAGTAGAGAAGAGCCTGTTTCTCCCTCTCTCCCTGGCTCATACTCTCATTTTCCTCAAAATCTTTTTTTTTTTTTTTTTTTTAAGTATTCACAGAGAAACCTGGGTGGCTCAGTTAACCATTTCCCTTCTACTCTGGTCATGATCTCAGGGTCCTGAGACTGAGTCCCACATTGCATTCTGCTGCTCCCTCTCCGTGCTCTCGCATTAAGGAAAGAGGTATGAGCAAGTTTAATGGAATGGAGTATATTTCCCTTCCCTCTAGCAAGGAACCCACAAAAACCCCACCTCTGGGTGGTCAAATTCTATGCAAACAGCATTTGAGACCTGAGCACTGGCTGTGCTGGGCCTGGAGTAATGGCAACCCTAATTCATGTTCCTAATTGGCCAAATAACCTTTTCAGGTTTACTTAAACCTGCAAGCTTATCGGGGCAAGTACCCATGTGAGAAAAGACTATAGGGTCACGAAAGCCCTACAGTCATCCTTTCCTGGGTGTGAGATCCTAACACCAACCTCACAGGCCTTCCAACAAGTTCAGCTGTGGGACATTATTTTGTCATTATGGCAGTCAGAATTCCATTCAGCTTTGCTAGCATTTAAGAGCTAACAGACTTAAAGTATCCTTGATATGCTCCAATTCAAACTTCTGAATCTGGAGAAACACGATGCCAAAGTTTTCCTAGGTTTGACTGCTCAGAGAATACCCTTCTGCTAGTTTGACCTTTCTTCCCAGCAGCAAACTTCCACTGGCACTCTCACCCTCCAAGCAGGCCATCTGTCTACTCCCACAGTACTTCCAACAGAACTGGTTTGAGTCACAGGTATGTGGAGCTTAGATTTCCTCACCCCGTAGTGAAAATCAGGACAAAATCAACTGTCCATTTATTTGCTTCAGACTGCCTTCTAAGCTGAACAAATCCTCCCAGCGTAGAGTGTGTGTTTACACTATTTTCAAGTTTTTTAAAGTAACCTCTATATCCAATGTGGGGCTCAAGCTCACAACCCTGAAACCAAGGGTTGCATGCTCTACTGGCCAGGTGCCCCTTCTACAACTTGATTTGGCAAGGACTAGTATGATTCTAAAACAGTTGGTTACAATCCACGGGCTTTTGGATTTGGATAGCTAGGTTTAAGATCTCTGCTCTGAGGGCAGCCCCAGTGGTGCAGCAGTTTGGTGCCACCTATGGCCTGGGGTGTGATCCTGGAGACCCCAGATCGAGTCCCACATCGGGCTCCCTGCATGGAGCCTGCTATTCCCTCTGCCTATGTCTCTGCCTCAGTCTCTCTCTCTGAATAAATAAAAATCTTAAAAAAAAAAAAAAAAATCTCTGCTCTGTAGCATCTGGGGCACTGTTTAGTAATCCTGTTAATCCCTTGGCAAAGACTTTTCATGTGGCCCCTAACTTTTATTAGTAGAGGCAGAGGGGACAAGGAGTACTTAAATGAGGGCGTACTGAACATAGTGTTAATATCTAAGACCCTTCTCGTTAGTTTAACCTGAAGTTGTTGGAGGACTTACAAAAAATACAAGCCTTTCATGTTACCTTACCAGCCATTTCACCAAAACTTGTAGCCAGGATGCTTGAAACCAACTAATTATTTCCAGCAGGGGTGGTGGGCTGGATCTGGAGTGGCAGAGCTGGCTTTGCCATGCTCCACCTTCAGGGACAGTCCAGGAGGAAGTACAAGTCTGGCACCAGAGTTTAGGACTTTTAATTTGTCCCAAAGTTGCTGAAGCAAAAATCATGATAAAACATTCTGCTTTCCTTTACACCCCCCAACGCAAAAAAAAAAAACAAAAACTATTTGTAGGAAAAAAATGGTTTTGTACATGGGAAGAAACAATATAAATTCAAAACTTACAGATAAGGATTAGCTCTATCACTCATCTCTTTAAAAAGTTTATATGAATATCCAGTCAAAACCAACAGGGTATCTCCCTTGAAATGTTATCTATACGAATTTCCAAGTAGACCACAGGACTGCATACTGTCTTGGAATGTCCTCAGAAGGCTCTGTCATTGATCAGGTAACAGAGTAAAAACCCCAGAGTCCTTTTCTTTCAAACAGAAGAGGGAAAGACAGAGGGATGGAAGAAACTATTCAAACTTCGTCTTCTTTCCTTGTGGCTTGTGGTCTCCCCCTCCTCCTCTGCCTCCTCGGAAGCCTCCTCGCCCTATAGGAAAGCAAAACATCATTAAAGAATGAGTACAAAGCTGCCAGGAGTCCTCCCCTCCCCAGAGTGATCATATGAGAACTTGGGAGATTGATCCAGGGAACCCGGAGTTCTGAGCACATTCTGAAGTGCATATGCCACACAATGTTCAATGCATATTACAAGGAAGTCCCTCCCCCAGCCTCCTTACCTCCAAAGCCTCCCCGGCCTCTGCCACCAAATCCACCTCGGCCTCCTCTGCCACCACCTCGGCCTCCAAAGCCGCCCCGGCCTCCACCACGGCCTCCAAAGCCACCTTCACCCTTAGGTTTGGCCCAGTCCAAAGTAACTTTGTTTCCATCTATTTCACCATCTTCCATGGCCTCCTTGGCAGCTTTGGCATCTTCCTCACTGTTGAAGTCTACAAAGCCAAACCTAAAATGCAAAATGAAATTGCCCATTATACAACACATACCAAAACAAGTGCCAAGATTAACCTCACATGTTGAACAGTGATCCCATAGGAAGTAAACTTGCTCAACTAAGACACAAGTAATAATAGTATCTCCCCATAGAAGATCAAAACTGGTTTTATTGACTGCTTGAACCTCAGAGATGTCTCACAAAACAGCAACATATACCTCTGTGAAGACAGAAGGTAAAATAATGCTAACTGTGAATTGTCTCTTCTTCTCGTGCGAATCCATAAACTGCCACCAATTGACAGAAAGGAGCTCAATGAGAAGATACGCTAGATGGGGGGGGGGGGGGGTCTCTACTTAGGCAGACACTGAACATTCATTCCTTGATCATCTTACCCTTTGGAGGACCCAGTCTCCCGGTCGGTGACTATCCTTGCCCGAACAGAGCCGTCGAATGACTCCTTTAATGTCTCTTCTGTGGTATCCTCAGACAGACCTTTGACAAACAGAGTTTTGGACGGCTCTACGGAAGAAAAATTGTACATTTTACCTAAAGCCACAATTCTTAACTGGATGCTGGCTTTCAATAATGTCCAGTATGGAACTACAGGCCAAGAATGCTCATCTTAGCAGAAGCTTGCTTTTCACCCAAAAGCTGTTTGGAAACAAAAACAGGTAAAAGAAACTTAGCAAACTAGTGCTTAATTAAAATATAAGTCACAGATCACCACCATCTTAAGCTTACAATGATTACCAAAACAGCAGAGATCCGGTCTCAGATCCTTTATGGAAAGCAGGAGCAGCAATGCAAATAAGTGGCAATCTCTAAGCAGACAGCTTTTATGATCACCGCACAAGGCAGTAACCAGAGGCAGATGTGCTGCTCAGAGAAGACATAGCTGGATCAGAACTTGACTATCTAGAGGAATTTTCTTGATTTCATCAATTATTTTCTCAGATAATCAGTCATCATATCCAGTATCCTTCACTCAGCAACAAGAGGAAAACACAAATGTCCAGCTCTAAATTGGACAAAAAAACAACCAATGCAGCATAGCACACTAAGGAGTGCTGACCCACACCACCACACCCTAATAAATATAACTTACGGCTTCTTGCATTAGGTGATCCTCTGGGTCCTTGCAACTCCAGTCTGATTGCTCTGCCTTCAATTTCCCTTTTATTACAGGAATTTAAAGCTTCTTTAGCATCTTCAAATGAAGCAAATTCTATAAATGCATACCTGAGGAAGAATAATCAATACTCAGAGCAAGTTACCAAGCACACGGTTCCCATATTATCTAATGCCATCAAGCCTTTTACCTCAAGAATATACCTAAATGATACTCTTTAAACCAACTTGTGGAGGCTTATAGGATTCAGCTTCCAGTAACACCCAGGAAAAAATTTACCTTCCCCCCTTCTTTAGATCTATGCAAAACATTCTTAGAGCCCATAGTTGATAACCTAAAGATGTAATTATTTTACCCTTTTGATTTGCCATTTTGGTTCTGGGGCACTTTAATAAAAGTTGCCTTCTCAAATACTTCCTGAAGGGTTTCTTCTGTTGCACTGTAGGACAGATTGCTTAAAACCAGTGTTTTTGATTCACCTACAAAGAAAAAAAATGCCAAATGAAGACTGAAACAATGGTCCTAAAGTTTAGACACAACTAGAATACCTTATTCAAGAACTTCTACACTTGCAAAGAGTTATTAACATAACAATGTCGATGCAGGTGGACTTCCACCTGTTACTAAGTATTTATTACTAAGTATTTGTCATGCACAGTTTCCTCCCTGTTACCTAGAGATGTAAAAAAATATTGGTCTACATCCTCCTAGAAGAATATCTAGATTATAATTTAAAAATGCACACCATCTAAGCTAAAGTATAAAACACACAAAAGCTAGATTTGTCTCTGTTCTAAAACAAAATGATTTTGTATAGCTTTTACTCAAGAACTGAATGATCATCACTACAGAGGCATAACTTGTTTGATACCTACATACATCTAATTTATTAGTTAACTTAGGAAAGTTCAAAGATGCAAAGATTTCCCTCTGTCAATCCTGGAATTCTATAAATTCTTACCACTCCAAGTGCTATTCTTTCCACCTCTGTAATCTTGACTTTGCCCCTTCTCTCCAGTATAGTACAGGGAAATAGACCGCCCATCTATCTCTGTTCCCTGCTTTTCTTCGAAGGTTTTCTCTGCATCAGCTTCTGTCTTAAATTCAATATAAGCAATCCTGCAAAAAGGGGGGGGGGGGCATAACCAACGCATTTTTATTTTTATTTTTTAAAAAAGATTTTATTTGTTCATGAGAGACAGAGAAGCAGACACAGGCAGAGGAAGAAGCAGGCTCCACGCAGGGAACCCAACGTAGGACTCGATCCAGGGTCTCCAGTATCATGCCCTGAGCTGAAGGCAGACGCTTAACTGCTGAGCCACCCAGGCGTCCCGAGAACTCATTTTTAAAAACCAGTCTTTTAACAAATGTTTTAATCTGAGCAACAGAACCTTATTTCAAAGAGTACAATAAAAAAGTTGTTTCAAATAAACTGAAATGTTTTGGTTTTCTGCTATGTTGTGTTTCAATTAAAACTTTCCTCCCGTACTACCCAAGATTGCCAAGTACACCTCGAAGAACTGTTTCTAGTAACCCCACTTCACTGCGTAACTGCTATTATTTACAAAGCTAGGCACATTTCACAGCACTTTATACATGTTATCTTGTCTTTTAAAATCACCCTATGGATTTAAGTATGCTAGCCCCACTGTGCAGACAGGAAATTGAGGCACTGGTTGAAGATGAATTTGGCCAAAATCACACACTTTGGAAAGTGAGATCAAAATTTTTTACAAAATCAAGGAAATGCATTGGTTTTAATAAAACTCAACAATCCATAGACAAAACATACCCTTTACTCTTTCCATCCTTGCTGACTAATCTGATCTCCACAGCATCTTCAAATACTTCTTTTAATTCATCCTGAGTAACTTTGTAAGGCAGATTTTTTGCCAGAAGTGTTCTTGCATCTCGATCTACATAAACAGACAAAATAGGAAACATATGGCTTAAAAGACACTTCCCCATAAAAATCAACTAATGGAAAAGTTTTGTTCAACAAATAATTTGAGATCCTACAATATACAAGGCACTCTGCTAGTATGGAGATGCAACAACGGCAAAAACACAAGTCACTGTAACTGAAATCAATAGGTGCTCAATGTTTTTTGAATTAAACATATAAACATTTTTAAATATGGCAAGTGAATACAGAGAAGGTAAAGGATACAGAAAGTGTAATTGGGATCTAACCCAGTTCCAGCAAGGAAAAGCTCCCTCTATATTAACCAATTATTTTTTTTAAAAGGGTCTATTCTTGCTTACCTAACTCAGGAATTTATAACACCAGCAAGCTGTGGATTTAACAGTTGAACTCATTCAATTCTCAAATTGTAAGGAAACCAAGGAAAAAAAGTTAAATTATTTATTTACACTAGCCACCTAGCTCCCAACTAGATACATATCTACTAACAAGTAAGAGACTAGTATCAAAATTACCCTAGCCTTACATACCTTTCTTACTGTCTTTTCCCTTTGGTTTTTCTAATTTAATTTCATTGCCAAAGACTTTTAAACCAGTGAGTTCCAAAGCTTTTTCCAGGTCTTCAGCAGATTCAAAATCCACATAGCCAAACTTCCTATAGAGTGAGAAGATGAAAAAGGCAAAATTATGACTAGGGGGGAAAAAACTCACAAAAATATAAGCTAGAAAACACATACTGGGTGAGCAGTTACACTAATGTCAGGATGCAAACAAGGATTAAATAAAAATGCACCTATAGTATTAAAAGAAGTCAAGGCTCTGTAAACTGTTGCTACAGAGCAAGGTCTAAGTACGGGGAAATGATGCTGAGTTCACCTTTGAGGTCTTATTAGCCATACTGTTTGTAACCATCGATACTTTTTTAATTTTTATTTATTTATTTTGTAACCATCGATATTAACAAAAGAACCTGTTTATAAGCACCAAGAAAAAAACCTAATAAAATCATTCACTATTATAGCTCTTCAATTCCACCAGTTTTAGATCTTTCTAGGAACACAAACATCAAATCTCATTACTTAATACATTAATGTCTAATTATTTGAAGACTTCCAAACCCAGGAGTAATGTGCAGAACTCCCTCATACTCACCTAGACACACCAATTCTGACATCTACAACAGCAAGATCATTTTTAGCGAAAAGGTCACTGATGCCCGTTTTTAATTCAGGAGCAGATTTGCTGAAGTTCAGGTTTCCAACAAAAAGATTGAATGACGTAGTTGGTTCTGTAGCTGTATAAAACAAACTCAAATTAGCCTATTTGTGAAGTATGGTATGAACTTCAACTTCCAATACGCCATTACTACACAGAGCACATCAGACATCGTATTACATCAGGTATCAGTATTAAGTCCCTTTGTTGTTCATCACTTGTGCAGTGAGGTGTCATTACCCTCTCCCCAATCCCTCATTCTCCAAGTTACCTTCTACTTTCTGTTTCTTGGCTTCAGGAGCTGCTTTCTGTTTGGCCATTTCCTTCTTTCGTTTTCCAGGTGCTTCTTTAACAGGCTCTGAACAAGATTTCAAACAACCTGGTTACCATTGAGCAGCCACACACATTGAAGTGTCTTTTTTTTTTTTTTTTTTGGTTTTAAACTCAACTATGCCAACATGCAGCTCTAATTACTCCAAGATCGAGTCGCATGCTCTGCCAACTGAGCCAGAGATGCCCCTTCAAGTGCCTCCTTTAAATAATACTTTTACAGTGTACTTCAGATGAAAACTTGATTACCTTCCTCTTCTTCTTCCTCCTCCTCCTCCTCATCTTCCTCCTCATCATCATCCTCGTCCTCCTCCTCCTCGTCGTCATCCTCCTCATCCTCATCATCCTCCTCTTCATCTTCATCTTCAGCTGTGCTCTTGGCCTTCACAGGAACAGCTTTCACAGGGGCTTTCTTCCCTTTGGCTGGTGTAGTCTCCATAGCTTCTTCTTCGGAGTCTGAAAATGAAGTCTGAGTTTGAAAAGTCAAAAACTCAAGAGAATCCTCCCAAAAACCAACATTAGTTCCAGGAAAATCTAAAGGAAATACAATCCTATCAATGCCACTGTGCTTAGCAGTTATGGAAAGGATTAACAGATCAGCTGGAAGCAAAATCTGCCATTATGAAAAACACTCACTAAAAGTATTTTCTCAGGGGCAGGCAATCATTTTAGATAACCTGAGTTTAGTGTACCATGAATACCTCAGGAAAATCCCTGGAAAGATGTTCATCTAACTCCCAGGTTGTCATGGTATACGTATCATTACTGCCAAAACCTTACCCTGATGTATCTTACAAAAGTAGCCTAAAAACTAGCCAAAGAACTCCTCACCATCTTCATCCTCATCCTCATCCTCCTCGTCGTCGTCTTCATCATCGTCCTCCTCATCATCCTCCTCTTCATCTGAGGCAGGGGCGGCAGCAGCTGCTTTCATCACTGTTGGCTCGAATTCATCCTCATCTTCATCCTCATCTTCCTCATCCTCCTCTTCACTGTCATCATCATCTTCCTCATCACTGTCTTCCTTCTTAGCATTCTTACCGTTCTTTGCTCCCTTGGCTGGGGTGGCTGCTCCTTTCTTACCAGGGGTTGCTACCAATGCCTTGCCTGGTGTGGTTCCCTTCTTGCCAGGTGTTGCTACTGCTTTGGCTGGTGCAACCGCCTTTTTGGCTGGTGTAGCTGCTGCCTTTTTGCCAGGGGTGACAACTGCTTTCTTGGCTGGTGTGGCAACTGCGACTTTTTTTGTTGGGGAAACCATTACCTTCTTTGCTGGAGTTGTGGTAGCCTTTTTTCCTTTTTTCTGAGGAATAACAACCTAAAGAACAAATAAAACCAAAGGTAAGTCTTCTTCCAAACCCAAAAAGACAGCCTTGGTCCCATGAATGAGACTAAATTCTAACACTGTTCTGGTTTCAGACCCACATGCACTGGATGTTATGTTAGCATGCTAAACTACAGAACCATGTGCCAGAAATCACAGCCTTCATCTTCAGGTAAAATACTCAAGCATATAGAGCCCCTTTTTAACAGCTAAAATACCTCACACATTATAACTGCAACTTTAAAACAGGCTTTAAGAAAATTTTAAGCCTCGACTTTTTTTCTCCTCTGTAAGGGATAACAGCACCAACCTTACATATTGTTAGATTAGGAGTTGACATATATATGTAATTAGAAGTCTTGCACAAAGAAAGCTCTACTTGTTAGATGCTACTGAATCATTCAGAGGTCCTACAGTGGGCAGTGGTTCATTGAAGGCTTGTTCTTAAGACCAGTAAATGAGTATCAAATACACTGGATAGTTAGCTCTTCCTAAGTTTAGTAAAGAGTAAGCACCTTAAACCTGATAAAAACCATCGTTCATCTACATTAAAATTATACTTTTTTGCTCACTCCTAGTTTTACTGGGTACCATATCATCAGTAAAATATTCATTACATCCTAAACAAGAAATCTAAACACAAATACAATAGTTGTCTTTACAGTAAGCAAACAGTAATAGGTTAACACAAAGTGAGGTGGCAACGCTCAACCCACACCAAGATGTTCAGTAACCAGTATCACGATGCTCTTATACAATGAGAGACAAATCAATCCTGCTTGGAGGCTAGGAAAGTAATCTGGTAAAGCTAACCTCAGACCTGAATAAATGCACAGCAATGCCACTTACTTAACAGTTAATAGTCCAGGCTGTTTGTTTATCTAGTAAGGTGGGGGTTAACATACTCAAACTAGAAAAATGTCACGGCTGAACACAAATATAACACCAAGCCCTACAAAAAATGCACATGAAAAGAGGACTCCCAATTTTTTCTCTCAAATTCAAATACTTACCTATATCAACATGTTAATGAAGAGCTTGGAAAACAGTCTCAGCAGGCCATACTCAATGAATATAATCTTATTTTTGCCAATATTTTCATACATCCAGTATCAGCTATTTCAGCTCTCCATTTCATAGTTTAACACACGTCTCCATAAAGTTGTATATAATTACCTCTTCTCCGCTGCTGTCATCATCTTCATCTTCTGACATTTCCTCATCTTCACTGTCTTCTTCTACCTCCTTTGGGGGAGGAGCCATTTTCTTGGGGTCACTTTGATTTTTACCAGCCTAAAATAGACATTTAGCACATTACACCTAAAACATCTGACGGTTCATATTATGCCATCATTCTTCAGAGTAAAAAGCAGCCGTCTCCCTACATAAAGTCCACATTTCCTAATGCTAGGTATAAAAATTAACATGAACACTATCGAAGCCAACGTCAAAACAGCAACTGCCAACCCCCACCCCATTACTCCTGTCAGGTTTTACAACAACTCAAGGATAAAAATGCAACTACAACAATATTATCTCCCTCCTCCTTTTGCCTTCGTTAAGCACATCCGTTTTTAAAACCATACTTCCAAAACCGACCATTACATCACGCATGATTTTAATAGACTACAACTGGCCAATTTTAACGGCCAACAATTCATAGCCCTTCACCGGGGGCGGAGAACCACACCTGGGGGGGGAAAAAAAAGCTTTTGGTAAATTCTAGCACCAGATCTTACACAGTCGCCTGAATCCAAATTTGAGGGCAGGATCTTCAAGACAACTTTTATAAAAGAAAATCAGACCTTAATCTTACTACCTTTGGTCTCCCCATTAAGTTCTTTCCCGTGGAAAAAAACCCCGCCCCTTCCAGACCCGGCAGAGCCACGTGGGGATACCCCGTAGGTCACCATGTGCGCGCAGCAGGGCGCAGAAAGCACGAGGCTAGGCCTCCTCCTGAAGCCCACCTCGCGCCCGCTTGTCTGGCCGGGGCCCACAGGCCACGGGGCCTCCATCTGAAACCATCCCGCAGCCCCCCGCCTCCCCTCCAAGTCCCCTCCGCAGACGCCGGGACACACGCGGCGCGGCCCACGTGGCGGGCAGCGCGCTGAGGCACGTGCGTCAGGAGGCGGGGCCCCGCTTGGGCCCGTCGCAGGAGTTCGGCATCATCCCTCCACCCCGAGGCCCAGCGCCCCCTCCCCACTCAGTCCCTAAGTCTTTCGGCGCCGCACCGACCACCCGCGGAACCTGCCGAAGCTCTTCACCTCGCTACCAAATAGCCAAAAGCCGCGAGACCTCCCCGCCGATCGCGCGAGATTTCCCGCAGCATGGCGCCCTCGAACGCGCCCGGGACGGCGCGCAGGCCCTCCTCCTCGCGGCGCCGCGCGCGCGCTCCTCAGAAAGCAGGCCTCGACGTCCATGCTTGCGCAAGCCGTCTTCTTACCTTTGCGAGCTTCACCATGATGGCGGCTTATGCCGGCGGAGTGTGTGGCGGGCGAGTGGCGCAGACGAGCCCAGAAGAATCCAAGCGACGTCGATGGCGGCCGCGGGTACGAGAGGTTCCCGGAGCGCGTACGCTTGGCTGCTCGCTAGAGCTCGAGACTGAGGCGAAAGACTGAGCCTGCCCAGTAATCGCCTCTGGAAAGGCGACGACGGCGCCCTCGTGACTCCGTCTCGACCAATCAGAGGCTGCGCCCATCCCGTGGGCCAATCGCGAGCCTCTACCCAAGAACGGCGCGGGGCGGGGCGCAGGCGGGAGTGGGCGGGCCGAAGCGGGCAGGGGAGGGGGAGGGGATTCGGTGGCGGCGCCCTGGGGGCGGGACTCGCTTTGTGCAGGGCCCGCGCTGATTGGGTAGTGGGCGCGCGGTTCCTGAAGTGCCCCTCCGCGGCCCGCGCTCGCGACGCCTGCGCCGTAAGACGGCCGTTTTTGGCGCCGCTTGTTCCCGAGCCCCGGGAGGCTGGGTACTGGTGGTCTCCGGTTCCCGAAAGTGTCCAGGGTCCTGTCGACGCCGGAGGCCTTGCAGATGCCAGGCGGCCCTACGCGCGGCTCCGGCCCGCTCTCCACGCCGAGCCGCCCGGCGGCCGAGGAGAAAGTGTTCGCCCGCTTCTCCCTCCGCGGATGAGCCCGAGACCTCCGGAAATTCGGGGACCGTGAGGTTCAAAGCGCCCGGGTTGGAGGCCCGCCTCCGCCCCCCCCCCCCCGCGCCGTCTGCAGGTGGTTCTCTTTCGGGCCACGTGTCCGAAGCTGCCTCCTGAGGGCTGTTAATAAAGACGGTCGCGGATGTCTGTGAGCGCTGCACAAACGCCACATTTAATGTCCAGCCACCTCATGCGCTAGGTTTTTGTCCCAACGAGGAACAGGCCCGGAGGAATAACTTTCTGGTGGTCACCGGGTGTTACAACGGCGGCGGGGGGAGGAACTTGGTCAGGCCAAACCCCGACCCATTGGCCGCGCAAGTTCCCTTATTGTTTTTTGGGACTAAAGCATACCTTAAGGTGTGCTGACTGAGGAGGGTTCCGTGTCACCTAAGGGTCCCAAGAGCCAAAGGAAAGGTGCCCTCAATGGCGGAGGCACAGAAGGGCCTTTGCCTTTTGCTTTTGCCAGTTATTTTGATGGGTCATTGTGGGCAAACTTGTTAGTGCCGAACATCCCAGAGCACTTCCTTCGGTACAGAGCCCGCCTGCGACATAACCTGGACATCCAGTACCTACCATGTTTCTACAAAACCAGGATCCCTTCAGCTATCAGTATATTTCCACAATTGAACTGTTGTTTAGAGGCTCCTCCGTGGAGATTCTAATTCAAGAGGTTTGGGTTGGGGACGGGGATTTTGTGTTTTAACAGGGGCTCACGGATATTCTTGTGAACCATCCAGTTACTTTGCAATTCTTTTTTTTTTTTTTTTAAGATTTTTAAAATTTATTTATTCATGATAGACACACAAACACAGAGAGAGAGAGAGAGAGAGAGGCAGAGACACAGGCAGAGGGAGAAGCAGGCTCCACGCCCGGATCACGCCCTGGGCCAAAGGCAGGCGCTAAACCACTGAGCCACCCAGGAATCCCCTACTTTGCAATTCTTAACTGTCATACACCTGGCACTGAGCCTGTATGAAATCTACAGCTACCCAAGGAGGCTCTGACTTGGGAGGAGTCTGGGGCCAGCACCCTGCTTTCTGATGTATGGAGATCCCCCTTGAGGAAGTTCACATTTTGAACTCCGACGAGGTCCAAGGGGACACTTCCTCGGTTATAGGGGACCGAAAGAACAGCCTGGGCCCAAGGCATGGTGGAAGAAGACGATCCTGGCGTTTTCAAGCAATTTGGCACAGAGCACGATTAGAGCACTCGTAGGAAGAAGCTGGAGAGATGAGCAGTAGGCATGATCAATTGAAAATATTCTAGAAATATTGGCATGGCTGGCTCCTTGTTCAGATTTGTTTGTGTCACCTCTTAAGAGGTTTTCCTTGATCCTCGAATGAAAAGCCACCTAGGGACTCCCCATCACATCACCCTAATTGAGTCATCTGCAGGCACCTATTACTACCTGGCATTTTCCTTGGCTGTTTATTGTCTGTTTACTCCCTCCCCAGTCGTGAGAACATGGATTTTGTTTTCTGCAGTATTCCTGGCACCTAAAGCATTGGCAGACCCCATAGAGGTGGAAATTATTTGTTAATGAAAGAATGATTAAGGTAAAAGAGGTAGTGGGAAGATCCAGTATTATTCAGTGTTCAAGTCCCTTGCTGTGGAGTTAGTCTGGAATAGAAAAATAGTAATGCTTAATATTTATATAACGCTTTACTAAGTTCCAAGCAGTATTCCAGTTCTTTATATATTGATTCATTTACTTCTACAAGAAAGTTACCTGTGTTTTTCAGAACTAGGGCATACAGAGGTAAATCAATTTGTCCGGTGTCACACACCTAGTAAGTGGAGGAGCTAGGACCCTACTCTATCATTCTAGGTTCTTTTCTTTCTTTTTTTTAAGATTTTATTTATTTGAGAGAGAATGCACACAAATAGGGGGGAGGGGCAGAGGGAGAAGCAGACTCCCCACTGAGAAGGCAGCCCCACTTGGG
This sequence comes from Canis aureus, assembly GCF_053574225.1. NCBI lineage: Eukaryota > Metazoa > Chordata > Mammalia > Carnivora > Canidae > Canis > Canis aureus. The sequence continues at coordinate 44,437,195 of NC_135634.1, forward strand.
ACTCCATCCCAGGACCCTGAGCAGAAGGCAGACACTTAACAGACTGACCCACCTAAGTGCCCTTATTCAAGATTCTTTATTAAAATGGGGGTCTGGGCAGCCCGGGTGGCTCAGCGGTTTAGCGCCGCCTTCAGCCCAGGGCGTGATCCTGGAGACCCAGGATTGAGTCCCACGTCAGGCTCCCTGCATGGACCCTGCTTCTCCCTCTGCCTGTGTCTCTGCCTCTCTCTCTCTCTCTTTCTCTCTCCCTGTGTCTCTCATGAATAAAAAAAAATCTTAAAAAAAGTAAAATAAAATGGGGGTCATAATAGTTCCAGCCTCTTGGATCACTAATTGTATTAAGAGAGATGCTGGGTGTGTTTTTTGAGGGCACATAATAAGCCCTAAGCCCTCAATATTATCCATTGTTACTATTGACAGTCTTGGTGACTTGACTAGAGAGGGAGAAAGGACAACTTATTTCCATTCCATTATCTGTTGAGTGTGTATGTAAGTGGAGTGACACAAGCAGGGCTGCAGGTTTTCAGGGAAGCTAATGAGTTCAGTGTTGGGCATATTGAGTGCATGAGGGATATCCATTGCTTCAGGCAGTTGGTTCTGCAAGAGATGGTCACAGAGCTACAGACACAGGCTGTATGAGGAACCTGCCCAGAACAGCAGCCAGAATGAGGAGAGGAAAAAAGCTGGGAGTAGAAGAAGGCCCAGAGGCAGAAGCAGAGCCAGAGAAGGGAGTTTTATTTTTTGTTTTTGTAAAAAGATTTTATTACTTTGAGAGAGAGAGCACAAGCAGGGAGGGAGGGGCAGAGGGAAAGAGAGAAGCTAACTCACCACTAAGGTGGGGCTACACACAGGGCCGGATCCCAGGACCCTGAGATCATGACCTGAGCCAAAGTCAGACAATTAACTGACTAAGCCACTGAAAGGATAGTTTTAGAAGCCAAGGAAAGAGGGTTTCAAGAAAAAGGGAAGAAAGAACAGTGTCCACTGCCACAAAAACGTCACAAGGTGAGGTCTGGGAGGGTCTGCTAGATCCAGTATTGAGAAATGATGTAGATTTTGGCAAGACTTGTTTCATCATGCTGGGGTAGATACCACACTGCTGTGGTGAAAAATTGGCGATACTGAGTGCAGGGTGCCCTTGTGGGAAGCATCCCTAGGAGAGGGAATGTTCTTTCTACTGATGCTACTCAAGGGGGAAGATGAACGGTTTAGCCTATGGGGAAGGAGTCAGTGGAGATAGAGTTGGAAGGTCAGAAAGGAAACGGGGGGATAAGATTAAGGAAGGAAGGATTCTTGAATATAGGGGTCACCCCTTGATCCAGGCCAATTTGAGACTAAAGGTAAGGGTACCTGTGTAGTTACCAGCAAATGGATGCCAGAATGTGGTTGGGGCGGGGGGTGGAGGGACAGGGCGGCAGCAACAAGGCTTACCTGTCAGTCTGGCTCAGTAAGTGCCTCCTAAGTGCCCGGACAGTGCCTGATGCACGAAAGGTGCTTAGTAAGCATCCTCTTTTTTGCATCCTCTTTTTTTTTTTTTTTTTTTTTTAAGATTTTATTTATTTACTCATGAGAGACACAGAGCAGAAAGAGGCAGGTAGAGGGAGAGACACAGGTAGAGGGAGAAGCAGGCTCCATGCAGGGAACCCAGTGTGGGACTCGATCACAGGTCTCAAGGATCATGCCCTGGGCTGAAGGCGGCGCTAAACCACTGAGCCACTGCTACCCTGGCTGCCCACTAAGCATCCTCTCATTGAATGGAGTGTGAGCGTAAGAATCATGGCAGCTCCAGTCTGTTGAGAAGAAGGGAGGTTGTCTTCTGGAAGGAAAGAAGGGGTCTGGATGGGAGTTTACTGAGCACAGAGTGGTAGGAGAAAAGGAGGGGACACTTTCTTGAATGCCCAAGGATGGAATTAAAAGGCACACAAAGGTTGGGGCAACTGGCTGACTCAGTTAGTGGAGCATACAACTGATCTCAGGGTTGTGAGTTTGAGCCCCATGTTGGGTATAGAGATTGCTTAAAAATAAAATCTTTTTAAAAAAAAGGTATGCAAGGGAATGTAAATTGGTGCAGCCACTATAGAAAATGATATCGGGATCCCTGGGTGGCGCAGCGGTTTAGCGCTTGCCTTTGGCCCAGGGCGCGATCCTGGAGACCCGGGATCGAATCCCACGTCGGGTTCCCGGTGCATGGAGCCTGCTTCTCCCTCTGCCTGTGTCTCTGCCTCTCTCTCCCTCTCTGTGTGTGACTATCATAAATAAAAACTAAAAAAAAAAAAAAAGAAAAAGAAAATGATATCAAGGTTTCTCAAAAAATTTTAAAAATAGAACTACCATATGATCCAGGAATCCCACTTCTGGGTATATATTTCCAAAGGAAATGAAAACAGGGTCTTACGCAAAGATATCTGCATCCCCATGTTCATTGCAGCATTATTCACAATACCCAAGATACAGAAACAACCTAAGTGTCTGTTGATGGATGAATGGGTAAAGATGTGATATACACACACACACACACACACACACACACACACACACACAATTGGAATATTACCCAGCTGTAAGAAAAAAAAAAAAAGATATCCTGCCATTTGGGACAATGTGAATGGACCTGAGGCCATTAGGCTAAGTGACATAAACGAGAAAAACAAATACTGCAGGCTATCCCTTATATGTAGAATTCTAAGAAAAGAAAATCAAACTCCTAGAAACAGAGTAGAAAAGTGGTTACCAGGGGTTAGGGGATTGGGGAAGTAGGGAGAGGTTGGTAAAAGGGTGCAAACTTTGAGCTATAAGATGAATAAGGACTGAGGAGCTAATGTAAAACATAGTGACTACAGTTGATAATACGGTATTGTCTAATTGAGATTTGCTAAAAGTAGAACTTCAGTGTTCTCACCAAAACAGAAAAGATAAATATCTGAGGTGATGGGTGTGCCAATTAACTAATGAGGGAATCCTTTCAGTTTCTACGTATATAAAATCACCACAATGCGTGCACTTTAAATATCTTACAATTTTTAAAGATTTTATTTTTTTATTTGACACCGAGAGAACGAGTGCACAAGTAGGCAGAGCGGCAGGTGGAGGGGGAAAGAGAAGCAGGCTCCCCGCTGAGCAGAGAGCCTGAAGTGGCCCCATCCCAAGACCCCAGGCTCATGACCCAGCCGAAGGCAGACGCTTAACCAACTGAGCCACCCAGGTGCCCTATCTTACAATTTTAAATATCCATTACACCTCAAAGCTGAAATTTAAAAAACAAACACAGAATATCTAAAAATAAATAAAAGGTGAGTAAACACCAGATGAAAACAATTGCTTATAGTCAGAACAGGGAAGACCAGATTATTGCTTTGAACAGGATGATGCCCTTCAGGGTAGACCTCCTTGGCAAGGTCCAAAGGCACTGGGCCTTGGATGAGGGGAAATTGTCGTGTGAACCTGCCCTGGCATATAATGGGTGCTAAACAGGAAATATTGCCTCTTCATGACCTTCAGCCTCTGTGTTTTTCATCTAGTCAATGAAGGTAGGAATTATTTTTCCCTTTTCCAAGTATGTGGCTAAGTAGTAAGAGTAAAGCAAAGATTGCTCAGCTCTACATCCGCAGGGGTTCTAAATCTGAGATTCTGGAAGGGAAACCATAGGTGGCTCCCCAAAGGCCCAGAAACTTAACTAAGGCTACCTTCCATGGTATTCTCTGCTGCCAGGATTCCAGTGCTCTTCTCTATCCTTAACCTGTAACCAGGACCACAGGGTCTACACGGAGTAGAGTGGCAGCAAGATAGGCCTTTTGTTTGCAAATGCTACTTTTTTTTTTCAGTTTTTTTTTTTTTTAAGATTTTATTTATTGGGGATCCCTGGATGGCTCAGTGGTTTAGTGCCTGTCTTCGGCCTAGGGCGTGGTCCTAGAGTCTCAGGATCGAGTCCCACATTGGACTCCCTGCATCTTTTTTTTTTTTTTAAGATTTTATTTATTTATTCATGAGAGACACACACACAGAGAGAGAGAGGCAGAGATATAGGCAGAGAGAGAAGCAGGCTCCCAGCAGGATATCCCAGGACCCCAGGATCACGACCTGGAACAAAGGCAGACGCTCAGCCACTGAGTCACCCGGGTGCCCCCTTTTATCAGTTTTCTAAACACGAAAACTTCTGTGTTGTACTGCAAAGCACATACATGGTATAAAGTTCAAAAAGTTCAAAAAGACACAGTAAATGGCCTCCTCCCTCCCTGTCCACTGGCCATCATGTCCCAGGACCATGCCTTGCATATCCTTCCAGATTCAATCACTGCATTTGCAAATAGACATATGTATGTTTACTATATTGAACACAAAAGCTATGTACATAGTACACACTCACCTGAACTCGCCCTTTTTTCTTATTAACTAGGTTTATTTTGTAACCACATTACTGTGTGCAGAGCTGCCTCATTTTTTTTTTAAGATTTTATTTATTTCAGAAATCATAACCTGAGCAGTGGGGAGTAGCAGGCAGAGGGAGAAGCAGACTCTGCTGAGCAGGGAGCCCGATGGGGAGCTCAATCCCAGGAACCCTGGGATCACAACCTGAGCCGGATGCAGATGTTTAACTGACTGAGCCACCCTGCCTCATTCTTTTTAATAGCTACAAAGCGTTCCTCACGTGGAAGGATCCTTTATTTAATTATTTGTCCTTATTTCTGGACATTTGGGTTTCTTTGCTATGTGCTGCTACTACAAACTGCCATAGTAAATACACTTTTTACATACTTTATTTTGTACATATACAGTTACATCTGTAGAATACTTAAATGTAGAATAGTGGGGTCACAGGGTATGGTCCTTCACATTTCAACAGATGCTCTCCCAAGAGTGGCCTTTGGTTGGGGTTTTTGGTGGCAGATCCAGCCAAGGGTGATCCCACCTGCCCTGGCCGGCTGGAGTTATCTGCTGCCCCCAGAGCTCCAGGACTGAGACAGTGCTGAACATTTTGGCAGAGAAGGGATGGGATGGGGGAGAGGTGTGACATTGCCACACCCACAGGGGTATCACTCTAATACTTTTCCTTGAATTTTCATGCTGGGAGTCTGAGCAGCTTTGGCACCAGCCCAAGCCTCTTTGAACGACCACTGGCCACCTCTTCTTCCCCACTGCCTGGCACAGCCCCATTGCCAGCCCCCACTACCCACTGCACCTGTCTGTGCTGAGGTGCCCACTCTGGGCATCTGAGGGCACTTCTACCCCCGAGACCCAGTCAGCCACAATGGGCCTCACATCAGCTTGGGGGGGGGGGTGGTCCCCATGGCCCCCTGGAGGAAGTCTGTGCATCTTCAAAAGGGCAAACTCCAATTCCCAGGCCTCTAGGAACCCAACGCCTCAGTTATGCTGCAACCAGCAGAGAAAAATTGCCTGAGTATTTAAAACGGAGTTTAAAGCAGGGAATTGGTTGATAGAACTGGACAGAATTGCTGAGAAGCCAAATGGGGCCTAAGGCACCAGCAGGAAGCTGCTGCCCCCCTCAGACCAGGGTCCCGTGGAAGGCTGGTCCACTGAAGGTAAGGCCACGGTGGAGGGACTAGGGTTGCTTTCAGGGCAGCTGCCCCAAGCAGAGGGTCAGCACTCTGGGCAGGGGCAGGGGAAGGAGAGATGCAAGGCAGCAGTGGGCACCCCACTGGCCTTGAGAGGAATTCCCAGCCTCAACTCCAGGGCACTGAGCTTGCCTGAGCCCAGAGGCCTGGGGTGTCTGCTGTGAGGCGGTGAAGATGGGCAGAGCCAACTTCCCCTTACCAACCCAACCCTGCTTCTTTTTCTCTTCCGTGGGCCTTCAGATGCTGTCCAGAACTCTTTCTCCCTCGCCAGGCCTCACCTGGTGTTTAGGCCAGTGTTCCCATGTGTGAGGCGACCAGAGCAGGGAAGCCACCTAGCCTTTGTCTTCTCTCATAGTCCGGAGCCAGCCCTCAGCTCCCCACAGCACCAGTAGCCAGGCCTGCTCCCCAGGAGAAAAATCCTGTATGACAATCATCCTGCTCCCAGAAAATCTTCCGAGCTCCCAGGGTTCTCATTCCCACCTCCCTAGTACCTACTCGCCTCTTCTCTCCAGGGATTCCTCCCTTCCCCCTCCTCTCCCTCTGGACTGTCATCCTACCCTCTACTTCACGGAGGAAAACAGACATCCCCAGGGCCCTCCCCCAGCCTGATTTACATCCAGCCAAGTCCCAAGTTCCCCTACAAGGCTCCAGGGAAGCTGGAATCTTTTCTAAAATAACACCCTTTCACCAGAGCCCTCCCGGCTCTCCTGGGGGCCCACTGCAATGATCTCCCTCTGCTACACCTCCCATTTCAATACCTCCTCTCTTCTATTATCCTTCACTGGAGCAAGCTTTTAGAATCCTTGATGCATCAGTCCCCCTCAGGCCCTGCAGCCCCGCGCACTGGGGTTACACACCCTCTTGGTAGCTGGTCCACAGGACAATTTATTTATTTATTTATTTATTCATTCATTCATTCATTCATTCATTCATTTAAAGATTTATTTATCTAGTCATGAGAGACACAGAGGGAAGGCAGAGACACAGACAGAGGAAGAAGCAGGCTCCCCGCAGGGAGTACAATGTGGAACTCGATCCTGGGACTCCAGGATCACACCCTGAGCTGAAGGCAGATGCTCAACCGCTGAGCCACCCAGGCACCCCCCAAGGACACTTTAGATCTTATCTTTCTGGACCACTCCACAGGTTCTTTCTCCTGACCACACCTTCTCCCCTGCCTCCCTTCCTCCTCCCTTCCATCCTCTCCTGGGATCACCTTCATGTCCCCACCATGGCCCCAGCTTCCTTCTGTGTCTAGCCCATCCTCTGGCCCCTCTGCTTGGGGCACCTTCTCTGGTGGCAGCGGCAGCTCTGCCATCATGGTTCCACCTCCCAGTGGATGACTGCCACCTGATGGTGTCCAAACCGGGGTCTCTCCAGGAGCAACTTCCTCCTGGGCTCCAGACTCGTTAATCCTTTGGCCTGCTAGATATCTCCCTTCAGTGTCCTATAAATCTTCAAATGCAAATCACCACAAACTGAACTCGGCTTTCCATCTTTCATACCTCAGGAAATGACACTCCCAGCCAGGAGCCAGACAGGTTGTTGGCCTGACCCTCTCCCTCAGCTTCAGCTGATGCTTCCCGAGGCCTGGCCTTCAGGTCGCTTTGGAATCAATCCACACTCTTCCCATAGCTCTCCTCTCTTCAAGTCCCATCACATTCTGCCTGGATGAACACCTCCCTGACACCAGTCTTGCCCTGTATCTTGATCTACTTACACAGTAGCCATGTTGGTCTTTTAATCAATAGATAAAAGATACATTCTAATTAAAAGATTCCAATGACTTCTCAGAGTAGGCGGGATAAAATCCAGTGCCTTAGCCCCACCACTGAAAACAGGTTGGGTAATACTGATACTACTTTTGCCTTAGGCTCCACTATGGTTGGTACAGCACTGTTAGTGATCCCGTCTTCATTTAAAATTTGATATTTTGGAGGTGCCTGGGTGGCTCAGTTGGTTAAGCATATGACTCTTATCTCAGCCCAGGTCTTGATCTCAGGGTTGTCAGTTCAAGCCCCACACTGGGCTCCATGGTGGAGCCTACTTTTAAAAAATTTTAAAAATAAAAATGATATTTTGTTCATGTATTTTCTTGCATTAATTTTGATTTTTAAATCTTGCATTAAAATATCATGTTGATTACTATGGTTTCAGTCTTAAATTTTGCACCGAACTGCCTCATTTGCCCTCATCCTAGTCATGGTCCTGTACCCTGCTATGACCTCCAGGATTCAGCCAATTGAACTACTGACCTTTTCTCAGCAGGCCCCCAGCGTGAGATGACCTTCCCCATCCCTGGCCTCCTGGTCAACCCTCAGGACTCAACCATCTCTTCTAGGAGTCCTCCTGTTATCCCTGAATTGGGTTGATTACCCCTCTTTGCCCCTAAAATACAAGCTGCCACAACACATACGGGTGAGTATGCTTACATGTCTGTCTCCCTACTCAGCAATGAGCTTCTTTTTTAAAATATTTTATTTATTTATTCATGAGAGACACAGAGAGAGAGAGAGAGAGGCAGAGACACAGACAGAGGGAGAAGCAGGCTCCCTGTGGGGAGCCCAGTGTGGGACTTGATCTTAGGATCCCCATGTGGGACTTGATCCTAGGACCCTGGGATCACGACCTGACCCAAAGGCAGATGCTTAACCACTGAGCCATCTAGGCATCCCAGCAATGAGCTTCTTGAGGTTATGCAGAATTTATCTGAAAAGGATTCATCCTTTTATTGGTGCTCAATAAATACTGATTCTATGAATCATGCCCACATGCCTTAGAGCAACCAACCAGAGGAACTTCATTTTTAACCATGGAGATCCCCAGAACTCTGATGGATATTCTAAAGACTATGGAGATCCCAGATAACTCCAGAGAACCAGGCACCTGCCTCCAAATTCTACAGTCTAACCCCAACCCATGGCCACCTTGTCAGCCACCTTGTCAGACCTTCCTAGCCAAGTACTGTCTTTCCTGAAGTACAGTGGAGACTGTCTTACACTTGGCTTAAGCCTCTATTCCCATCCAGTCCTCCAATTGTCCTCCTGGGTCTAGGGCAGGACAGAGGTTGAAAATAGATGAGGGTGTAGACCTCAGTTTTGAAGATTCAGGAATCAACTTTAAAGAGATAATTTATACCTCACACTTAAAAAAAAAAGTGTTGGTGAGGATATGGCAAAGCTGGAACCCTTATACACTGTTGGTGGAAATGTAAAATGGTGCAGCTGCTATGGAAAACAGTATGATGATTCCTCAAAAAATTAGAATTACCATGATCCAGCAATATGATCCAGCAATACCACTTCTGGGAGTATATCCAAAAGAATTGAAAGCAGAGTCTCAAAGATATTTGCACACTCATATTCAATAGCCATGCCTGGCTATTATTACAATAGCCAAAAGTTTCCAAATATCCATCAAAAGTGCAAGGATAGGGGCGCCTGGGTGGCTCAGTCAGTTAAGTGTCTTAACTTCAGCTCAAATCATGATCTCAGGGTCTTGGAATTGAGCCCTGCATCAGGTTCCCCACTCAGCGGGGAGTCTGCTTCTCCTTCTCCCTCTGCCCCTCCCCCTGCTCATGCAACACCTCTCTCTCTCCAATAAATAAATAAAATGTTAAAGAAAAAAATTTTAAGTGAATGAATAAACAAAATGTGGTACACACACACAAGAATATTACTGAGACTTAAAAAAGAAAAAAAATTCTAACACATGCTACAACATGATAAGCCCTGGAGACATTAAGTGAAATAGGAGAGTCACAAAAAGACAAATACTGTATGCTTTCACTTACATGAGTTGACCAGAGTAAACTCATAGAAATAGAAAATAAGATGGCAGTTGCCAGAGGCTGGGGAGGTGGGAGGTGTGTGTGTGTGAAGAGTTATTGTTTAATGAGTATAGAGTTTCAGTTTTGCAAGATGAGAAAGTTCCAGAGCTTGGTTGCACAACAGTGTGAATATACTTAACCCTACTAAACTGTACACTAAATGTTTAAGATGGTAAATTCTATTTCATGTTTATTTAAGCACAATTTTTAAAAAGATATTTTAATTTTAATTTTTTTAAAGATTTATTTATTTATGATAGACACACACACAGAGAGAGAGAGAGAGAGGCAGAGACACAGGAGGAGGGAGAAGCAGGCTCCATGCCGGGAGCCCGACAGGGACTCGATCCTGGGACTCCAGGATCGCACCCCAGGCCAAAGGCAGGTGCCAAATCGCTGAGCCACCCAGGGATCCCCAAGATAATTTAATTTTTAAAGTAAGAAATACAGTCAAGGGGTGCCTGGGTGGCTCAGTGGTTGAGCATCTGCCTTTGGCTCAGGTCATGATCCTGGGATCCTGGGATCAAGTCCTGCATCGGGCTCCTCACAGGAAGCCTGCTTCTCCCTCTGCCTATGTCTCTGCTTCTCTCTGCATGTCTCTCATGAATAAATAAATAAAATCTTTAAAAGAATAAAGAAATACAGTCAAGAAACCAAAAAATCTAAAAGGATAGACAGTAAAAAATGTCTCTTGCATTCCTGTCTCCTATTTTCCTGGTTCCTATTCCTCTACCCTGCACAGGTAACTGCTTTTTAAAATGTGTCAACCATAAAGGACAAAAACCATATATTCATTTCAACAGACACAGGAAAAGCATTTTACAAAATCTAACCCTCTTTCATGATAAAAACACTCAACAAAGAAGTAGAAGGTTACTTCCTCAGTCTGATAAAGGGCATCTACAAAATTTCCACAGCTAACATCATGCTCAATGGTGAAAGACTGAAAGCTTTTTTCCTTAAGATCAGAAACAAGACAAAGACGTCTACTCTCACCACTTCTATTCAACATTGTACTGGAGAGTTCTATGCAGGATAATGAGAGTAGGGAAGGCATCTGGTATGAAAAGGAAGAAGTAAAACTATCCCTACTTGCAGAGGAGATTATCTGATATATTGAAAATCCAACAGGATTCCCCCAAAATTATTAGAGCTAACGAAAAGTTCAGCAAGATTGTAGGATATGTGTGTAAAAATCAAGGTTACTTCTATAAAATAGCAATGAACAATAAAAAATGGAATTAGCCATTTTGTGTGTGTGTGTGAGAGAGAGAGAGAGAGAGAGAGAATGTATATGCATGGGTGGGGTGGAGGGGCAGAGGGAAAGGGAAAGGATCTTAAGCAGGCTCTGTGCTGAGTGAGGAGCCTGACATGGGGCTCGATCTCACAACTCTGAGATAATGACCTAAGCTGAAATCAAGAGTCAGATGCTTAACTGACTGAGCCACCCAGGCACCCCAATCAAAAACGGAATTAAGAAAATAATTCTGGGGTGGCGGGTGGCTCAGTCTGTTAAACATCTGCTGTCAGTTCAGGTTATGATCCTAGGGTCCTGGGTTCAAGTCCCACATTGGGCTCCCTGCTCAGTGGGGAGCCTGCTTCTCCCCTATCCTTCCCCTCTGCTCATGATATCTCTCTCTCTCTCTCTCTCTTTCAAATAAAATATTTTAAAAAAGAAGAATTCTGTTTACACTGCCATCAAGAAAAATAAAACAGGAATAAGTTTGACAAAAGTAGTGTAAGATTGTACACTGAAAACCACAAAACAACGTTAAAAGGAATGCTGTGGGGGTGCCCAGATGGCTCAGATGGTTGAGCATCTGCCTTCGGCTCAGGCATGATCCTGGAGTCCTGAGATCGAGTCCCACATTGGGCTCCCTGCATGGAGCCTGCTTCTCCCTCTGCCTATGTCTCTGCCTTTCTCTCTCTGTGTCTCTCATGAATAAAAAAATAAAATCTTTTTTTTAAATTCCAGCTATTAAAAAAATTCCAACTATTTTTGCAGAAATTGACAAGCAGATTCCAAAATTCATGTGAACATGCAAGACCCAGAATAGCCACAACAGCCTTGGAAGAGAACAAAGTTGAAGGACATACTTTCTTACCTCAAAACTTAGCCCAAAGCTGTGGTAATCAAGACTGTGTGATACCAGCATCAAGATAGACACAGGAATCAATGGAATATATTGGAAAATCCAGAAATAAACCCATGCATTTATGGTCAATTGATCTGGACAAAGGTGCCAAGACAACTCGGCAGGGAAACAGTCTCTTCAACAAATGGTGCAAGGACAGAAGAATTAACCACATGTAAAAGAGACTGGGCCTCACACACCATTTACAAAAATTAACTCAAAATGGATCAATGACCTAAATATAAGGCTAAAACTATCAAACTCTTACAAGAAAGCATAGGCATAAGTCTTCCTGATCTTACAGGAGGCAATGATTTCCTAGATATAACACCAAAGGTATAAGCAACGAAAGAAAAATAGATAAACGGGACTTCAGCAAAAATTTTTTTTAAAAAAGCCTTTGTGTTGCAAAAGACATTATCAAGAAAGTTGAAAGACAGCCCACACAATGAGAAAAAATATTTACTAATCATATATCTGATCAGGGTTAATATCCAGAATATATGAAGAATTTCTGCAACTTAACAAGAGCAACAAAAACAAATACCCCATTAAAAAATGGCAAAAGATCTGAATAGACGTTTTTCCAAAGATATACAAATAGCAAATAAGCACATGAAAAGATGCTCAGGGAGCCCTGGGTGGCGCAATGGTTTAGCACCTGCCTTTGGCCCAGGGCGTGATCCTGGAGACCCGGGATCGAATCCCACGTCGGGGTCCCGGTGCATGGAGCCTGCTTCTCCCTCTGCCTGTGTCTCTGCCTCTCTCTCTCTGTGTGACTATCATAAATAAATAAAAATAAAAAAAAAGAAAAGATGCTCAACATCATTAACTACCAGGGAAACACAAAAGGAAACCACAATGAGATATATCTTCACGAGCACTAGGACAGCTACAAACAAAAGGTCAGATCATGGGACACCTGGGTGGTTCAGATCATAACAGGTGTTGGTGAGGATGTGGAGAAACGAGCCCTCATGCACTATTGGGCGGAATGTGAAATGGTGCAGCTGCTTTTGAAAATAGTCTGGCAGTTCTTCAAATAGCTAAACAAAGAGTTACCACATAACATAGCAAATCCACTTTTAGGTATATAACCAAGAGAAATGAAAACTTATGGCCATGCATAAACTTGAACATGAATATTCGTAGCAGCATTATTTATAATAGACAAAAAAGCAAAACCACCTAAATGTCTAACAACTAATGAGTGGATAAAACAAAATGTGGTATATCCATACAATGGAATATTTTTCAGTGATGAAAAGAAATGAAGTGGGGCGCCTGACTGGCTCAGTCAGAAGAGCAGGCGATTCTTGATCTCAGGGTCATGAGTTTGACCCCCATATTGGGTGTAAATATTGCTAAAATTAAAAAAATAATAAGAAAAGAAAGAAATGAAGTATTTACTTATGTTACAATGTGGATGAACTTTGAAAACATTATGCTAAGTGAAAGAAGCCAGATGCAAAATATCACATATTTTATTATTCCATTTATATGAAATATCCAAAATCAGCAAATATTTTTTTTTGTAAGATTTATTTATCCATTTTTAGAGAGAGAGAGAGGGTGAGCATATACCAGCTGGAGGAGAGGCAAAGGGAGAGGGAGAGAGAGAATCTCAAGCGGACTCCCCACTGAGTAGGGAGGCTAATGCAGGGCTCGATCCCATGACCCTGAGATCATGACCTGAGCTAAAACCAAGAGTTGGATGCTCAACTGACTAAGCCACTCAGGTGCCCTATCAAATCTTTTTTTTTTTTTTAACATGTATTTATTTAAGTAATCTCTACACCCAACGTGGGGCTCAAAAATCAAGAGCTACATGATCACCCAACTGAGTCAGCCAGGTGCCCCCCAAATCAGCAAATCTTTAAAGACAGAAAGGAGATTAATGGTTTCCAGGGACTAAGGGAAGGGGGAAATGGGAAGTGACTGCTAATGGGGATGGGGTCTCTTTTTGAGATCATGAAAATGTTCTACAATTAGATAGTTATAATGTGAATATACAAAAACCAAAACCAAACCAAACAGTGAATTGTATACTTTAAAAAGGTGAATATTAGGGATCCCTGGGTGGTGCAGCGGTTTGGCACCTGCCTTTGGCCCAGGGCGCGATCCTGGAGACCCAAGATCGAGTCCCACGTCGGGTTCCCAGTGCATGGAGCCTGCTTCTCCCTCTGCCTGTGTCTCTGCCTCTCTCTCTCTCTCTCTGTGACTATCATAAATAAATTAAAAAAAATTTTTTTAATAAATAAAAATTTTTAAAAAGGTGAATATTATGGTATGTGGATTACATTGCAATAAAAAAAAAATTCCACACAAAAATATATTAACCTTCAAGAGAACTACACCTCGCACTGGACCAGGACTGTATTATTTCTACAGTCACAATGGAAGCTAAATCAGAAGAGAGTTTGCCGAACATGGGAGGCCAGTTGACAATCTTCACAATCTATCTAGAATCCTAACTTCACCACATCAGCACTCCCATGACAGTAAGATCCATTCCTAGGTCTCCAGTTCTACTCTCCAGCCCCACTGGCTTTCTCTGAAATGTCCAGATTCTCCCAGTATTTCCTGGTCTAGGTCTGAGGACATGAGCATGAGCCTTTGATTCACGTTGACTCCCCTGAGATCACCAGCATCTCCAGAGCTCCCATGGGGTGCTGAGCCTTGCTTCGTGCCTGGTAGAGTGGGAGTTCAGCAAATGTTTCTAGAGTGAATTGGGAGTTAGGAAGGGCCTTGTTGAGCAGATGTCATCCAGAGTGGGGCCTGTGGGATCTGTCAGCCAGGTGGGTAAGGGGAGGGTGCCCTGGGCAAGGCAATAGCATGGCAAAGGCCCTGGAGAGAGAGGGCTGGTGCGGTGCTGAGGAATCAAGAGAGACTGAGGGACTTGGAGACTCCTGATCAAGAGGAGAGGAAGAAAATCTATAGCAGATGGGGCTAGAGAGGCAGATGGGGATTAGACGCCTTTCATTACAAGCAGCTGCTCAAAACCGTTTATTTTTTTTATTTTTTCAAAACCTTTAAATATCCAAGGGAGGGATTCCTGGGTGGCTCAGCGGTTTGGCGCTTGCCTTCGGCCTAGGGTGTGATTCTAGAGTCTCAGGATCGAGTCCTGCGTCGGACTCCCTGCGTGGAGCCTGCTTCTCCCTCTGCCTGTGTCTCTGCCTCTCTCTCTCTGTGTGTGTCTCATGAATAAATAAATAAAATCTTAAAAAAAAAAAACTTTTAAAATAAAATAAATAAATATCCAAGGGATTCATTGGTTCTCAGCACTGCAAAGTCCTAAGAGCCCCAACCCTCAGCACTCCAGGGCTGCCTTAAAAAATGGCATTCCATACTCACTAATTTGTCCTTCTTTCCTCATCGTTCTATGTCAGCTTTCAGCATGGTGGTAGCTTTCAGCATTGTGGAAAAATGTCTTTCGCTACAGCCAACCAATGAACCTCCTCCTGTCTCTATAACCTGGGGTCCAGTGGGAACTAGAAAACATTTTTTTCCAGCAGCCCCAGCCAAAAAAAAAGTCATCTCCACTGGCCTGAGGCCTACCTTGTGGCTAGGTAATGGGATAATGCTGATCGGTGTGGGCCCAGACCACTTACCCCAGGCCCAGGCCCAGGTGAGTCAGCACTTGGGCCAAAGGGGAGCCTCAAAAATGATCAGGGGACTAAGACAACAGAGAAGAGTCATGGAGGGCAACCAGAGTAGCCGAAAACTCAAATTCATGTACTCATCTATGCGGGATATAATCTCTACTTTGTGGGATTGTAAAGAACTCGATGTTTAAATGTAACAGGTGCTGCCATCATCAGTGGGATGCTGTGGCTGGAGTGACCTTGGCAGAACGCCCGCTGGGGCTGTTTCTCTTCAGGGAAAGGAAGGGCTAGGTCACCTGGTCGTCAGAGCGGCGCGTCCCACTCTCCAAGGTCCTGCCTCGGAAGCGAGGCGCAGTGGCCTGATGTGGCCAGCAGGTGGCAGCGCCAAGGCACTTCCTGGTCCGGCCAAGCCCGCGAGCCTGTTCTTTTTTTTTTTAAGATTTTATTCATTTATTCATGAGAGACACACACAGAGAGAGGCAGAGACACAGGCAGAGGGAGAAGCAGACCCTACGCAGGGAGCCCGACCTGGGACTCGATCCCAGGACTCCAGGATCACGCCCTGGGCGGAAGGCAGGTGCTCGACTGCTGAGCCACCCAGGGATCCCCTAACCTGTTCTTGGTAGACGCAGCGACTGGCTTCTCCTGCCACATCCTACAGCTGCTGTGCTTTCTTGGGATCCCCGACTTCCAGGCGGCAGCAGGGCCAGCTTCATGGGTGTGTGACCCACACTTGCAAGAGCCCTGGGGTTGGTTCCATGCTCTGCTGTTGCTGTCCTGAAACATTAGCAACTGCTGAATGGGGAGCCCTGCGTTTTCATCTTGCGCTTGGCCCCCAAATTAGGTGCTGGGTGGCAAAGCTCATGTGGCCTCAGGTCCCCCTCACTGCTCTTTCTCAGAAATGTGCTGGGCCCTTCCCTTTGTTGGGCCATTCCTTGGCCTCCCTGGGGCTGCTGCTCATGCTTGTCTCCAGCAGCTCACTGTCTACAGGGAAGCGTAGAAAGGAAGAGGCCCCTACAGGGCGAGGGTGAGGACCCTACAAGGGGGTGACAAGGACCCTACAGGGGGAAAAATAAATCTGTCAGTGAGGTCATCAGTGGCCTCCTGGTTGCTACATCTGCTGGAAACCTGTTTTTTTTTTTTTAAGATTTTATTTATTCATGAGAGACAGAGAGAGAGAGAGAGAGGCAGAGACACAGGCAGTGGGAGAAGCAGGCTCCATGCTGGAGCTTGACGTGGGACTCGACCCCGAGTCTCCAGGATCACACCTTGGGCTGAAGGTGGTGCTAAACCGCTGAGCCACCCGGGGCTGCCCCTGAAACCTGGTCTTATCTTACTTGACCTCTTTGGAATCTGACACTCAATCCCTCTATTCCGTAGAGTTTCAAGCCTAGCCTCCTTCTCCTCTGGACTGTCTCCTCACTGTTTCACAGTCATCGGTGTCCCCTGGGCTTCCTGCCATTTTTTATTTTTAAAGATTTTATTTATTTATTCAGAGAGAGAGAGAGAGAGAGAGAGGCAGAGACACAGGCAGAGGGGGAAGCAGGCTCCACACAGGGAGCCCGACGTGGGACTCAATCCCGGGATCCCAGGATCATGACCTGGGCTGAAGACAGGTGCTAAACCGCTGAGCCACTAGGGCTGTCCTTCCTGCCACTTTTTTAAAAAGTCACCTACTGAGGTGTAATTTACACACAGTACAACTCAACCTTTTGGGGCGTACAGTTCAATGAGCTTCAGTAAACAGTACAGTCACGGTATAATCCAGACAGAACACTGCCAGCCCCCCAAGGCTTCCCTCGCAGTCATCCCCCCTCACTCCCAGCCCCCACAACCCCTGATCCATCTTGCCTCTATGGTTTTGCCTTTTCCAGAAGGTCACAGGAATGGAACCATGTAGTAGGTAGCCTCTGGAGCCTGGCTTCATTCACTCACCATCAGGCCACTCCGACTGCTGAATATTTTTTGGCGTTCCACGGCACAGAGGTTAAAGCACTGCTCTCCGCTGATGACACCCACTGCTTACCACTGCGGCCCTCCTCTGCCCTCATTCTCTCCGTTGGTCACCAAACTAGAAGTCTGGGAGGCGTCTTTGACTCTGTCAGGCCTCCCTCCATATCCAGATGTCGCCCTCCTCTGGCCCTTCCCCCACACCCCTGCAGGAGCCTCTCGGCTGGTCTCCCTGCTTCCACCCCACCCCAGGGTGCCACAAGCGGGGAGGGGGCTTCGCCTCCTCTGGCCTGGCCTCTGCCTGTCTCTGGGCCTCACCTCCCTCTGCCTCCTACTCCCCCCTCTCAGAGCCTTGCGCTTCCCCCAAATGGTCCCAGCTGTTTTGCATGTGCCAGAGGCAAGACTATTCAACAACTTCACAAATGATGACAGTGAACTTGTTGAAATGACACTGTTGGTGACTAAGCGGCACAATATAATAGCTCGAAACATCTCCTGGTGATTTCCAAGAAACTTTTTTTTTTTTAAGATTTTTTTTATCCATGAGAGACACAGAAAGAGAGGCAGAGACACAGGCAGAGGGAGAAGCAGGCTCCACACAGGGAGCCCGACGCAGCACTCGATCCCAGGTCTCCAGGATCACACCCTGGGCCAAAGGTGGCGCTAAACCGCTAAGTCACTGGGGCTGCCCCTACAAGAAACTGTTAAGTGTAAAAAGCAAAGTGCA